>NC_037356.1:4906715-5510710 GCF_002263795.3 Bos taurus
TATTCATTCTAAAGTACATGACTCAAATTTTCCTATTTTTTCTGTAGAGTCATATAGGCGATACACAATATACAAAGATTCAGTTCAGTCACTCAGTCCTGTCCAACTCTTTGCGACCCCACGGACTGCACTATGCCAGACTACCCTGGCCATCACCAACTCCTGGAGTTTACTCAAACTCATGTCCATTGAGTCAGTGATGCCATCCAACCATCTCATCCTGTGTCATCCCCTTCTCCTCCTGCCTTCCATCTTTCCCAGCATCAGGGTCTTTTCAGATGAGTCAGTTTTTTGCATCCGGTGGCCAAAGTTTTGGAGTTTCAGCTTCAGCATCAGTCCTTCCAATGAACATTCAGGATTGATTTTCTTTAGGATGGACTGGGTGGATCTCCTTGCAGTCCAAGGGACTCTCAAGAGTCTTCTCCAACTCCACAGTTCAAAAGCATCAATTCTATAGGCAAAACACTCTCCGACACACATCACAGCAGGATCCTCTAGGACCCACCTCCCAGAATATTGGAAATAAAAGCAAAAATAAACAAATGGGACCTAATTAAACTTAAAAGCTTCTGCACAACAAAGGAAACTATTAGCAAGGTGAAAAGGCAGTCTTCAGAATGGGAGAAAATAATAACAAATGAAGCAACTGACAAACAACTAATCTCAAAAATATATAAGCAACTCCTACAGCTTAACTCCAGAAAAATAAATGACCCAATCAAAAAATGGGCCAAAGAACTAAATAGACATTTCTCCAAAGAAGACATACAGATGGCTAACAAACACATGAAAAGATGCTCAACATCACTCATTATCAGAGAAATGCAGATCAAAACCACTATGAGGTACCATTTCACGCCAGTCAGAATGGCTGTGATCCAAAAGTCTACAAGCAATAAATGCTGGAGAGGATGTGGAGAAAAGGGAACCCTCTTACACTGTTGGTGGGAATGCAAACTAGTACAGCCACTATGGAGAACAGTGTGGAGATTCCTTAAAAAACTGGAAATAGAACTGCCTTATGATCCAGCAATCCCACTGCTGGGCGTACACACTGAGGAAACCAGAAGGGAAAGAGACACATGTACCCCAATGTTCATCGCAGCACTGTTTATAATAGCCAGGACATGGAAGCAACCTAGATGTCCATCAGCAGATGAATGGATAAGAAAGTGGTGGTACATATACACAATGGAGTATTACTCAGACATTAAAAAGAATACATTTGAATCAGTCCTAATGAGGTGGATGAAACTGGAGCCTATTATACAGAGTGAAGTAAGCCAGAAAGAAAAACACCAATACAGTATACTAATGCATATATATGGAATTTAGAAAGATGGTAACCACACCCTGTATGCGAGACAGCAAAAGAGACACAGATGTATAGAACAGTCTTTGGACTCTGTGGCAGAGGGTGAGGGTAGGGAGATTTGGGAGAATGGCATTGAAACATGTATAATATCATGTATGAAACGAGTCGCCAGTCCAGGTTCCATGCACGATACTGGATGCTTGGGGCTGGTGCATTGGGACGACCCAGAGGGAGGGTATGGGGAGGGAGGAGGGAGGAGGGTTCAGGATGGGGAACACAGATACCTGTGGCAGATTCATTTCGATATTTGGCAAAACTAATACAATATTGTAAAGTTTAAAAATAAAATTAAATTAAAAAAAAGATTAAAAAAAAAAAGCATCAATTCTTCAGCACTCAGCTTTCTGTATAGTCCAATTCTCATATAGATCAATGGAACAAAATAGAAAGCCCAGAGATAAATCCACGCACATATGGACACCTTATCTTTGACAAAGGAGGCAAGAATATACTATGGATTAAAGACAATCTCTTTAACAAGTGGTGCTGGGGAAACTGGTCAACCACTTGTAAAAGAATGAAACTAGAACACTTTCTAACACCATACACAAAAATAAACTCAAAATGGATTAAAGATCTAAACATAAAACCAGAAACTATAAAACTCCTAGAGGAGAACACAGGCAAAACACTCTCCGACATACATCACAGCAGGATCCTCTATGACCCACCTCCCAGAATATTGGAAATAAAAGCAAAAATAAACAAATGGGACCTAATTAAACTTAAAAGCTTCTGCACAACAAAGGAAACTATAAGCAAGGTGAAAAGACAGCCTTAAGAATGGGAGAAAATAATAGCAAATGAAGCAACTGACAAACAACTAATCTCAAAAATATACAAGCAACTCCTGCAGCTCAACTCCAGAAAGATAAATGACCCAATCAAAAAATGGGCCAAAGAACTAAATAGACATTTCTCCAAAGAATACATACAGATGGCTAACAAACACATGAAAAGATGCTCAACATCACTCATTATCAGAGAAATGCAAATCAAAACCACAATGAGGTACCATTTCACGCCAGTCAGAATGGCTGCGATCCAAAAGTCTACAAACAATAAATGCTGGAGAGGGTGTGGAGAAAAGGGAACCCTCTTACACTGTTGGTGGGAATGCAAACTAGTACAGCCACTAAGAAGAACAGTGTGGAGATACCATACATATTTTGACATATATTAAAAGTGTATAATGTCCCATACATTAAAATATTTAATGTCTGGAACACACATATTTCATGTAATTAAATTTACTCCTCATAGCAATCCTTTGCAATGGGTACTCAGATCCCTTGATATGTTAATGGGGAAAGTCTGCTTTATTGAGGTTAAATCCTTAAATAAGAAATAGGAATGAAAATATAATCTGCAAAATTTAGGGGATTTTTTCAATTTAGAGGCATGATCCTCAAAGGGCTTTATTGCATTACTTTATATGACAAATATTTTTTGAGTGCCTGATACATGCTGGCACTATTCTATGTGCTAACAAGTAAAAATCTTTGTTTTTAAGCAGTTTTACACTCTAGTGCATTTTGAGTTTGGTGTTTAAAGGGCTCTGGGAAGTGAAAAAATGACAGACACCAGGTTCTTTATGATTAGCACAAAAGTCTTTCTTCCCTCATCTTCCTGTTAAAAGCCCCAAGTCATTGATACTGTCTTACCTTAAGGCTGGAAAATATAAGCTTTAAAAAGTGAATTTATCATTAGCTTAATTTACATTAAAAAGGGCAAATTACTTATAAAATTCTAAGTTATTACTGACGACTAAAGCTGGAATAGTCTGGAAAGTTCCCAAGGAAGAAACTATGAAATTAATAGCTGATATTTCACTGTGGAAAATAAGTTAGCAAAATATAAAAATTTCAAAGAATGATTAAGAAAGGAAAGCATGCTTTTTTCAGATTTATATGTTTAAGATTTCACTTATAGAGATAAAAGTATCTCAAATTGTAAGCAGGAATTATAAAACCCTAATTTATTTTTTTAACTTTTAAATGGAGAAATATCAATAAATAATTTGACCTCCTGAGCCGACTTAGAAGCGGAGTCACCAACAGTATATAAAATGCCTTTATGTGAATTAGAAAAAGCTGCCTTCTCCCAGTAGATAAATCACAGAAAAGCACCACTTTCCTCAAATTGACCCAATGCCAAGGCAGGGTTCATGGAAAGATTTCACCCCGCTGTGTTCCTTCTTCGGGGTCCTTGTTCAGGGAACCACTTGAAAAAACAAAAACAGGGCAACAGACTTGGTTGTTGTCACTGGCAGAGGAGAAAACAAACTGTTCAAAGTGGACAAAACCTGGAAATATTAAATTATTCTGCAAAGATGAAATTATTTCATGGTTATTTAGACAAAGAATGTGGTGTTGGGGGGCATCTAAATGAAGAAATAAATACAAATTGTCCGCTATGCTTATAGCCCAAATGTTCTTTCACAGAATTAGTGACAGATGTCAGATTTCTTTGGGATAAACACATGTAAGCTCTTCTGATCCCCATGAAAAGCCTCTAAATGTTTAGTTAGTTGGCTCCCAGACCACAGAAAGCATCTTGTGTTAGTATAACTTTCCTTTAATGTTATAAAGAGAAAGCATTCAGATAATAAAGTAATAAACATGTAAGTCTAACAAAAAAGTGTTGAAAGCAGGATGAACTCGGTATCTTCTAAATTGTTTGAGATTCATGTTTTTCATCATGCATGCTGAGTTTCATAAATAATGATGCCCTGAAGCTAGGGCTGGGCATGCATACTTAGCTTGGAAATAGAAAGCCTGGATATATGTATTGATGTGTATGTCCGAGCGTACATAGGTATATATGTATGTATGTATGAGAGTGGGTTGCTTCTAGTGCATATCAGAAGCAAAGTGAGCTGATGGCCACAGAGGAAGACTGAGAGACACACTTACGTCTTTTTTTCCCTCTTACTGTAAACTATGACTGCCTTGATTTTCCCTGTGAAATGACAACACAGATCGCCAAACTCTGCCATCTTTCTCTGCTGCAGGTTGGTCTCCCTAGGAGCAGATGCTGAGATGGAGTCTGAACCACACTGATTTGTTCTAGCAAAGACTTCATATCTGGTACAGCCATGAACATAGTGGCTATGACTTAGTTGAGTTTGTAAAGTCTATAGTCACTCTCCAGGATTTATTCTGTTTCTGCAGGGAATGGTCTGCTGAATTAAACATCAATATGATGAGGACATGTGTGCATGCTAAGTTGCTTCAGTCATGTCCAGCTATCTGTAACCCTATGTACTGTAGCCCACCAGGCTCCTCTGTTCATGGGATTCTCCAGGCAATACTGGGGTAGGTTGCAATGCCCTCCTCCAGGGGATCTTCCTGACCCAGGGGTTGAGCCCATGTCTCTTACATCTCCCACATTGGCAGGGGGGTTCTTTACCACTAGCGCCACCTGGGAAGCCCAATGTGAGGACAATCATTATTAAATGCTTTAGATGCCCTCAGGGATCACTCCCACACCCTATCCCCCGTGCAGTACTAGTTTTGATTTACTATCTGGGCTTCAGTAGGAAGAGAATTTCAGAGGTTTCCACTTGGGCTTTCTCATTATAATAGCCATTCCTCACAGGCTCAGGATGCCCAGTGAGGGTTGCACTACCTACTACAAAGTATGCATCTGAATTACACATTTGGGACCTGAAGGTATTGCAACCTGGTATGCAAATAGGCCTATGGGATCCACTGTAAGCTAAAACTGTTCTGAGCTTTGTGCATCTTCTGGCCTCATACACTCTCACTCTAAAAGGAAAGCAAGGATGCTGCTTCAGCTCTCCAAATACAAAATATTAATTCAGATTCCACTTAAAACAACTCAGAAAACACATAAACCTTTGTCCCAGTGAAGAAAACACCTGTGGTTCTTTTGAAGAAAACTGGGAAGGACATTACTGTGTATAGTTGCCATGGTAATGCGGTGTCTTTTCCCATAGAAAAAGGACATCTTCACCAGTCAGTGGGTTTTACTGAAAGCTAGACTGAAAACTAACCCAGGTTTGGATATTGGTTAAAGGATTTTGACATTTTATCTGGGAGGCTACTCTCAGGAACCTACCTATTAACCTGTCCTTAATTTCTTCTGCTGGTACAAGCTAAGTAAGAGAGATGCAGCTTCCCATCTCTTCTGCTTAGGAAAATCGCATTCTGTTAAGCATCTTTATAACTTTTCAGATGGAGGTCAGCCCCTCAACTGCCACTTGGACCCTAGTGCTCGTTACAATGATTATGAGCCCCAGGCATCTGGCAGCTGAGTGCCAACATGGTCTCTACTATTTCAGAGTCCTGTCCTCTTCATTCTCCGTGATTCAGACTTCTGGTAATAGCCTGTCCTGCCACCACCCCTCATGAAAAGAAGACAGTCACCATAATTGCAGCAAGGCACTTAATTGTAGTGATTCTTTTGCCTGTTTCATCAGCAAATTCCTTATATGGCTTTGGTAAATGCTATGGTCTTCCCATGAAATATAATCAACTGAAAAGTCTTATGGACATATGTAGTATATCTATTTCAATAGGTCTACTTCTACTTCCCCAAGGCCTTGCATCTTTTCTTTCATTTTCCTTGCTAAGTGTTGGCCATATCTCTTACTGTATGCTCTAGGAGGTGTGCTGGTAGCAAACTCGCATGATCTGGGGTTCATGCCAGGGTGTTACATCACGTATGTCAGGAGAGTACTCTCAAGTCAACAAACCGTTTTCTATCCAAATTCATCTTCCTGCCACTTTAATCTAGAAATTTCAAATCTAGTCCCAC
This sequence comes from Bos taurus, assembly GCF_002263795.3. Taxonomy (NCBI): domain Eukaryota; kingdom Metazoa; phylum Chordata; class Mammalia; order Artiodactyla; family Bovidae; genus Bos; species Bos taurus. The sequence continues at coordinate 4,912,873 of NC_037356.1, forward strand.
GTGTATTCCTCCAGCTCTTGCTGGTACTGTCTGGTTAGCTCTCACAGGTACTTTGGGACATATATCCTTCTGCCTTCTCTTCAGTCTCAGCACCTCCTCAGCTGGGTGTGCTACCACTCAGCTCTGGTTGTTGGACACAGTCAGGAGGGAACCTGGGGTATGAGAAAACGTCTTCATTCAAGAAAAGCTAGGGGTGAGGGTCGGAGAAGGCAATGGCACCCCACTCCAGTACTCTTGCCTGGAAAATCCCATGGATGGGGGAGCCTGGTGGGCTGCAGTCCATGGTGTCACACAGAGTTGGACACGACTGAAGTGACTTAGCAGCAACAGCAGCAGCAGCAGGGGTGTGGGTGCAGGGATTGTACAATCACGTGTTTTGTATCCAGTTAGGACAATTAAGCAAAGCATCAATCCAGCGGTTATTCATTCAACATAACAGTGAAGCAAGAGGCATAAAGGGGGTGCCAGCTCCCCGGTATTCCATTTTCCCCAACAGAACAGCACCAAGAGAAGGTGAGGTAGATACAGAGAAGACTGGGACCATCACCCCACTGCCGAGGACCCTGAGCCACACATCCAGACCTATTATAAGATGAAATGTGCTCATTGAACCCAAATGAGAAAATCATGGCTTTGTTGGCCTCGATCAGCGGAAGGCATGAACACAGCTAGGCCAAACCTAGAGAAAGTATCAACTTCAGATAAGATCCAGGAGAAATTTCCGGATAGGATGAGAGGCTCAAGGTGGTATATCTGCCAAGAACACTCTGCCTGTTGGTTCAAGAAACTACCTAAGCAGTATTTTTATCCTTAGACAGGGTCTAGCAGTTTTCCATGCTGTTTAAGCATCTTCAGATGAACAAGGGCAATCCATGCATGTAGGTCCTGTCTAGAATGGTGATTGAATTTTTATTTCTCATGGATCTAAATATGGTTGCACATCTGCTAGCTCTGGGGTAGAGTGTAATTCAGTCATCTCATTTAGCTGAGAGGAGTCTGCTCACTACGTGCCCCTTCATTATTATAGCAGTCTTTCTGGTGACATGAGTAACAAAACACTTATTAGGAAAAAAAGCAATTTTTATCCAAGTGCCTTATCCCCACAGGATAAGCTTGTTTATAGGGATTGCCAGTGACCTGACCAAACAACTGTAGCATTAGTCGTAGCCTATAAGCCAGTGAAAACATAGCACGGCTCAGTTGCTGAGGTGACCTAGATCCATCCAAATTTCCTGAAGCTCTGCCAATTGTCCTGAGCATCTTTTACCATCCTCTGCAAGGGGCAGGCCTCTTTCAAGTCAGGTGGTAGCTCCACCCCATTTCATTCCAGTAGAAGTTAACCAGGAGAAGCAAATAGTGAGCCAGGCCAATGTGTGGTCCTAGAGGTCTCTATATTCGGATCCCCATTGGATCCATAGCAGCTCCTAGAGCTATATACCTGTGGGCCAGAAGGGCATCCCTGAGACTTTTCTTGGTCTCAAAGATCTTGTCATGGTTGCATGACCCCAACTTGGTCAGGCTTGTGTGTATCATTTCTAATTCACTAGAAAGGATTTCTGAGCCACTTCCATCTGGCAATTTCAGGCCTCTGGTCAGACTCATGGCATGATTGGGACTTCTGGTTATAGGACTATTTCACGCCCATGGATCATACGTTCAGTATATACTACAATGTAATGACAAGTCAATTGTTGCCTCTCAAAAGGTGTGTATGGATCCAGAAGTTTCAGTGGTGATGCTGGCCTGGTGATGTCCTCACGCCGTAATTCCAACTGGTGAACGGAGAGGCTGCAGAGACCCATAACTTGAATGGGAAATGCAGATCACTGGAGCTCAGGGAAAGAGCGTCCTGGGTGACCCATTGGAGCACCTCCAGGGCATCCTGTAGGTCAGATCTCCACACAAAGCTGGTAGACAAGTGCCACCAAATGAGCACGTGGGGCCCGTGAGAGTAACCAGTAGCGGAACAGACCCACCAAGTGCCACCAAATCAACACGTGGGGCCCGTGAGAGTAACCAGTAGCGGAACAGACCCACCAAGTGCCACCAAATCAACACGTGGGGCCCGTGAGAGTAACCAGTAGCGGAACAGACCCACCAGTTGCTGGACCTCTTTTTCATTTGTTGGTGCAGAGAAAATCAAAAGCTCAGAAATCTGTAATGAAATGAGAAGTCACACCCCCTAGCTAGATTACATCCCGGAACTTCACCTGGATTCATTTACCTCATCAGTGTTAATGTCCCGGGCTTCCAGGTGGCTCTTGTGGTAAAGAACCCTCTGCCAATGCGGTAGATGTAAGAGACATGGGTTCAATCCCTGGGTCAGGAAGATCCCCTGGAGGAGGGCATGACAACCCACTCCAGTGTTCTTGCCTGGAGAATCCCATGGACAAAAGAGACTGGTGGGCTATAGTCCATGGGGTCACAAAGGGTCATATACGACTGAAGCGACTTAGCACACACACACATGTGTGTTAACCAACAATGTTGCTGCTTGTGGATCAATAGCTTCCACTCCTTATTAGACAGGACCCTTCCCTGGGCCCATCAGGAGTATGTCATCAGTAAGTCTAGTGTTCCCGTTGGAAAAGAAGCTTTTCTTCAGGTTCCTGTCTACCTACTGATGGCAGATAGCCAAGGAGTTTATGTTACATTAAAAGTGTGCTGCAACTCTTTCCACAAAAAGGCAAATTAATCAAGATTGCTATGAAAAGAAAGGCTGGAAAAAGTATCTGTGGTATCAGTTCCCATATACCAAGTTCCCTCTGCTTGGGCAATAATCACAGCATCGGTACCGCATACATCAAGAGTGGCACTGTGGCCTTGAGTTGTCAGCTGTTAAAGTGAGTTTTCAGATACTAGAGGCCTTGTCTACAAGCTGGATGGGTCTACTGAATGAAGGCCTAGTCTCACAGGGAACTTTAGCTTCTTAAAGGTCAGTGGTAAAGGCAGCTGTTTCTTTTTCTCTCACAGGCAGCTAAAATTATTTCTGAGAAACACTGGCACTTTATGACAGTTTCCATAGCTCCGTGGAAAGAATCTTCACTGTTCTATTAGGAATATTAGCAGCTAATTCCATCAGAGTGTGGGTAAGAAGGATTGCATGTAGACAATACAACTATACCAATAATATGTTCAGTAGCAGGTCGATAGCAGTGGAGCCTTATAGGAACCCAAACGGACCCATTCATAGCCAGGCCTAAGCAAGGGTTCTGGTGATGGTGGTCCCAAACCCAAGACCAGAGCACAGTATCTGTCCTCCCCTCATCCTGGGATTAGGGATTCCAGGGACTGGGGTCACAGTGACTCCAGTATCCAAAAAGCTCAAAAATACAACTGAACCCAAACTTTGGCAAAAGCCCTTGATCACACTGGGGACAGAGAAGCTTACAATAACCCATGCTCTTACTTTTGAAAGTTGGGAAGTCCAGATTGATTTATGTGTGCTGTGTGCTCAGTCACTCAGTCAGGTCCAACTCTTTCTGATCCCATGGACTGTAGCCCACCAGGCTCCTCTGTCCATGGGATTCTCCAATAAAGAATACTGGAGTGAGTTGCCATTTCCTACTCCAAGAGATCTTCCCAATCCAGAGATTAGACCTGCATGTCTTACATCTCCTGCATTGGCAGGTGATTCTTTACCACTGAGCCCCCAGGGGAGGCCCCATATAGGTTTATTTATGGCATTCTGATTCATCTCCAGACTCACCGGTCAGGTCCCACTGGGAGGAGGAAGCACTTGGGTGCATCACAGGGCCCATCATTACGCAGAACCTCACTAGGTCACCTGTCAGGCATCTCCATAGCCAGGTACCTGGTCATAAATTCCTTGGTGGAGAACCCGTCCATCTCCTTCTTTAAGACCCATTATCAAGTAAACACACCCAAATATCTCTGGAAGAAGTTCTGGCCCCAGTTGTCCAGGAAAGGATGCCTGTTTGCCACTCATACACTGCTCTTTCTGCTGCTGAATTTTTGCTCTCTTGATGTGATCATGTTTTCCTTGATGAGAATTTGCCAGTTAAGACTCCAAATGAGTCAAAGTCTGATTGACCTGACCTCATGCTGCTGCTGCTGCTAAGTCACTTCAGTTGTGTCCAACTCTGTGTGACCCCATAGACGGCAGCCCACAGGCTCCTCCATCCCCAGGATTCTCCAGGCAAGAACACTGGAGTGGGTTGCTATTTCCTTCTCCAGTGCATGAAAGTGAAAAGTGAAAGTGAAGTTGCTCAGTCACGTCCGACTCTTAGCGACCCCATGGACCCCAGGCAAGTGTACCAGAGTAGGGTGCCATTGCCTTCTCTGTCTGACCTTGTGAGGAGGTTAATTGGGCTCCAGCACTCCTGCCTGGAGAAGCCCATGGACAGAGGAACCTGCCAAGCTATAGTCCATGGGGTCGCAGAGTCAGACACGACTGAGTGGCCAAACCACCAGCCATCAGCAGGGACAGCGTGGGGGCCAAACGGGAAATCTGAGACTGGTGAGCACTCTAATCCTCCACTGTTTCCAGCCACACAATGTAGACCCCAAGAGACCACCAGGTGGCCCGTTGGACCCCCTCTGTGATGGGAGGAGAGGCCTGTTTTTCAGTGGCAGGGGCTTCATCACAAGCGGGCCAAACTTTTCAGATCTGAAATTATACCCACCTGCATGAGGGAAAGAGCTTGGGTGTTCCTCTCTCATCTCCCTGCTCTGTCTCCCTCCTATGGCCAAATGGCCTCTGTTGGGGCACTCTGAAAGAGGGAGTTTGTGGCGACATACCCTACATGATGCCATTTTCCTTTTCTAAGGTTGACAAGATTATCTCTTTCATTGTGGAAATAAACTAACCAAGACTGTAAGGTTTCTTGGGGCTGGTAGGTGAATAATTCCAAAGGGCTCTGCATACTTTTTCCCCTGGAGGCCCAAGTCTCAGTAACTTGCTGTGTCAGGACACACACTGACAGCAGGGATCTGCACAGAAATAACAATAGCCGTTGGACACTATTCAGCGGCAGGGTCCTCTGACAGCTTTTATTCCACTGTAGGAGTGGCTCAGTAACAGAGAGTCCACCTGCCAATGCAGGAGATGCAGGCTTGATCCCTGGGTTGGGAAGATCCCCTGGAGGAGGAAATGGCAACCCACTCCAGTGTTCTTGCCCTAGAAACCCCACAGACAGAGGAGGCTGGCGGGCTGCAGTCCATGGGGCCGCGGAGTTGGACACGACTTAGCGACTAAACAACAGAAGGACCATGAGTAGCAGCTACAGAAATGCTTTCCTAGTTTTCTTTGAGCCCCTTGGTTGGATTTCCAGTTTGACCCACTGGGTGAGCTCAGCCAGAAAGTCAGGAGCTAAAGAGAAGAACCAATGATACCCATCAGAATCAAAACGTTTCTGTATACCATCTTCTAGCACCCTCCTGGAAAGATACATTGTGTGGCTGACAAAGTGCCCAGTGAGACCCCCAGGCTTTTTGCTCTTCCAGAATGACATTTTGTGTAATTGAACACCCTGCCCACTGTGCCTGTCATGCAATCAGGTATAATGATAGTCACTTAGGGCAATGAGCCAAACTGAAAATAAAAATCAAGTTTTTATTCACGTATTGCAACAGTAATACAAGAGGCAAAAAATAAGAGGTGCTGGTTCCCCCATGTTGAATTTTTCCCTACAGAGAGGGTCAGGCGAATACAGCATAGACTGGAAATCATCTCCCTGCCAAAGAGATCTGAATAAAAAACTACCGTGTTTTCCAACGCAGGAGGTGCAGGTTCAATCCCTGGGTCAGGAAGATCCCCTGGAGAAGGGAATGGCAACCCACTCCAGTATTCTTGCCTGGAGAATCCCATGGACAGAGGAGCGTGGTGGCTTACAGTCTATGGGGTCACAAAGAGTCAGACACAACTTATCGACTAAACAACAATGTCTTTATGAAGTCACAGACCAGGGGTAGGGAGAGGAGGAAAGGCTACATACAAGTGGGAATACACTCAAAAGTGCTCAGCCAAGGCTCCCTATAGAGTAGGTAGAGGCTCCTTGGCTCAAATGCAGATATGTATGTGAACATGGCTGGCCCAGAATGCCTGAGTCCTTGACTGAACTTTCTCCAGAAAACTGCAGCGCATGGGCTATGCACCAAGTCGGAAATGGGACAGGCAGCTTTCCCCCAGGAGCCCTGCTAGGCAAAGCTTTGTAACTGCCTTGGGTTAGGTATGAAAAATCACATATAGATTTTTTTTTCATCTATAAAATACAGATTTAATATCTACTATGCAGAGCAGTAATAATGTGAGAAAAGTTCAAGATGAAACACAATGTTAATTTCTTATCCAAGTAGTGAAACTGAACTCCTCAGGGTATTTTAGCTCTTAATCAAGAAGGGTGGACTTGTCTGCAGGCTCAGAAGATTCAGAGGTTTCTAGGATATTAAAATATTAGAAAGTATCCTCACAGAAATACCATACAATATATCAGTGTCCTAGGTTTTCCCAGCCAGGTCCCTTGGCATAAGAAATCTGTCTTAGTTAGCCATTTAAGTTTTTCAAGTTCATCCATTCTCTTAAGTGCTAGGCTTGACTATTAGCTTTCCCTACTCCACTGCTGAAGATGAAAATGTCATTTTATTTAACCAAAGAGACTCTCTGGTTAATGTTAAGTTAGCATGTTACTTAGAATCAACTGTTATCTTTCTGTAATATATCAATAACAAAATAGCCATCAATGCCATTATCTGTATAGTTACTATTTCTTTTGTATCTCTCAAAAGATATATTAATATCACACCCTCAAGTACATTTTCTCCCACTGGCATACCATCACAGTCCATCTCTGGTGAGAGGTGCAGTGTCATCTTGTGCCTGGGGCTGTCTGCATTCTACCTAACAGGTCTTCACTGTAACAAAGACAGTGATTGATCTAATTTCCAAATCCCTAATTATTTTGCTCTTGCCTGGGCCACTCCTGGTATCAACTGTCACAAAATTATTTCTGCAGAAGGAGATGCTGAAATGGAGTTTGGGTTGCAAGATGTTTATAAAGGACATCTATGAAAGGAAGTGAAACGAAGCAACATTTCAGAGGAAGAATTTGAGCTGTGATGGGGCTTCCCTGGTGGCACAGTTGGTAAAGAAACCACCTGCAATTCAAGAGACCCAGGTTTGATCCCTGAGTCAGGAAGATCCCCTGGAGAAGGAAACGGCAACCTACTCCAATATTCTTGCCTGGGAAATGCTGTGGACAGAGGAGCCACCGGGTTACGGTCCATGGGGTCACAAAAGAGTCAGACATGACTAAATGACTACCAAGTGGCTACCTGCCTTGGTTTCCGGCAGCAGCTCTCCACAGTTGAAATAGACCATGAAGTTACTGACAGTTAAAGGCTATCTGCTGATGGCGTTCCCCACACCTGATCAGCAAGGCAGTCTGGGTATTACACTGACGTGTCTACCACAGTCTTCTCCCTATACTTTATTTTAATATCTTGAAAAAATGTTTAACAAATACAATGCCAGTCGAATATTTACAGTAAGCATCTCAGTCACTCACAAGAGGTGACATGGCATCATACATAGAATCCAACAGACCTGGGTTCATGTCTCAGCAGTGTCTTTTAAAAAAGTTTTGTTACTTTGAGCAAGTTATTCAACCTCCTTAAGATTCTATTTCCTCCTCTACAAAATACAGATTTATTCACCTCCATAAAGAGCAGTAATGGTGTACTAAAAGTTAAAGATTAAAAACAATATTAATTTATTTTCCTACTTCATCTGTTCACTTTTCTCAAGCATCCTTTTTGTTTGTTTTTGGTATGGATTGTTTGTTTTCATTTATATTATTTTCACCTTAATTGAGATCACTCCATGAAAGCATTTTATAAACTCTATTACCAAAAAAATATAGGGCTATTTTTGCTTGGTTTTGTGTAGATATTCCATGTAGAAAAGAAATAGCATGAAAATTCTGGTTTCATGCCCCAGTCGTGAGACATATTAACTGTGTGGTCAAGGCATGTTGTCTAGTTTACTTAGAACTAATGTCCATGTTTCCAAAGTAAGATAAAACTCTCTGATCTGCCTGGTTCACAGTGTGAATTGTGAGAATGCTCAATAAATTTTGAAACACAGTACAAATAGAAAATATTATTGCTATCATAATTCTGATAGCCTTCCAAAATGAGTTGCTCAATATTCCAGCCCATTCAACACATAGAAGCTAAATAAGGTTTCTAAAAGCATAATCAAATGATATCATTTCTCTGCTCAAAATTCAACAGTAGCACCCATTTGTGTCTTAAATAAAGGTCATACTTCTTAGCGTAACATTTAGAACTCTACTACTTTTAAAGGTTTGCCATCATTATTCATGAACACAAGTGATAAATGCTTCTGGCAAAAAAAAAAATGCACAACACTTAAAATATAATAATATAATTAAAGAAGTATTAATTTTTTTAATGAGGAAACCAACACAATCCAAAAATCCCCCAATCATATGCAATAACCAGCATTAATGATATTGTGAGCATTCTATCTCCCTAGTCTTCTTCCTCAGAGAGAGATATGTAAGTAAGCACATATAGACAAAGAAGTTTAATTTCCCTAATTTTTTCCCTTTTTATCCCAAGGTAAATTTATATATTTAATTAATTGGAACCTGTATTTTTTATTTTCCAAGATATCAATGAAAGTTCTGATATGCAAAGAGTTTGGAAGCCATTGATTCAATCTTTACAATAATAGTAAAATTTACACTGAATTTAAATAAAAATTAAAGACTTTTCTTGCAAAACTGAGGTTTCAGGATGACTAACCCTCCAAAATCTGGAGAGACAGGTTCATACAGAGAGATACAGAAACTGTGATCTGATTATCTGAAACAGAAGTTGCTGGAATCTAAGTGGTAGAAATATTTAAATAGCAGTTTTGATTAAATGCTGCAGGCTGAGGTAGACTAGATTAAGAGTGAGAAACCAACTTCTGCAGCCTTGGTGTTAGAGTCCATAAAAAACGTCCATACCTTCTTTTCAGAAACCCATAAGGTTCTCCAAATGAGATCTGGAAAAAAAAAAAAAAATCCCTTAGAAACTTGGATCTACATTAGAAAGAGAACATTAGAAAAGGAATAAATGAAAGTAAAATAAATATTTTACTTGTAATTAATCTAAAAGATAATTGTTAGTTAAAACAAAAAAGATTAAAATATATCATGTGATTATAAAAGACGGAAAGGGAAAGTGTTAGTCACTTAGTTGTGTCTGACTCTTTGCAACCCCACAGACTGCATCCCACCAGGCTCCTCTATCTATGGATTTCTCCAGGCAAGAATACTGGAGTGGATAGACATTCCCTTCTCCAGGGGATCTTCCCAACCCAGGGACTGAACCCAGGTCTCCTGCATTCCTGGCAGATTCTTTACCATCTGAGTTCACCAGGGAAGCCCATAAAGATGGAAAGTGAAATAAATAATATCATAAAGATGAGATGGAGGAATATAGAATACTCTGTTACAATTTGCCTATAATACATGTGAAACAGTATTATTTAAAGATGTTATTTAAAGTGTTATTTAAAGATGGATTAGATTTGTTTAAAATGTATACTGTAAACTCTGAGGCAATCACTACAAATTTTTAAAAGAAGTATGAATGAGATGCTATGGAAGGAGATAAAACAGAAGCACATAAATACTCAGTTAAAACCAGAGAAAATAGAAAAAGGAGTGGAAGGAAGAAACAGAGCAAATTCAATGAATCAAAAAGTTGGTACATATTAATCCAACCATATAAACAATCACTTTATATCTTAATGATCAAAACACATCAATTACAAGACAAAATTTATTAGAGTGGAAAAAAATAAGACCCAACTATATATTGTCTACAAGAAATTCCCTTTAAATATAAAGTGTCAGGCTAAAAGTAAAAAGATGGAAAAGGACATAGTATGCTAACCAAAAGAAAGCTGGAGTAGGTACATTAATTTCATGCAAAGAAGACTTCAGAACAAGGAACACTATAATGAATGAAGAGGTCACACCCCAAGAAGACATAGTCTCAAACAGGTGTGCACTGGAAACAGAGCATTGAAATACATGAGGCAAAAATACACTAACATGAAACAAGAAACTCACACGTCTAGTATTATGGTTGGAAATGTCAAGACATTGCCCTCTTCAGTCAGTGATAGATTAAGCAGGCAGAAAATCAATAAAGATTTAAATGACATAAGCAGCACTGTCTCTATCAAGTTGCTCTAACTGACATTTATAGAACACTCCATCTAACAACAGCAGAGTATAAATTCATCCCAAGATCTCATGGAACATTCAACCAAGATAGACCACATTTGGGACTCTAACACACCTTAACAAAATTTTAAAATAGAAATCACACAAATCATGTTCTCAGACCACCATGAAATTAAACTAGAAGCAGCAACAGAGAGATAGATGAAGAATGAGTACTCACCAGAACAGGTCTACTAAACTCTTTGCAGTTTCTTAAGCCTACTGATTTTTCTCTCACCAGTGAACCTGCATACACATTGACCTCTTTGTCTGAAATATTCTCAATCACCCTTCTCTCTTTCACTCCTAAATATCTTTCATAAATCAATTTCCCAAGAGTCAGTCTATGAATTAAAGGTGATGTTCAAAGCATTGAACAAATATGACTTAAGCACTGGGACCTGCTGGCAAGGACAGAGGCGACATTACTGTGACAGAATCATAGAAGCCTTACAGAGTTCAGAGATTAACCCCTCGGCAGCAGAGTCAAGACAAGGTGTGGGAGGAATGTCTCTGGAGAGAAATCTGAGTACCCAAAGTGTAAGGGGAAATTGTTGGGAGTACAGATAGAGGCTAATTATCAAATCGTTAAGAAGAGCTCACCATTTTTGTAAAGGGCTCAGCCATTCTGTTGTAAACTAGGTAAATATCTCCTTTTTATAAACTCCATGAGAAGATTAGGGAAGCCTTCTATTTGGTCCCATGGTATTTATCCCTATGGTACAACTTGTCACACTGCATTATAATTTCTAATTCACTATATATCTGCCTCACCAAATTAAAAGCTCTTTAAAATCAAGGACTTTGTCTTGTTTGTCAGGACCAAAACCTGGTAGACAAACTTCATAAATATCTGTGAAAGGGGAAAGAAGACAGGAAAGAAGAAAGGAAGAGAGGGGATGGGGAGAGAGGGAGGAATTGCAGGAGACCAGACATATGAGTCCTATATTATATTAACATTCTCCAAAGCATTGCTTATAATTGTGAGAGTATTATGAGTAGAAAGATACTAAGAATCATTTAAGGCTCTCCAGGCTAAGGATCTTTGGATCTCAGCCTGGATCATTTAAGGATCATCTGGGCCTCTCCTTTTATAAACAAAGGAGTTAGTATTTTGCCCAACATTATGTAGCTAAGGAAAGTAACCAAGTACCGTAGTCCAAGATTGGTGCTCTTATCTTTTTTTCTTCCTTGAACCCTTTACAAGTCAAGATTGAACCCTACTAACAAAATACCCCCCATTAACATCCATGTAATTTTCTTACTTTGAAATTGAAAGTTCTGTTGCTATTGCAAATGCTTTCAGTGTATTTCAGGAAAGCTAATGTCTTTCTGTGGTACTGTTTGATAATCATACAAAACAAAAATGCTCATACTAATTTATTTATCCAGATTAGACTCTGAAATTCTATGGTTTTAAGTTTGAAGATGGAGACCCATGTCCTTATTTCATTACAACATGTTTCATGATCATAAAACATACCTCACAGTCGAGAAATGGTTCTCATCCCCACCAAACTTCTAGACCTCAGGTGCAACACCTGTCTTCTTCTTCTTTTTTTTTTTTTTTTTGATAGAATCTCCTTACAGTAATTGATCTGTGTAGATTTTCTGTTTTCTTTTTTAATTTTATTTTTTAACTTTACAATATTGTATTGGTTTTGCCATAAATTCTCACGAGGTTCAATCATAAAAGAAAACATACAAATCCTTATGTAGTTCTGTGTTGCACACTCTCACATTCCTGACAGAAATATAAGCACTTTTCCTTTTAAAATACTTACCAAGTGTGAGTGAGCAATAAATTAGGTGCTTAGAGCCTCAAATCCCTAACTAGTTTATTTGTATTAGGTGCTTATTTGCTCAGTCATGTCCGACTCTTTGCAACCCCATGGACTGTTGTAGCCCACCAGGCTCCTCTGTCCATGGGATTCTCCAGGCAAGTCTACTGGGGTGGGTTGCCATTTCCATTATTTGATTAGCAAAATATAAAGTGAGGCACATGTTCACTGTCAGGGACTTGTAGTAGACAATAAAGTAGCGTGTGTTTTTTTTTTTTTTTTCTCCAATTTTATTTTATTTTTAAACTTTACATAATTGTATTAGTTTTGCCAAATATCAAAATGAATCCGCCACAGGTATACATGTGTTCCCCATCCCGAACCCTCCTCCCTCCTCCCTCCCCATACCATCCCTCTGGGCCGTCCCAGTGCACCAGCCCCAAGCATCCAGCATCATGCATCGAACCTGGACTGGCAACTCGTTTCCCACATGATACTTTACATGTTTCATTGCCATTCTCCCAAATCTTCCCACCCTCTCCCTCTCCCACAGAGTCCATAAGACTGTTCTATACATCAGTGTCTCTTTTGCTGTCTCGTACACCGGGTTATTGTTACCATCTTTCTAAATTCCATATATATGCGTTAGTATACTGTATTTATGTTTTTCCTTCTGGCTTACTTCACTCTGTATAATAGGCTCCAGTTTCATCCACCTAATTAGAACTGATTCAAATGTATTCTTTTTAATGGCTGAGTAATACTCCATTGTGTATATGTACCACCACTTTCTTATCCATTCATCTGCTGATGGACATCTAGGTTGCTTCCATGTCTTGGCTATTATAAACAGTGCTGCGATGAACATTGGGGTACACGTGTCTCTTTCCCTTCTGGTTTTCTCAGTGTGTATGCCCAGCAGTGGGGTTGCTGGATCATAAGGCAGTTCTATTTCCAGTTTTTTAAGGAATCTCCACACTGTTCTCCATAGTGGCTGTACTAGTTTGCATTCCCACCAACAGTGTAAGAGGGTTCCCTTTTCTCCACACCCTCTCCAGCATTTATTATTTGTAGACTTTTGGATCTAAACGTAAGACCAGAAACTATAAAACTCCTAGAGGAGAACATAGGCAAAACACTCTCCGACATACATCACAGCAGGATCCTCTATGACCCACCTCCCAGAATATTGGAAATAAAAGCAAAAATAAACAAATGGGACCTAATTAACCTTAAAAGCTTCTGCACATCAAAGGAAACTATTAGCAAGGTGAAAAGACAGCCTTCAGAATGGGAAACAATAATAGCAAATGAAGCAACCGACAAACAACTAATCTCAAAAATATACAAGCAACTCCTACAGCTCAACTCCAGAAAAATAAACGACCCAATCAAAAAATGGGCCAAAGAACTAAATAGACATTTCTCCAAAAAAGACACACAGATGGCTAACAAACACATGAAAAGATGCTCAACATCACTCATTATCAGAGAAATGCAAATCAAAACCACTATGAGGTACCATTTCACACCAGTCAGTAGCGTGTGTTTTGAATCAGTTCCTCTTGCTGGTTTCAATAAAGCAGAAACGATGCTTTCACCTGTTCAATCAGATAAGCCACCTTTGTTTTAGAAGCAGCGTTTCTCAGAATTTGTCTACTGTAATACTGGTTGTTGTTGCTGTTTAGTAGCTCAGCTGTGTCCTATTCTTTTTCAACCGCATGGACCATAGCTCACCAGGCTCCACTGTCCATGGTATTTTCCAGGCAAGAATACTGCAGTGGGCTGCCATTTCCTTCTCCAGGAGATTTTTCTGACCTAGGGAGCAAACTCACACCTTCTGTATTGGCAGGCAGACTCTTTACCATTGAGCCACCTGAAAAGCCTGAAATACTGGTAAATCCTTGTAAAAAGAGAATTCTCAGACATAGCACAAAGGAACATTAGAGTGAAACTCTTCTGTGACACTACCATGATGGATGCACACACACATTTGTGAAAACCCATAAATATACAACACAAAGAGTGAACACCAGTGTAAACTATGGACATTGTGTGATGATGATGTGGCAATTCAGGCTCATCAACTGTAACCAATGTCCACCCTAGCGGAGGTGGTGATCATGAGAGGCTGTGCAAGATTGGATGTGTGAGGATAGGGACCATGTGGGAACTCTGTATATTTTCCATTCAGTTTCACCACAAACCTAAAACTGCTCTACAAAATTAAATCTACTGGTGAAAAGAGATGCTTTCTCCCTCTGCTTCCTCTCCTTCTCCCTCTTCAACCACCCAACATGGAGAAGAACATGGTCAAATAAACTTGAAAATTCCTGCACACTGTCTCTGCCTCTTAGAATATGAGTGTGGTGCTCCCTGAACTCAATAAAAAGGAATTGGGCCCTTTCTTTCTAAATTCAGTGTTCACTGACTAACCCCAGGACCAAGTGAGAATAGATCAGTTGACTCATAAATTCTATATCCTTCTGCCTTTCAGGTCCCCAAGGAGAGAGGGTAAGGCATCTCAGGAAGCAGCATGGTTGGAGTTCTCAGCTCCTCTGGGTTCAGACTCGATGCCTCAGTCTCATCCCCACCCCCAGACCCCTGCCAGGAGTGAGTAAGTGACAAGGAAAGATTACATGGGAGCCCGTGAGCCCAGTGGTGACCTTTCTCTGTGTTCTATCTGATGTCATGTGACTTTAAAGGTGAAGTCTTATACTGTTTATAAAATCAAGAGAATTAAGACAGCTGGAGTATTCCAGTGTCTCTTGAATTCCTATGTCCTTAACTCTGGTTTGATTACTTTAATTTCATTTAAAAAAAATGTTTTTCAGTGTACTAGTTTACTCACTCCACTAAGCATGTGGGATTTTAGTTTCCAAACTAAGGATTGAACTCACATCCGCTGCATTAGAAGGTGGATTCCTAACCAGTGGAGCACCAGGGAAGTCCTTCAAAATTTTTAAATGTACTTAAAATGACTACTCTCCAAATCTCTTAAAATGTCCTCAGAAAATGATTTTTTGCATAAAAGAGTTTCAAAAAACCCAAGGCTGTAGAGAACAAGCTTAACTATTCTAACAAAATAACTTTGATCTTGCTCCTTACATGTGTTGTACAAACCGAGAAGTTGTGGAAGATACTGATGCTCTGCTAGGAAAAAATGAGAACACAGCTATGGGTTATTTCTATGGCTTTTACACCAGAGTATGCCTTGGCTTACCTCAAATTTCGAAGTTCTACAGTCAATGTAATTTCCAAAACTTTCTGAATTTTGTAACCTCAGAATACATTTTGAGCAACATCTGTCAGTGTCTTATGAGACACCGCAGGTCCCAGGGAGAGTTTGAGAAATGCTGCTCTGGAGGCTAGGCTTGGTCCAACTGATTATAAATAAGGTGACTTATAGCGTCAATTAATCTACAACTATATGATCTATTATCAATTAGGAACTCCCCCCAGATATAAAATTTTAGTTAGGAAGACCTTGGAGAGTTTTCAGTTCAACAGCATTTCATGTGTAGGACCTGAATGCTTTCAAAATGCACTCGGGAGCACACAGAAAAGGGATGACTCAGTCAGAACCAGATCCCAGGTCACTAATGCTCTCTCTGTGAGACCTTCTCCACAAGATGGCAAAGTCTCTCATGGGCTGAATTGTGGCCCTGCAGAATTCACATGTTGAAGCCCTAATACCTAGAAGTTCAGAATATTTTAACTATTTTAGAGCCTTTAAAGATGTGATTAGGTTAAAAGAGGCTGTTAGAGTGAGCCCTGGGCTTCTCAGGTAGCACAGTGATAAAGAATTTGCCTGCCCTTGCAGGAGACACAGGTTTGATGCCTGGGACAGGAAGATCCCCTAGAGCAGGAAATGGCAACCTGTTCCAGTATACCTGACTGGCGAATTTCATGAACAGAGGAACCTGGTGGGCTACAGTCCATGGGGTCGCAAAGAGTTGGACACAACTGAGTGACCGAGCACACACACACATAGAGTGAGCCCTAATGCAATCTGACTGGTGTCCTTACAAGAAGAGGAAATTTAGACAAACAAGAGGAGGCACCGGGGTGCTTGCACACAGAGGAAGTATCATGTGAGGAGACGCAAGCCAAGGAGAAATGCCTCAGGAGAAAACAAACAGGCCACAACACCTCATCCGTGACTTCATGTAGGAGACAGGAAGCATAAAAGAAAAGCAGGCCCTGGCAAAGGCCGCTAAAGAAACTCATAATTATTGATAAACTGGATGCTATAAGGCATGAGACTCTTGGAACAGGTCCAGAGGGAACAGTTCATAGTCTTGAAAACAAGATATGATCCTGGGGTCGGAAAACCAACCCCGGACTGTTTCTCAACTGGCGTCTCAGAGGCACATGTTTTACGTATCTGGTGGAAAATCTATAGATAAGAATATTAGTCTTAGTTACTAATTTGTTATTGATTACTGTTTCTTAATCGTTAATGATCACTTTGGCCCTGAAGGCCGCATGAGTTATAGCTTAACTCCCTGCATATTCTTTCGCTCACGGCTGAAAGTATAATAAAGCTGGCTTGATTCACCTTCGGCACCTTCGCCCTGGAGCTGTGTTGGTCCCAATAGTCGCTTTTCACTGAATTCTTGCGTCTTGTTTCTCATTCTTTCGCCGTATTGTGCTTTCAGAAACCCTCTTATCGAGCTGGTCCTGACAACTTCGGGCCTTCAGAACTGTGAAAAAAATAATTTCCTGTTGTTTAAATCACCCTGTCTATGGTATTTTGCTACGGCAACCCTCAAAAACTCATGCAGTCCTTCTGCTTTCTGATCCTCTTAATTTTTCAACCATCCTCTTCAATTCCAGTGTAAAAGGTACATTTCAACAGTAATACATCCTTTGAAGATTCCTGCCTCTGTCCTTTGCCCCAGGATTTTATGTATGAAATGTCATTTATTTCTCCCCCTGTATGTTATCCACATCTATGCATTGAAGCTCCACTTTTGTAACAGCATTCCTGACAAGCCTGGCTCCTGATGTTCATTCCTTGTGCTAAACTTCTCAAAATCATGATATACACATTGTATCATTGTTTTCATACAGTTATTATCACTACTCATCTTGGATGATGGTGTGTTTTGTCTCCCAGATCAGTTCTTCAAGCACCACTTCCTTGGTATCTCCACTCTGGATAGTCTTTGAACGTGATCTGCTGGTTTTTCTCTACTAAAAAAGTGAGCCAGAAGATTTTTTTCCCCAAGCTATGTATGGGGACATCAGTTCCTAAGGAAATTCAACAAAACTAATGATCATAAGAATATGTAATGATGACACCACAAAAGCAATATTATAAAAGTAGGCATACTTGGCCTTCTTTACTGATATAATAACAAATTACCAATGTTACTCTCTGTGTGTACATGAAATTACTAAGCATTATATCCAAAGCCAAATTGCTAAAACAAACTGCCAGTTTACAATAGATATTCCTTGCTTGTATTCCTTCATTCTTTACTTCCAATTCCTTCAGCAAACTTTATCCTCAATAATAGCGTTTTTTGCTATTTTATGAGTATTCTCTGTTACAATGTTTGGTGTTAAAATATCAGTCTAAATTGCATAGCATTGCATAGCATTGCATAGGTTTAAAATAGGCCCTAAGCCGCTTGGCAGTGTTTGTGTCGAGACTATTCAACTTGTAGAGTAAATTTTAAGATTTGGACTATTGATAATTATCAGTGCTGGGAATGAAAGGAAAGGACAAAGAATGACTTCAGAGAAAATGAGTTTTAACTGCTTTAATTGAGCTGCTCCTTTTCAATTATTCAATTATGATGAATCAGGAGTCCTTTTGGTCAATATCTTGTCAAATCAAATTGCAGCAGACTTAAAGATAGATGGTTTCTAACCAAAAGTCTTTAAAACCTACATCTGAATATGCCCAGAAGCTGTCAATATCTAGCTATACATCCACCACTTTTCTTCTCTTAAAAGAAAAATCTTATGTCTATTTTTTAAGGATAAGACCATAACTTCCATTTTCTGATCTCATCAGACAAAATAGCACTGTCTGGAAAGGAATCATAGTTTTTTTTTTAAGAGGTTTCTGTGGAAAGCAATAGAAAAAGAAAGCAACCTTATTAGGATTCAAAACAAGCAAGAAACTCTTCTCATCACCTTGGTGCTCTCATTTTCTATGGTATTTTAACAAAATGCCAGTTAGCCTTAGTTGTTTTAATTTTGTAAAGTGTAATTCTCAGAAGCCAGTGTAGTGTGGCAACACTACCCTGTCAACCACCTGAGAACTTTCCATTGAGATGCTCTGACCCTAGAGCAAAGTGCACAGCTCATTCTCTAACTTGCTCCTAAGCAATAATATGATAGATGAACTCTAATTCAATCAATATCAACTCCTCCCCTCAAACTCTAATTGACTGCACACAAGGTGCCAAAAGCATTTGGTATGAGAACCTTCTGGCTGAAAGAGCCCCAAGTAATTGAGTTATAAATGTGCCATTGTTCTTTGCTAATGTCCCAGCTGGAAAATAAAGACCAGGAAAAGACAAGCCCTGAAGATTATGTGCAGTGATCTGTTGGGAGGGTGGAAGTCCAGATACTTTGTGTCACACTGGCCTGCCTTTTATTTTAGAACATTTATTTCCTTGGAGAGTGGCCATTATAATAAAAACCGTATACCTTCAAGGTTCCAAGATGGTGGCACTCCAAATAGATGCTAGGGGACAAATAAAATATAGGAATTTAAAGGTGACTTGCCAAGCACGACTCTTACTTGGATATTCTCTGTGTCTATGCTGAATGTCAGCAATAACTGTAAGAGGAAGAAAAGGTAGGCCATAAGCAACTAAAGACTGACCTCTCAAAAATTCACTTTAGATAGAGAACAAGATGGCGGAAGAGTAGGTGGATGTGGAGTATGTCTCTCTCCACAGATAAATCAGGAACACACCTTCAGACACAGAAGTGCATGCAGAATGCCCACTGAGAGCAGACAGGAGGACCTGACCAGCAGAAAAAAATGTACAGATCCACACAAAACTCATGGGCTTCCCTGATAGCTCAGTTGGTAAAGAATCCACCTGCAATGCAGGAGACCCCAGTTTGATTCCTGGGTTGGGAAGATCTGCTGAAGAAGGGATAGGCTACCCACTCCAGTATTTTGGCCTGGAGAATTCCATGGACTATATAGTCCAGAGGGTCACAAAGAGTCAGACATGGCTGAGTGACTTGCATTTTCACTTTCAAAATTCAGTAGGATGAAGGAACTGGGGGAAAAACAGGAGTGTTGGTAGGACTGGACCTACCCTCGGCAGGTTGGGGAACTGAAGCAAGTATCCGATCCCCGCATTGGGACAATTGTCTGAGTCAGAGGAGAAACATTTAAAGCTGAGAGTGAAACAGCTGACCTGTGGCAGCCTAAATAAATGAGAATCAGACAGTCCTTGCCCCAGCCATGCATACCCCAGACAGGGACACAGGTCCCCTGGAAGGTGCAGCAGCTGGGAGCTGGAGTTTAGGGATCGTGGAGCAATCCCAGGGCGAGGGCTGCTGTTTACTGTGGAGAGACAGATGGAGGGGATGTGAGGGAGGAGACTGGGTGGGAAATGCAGGTGGAGGAAAACCAGGCAGCCATGGAAGAAAGGCTATACTGCTGAGTCACATGTACAGGGGTGGAGCCATCACCATAGCCTCTATCCCCCTACAGGCCAGCATCCGCAGCTGAACAATAGAGGGGCTGGCCCATCAATCGCCTGACACCCTGAACCACAGAGCAGGAACCCAGCCTGTGGGCCCCTCTATGTGCCTGACCCACTGAACAACAGAGAAGGACCCCAGGCAAGGGAGCCCTCTAAGTGCCTGAATGGGTGGAGCTACGGAGAAAAAACAGCCAAAGAGGCCTTCTGATCATCAGCTACCAGAGGCTCGAGAAAAGACTCTATTGGGCCATAACTCCTGCCTCGGAGGCAGGCCAGTCCCTGCACACTTGGCGCCGCCAGGGTCCCCGCAAGCCAAGCAGCAGCGCCACCTTCACGCTCAACTCTCACTGGGACAGAGCTGCCACAGGCAAAAAAAGTCTTGTGTCTATGTGCACAGGGTTGCTTTGGTCATGTCCAACTCTGCAGCCCTGTGGACTGTGGCCTTCCAGGTTTCTCTGTCAGAAAGGGGAGTTCTCCAGGCAAGAATATTGGAGCATATTGGCCAATACTGGTTGCCATACCCTTCTAGAGCACTGTGTTTCCTGCTGCCCTGGACGCCACCTCCCCCACCTCCCAAGTACCTGGTGTTGCCAGAACTGCTGTGACCCAAGCAGCTGCAACATCTCCACACCTGGTCCTCATTGGGGCAAACCTAAGTCCTCCAGGGCAGCCTCAGGAGCAATCCCCAGTGGTCAATCCACATGTAGAGGTGGAAATAAAACCACAGCTGAAACCCAAGGGCAGTGTGGCTAAGGAAGAAGACCCAAAACCCTCCCACCAGCTCTACAAGCTGCAGATTAAATCCACATTATCAACTAGGCAGACTCTGTGTCTATGGCATATATAAAAGGTCACTGAGAGTTCAAAACACACTAATGCTGATAGCTGTGGACATGGGAGGCAAGAACAGAGAGGAGTAGGACCAGATTAGAACCTGAGCTGCCCCCACAGCAGGTCCAGGGAGCAGTACAGTGTTGGAGTGCATCATAGGGAGGTGAGGTGGGCTGTGACTCCCAGCAAGGGAAAGGACTCTGACAGCAGTGACTCAAGAAAAGCATTAATTATTCTTATGTTTTGACTTACTCTGTAGATTCTTTTGAATTTTTTTCTTTTCTTTTTTTTCCCCCTTTTTCTCCCTGCTGTGTTGTAGTTGTCAATTTATTAGCACTATGAAATCTAGTTAAACTTTTTAGTTTTTTTTTTTTTTTTTTCTCTTGGTCACATTTTTTGTTGTTATAAACCTCTACTTCTATCTTGGGCTTTTGCAGTTCTGGGGAGGTTTTTTTTAATTTAAATTTTTTTAAACCTATTATTATTTTTTCTACATGTATTCCTTTGTTTTCTTTTCTGACTATTCTTTTCACCTTGCAGTTAATCTTTAATGTATATAAATCTTCTTTATCTACCTCTATTTAATTTTGCACGTCTATTCTTTCTTTCTTGCCTTTCCCCTCAACATATTTGTTAGTTTTGTTTTCATTCCTTTATTCCCCACTTGGCACCTTACTTTAGTTTTGTTTTCCACTTTGTGTTTCAGTTAGCTTTGTTCTTAACTGGTAAATATATATTTTTATTTCTTTTGTTCACTGGGTCAATCTATTGTACTTTATTTTTGTTGGACTGTTTTGACTTTGCTCATGGGTGTATATGAATAGATATATATTCCATTATTTTATTATTTGCCTGATTTTGTAACAGCTGTTTGTCTGGGGTTCATCTTTGGTTTCTTGGTTTGGGATATTTATTTTAATCTCACTTAATGCCACAACAAACCACTTGTGGAATCTTCATTCCTGACAAGGGATCAAGCCCTGAGCCTTTGGAGTGGGAGCACTGGCTCCAAGACCCTAGACTACCAGAGAACTGACCCTGCTGCTGCTGCTGCTAAGTTGCTTCAGTCATGTCTGACTTTGTGTGACCCCATAGACAGCAGCCCACCAGGCTCCCCCGTCCCTGGGATTCTCCAAGCAAGAACACTGGAGTGGGTTGCCATTTCCTTCTCCAATGCATGAAAGTAAAAAGTGAAAGTGAAGTCACTCAGTCGTGCCTGACTCTTAATGACCCCATGGACTGCAGCCTACCAGGCTCCTCTGTCCATGGGATTTTCCAGGCAAGAGTACTGGAGTGGGGTGCCATTTCCTTCTCCCTAGAGGGTATCAAATAGTGAGAACTCACACAAAGGAAACCACTAGAATACAAGACCCAGCATCACCCAACCACCAGTAGCAACCTGTGCAGGATGCCTCATCTAAACAACAAACAAAAATGCAAACCCAATCATCAGCAGACAGGAGTACCACCTCACTCAGCCTTGCCCATCAGAGGAAAAACAAACTAACAAACAAACAAAAACTCAGCACAAATTTCACCCTATACGAAGCTTACACAAACCACTGGACAAAACTTAGGAGGGCAGAAACCAAAAGGAAGAAAGAATTCAACCCTGAAGCTTGGGAAAAGGAGACCTCAAATACAGTAAGTTAAAAAAATAATAATCAAAAGGCAGACAAATACTACACAAATGAAAGAACAAACTAGAAGCACAGAAGTTCAAATAAATGAAGAGGAAATAGGGAAACTACCTGAAAAGCAATTCAGAATAATGATAGTAACGATGATCAGAAACCTTGAGAGCAAAATGGAGAAAATGCAAGAATCAAATAACAAAGACCTAGAAGAATTAAAGAATAAGCATATGAGACAAACAACACAATTACTGAAATTAAAAATACTCTAGAAGGAATCAATATCAGAATATCTGAAGCAGAAGAATGAATCAGTGAGCTAGAAGATAAAATGGTAGGAATTACTTCTAAAGAGCAAAATAAAGTAAAAAGAATGAAAAGAACCAAGGATAGTATCAGAGACCTCTGGGACAATATCAAATGCACCTACATTCGAATTACAGGGGTCCCAGCAGAAGAAGAGAAAAAGAAAAGATACGAGAAAATTTTTGAAGAGATTATAGTTGAAAATTTCCCCAACATGGAAAAGAAATAGCAAATCAAGTTCAAGAGGCACAAAAAGTCCATAGAGGATAAACCCAAGGAGAAACACACAAAGATACATTCTAATCAAACTAACAAAGACTAAACATAAAGAAAGAATCTTAAAAGCAGCCGGGGAGAAGCAACAAATAACATACAAGGGAAACCCCATGTGCTTAACAGCTGATATTTCAGCAGAAACTCTGCAGGCAGAAGGGAATGGCAGGACATATTTAAAGAACTGAAAGGGAAACATCTACAACCAAGATTACTGTACCCAGCAAGGATCTCATTCAAAAGTGATGGAGAAAGCTTTTGAAAGCTTTTCAGAGAAGTAAAAGTTAAGAGAATTCAGTACCACCAAACCAGAGCACAATGAACTGTGGAAAATTCTGAAAGAGATGGGAATACCAGACCACCTGACTTGCCTCTTGAGAAACCTATATGCAGGCTAGGAAACAACAGTTAGAACTGGACATGGAACAACAGACTGGTTACAAATAGGAAGGAGTATGTCAAGGCTGTATATTGTCACCCTGCTTATTTAACTTCTATGCAGAGTACATCATGAGAAACACTGGGCTGGAAGACGCACAAGCTGGAATCAAGATTTCTGAGAGAAATATCAATAACCTCAGATATGCAGATTACACCACCCTTATGGCAGAAAGTGAAGAGGAACTCAAAAGCTTCTTGATGAAAGTGAAAGAGGAGAGTGAAAAAGTTGGCTTAAAGCTCAACATTCAGAAAACGAAGATCACGGCATCTGGTCCCATCACTTCGTGGGAAATAGATAGGGAAACAGTGGAAACAGTATCAGAGTTTATTTTTCTGGGCTCCAAAATAACGGCAGATGGTGATTGCAGCCATGAAATTAAAAGACGCTTACTCCTTGGAAGGAAAGTTATGACCAACCTAGATAGCATATTCAAAAGCAGAGACATTACTTTGCCAACAAAGGTCCGTCTAGTCAAGGCTATGGTTTTTCCAGTGGTCATGTATGGATGTGAGAGTTGGACTGTGAAGAAAGCTGAGCACTGAAGAACTGATGCTTTTGAGCTGTGGTGTTGGAGAAGACTCTTGAGAGTCCCTTGGACTGCAAGGAGATCCAACCAGTCCATTCTAAAGGAGATCAGCCCTGGGATTTCTTTGGAAGGAATGATGCTAAAGCTGAAACTCCAGTACTTTGGCTACCTCATGCAAAGACTTGACTCATTGGAAAAGACCCTGATGCTGGGAGGGATTGGGGGCAGGAGGAGAAGGGGATGACAGAGGATGAGATGGCTGGATGGCATCACTGACTTGATGGACGTGAGTTTGAGTAAACTCCGGGTGTTGGTGATGGACAGGGAGGCCTGGTGTGCTGCAATTAATGGGGTCGCAAAGAGTCGGACACCACTGAGCGACTGACCTGAACTGAACTGAAACCAGCTTTACAACAAATGTTAAAGGGAAGAAATAGTCAAGAAAAACAAGAGAAGAAAAAAAAATCTACCAAATCTTCAAAATAATTAAGAAGATGGCATTAGGAACATATATATCAATAATTACTTTAAATGTAAACAGATTAAATACTCCAACCAAAAGACATAGACTGGCTGAATGGACACACAAAAAAAAGACCCATATATATTCTGTCTACAAGAAACCCACTTCAGACCTAAAGACATATAAACTGAAAGTGAGAGGATGGAAAAATATATTCCATGAAAATGGGAAGCAAAAGAAAGCTGGAGTAGAAATCCTTATATCAGATAAAATAGGCCTTAAAATAAAGAATATTATAAGAGACAAGGAATAACACTACATAATGATCAAGGGATCAATCCAAGAGGAAGATATAATGATTGTAGATATCTATGCACCTAACATAGGAGCACCTCGATACATAAGACAAACACTAACAGACATAAAAGGAGAAATTGACAGTAACACAATACTAGTAGGAGACTTTAACACCCCACTCACACAATGGACAGATCATCAAAACAGAAAATTAATAAGGAAACACAAGTCTTAAATGATAAATTAGATGAGATGAACCTCACTGATATCTTCAGGACATTCCATCCAAATGCAGAAGAATACACTGTCTTCTCAAGTGCACATGGAACATTCTCCAGGATAGACCACATGTTGGGTCACAAATCAAACCTCAGTAAATTTGAGAAAATTGAAATCATATCAAGCATCTTTTCTGACCACAATGCTATGATAATAGATATCAATTACAATAAAAAAGTTGTAAGACACACAAACACATGGAGATTAAGCAACACGTTTCTAAATAACCAACAGGTTACTGCAAAAATCAGAAGGAAAAATTAAAAAAAATTTCTAGAAACAAATGACAATGGAAACACAACTCAAAACCTATGGGATGCTGCAAAAACAGTCCTAAGAAGGAATTTATAGCAATACAATCCTACCTCAAGAAGCAAGAAAAACATCAAACAGACAACCTAAATTTACACCTAAAACAACTGGAAAAAGAAGAACAAAAAATCCTCAAAATTAGAAGGAAAGAAATCATAAAGACCCAAGAAGAAATAAATGAAAAAGAAATGAAAGAAGCAATCATAAAGATTAATAAAACTAAAAGCTGGTTCTTTGAGAAGATAAACAAAATAGACAAACCTTTAGCCAGACTCATCAAGAACAAAAGAGAGAAGAATCAAATCAACAAAATTAGAAATTAAAAAGGAGAGGTTACAACAGACAGTGTAGAAATACAAAGGATTATAAGAGACTGTTATGAACAATTATATGGCAATAAAATAAATAACCTGGAAAAATGGACAGATTCTTAGAAAAGTTCAATCTTCCAAGACTGAGCCAGGAAGAAATAGAAATTATGAACAACCCAATTTTGCAAGCACTGAAATTGAAGCTGTGATCAAAAATCTCCCAAAAAACAAAGCCTAGGACCAGATCGCTTCACAGGAGAATTCTATCAAACATTTAGAGAAGAGCTAATGCCTATCCTTCTAAAACTGTTTTAAAAAATTACAGAAAAAGAAACAATTCCAAACTCATTCTACGAGGCCAGCATCACCCTGATACCAGACAAAGACAATACAAAAAGAGAAAACTACAGGCCAATATCACTGATGAACATAGATGCAAAAATCCTCAACAGGATTTTAGCAAACAGAATTCAGCAACACATCAAAAAGCTCATACGCTATGATCAAGTTGGGTTTATTCCAGGGATGCAAGGATTCTTCAATATATGCAAATCAATCAATGTGATACACCATATTAACAAATTGAAAGATAAAAACCATATGATAATCTCAATAGATGCAGGAAAGCCTTTGACCAAATTCAGCACCCATTTATGGTTAAAGCTCTTCAAAAAATGGGCATAGAAGGAACCTACCTCAACATAGTAAAGGCCATATTTGATAAGCCTACAGCAAGCCTTATTCTCAGTGGTGAAAAACTGAAAGTATTCCCCCTAAGATCAGGAGTGAGACAAGGGTGTCCACTTATACCCCTATTATGCAACATAGTTCTGGACGTCCTAGCTACAGCAATCAGAGAAGAAAAGGAAATAAAAGGAATCCAGACTGAAAAAGAAGCAAAGCTCTCACTGTTTGCAGATGACATGATACTGTACATAGAAAACCATAAATATAGTATCAGAAAACGACTAGAGCTAATCAGTGAATTTAGCAAAGCTTCAGGATGCAAAATCAATACACAGAAATTACTTGCATTTCTATATTCTAACAATGAAAAATCATAAAGAGAAATTAAGGAATCAACCCCATTCACCATTGCAACAAAAAGAATTAAATATCTAGGAATAAACTTACTTAAGGAGACAAAAGAACTGTACACAGAAAATTATAAGACACCGATGAAAGAAATCAAAGTCAACATAAACAGATGGAGAGCTATTCCATGTTCCTGGGTAAGAAGAATCAATACTGTAAAATTGGCTATACTACCAAATGTAATCTACAGATTCAATGTGATCCCTATCAAATTACCAATGGCATTTTTCACAGAACTAGAACAAAAATTTTCACATTTCATATGAAAATACAAAAGACCCCAAATAGCCTAAGCCGTCTTAAGAAAGCAGAATGGAGCTGGAGAAATCAACCTTCCTGACTTCAGATTATACTACAAAGCTATAGTCATCAAGACAGTATGGTACTGGCACAAAAACAGAAATATAGACCAACAGACCAAGGTAGTAAGCCCAGAAATAAACCCTTGCACCTATAGGCACCTAATTTTTGACAAAGGAGGCAAGAATATACAATGGGGCAAACACAGCCTCTTCAATAAAAGGTGCTGGGAAAACTGGACAGCTATATGTAAAAGGTTGAAATTAGAATGCTTCCTAACACCATACACAAAGATAAACTCAAAATGGATTAAAGACCTAAATGTAAGACCAGAAACTATAAAACTCTTAGTGGAAAACAGGCAGAACACTCGATGACATAAATCAAAGCAAGATCGTCTATGACCCACCTCCCAGAGTAATTGAAATAAAAACAAAAGTAAACAGGTGGGACCTGATTAAACTTAAAAGCTTTTTCACAGCATAGGAAAATATAAACAAGGTGAAAAGACAGCCCTCAGAATGGCAGAAAATAATAGCAAATGAAACAACTGACAAAGAATTAATTTCCAAAATATACAAGCAGCTCATACAACTCAATGCCAAAAAAACAAACAACCCAATCAAAAAGTGGGGAAAAGACCTAAACAGACATTTCCCCGAAGAAGACATACACATGAAAAGAAGCTTAACATCTCTCATTATTAGAGAAATGCAAATCAAAACCACAATGAGATATCACCTCACACCAGTCAGAATGGCCCTCATCAAAAAGTCTACAAACAATAAATGCTTGAGAGGGTGTGGAGAAAAGGGAACATTCTTGCACTGTTGGTGGGAATGTAAATTGATACAGCCACTATGGAAGATGGTATGCTGCTGCTGCTGCTGCTAAGTCACTTCAGTCGTGTCCGACTTTATATGACCCCATAGACGGCAGCCCACCAGGCTCCCCCATCCCTGGGATTCTCCAGGCAAGAACACTGGAGTGGGAAGACAGTATGGAGATTCTTAAAAAAAAAAAAAAAAAAAAACTACGAATAAAACCACCATATGACCCAGCAATCCCACTCCTAGGCATGTACCCTGAGGAAACCAAAATTGAAAAAGGCACATGTATCCCATTGTTCAGGGCTTTCCTCATAACTCTGTTGTTAAAGAATCTGCCTGCAATGCAGGAGACCTGGGTTTGATTCCTGGGTCAGGAAGATCCCCTGGAAAAGGAAATGGCAACCCACTCCAGTATTCTTGCTGGAAGAATTCCATGGACATTTGAGCCTGGGAGGCTACAGTCCATGGGGTCGCAAGAGTCAGATACTACTTAGCGACTAAAGGGGAGAGAGAGAGATTCCATTGTTCATTGGAGCACTATTTACAATAGCTAGAGCATGGAAGCAACCTAAATGTCCATTGCCAGATGAATGGATAAAGAAGTGGTACATATACACAATGGAATATTACTCACCCATAAAAAGGAACACATTTGAGTCAGTTCTGATAAAGTGGGTGAACCTAGAACCTATTATACTGAATGAAGTGAGTCTGAAAGAGAAAGATAAATACCATATTCTAATGCACATACACAGAATCTAGAAAAATGGTACTGAAGAATTTATTTAGAGGGCAGCAGTGGAGAAAAAGACATAGAGAATAGACTTATGGACATGGGGAGAGAGGAGGAGAGGGTGAGATGTATGGAGAGAGTAACATGGAAACACCCCACCATATGTAAGATAGACAGCCAACGGAAATATGCTGTATGTCTCAGGAAACTCAAACAGGGGCTCTGTATCAACCTAGAGGGGTGGGGTGGGGAGGGAGATGGGAGGGAGGTTCAGGAGGGAGGGGATACATGTATACCAATGACTGATTCATGTTGAGGTTTGACAGAAAAGAACAAAATTCTTTTAAGCAATTGTCCTTCAATAAAAATAAATTTAAAAAAATTTGCTTTAGTTTCCCAAAATCCTTCAACTAGGAAATTGCTTTGGAGTGCAATTTCCTAAGACAGTTCCCTGGACTCAAGTTGGAGGGTAAACCCATGATACCCAAAGCTAGAGAAGTTCCCTACCACACTTCATTTTTCCCATCTGTCCTAAAATTATTCACACTTGGTTGTGTACCTGTCATTTTTGCAAGGAGTCCCAAGTTGGGTATATGATACTAATGCAATAACAAAAGACAGGTGGTAACATCAAAAGACACTGGTATAGTTAGAGAGACAAGTGATGCATCTGAGGTAATAATTATACATTGAACAAAATCTTATACATTATTCTTAGATTTTAGTATGTAAAATACAGTTCTACCCATTTTTCTTGCAAGCATCCTCTACAATCCCCTCTCTCCTACACATCATTTAAATTTAAATATTAGTGGAAAACACCTCTAACCACCTAAAAATATTCTATGACAGAGAAAAGTAATCAATGTGCCCTCTGGAGAGATTTTTATGACTTCAAAATTACATTTAGAATTTGAGTTACTTACTTAATAAACTTGGATTCATTTGGTATATTTTATTGTCTCTAAGCTACCACAGGCAGCTAAACAAGTTATAGCTAAAGGCTTCAGGCTTCAGGCTGTATTTTTAGTTAGATTCTTACTATAGTCCCTGTAGGAAGTACTACCATTAGCTCCCTGAAACAAACCATAAAAAGGTCAAGTAACCGCCTCTAAATGCTGTATTCAGAACTGAAACCTAGGACTTTGCCACTCTAAAGTTATAGATCTTAGAGTACATGAGAAATAGTGAAGAACAGAGAAGAATAGAGAGCTAGTTGCTAAAACAAGCAGCCCTGAGATGGGATGGCTGCCATTAAAAGCCAGACAACAGAATTACAACACAACAATCTAATTTCAGGACAAATAAAATAATGACTCTGGTCTTGAAGAAAGTTTATATTCTGTGAAGTATGCTCTCTTTAATAAATCAAGGAAATGCACAATACATTTTAGTCACATTTCTATGAGATATAAAATATAGCCGTGTTTAAATGAATTGCTGTTGTTCAGTCGCTAAGTCATGTCTGACTCTTTCCTACTCCATGGACTGCAGCACTCCAGGCTCCACTGTCCTTCACCATCTCCAGGAGTTTGCTCAGATTCATGTCCTTTGAGTCCGTGATTCTCTAACCATTTCATCCTCTGCTGCCCCTTTCTACTTTTGCCTCCAATCTTTCCCAGCATCAGCGTCTTTTCTAATGAATTGACTCTTTGCAGCAGGTGGCCAAAGTACTGGACCTTCACTTTTAGTATCAGTCCTTCCAATGAATATCAAGGATTGATTTCCTTTAGGATTGACTGGTTTGAGCTCTTTGCAGTTCAAGGGACTCTCAAGAGTCTTCTCCAGCACTGCAATTTAAAAGCATCAATTCTTTGGCACCCAGGCTTCTTTACAGTCTAGCTCTCACATCCATACATGACTACTGGAAAAACTGTAGCTTGGATTGTACTGACCTTTCTCGGCAAAGTGATGTCTCTGCTTTTTAATATGCTGGGGGTTTGTCATAGCTTTTCTTCCAAGGAACAAACATTCTTTTAATTTCATGGCTGCAGTCACAGTCTGCAGTGATCTTGTTGAAATGGATAAGCTTTATTTATTTGGGGATGCAGTTGGTCCTAAGCAAAATGATAAAATGGGAAAACGTCTCTATAAGTAAAAGCCTCTCT
Organism: Bos taurus; assembly: GCF_002263795.3. NCBI lineage: Eukaryota > Metazoa > Chordata > Mammalia > Artiodactyla > Bovidae > Bos > Bos taurus. Next base: position 4,943,347 of record NC_037356.1, read on the forward strand.
TTCTTCTCCAGAGTCCATGGTCCACTCTATCACAATTGGTTTCTTGAAAAGAAAAAAAAGTGCTATTGGTCACTCCACAGTTCTCTGTGGTTCTATCAATTTCTTTTCCCTAGAATATTCACATTTTCAATCTTAGTATCAGGAATGAAATAGAAAATCTTTCTTGTTAAAAAATTTCAGCCACCAGAGAATGTTAAATTGGAGTGTGCATATTTGGAGAACAGTAAGAGGCATTATCAGAGTTCCTAAAATCACAGTGCATAGGCACCTATGCAACTTAGGGGAAAATGCAGTCTGTGTAACAATTTGACTTATGAAAAATGCGTTTCTCTTAGAGCTGTCTTCTCAGTAAGATAGCTTTGTGTTTGCAATATTCCCAAAGTCTCTCTGGTATAGACAACTAAGACATGTGAGACTAAACCGTGAAAGACAATCAAAATCTTTTGCCCCATGAACCACTTATTGTTCTGTTACAATGCGCATCTCAGTGATTGCATTCTGAAAAAGGACTTTGTTCTCACTGTCAAGGACACCATTTGGTTCATTCCACATAACTAGGCTGTTTTGCAGAGTCCTAATTAGTCATTTTATTTACTTTTTCTTTCTCTTCCTAAGAAATACCAATCCAAGTAGCATTCATAATTTAGGAAACTTTCCCCTAAGAGCCCTGAGGTTTCCTAATGGTTGTGTTCACAAAGCTGAAACTCTAACATCATTGATTTTTATGGCATTATTTCTTAATGGACCCTGTTAAAATGTAAGTGACTAAAAAGTACATAAGTTACCTCCGTTTGAGCTTTAAAATAAGAAAGATCACAGAGAGGCCTTTTATCTCTGTCTCAACTCCAGTGAACTGTAGCTCAGTAAATAACAGCTCAGTTCTTAATTCAGAAGGACCTCATGATTAAAAAGAAAAGTCCCATTAACAATCATACCAATTCATTTAGATGAAACATTCTGTTAAGCAGAAAATGTTCTGAATACTTTGTGAAAAATATATCTGCTGCTGCTGCTAAGTCACTTCAGTCGTGTCCGACTCTGTGACCCCATAGACAGCAGCCCACCAGGCCCTGCTGTCCCTGGGATTCTCCAGGCAAGAACACTGGAGTGGGTGAAAAATACATCTAAGTGGTACATAAGTGGGCTCTTTTATCCATTGGTATAGCTCAATAGGTTAATGAAAAGTCTTTCTTAAGAGATAATATTAGGGCTATCTGAGAGCTAAATATATTTGGAGTTTAGAAACAGGCGATGAAATCTTCAGTATTCTGTCAGGTTGTTAAAATCATTTAAGGCTAGTTGTGAACAAAATCTATGCCTACTTGACTGGCTCATGGTGACATGCATGAAATTTGTTGATGATCTCAGTTCAGCACTTGCAGTAGCTAATGAAATAATTGATACCATGTGTCATATTTTACTCTCATAGAGTACTAAAATTAATTTTAAAATGCCATTGCCTAATCAATACTTAAATATCATTTAACAATATTCAACCATCCTGTGTTATGAAACTAATACATTGCTGATACTGTCATACAGAGTGCAGGAGATTTACAGATTCAAAACACATTTTTCTTGACCTGCAGAAATTTAAGATCTAGTAAGAAGTTAGACTAAAGCTGAGGATCATAATTGTATGCAAGAGCTATAAAGAAAACAATGGAGGTGACATCTGTACTGGTTATGGAAAGAGGAGTTGAAGTATCTCACAGAACATAGACAAAGATATTCTGATAGAACAAACAGATTTGGAGCTGTGAAAGAGCATAGTGTGTCCGGGGGAAACTGATACCTAGGGAAAATGCCTACGACATAGTAGATGTTCAATAAGTGTCTCTGGAATGAATGAATAAAAGGCAAAAATGAAAAATTACATTTGACTGGAAATATAAACCACATATATAAATAAAAGGAAAAGAAAAAGTTCAATAAACAGAAATGAATTTGGGGAAACAAAAATGGAGGCAAGTACCAGTGGTCAATTTCCAAGGAGTGTTTTTTTCTTAATAGTACTGTAATATTTATTTAACTGAAATGAAGTTTAGATATAGAGACATTTTTTCCAACTATCAATTTCTGCATTTAAAAAAATCTCAGACTTAATGGCTTAAAACATCAAAAGCATTTATTTGCTCACAACTGCACTATTTGGCTGGGGTTTGGGAGGTAATAGTTGATCTTGGCTCCACTTAGCTGAGGCAGCTTAAAGACTGGGGCCTACAGGTAACTGAAGACTTGCTCATCCATACACCTCACAGCTGGTCTTGCTATCAGCTGAGACCTTCACCAGAAATGTCAACTGAAGTACGTACACACAACCCTTCTCTTAACTTGAGCTGCCTAACAACGTGGTGTTTGTGTTCCAGGGGTGAGTATCCCAAGAGAGATGCAAGTAGAAGCTGTGTACTTTTTAGATCTAGCCTTGAAAGCTACATAGTATCATATCTGCTGTACTCTTTTGCTCAAAGCATATACAACCCCTTCCAAGTTGAAAGGGATAGAAAATGCACTCCTTGTCTTGATGTTGGTGTGACAAGGATTGTTAAGAGCATGCAAGAACAGAAATATTGCTGTGAACATTTTTAGAAAATGCAATCTACCACAATTTTTTCCCCTCATCCCTATAATAAATAATAAAAATGACATCTACAAAATAGGAATCTAACAATCTTTTTAATGGATCAACAGTAGAGACCACAAAACTCATCATTTGGCTAGCTCAAGACATCAATTATAATTGCCAATTTACTAATGTGATATTTTAAGCTTCATTAGAACAGGAAATGAGTGTTTTACTTAATCATTATATTTCCAACACCTGTTGGAAACAGGGCTTTTTAAAAAATAAATGTCTAATTAACATTTTCCAACTAAATGAATATATAAGTATATAAACAATATTAAAATCACTACTTCTTATATAATTATCTCCCGTAGTCTTTTTACATATAAATATTTTAGAATCTTAATCTCAATTTTTATGTCAATATATTTTTTAGTGTGATCCACTCATATATAGTGACAATTGAAAGTTCCTGAGGATTATAATCTTGCCAAGGTGGGTGTACGGTCAGGCCACTCACCATGTCTGTTCTCTTGCGCTTTGTCTATCCCCTGCCGGTCCAGTGCTTGCTTCACCTACACCCTCCTCACAGGACTGACCTTTCCACATACTTGCCCCAGGCCCCAGCTAATGATTGTTCTAACCTTTGGTGGTGGTTCAGTAGCTAAGTCGTGTCCAAGTCTCGTACTCCATGGACTGTAGCCCACCAGGCTCCTCTGTCCATGGGATTTCCCAGGCAAGAATATTGGAGTGTGTTACCATTTTTGTCTCCAGGGATCTTCCTGACCCAGGGATGAAACCCGCATCTCTTGCATTGCAGGTGGTCTCCTGCATCGCAGCTGATTCTTTACTGGGAGCCACCAGGGAAGCCCATTCTAACCTTTGGATCAGAACATTTCCACCTGGAGGGCTTATCAGGGGGTAGTGCGGCGGTGGGGAGGGGGACACTCTGGGTTTCTCTGGTAACTGATGAGCTAACCTGATGTCAATTTCCCCTGTAACAGGTCCCCCTCTCCCCCAAGAGTAAAAACTGAAGCCAGCTCTTGCCAGTTGCCCAGGGCATGCTGTGGGGTGTTGCTCCAGGACCTTGCTTCTGTCACTGACAGCCAGCTATTTCTTCAGTCTCGAATCTGGGCCGAGTGCAGCCAAACAGAGAGGGAGGGGTGTCAATAGCAAATAGTCAATATTTTTCTTATTTCTTAATAACAGTAATTCTGAAATCAGAGCACATTTTTTAAATGCTTTATTTATTTATTTATTTATTTGGCTGTGCCAGGTCTTAGCTGCACGCACGGGATATTTGATCTTCACTGTGGCTGAGCGATCTTCTGTTACCACATGTGGGATCTAGTTCCCTGACCAGGGATGGAACCTGGGCCCCCTGCACTGGGAGCTCGGAGTCTTAGCCACTGGACCACCAGGGAAGTCCCAGAGCAAGTTTTTAAAAATCAGATACATTATCAAAGTTTGAACTGCCCTTTAAAAAATGTACCCACTTTCTTCCGTTGACTAAAATAAACCCTGAAGTCAATTCAATCACTGTGAAAACAATATTCAAATCCCTTTGAAACATTTCATGTATTTTTAATTTACCTTAAATATATGTAAGATAGAAGACTAAAAAAACCCTCAATCTATTAGTCTGTGTACTCCTGTTATAGTTGCTGCGGGAATGCCTAATTCATGTTGAGTGATCCCCTGTCCTCAGTGGAAGCATGGATATTGACAGAACCCGATTTCTAACATAGGGAAAAAATGTTTCTGTTTTGTTATTTGTAAGATACCTCATACTTTGATCTCTTCACATGTTACATTGTATGATTTAGGGGACTTACATGTTTGGACTACTTTTATTACAAGATTATTGAATGATTTACTTTGAAGTGCTGCATGAAGTTTCATTTGCTAATCAATGAATGCTTAATCTAGTTTCCTAAACTGTTACCAAGGAGGCTTGTCAGTTTCAATTCCTTACAGTAATATTTCTAGCTAACAAGGATGAAATTATATTGTAGGGAAATGTGAAGGAGCATGTGATAAGGTTTAGGATGCTCTCCATTTTGAATATGGAAGAGAATGTTGTCAGGTGAATTTCCTGTAGCCCCTAAGCTCTCCCAATGCCTGTTGTCTCGAGTGACACAAATGTTGGCCATACATACACACACGAGTTAGTCTGAAAATGACAGTGATAAAATATGACTTTTTAATCTATTTGTTAAATTTCTGGTAAATTCTTATGCCTACAGCACTTAACACAAGTGTAGTAGGGAGAATGGGAGCAAGGAGACTCTGCTCTGGCTTCGTCATAAGAAGTTTTGCACTGACTTCCATGTCTTATTCCTGATTTTAGAGGAAATGCTTTCAGCCCTTTTTAAAAGATTTATTTACTGGCTGTGGTGGGTCTTCCTTGATGCACACAGGCATTCTCTAGTTGTGCAAGTGGGGGCTACTCTTTGCTGTGGTGTGTGGGCTTCTCAGGCAGTGGCTTCTCTTGCTGCAGAGAATGGTTCTAGGCACGCAGACTTCAGTAGTTGCAGTACATGGGCTCAGTAGTTGTAGCACACGGGTTTAGTTGCTCCCAGCATGTGGGATCTTCCCCAAAAAGACATTGAACCAGTGTCCCTGCATAGCAAGGCAGATTCTTACCACGGACCACCAGGGAAGCCCTCAGTTTTTCACCTTTGACTGTGATGTCAGATGTGGATTTATCATACATGGCCTTTATTATGTTGAGGTAGGTTCCTCTATGCCCACTTTCTGGAAACCTTTTATCATAAATGGATTTTGAATGTTATCAAAAGCTTTCTCTGTACCTACTGAGATGATCATATGGTTTTTAGTCTTCAATTTGTTAATGTGGTGTATCACACTGATTGACTTGTGGATACTGAAAAATTCTTGTGTAATTGGGATAAATCTGGCTTGATCATAGTATATGATTCTTTTAATGTATTGTTGTATTTGGTTGGCTAGTATTTTGTTGAGCATTTTTGCATAAAAGAAATCCTCCTATACCATTCATTAATGGGAATGTAAAATCATACAGCCATTTTGGAGGACAGTATGTGGATTCCTTTAAAAAACTAAAAACTGAGCCACAGTGTGATCCTGCAATCCCACTCCTGGACAACTATCTGGGAAAACCGTAATGCAAAAAGATACACACTCCCCAGGTTTTCATAGGAGCACTAGTTACAATAGTCAAAGCATGGAAACAAACTAATTATCCATCAACAGAGGAATGAATAAAGATGTGATGCACATATACAATGGAGTGTTACTCAGTCATGAAAAATAAATGAAATAAAAAGTCATTTGCAGCAACATGGATGGACCTAGAGATTGTCATATTGAGTTAAGGAAGTCAGACAGAGAAAGACAATTGTCATATCATCTATATGTGAAATCTTTAAAAATGATATAAATGAACTTATTTACAGAACAGAAATAAAGTCACAGAGGTAAAAACAAACTAATGGTTACTAGGGGTGACTGCTGCTGCTAAGTCACTTCAGTCGTGTCCGACTCTGTGCGACCCCATAGACCGCAGCCCACCAGGCTCCCCCGTCCCTGGGATTCTCCAGGCAAGAACACTGGAGTGGGTTGCCATTGCCTTCTCCAATGCATGACAGTGAAAATGAAAGTGAAGTCACTCAATCGTGTCCCACTCTTAGCGACCCCGTGGACCGCAGCCTACCAGGCTCCTCTGTCCATGGGATTTTCCAGGCAAAAGAGTACTGGAGTGGGCTGCCATTGCCTTCTCCTACTAGGGGTGAAGGGGGGATAAATTGGGAGATTGGGTTTAACATATTAATATCTGTTGTTGTTGTTCAGTCACTAAGTAGTGTCAAACTATTTGTGACCCATGGACTGCAGCACACCATCTCCCAGAGTTTGCTCAAACAAAACTCCCTTGAGTCAATGGTGCCACACTACTATATATACAATAAATAAGTAATGAGGACCTACTGAATAGCACAGAGAACTACTCAATACTCTGCAATCTAAATTATATACGCATCACAAAAATCCAATTTTAGAACATTCCCATTACCCTTTAAAAATTTCCTTCATCCCGTGTTTAGTCAATTCTGTCATTTACCTCAGCCCCAATTAATTGCTGGTCTCATATCTGTATCCACAGATTTGATTTTTTTATACATTTTATATAACTGGAATCAGCATGTAGTATTTAGCATCTAGGTTCTTTTGCTTAATGTATTTCTGAGATTCATTCATGCTGCAACATTTGACAGAACTTCATTCCTTTTTATTGTTAAATAAATCCCATTGTAAAGATATACCACATTTTTAATCCATTCACCATTTGGATATTGGAATGCTTCAAGTTTTGTACTATTTTGAATAATTCTATATAACATTTATGTGCAAGACTTTGCATGAATATATTTTTTTCATTTATCTTAAGTAGATTCTTAAGAATAGAATACCAGAACTGTACAATAAGTTTATGTTTATAACTTTCCCATATTATGCCTTAACTTTCCCATATTACACCAAATTGTTTTCCAAAGTGACAGTAGCATTTTACATTCTCACCAGCAGTTTTTCATTTTCTCCACATCCTTGTCAACACTTATTATCTGTCTCTTTGATTATAGTTATTTTTGTGAGTATGAAATAGTATTTCATTATGGTTTTAATTTACAATTTACTAATGATCAGCGACTTCACTTTCACTTTTCACTTTCATGCGTTGGAGAAGGAAACGGCAACCCACTCCAGTGTTCTTGCCTGGAGAATCCCAGGGACAGGGGAGCCGGGTGGGCTGCCATCTACAGGGTCACACAGAGTCGGACACGACTGAAGTGACTTAGCAGCAGCAGTAGCAGTGATATTGAGCATCTTTTCATGTGCTTGTGAACTTTTGTACATGAATAGAATAATAAAGCAGAATAATTTGCAAAGAGAGGAGTGAGGTGACATCACTGTTACTATTTTTAAAAGTAGTCAATAATGATCTCTCCACTAAAAAGAAAGCATTTGGAGAGAAACCTGAAAGGAGTGGGGAAAAGCATTCCAGGCAGAGGAAACAAGAAGTGCAAATGCCTTAGAATGAGAGCAGTTTTCATACATTCTAAGTAAACCAGGAGGACACTGGAGATGAAGCAAAGTGGCAGAGTGGTGATGGCAGACAGGTAACAGATGGGCTAGAGGGAGTGCAGGTCTTATTGGGGCTTAAAATTATTATAAGTAGGTGCAGTTCAGTCATTCTGTCATATCTGATTCTGTGACCCCATGGACTGCAGCATGCCAGACTTCTTTGTCCATCACCAACTCCCAGAGCTTGCTCAAACTCATGTCGGTGATGCCATTCAACCATCTCATCCTCTGTCGTCCCCTTCACCTCCTGCCTTCAATCTTTCCCAGCATCAGGATCTTTTCCAATGACTCAGTTCTTCACATCAGGTGGCCAAAGTATTGGAGTTTCAGCTTCAACATCAGTCCTGCCAATGAATATTCAGGACTGATTTCCTTTAGGATGGACTGGTTTGATCTCCTTGCAATCCAAGGGACTCTCAAGAGTCTTCTCCAACACCACAGTTGAAAAGCACCAATTCTTCAGTGCTCAGCTTTCTTTATGTCCAACTCTCACATCTATACATGACTACTGGAAAAACCATAGCTTTGACTAGATGGACCTTTGTTGGCAAAGTCATGTCTCTGCTTTTTATATGCTGTCTAGGTTTGTCATAACTTTCCTTCCAAGGAGTAAGCGTCTTTTTATTTCACGGCTGCAGTCACCATATGCAGTGATTTTGGAGACCAATAAAATAAAAGTCTGTCACTGTTTCCATTGTTTCTCCATCTATTTCCCATGAAGTGATAAGACCAGCCGCCATGATCTTCATTTTTTGAATGTTGAGCTTAAACCAACTTTTTCACTCTCCTCTTTCACCGTCATCCAAAGGTTCTTTAGTTTTCTTTGCTTTCTGCCATAAGGGTGGTGTTATCTGCATATCTGTTATAAGTAGGTTGCTGCTGTTGCTGCTAAGTCGCTTCAGTCATGTCCGACTCTGTGTGACCCCATAGACGGCAGCCCACCAGGCTCCCCTGTCCCTGGGATTCTCCAGGCAAGAACACTGGAGTGGGTTGCCATTTCCTTCTCCAATGCATGAAAGTGAAAAGTGAAAGTGAAGTTGCTCAGCCGTGTCTGATTCTTAGTGACCCCAAGGACTGTAGCCTACCAGGCTCCTCCGTCCATGGGATTTTCCAGGCAAGAGTACTGGAGTGGGTTGCCATTGCCTTCTCCATAAGTAGGTTAATTATACTTAAAAACCAAACAACCTTATAGAAAAAAAGTTCATATTTGTGGTTACCAAAGGTGGAGGAAGGTGGGGTAGAGAAAGGGGAAGTTGTACGAAGGTGATCAAAAGGTACAAACTCCCAGTTATAAATAAGTACTAGTGATATAATGTACACATGATAAATATAATTAATGCTGCTGTATGCTATACATGAAAATTATCAATACAGTAAATCTGTGAGCTCTTATCACAAAGAAAGTGTTTTTCTATTTCTTTAATTTTGTATCATATGGGATACTGGATGTTCACTAAACTTTATTGTAATCATTTCATTATGTATGCAAGTCATATCATTATGCTAACACTTTAAACACATACAGTGTTGTATGTCAATTATAGCTTAATAAAACTGGAAGGGGAGAAAAGAAGAAAAAAGTTATTATAAGGATTGAGCTTTGGTGGACAGATTTATGCTCATTTCACCTTAAGAAACTTATGTTAAAAAAAAATTCCAAATGATATTTTGTAAATTTATACTAGGAGTTAATGGACAAGATTATTCATATCTGCAGATTAACGTAGTCACTCTGGAGGAACTGGGAAGACAGTGTATAGATGATAAACAATAAAAACGGTTGAACTAAACTATCTAATCATTGCTGGATACTCAACTTTCTGTGTGAGAAATTTGCTAGTCATTCTAGGATATACAAGCACAGTCTTAGCACTTAAGAGAGCAAAATGGTCCTGTGGCCTGACTGGTCGATAGAGAACATGCCATGGCTTCATCTGAAAAAGGACCCAACTGCTGTCCAGTCTCAAAGTGATTGTTTTGCCAATATGATTGGTAAAAATAGATATTTCATTATATTTTCATTTGCATTTTCCTATTAGTGAGTCTGAGAATCTTTTTATGTGCTTATTGCTGATTTGAATTTCTTCTTTGGTCATTTGTGTGTTTTAACCAATCCCTTGCCTATTTTTATGGTTGGTCATCCACATGCTATCAAATATAAGAGCTGATTACATGGAATAAGTATTAATGCTATAACTTTTATGTGCCCTGAAATTTTCTTACAATCAGGCATGTACTTGATCAGACTTAAATATGTACTTTTCCTCTTTGGCTTCTGGATTTGTTATTTTAAGAGTCTTCAGTCTCATAGACTATATAAATATTCTATTAATACTAACAATTTTCCTAAGATTATGATGACTTTTCCATATTTAACTTACAATAATTTTATTTATGCATTCATTTATTTATTTAACTTCATGTGCCAGTGTATGTATGTGAGTATAATCTTAGGAGGGAGATTCAATTCGCTTTTCTTTCGGGAGGATAGACAATTTTAACGGCATTATTTGTAAAAAACAAACAAACAAACAAACAAACAAAAAGATCATCATTTCACAGTGAACAGAGATACTATCTTTACCTTACACATACATACACATACATATACATGCATATTCACAAAGACACTCTGTAGCCTATTATTTTATTTCCTGTTTTACTAACTTATTTACACACTGACAGAGTGCCTGATGAACTATGAAATGAGGTTCGTGACATTGTACAGGAGACAGGGATCAAGACCATTCCCATGGAAAAGAAATGCAAAAAAGCAAAATGGCTGTCTGGGGAGGCCTTATAAATAGCTGTGAAAAGAAGAGAAGCAAAAAGCAAAGGAGGAAAGGAAAGATATAAGCATCTGAATGCAGAGTTCCAAAGAATAGCAAGAAGAGATAAGAAAGCCTTCCTCAGTGATCAATGCAAAGAAATAGAGGAAAACAACAGAATGGGAAAGACTAGAGATCCTTTCAAGAAAATTAGAGATATCAAGGGAACATTTCATGCAAAGATGGGCTCAATAAAGGACAGAAATGGTATGGACCTAACAGAAGCAGAAGATATTAAGAAGAGATGGCAAGAATACACAGAAGAACTGTACAAAAAAGATCTTCATGACCCAGATAATCACGATCCTGTGATCACTCAGCTAGAGCCAGACATCCTGGAATGTGAAGTCAAGTGGGCCTTAGAAAGCATCACTACAAACAAAGCTAATGGAGGTGATGGAATTCCAGTTGAGCTATTTCAAATCCTGGAAGATGATGCAGTGAAAGTGCTGCACTCAATATGCCAGCAAATGTGGAAAACTCAGCAGTGGCCACAGGACTGGAAAAGGTCAGCTTTCATTCCAATTCCATTTCCAAAGAAAGGCAATGCCAAAGAATGCTCAAACTACTGCACAGTTGCACTCATCTCACACGCTAGTAAAGTAATGCTCAAAATTCTCCAAGCCAGGCTTCAGCAATACGTGAACCCTGAACTTCCCGATGTTCACGCTGGTTTTAGTAAAGGCAGAGGAACCAGAGATCAAATTGCCAACATCTGCTGGATCATGGGAGGAGAAAGAGAGTTCCAGAAAAACATCTATTCCTGCTTTATTGACAATTCCAAAGCCTTTGACTGTGTGGATCACAATAAACTGTGGAAAATTCTGAAAGAGATGGGAATACCAGACCCCCTGACCTGCCTCTTGAGAAATCTGTATGCAGGTCAGGAAGCAACAGCTAGAACTGGACATGGAACAACAGACTGGTTCCAAATAGGGAAAGGAGTTCATCAAGGCTGTATATTGTCACCCTGCTTATTTAACTTATATGCAGAGTACATCATGAGAAACACTGGGCTGGAAGAAACACAAGATGGAATCAAGATTGCCGGGAGAAGTATCAGTAACCTCAGATATGCAGATGACACTACCCTTATGGCAGAAAGTGAAGAGGAACTAAAAAGCCTCTTGATGAAAGTGAAATTGGAGAGTGAAAAAGTTGGCTTAAAGCTCAACATTCAGAAAACGAAGATCATAGCATCCGGTCCCATCACTTCATGGGAAATAGATGGGGAAACGGTGGAAACAGTGTCAGACTTTATTTTGGGGGGTTCCAAAATCACTGCAGATGGTGACTGCAGCCGTGAAATTAAAAGACGCTTACTCCTTGGAAGGAAAGTTTTGACCAACCTAGATAGCATATTCAAAAGCAGAGACATTACTTTGCCAACAAAGGTTCATCTAGTCAAGGCTATGGTTTTTCCTGTGGTCATGTATACATGTGAGAGTTGGACTGTGAAGAAGGCTGAGCTCTGAAGAATTGATGCTTTTGAACTGTGGTGTTGGAGAAGATTCTTGAGAGTCCCTTGGACTGCAAGGAGATCCAACCAGTCCATTCTAAAGGAGATCAGCCCTGGGATTACTTTTGAAGGACTGATGCTAAAGCTGAAACTCCAGTACTTTGGCCACCTCATGCGAAGAGTTGACTCATTGGAAAAGACTCTGTTGCTGGGAGGGATTGGGGGAAGGAGGAGAAGGGGACAACAGAGGATGAGATGGCTGGATGGCATCACCGACTCTATGGACGTGAGTCTGAGTGAACTCCAGGGAGGCCTGGCGTGCTGCGATTCATGGGGTCACAAAGAGTCAGACACGACTGAGCGACTGAACTGAACTGAACTGAAGCCAATATTATATTTTTAAATATTTTTATTTCAAAAGAATTGTAGATAACTTTAATCCAACTGCAAAATATATATATTAGGCCTTCTACTAACATTTCTCATAATTCATGTTTTACCTTGAGAAACACTGTCACATTTTTGCTATTTTGTTATGAAGAAATATAAATCTTTTCTTTAGTCTATATTTTGATTAGTCTCTTTCAGAAATATTTTGTGGGTCTCAATATAGGTCTTATACTGGTCTTGTTAAAATTATTTCTAATTATTTTATAGATTTTGTTGCCATTTTGAATAGGTTAACTTCAGTTTCATTTATAGCTGGTTATATAAAATGTAAAGAAGAATCTATTAATGTTTGTTTATTTATGATGTACACAGCCACTTTGAAAGTTTTCCATTAAGAGGACCAGCAGGCTTAGCTTTCTTAGCTTTATTTTATCAAAAATATGGACAATTTTACTCTTCCTTTCCAACATTAGTACTGATTATTTACTGTTGCTTTCTTATTGCATTTGCCAGGATGTATTGTTTAAAGTAAATAATAATAGTCCAAGTGGGCTTCTCATTGTTTATGAGTGAAAACTATTTATCCTATCCTAAGACAGGACATCCTAAGAAAGTATCTTTTGTTTCTTATTTTTTGGCTTTCTATGAAGAAAGGATTATTGCTTGCATACTCAGCCATAGGATTTTTTTTAACTTTTTATTTTAAATTGGAGTATATAGTGGAGTATATACTTAGAAGGCCAATGTAGGTTGGGGCTGGGGAGAGGATTATAAGCACATAATCAAAATCTTTCTGTGTTAGCCCTGTGCTAACACAGAAATAAAACAGAAATACTTCTTAAATACATGTGATTGTTCCAGTGTATAAACCAGTCTTCTATAAATCTTTTTTTTTTTTTTTTTAATGGGCTTTCCTGGTGGCTCAGTGCTAAAAAATCCACTTGCACAAGATGAGATTTAGATCCCTGGGTTGGGAAGATCACCTGGAGAAGGAAATAGTAATGCATTCTAGTATTCTTGCCTGGGAAATCCCATGGACAGAGGAGCCTGGCAGGCTAGAGTCCATAGGGTTGCAAAAGAGTCAGATGCGACTTAGCAACTAAACAACAGAGTTGATTGACAGTGTTGTGTTAGTTTCAGGTAACCATGCATTAGTTCTCTAAGTCTGTGAGTCTGTTTCTGTTTTGTAAATAACTTTGTTTGTATCTTTCTTTTTAATTCCACATATAAGCAATATCATATGGTATTTCTCTTTCTCTGTTTCACTCAGCATGACAATCTCTAGGTTCATTCGTATTGCTGCAAATGGCATTATTTCATTCTTTCTGCTGCTTTTTTTAGCATATTCTTGGTTTGTCTAAATTCTCAAAATTAAGACTGAGTTCCCATACTTTTTATCTTTCTTCCTTTGAAAAAACATTTAAAATGTTGGTTTTTCAATGAAAATAGCTCTAGCTGTGTCCCATGGGTTTTGCTATAAAGAGTTTTTCTTTTATAACTTTCTAAATAGTTAATAAGTTCACTTTGAATTACTCTTTCCTTTAAGGATTATCTAAGAAAATGTTTCTTAATTTCCAAGTACTGATTTTTCCGAACTTCTAGATTATAAGATTAACTATCAGAGAATGTGATCTATAAAATCTCTACTTTAAAATGTTTTCATTTATTCCTTGTCAACAAGCATAATATTAATTTTAAAAATATTCCATGGATGTAAGAAAATTTTAATTCTCTCCTACTTGTGAGATGCAAAGTTCTCTCTCTCTTTTTTTCCTCTTTTCTCCCTAAATACACACACACACACACACACACACACACACACACACACACTCTCAAGAGTGTTTATATTATTCAATTTCTTCCTATCTTAACTTCTTTTTGCTTACCTGGTTTGGCATAATCTATAAAGGTGAACCCAAATATCTTAATGTAATTTTTTAATCAAATACTTCTGTCTTTTAACAAATTGTTTTCATATAATTGGCTGCTGTGTTGTTTGGAAAATACAAGTTTATTATTGTTCTTTTCCATAAAGAATTGTATTTTATTATCTCACAAGGTTCTTTTTCGCCTATTCAACCTAAAATTCCTAACTGTCTAATACCAGTTTTGCTTCTCCTGCCTTTCTTTGGTTCTAATTTGTCTGGTACCCCTTCACCTATTCCTATTCCTTCACCTATTTCAAAGTTTTCCTTTGAAAACACACATTAACATGTTGATATTAATTGCATAATTTTTTTTCCATTTTTGTGAATTTTTTAAACCATAGCCTATTTTTTTCTTGCTTGATCAAATTACTGTTAATTATCCTGTTCCTGTGTTGTTTGGTTCCCTCAGACCCCCTCTCTTTGTGCATATTTATACTTATTATCTCCTGTCAATACAACCCCTTCTTACCCTTCATCCTATAAGTCATGTTAGAAATCTAATATCTATTAGTCTACATTATTCTTCATGCTTGTATATTCATACAGCAACCAACCAAATTTATTTGCCTGCTGCTGCTGCTGCTACTGCTGCTGCTACTAAGTCACTTCAGTCATGTCCGACTCTGTGCGACCGCAGAGACGGCAGCCCAACAGGCTCCCCGTCCCTGGGACTCTCCAGGCAAGAACACTGGAGTGGGTTGCCATTTCCTTCTCCAATACATGAAAGTGAAAAGTGAAAGTGAAGTCGCTCACTCGTGTCCGACTCTTCGCGACCCCATGGACTGCAGCCTACCAGACTCCTCCGTCCATGGGATTTTCTAGGCAAGAGTACTAGAGTGGAGTGCCATGCCTTCTCTGTTATTTGCATACACAAACTTATAATCATCTAGATCTTCCATTGTTTTTATAAAAATGTGATCACCTTATAAATAATTCTCTACAATATTTTTCATGAATGCCTCCTAGAAATTTGACTTCCAGGTTAAATTATATAGCTTGTATTAATTATCTTTAAAGCTGCATAAACTTCCAAAGCACAGATGCAGCATAATTTATTCAATAATTTCTCTACCATTATACATTTTCTCTTTTATATGTTTCATACTTGTTTTCACTTCTTTGATCAAATTACCTTTATCTTTTTCCTCTCATCAGTTTCGAGCTTCTACTAAAAGTTGCATCTAATAATGGTTACCCATCCCTTTCCAGGGGCACTCTCTTTCAGACATTCCTCTCTTGTGGCTTTCAGTCCCACGCGATGCTAATCCCACAACTGATGGAAAATATATTGTGTCTGGTCCTCTGAGCAGTGGATGTATCAACTTGAGGTTTTTTGACCACCTATTGAGTCTGAAAGAGAAAATCCCCCTACTCCCATGAATTACAATGGTTAATGCCTTTCTAATAAAAGAGATAAAGGGAACTTTTCCAAATTCTTCAGCACTGTGGGAGCTATTTAGGAACCAAAGGGACCAATAAGTTCTTACAGAAAATATAGATGGGCCGGTTCTAGCTTTTTTCTTAGTACTCCATGGATCTCCGTGGGCCAGCCTCTTTTCAGGAACACAGAGCTCTAGTTGGTGCAAAAAGAGATCTCTGTATTATCTAGGCAGGCCTGGATAAGAACTAAATCCTACGTATATGCTTCCTCCCAGATCTCCTCAAAGACCTTGTTATCCCTCTCCAGGCTTTGTTTTCTTTGGAAGCTGCTCCACTCAGAGTGAGTAATTCTAAAGGGAAGGAGAGAGCAGCCAAAATGTAGATGTAGATAGAAGTCTACATCTCTCAGACATTAACTACTATCTTTATGACTTACCTCTAATGTTATCCCTCTGTGAATCTTTTTTTTCAGGGACAGGAAATCTTTGGGATGGTCTCCCTCATCTTTGAATCAGAAAATATGTCCATCTGAAAAGTCAGTTTTTGGATTCTGGTTATTAATAATGGCCATAATTTATTGACTGCTTACTGTCTGCCAAGCACTGTGCTAAGTACTTTGTATGGATTTCACATGTACAACTTTGTGCTGAATACCTATGTGCTTGATAAAGGGCCAAGCTCCTCCATCTCCCTAATTCCCTCACCTAAGGGGCTGTATATCTCATTGCTGGGGTCTTTCTGTGAACAGGCTAAGTATTGAGTCACATAATTAGAAATGGCCACTAGAAACCACATTGGATATCTCCTTCATTTTGTTTAATCAAAAAACAAATCAAAATAGGTATTTTAAGGTACAAATAATCTGGTACTTTCAATGGCTGGTTATCAACACCAATTTCATAGGTAGTGTTAGTAATTGGTTCCAAAAGCAGGGAAATCTTCAGCTGTTCATGATTTTCTTATTTCCATCTGAAATTCACTAACCACTTAAAGCTTCTGATTTACTTTTGCAGCAGTTTTCATTGCCTTTGATACAGATGAAATAAAATAAAACCCCTTCTTATTTGGTCATATTGGATAGAATTTGCCATTGAACAAAGTAATACCTTGGATCAGAATTTTTATCATCAGTATAAATGATATATAATTGGTAGCAATTTGAGATTAATTTTTTCTTGGTGTAAACAACATAAAGTAAAATGGCTACTCTCCCAATACAGATAAATATTATTTTACAGAAGACTATCCTTGTGCTTCAAATAGTGAACTATGTGACCAAGATCAAAAGTATCTTTTCATATCTGTAGCCTATATCTTAAAACTCCATAACAAAGTAGGGTATGATAATTCCCAGGACTTCCATAGTGGCCCAGTGTTAAGACTCGGCCCTTTCACTGAAAGAGGCACAGGTTTGACCCTTGGTCAGAGAGCTAAGATCCCATGTATCATGAGATGAGACAAAAAAAAAAAAAAGAATACAGTATTTCCCAACTATAGGAGTTGCAGAAATGGCTCATGAGTCACTGTGCTTGACACAGTAACTCATATATATGAACCTTGCTCCCTCTCCTAAAGGGATGTTTACTTTCAAATTTTTAAAGCTGAGCTTATTTTATTTTCTTAATATTGTCTAAAGTAAGTAACAGGGCTTCCCTGATAGGTCAGTTGGTAAAGAATCTGCCTGCAATGCAGGAGACTCCAGTTCGATTCTTGGGTGGGAAAAATCTGCTGGAGAAGGGATAGGCTACCCACTCCAGTATTCTTGGGCTTCCCTGGTGGCTGAGCTGGTAAAGAAGCCACCTGCAATGCAGGAGATCTGGGTTCAATCCCTGGGTTGGGAAGATCCCCTGGAGAAGGGAAAAGCTACCCACTCCAGTATTCTGGCCTGGAGAAGAATTCCATGGACTACAGTCTGTGCAGTCACAGAGAGTCAGACATGACTGAGCGACTTTCATTTTCAAAGTAAGTAACACTTTTTGTGGTGATCAAATACCAAATGAGGATTGAGACTCACTGAATGTAGAATCTCAAGATATTAGCTACGAACAGGGAAGAGTAAGGTAATCCCAAGACAGGTCAGTTACATGTACTCTGACCCTCAATATACAAGCAGAACTGCCTCTTCTGTCACTCTGTGACATTTTTTCCATTCATTTAGGAGTTCATTTAATTAATATTTACCCTAGAGTTGATCATATAAAGTGAAGTAAGTCAGACCATGACAAATATCATAAGGAATCACTTATATGAGTAATCTAAAAATATGACACAGGTGAGCTTACTCACAAAACAGAAATAGACTCAAAGACATGGAAAACACACTTATAGTTACCTAACATATATACACTCTATGTATATAAAACAGATAAACAAGAACTTACTGTATATAGCACAAGGCGCTAAACGCAGTATCTTGTAATAACCTATAATGGAAAAGAATCTAAGAAAGATTTTACATATGTATATATAGCCATATATATATATCTCAATCACTTTCTGTCCACCTGAAACTAACACAACATGGTAAGTTAAGGGAAGTCGAAAGGGAAGTTGCTCAGTCCTGACCCACTCTTACCGACCCCATGGACTGCAGCCCACCAGGCTCCTCCGTCCATGGGATTTTCCAGGCAAGAGTACTGGAGTGGGGTGCCATCGCCTTCTCCATATAGCCATATATATCTCAATCACTTTCTGTCCACCTGAAACTAACACAAGATGGTAAGTTAACTGTACTTCAATTTTTAAAAATGGAAAAAAATAGATATTTATGGAAGATTCACTATGGACCAGACACTGGGCTAGACTCCATGGTGAAACTACACAGTTCCCATCCTGTTACTGAATAAGGGAATAATATTTATTTCTTCACCATTTATCCCACCCACACCGGAAGGTAAGTATGAAGGTAAATGCATCCCAGAACTCAGAAAAGTACCTGGCAATAAAGGAATAGTACGTAAACAGCTAAGGATAAATTAGTGCAATAAGTGCTATGCTATTCTTACTAGAGCAGGATTCAGCCTTATTTTTCTTTTCTGCAAAGGGGCAGATACTAAGTGAATTAGGATTTGGAGACCATACAGTCTCTGTTGCCTCCTGTAATTATAACTCAAAAGAGCCAAAACATAGCAAATGGATGTGATATTATTCCAATGATTTTACTTTAAAATAAAATGAGTTGCAAGCTGGTTTGGTCTGGGGAGAGCTATAGTTTGGCCAACTCTGTATTAGAAATATACCTAAGAGTCTATGCATACAGCCTCACTTGTCCATGGAGGGTTTACAGAGATAGTAGAAAAAGTTTAAGCCAGAATTGCTCAAGTAATAGTGGGCATGTGTGTCGGTCTACTGCAAGGCTTGTTAAAACACAAATTACTGGGTCCCACCTCAGAGCGCCCTAGTCCATTATCCGGGTGGAACTTGAGCTTTTGCATTTCTAACAAGACCAGGTTATACTGATGCTTCTAGGGACCACATCCTGAGAGTTCTTGTCTAAACTGAGACGTGATAGCTTTGTAAGGGGAGGGAGAGAGAGAAAGTATAGGGAATGTAGGGAATACAGATGGTACATTCAGAGGCCAAAGGCCAGAAAGAACAAAATATATATACCTGCAAGGACTTCACTACGACTGGAACATGAGTAAGGAAGGGTAACCGAAGAGCAGTGGGAGAGAAGGCTGGAGAACTAGCCTTCTTTCTAGGGGCACCTGTATCCCGTGTTGTCCGTAGCTGTCACAGACAATTCATGAAAACAAAATTTCTTGTCAAGTGTCCATTTTGCCCCATCTGAGAATGTGTAATTTGTTTTTAAATATAAAGCTATCATAGTTGAAAATGGTATTTGACTGACTCTTTTTAAAGTTCAAATAAACTATAGTGATTTGGGGGAGAGTGAAAGTGTATGCGTCTATGCTTTGCATACTTGACATCAAATAATTGAGTTTATCATGAAAAATTTGCAATGGAATAAGAACTATAAGAACAGTGTCAGACTTTATTTTAGGGGGCTCCAAAATCACTGCAGATGGTGACAGCAGCCATGAAATTAAAAGACGCTTACTCCTTGGAAGGAAAGTTATGACCAACCTAGATAGCATATTCAAAAGCAGAGACATTACTTTGCCAACAAAGGTCCATCTAGTCAAGGCTATGGTTTTCCCAGTGGTCATGTATGGATGTGAGAGTTGGACTGTGAAGAAAGCTGAGCATCAAAGAATTGATGCTTTTGAAGTGTGATGTTGGAGAAGACTCTTGAGAGTCCCTTGGACTGCAAGGAGATCCAACCAGTCCATCTTAAAGGAGATCAGTCCTGGATGTTCTTTGGAAGGAATGATGCTAAAGCTGAAACTCCAGTACTTTGGCCACCTCATGCGAAGAGTTGACTCGTTGGAAAAGACTCTGATGCTGGGAGGGACTGGGGGCAGGAGGAGAAGGGGACGACAGAGGATGAGATGGCTGGATGGCATCACTGACTCGATGGACGTGAGTCTGAGTGAACTCCAGGAGTTGGTGATGAACAGGGAGGCTTGGCATGCTACGAATCATGGGGTCCCAAAGAGTCGGACATGACTGAGCGACTGAACTGAACTGAAGAACTATAAGAACCCTGTGCCTCTTGTTTTCTTCAGATGCTCATCAATGTTCAGTTTTTTAGTTTATCCATTTTCTAGTTGTTTTTCTTTTCCTTTTTCCATAACCAGACTCTGCAGTGCTCTGCAAGGGCAGAGACATTGTCTCTGGTTTACCGGTGTATCTCTAGGATTTAGCTCTATGCTGGCACATGGCAGATGTTTAGAAAAAGACGCTGAATAGAAGGATGAATGAATTAAGTGATTCCAAGATGTTACCAACTCAATTAAAATTTTTTTAAAATATTTTCAGTTCAGTTCAGTTCAGTCACTCAGTTGTGTCCAACTCTTTGCGACCCCATGAATTGCAGCACACCAGGCCTCCCTGTCCATCACCAACTCCCGGAGTTCACCCAGAGTCATGTCCATCGAGTCGGTGATGCCATCCAGCCATCTCATACTCTGCCGTCCCCTTCTCCTACTGCCCTAATCCATCCCAGCATCAGAGTCTTTTCCAGTGAGTCAACTCTTCACATGAGGTGGCCAAAGTATTGGAGTTTCAGCTTTAGCATCATTCCTTCCAAAGAACATCCAGGACTGATCTCCTTTAAGATGGACTGGTTGTATCTCCTTGCTGGCCAAGAGACTTTCAAGAGTCTTCCACAACACCACAGTTCAAAAGCATCAATTCTTCGGTGCTCAGGTTTCTTCACAGTCCAACTCTCACATCCATACATGACTACTGGAAAAACCATAGCCTTGACAAGATGAACCTTTGTTGAAAGTAATGTCTCTACTTTTGAATATGCTATCTAGATTGGTCATAATATTCCTTCCAAGGAGTAAGCGTCTTTTAATTTCATGGCTGCAATTACCATCTGCAGTGATTTTGGAGCCCCTCAAAATAAAGTCTGACACTGTTTCCACTGTTTCCCCATCTATTTCCCATGAAGTGATGGGACCAGATGCCATATCTTAGTTTTCTAAATGTTAAGCTTTAAGCCAACTTTTTCACTCTCCTCTTTCACTTTCATCAAGAGGCTTATAGTTCCTCTTCACTTTCTGCCATAAGAGTGGTGTCATCTGCATATCTGAGGTTATTGATATTTCTCCTGCAATCTTGATTCCATCTTGTGATTCTTCCAGCCCAGCGTTTCTCATGATGTACTCTACATATAAGTTAAATAAGCAGGGTGACAATATACAGCCTGACGTGCTCCTTTTCCTATTTGGAACCAGTCTGTTGTTCCATGTCCAGTTCTAGCTGTTGCTTCCTGACCTGCATATAGGTTTCTCAAGAGGCAAATAAGGTGGTCTGGTACTCCCATCTCTTTCAGAATTTCCCACAGTCTATTGTGATCCACACAGTCAAAGGCTTTGGAATAGTCAATAAAGCAGGAATAGATGTTTTTCTGGAACTCTCTTGCTTTTTCGATGATCCAGCAGATGTTGGCAATTTGATCTCTGGTTCCTCTGCCTTTTCTAAAACCAGCTTGAACATCTGGAAGTTCATGGTTCATGTATTGCTGAAGCCTGGCTTGGAGAATTTTGAGCATTACTTTACTAGTGTGTGAGATGAGTGCAATTGTTTGGTAGTTTGAGCATTCTTTGGCAGTGCCTTTTTTTGGGATTGGAATAAAAACTGACCTTTTCCAGTCCTGTGGCCACTGCTGAGTTTTCCAAATTTGCTGGCATATTGAGTGCAGCACTTTCACAGCATCATCTTCCAGGATTTGAAATAGCTCCACTGGAATTCCATCACTTCCACTAGCTTTGTTTGTAGTGATGCTTTCTAAGGCCCACTTGACTTCACATTCCAGGATGTCTGGCTCTAAGTCAGTAGTCACACCATCGTGATTATCTGGGTCGTGAAGATCTGTTTTGTACAGTTCTTCTGTGTATTCTTGCCACCTCTTCTTAATATCTTCTGCTTCTGTTAGCTCCATACCATTTCTGTCCTTTATCGAGCCCATCTTTGCATGAAATGTTCCCTTGGTATCTCTAATTTTCTTGAAGAGATCTCTAGTCTTTCCCATTCTCTTGTTTTCCTCTGTTTCTTTGCATTGATCACTGAGGAAGGCTTTCTTATCTCTCCTTGTTATTCTTTGGAACTCTGCATTCAGATGCTTATATCTTTCCTTTTCTCCTTTGCTGTTTGCTACTTTTCTTTTCACAGCTATTTGTAAGGCCTCCTCAGACAGCCATTTTGCTTTTTTCATTTCTTTTTCTTGGGGATGGTCTCGATTCCTGTCTCCTGTACAATGTCATGAACCTCCATCCATAGTTCATCAGGCACTGTGTCTATCAGATCTAGTCCCTTAAATCTATTTCTCACTTCCACTGTATAATCATAAGGGATTTGACTTAGGTCATACCTGTATGGTCTAGTGGTGTTCCCCAATTTCTTCAATTTCAGTCTGAATTTGGCAATAATGAGTTCATGATCTGAGCCACAGTCTGCTCCCCAGTCTTGTTTTTGCTGACTGTATAGAGCTTCTCCATCTTTGGCTGCAAAGAATATAATCAATCTGATTTCGGTATTGACCATCTGGTGATGTCCATGTGTAGAGTCTTCTCTTGTATTGTTGGAAGAGGGTGTTTGCTATTACCAGTGCATTCTCTTGGCAAAAGTCTATTAGCCTTTGCCCTGTTTCACTCCATCTTCCAAAGCCAAATTTTCCTGTTACTCCAGGTGTTTCTTGACTTCCTACTTTTGCATTCCAGTCCCCTATAATGAAAAGAACATCTTTTTTGGGTGTTAGTTCTAAAAGGTCTTGTAGGTCTTCATAGAACCGTTCAACTTCAGCTTCTTCAGCGTTACTGGCTGGGGCATAGACTTGGATTACTGTGATATTGAATGGTTTGCCTTGGAAACGAACAGAGATCATTCTGTCATTTTTGAGATTGCATCCAAGTACTGCACTTCAGAGTCTTTTGTTGACCATGATGGCCACTCCCTTTCTTCTAAGGGATTCCTGCCCACAGTAGTAGATATAATGGTCATCTGAGTTAAATTCACCCATTCCAGTCCATTTCAGTTCGCTGATTCCTAGAATGTCCACATTCACTCTTGCCATCTCCTGTTTGACCACTTCCAATTTGCCTTGATTCATGGACCTAACATTCCAGGTTCCTATGCAATATTGCTCTTTACAGCACCGGACCTTGCTTCTATCACCAGTCACATCCACAGCTGGGTATTCTTTTTGCTTTGGCTCCATCCCTTCATTCTTTCTGGAGTTATTTCTCCACTGATCTCCAGTAGCATACTGGGCACCTACTGACCTGGGGGGTTCCTCTTTCAGTATCCTATCATTTTGCCTTTTCATATTGTTCTTGGGGTTCTCAAGGCAAGAATACTGAAGTGGTTTGCCATTCCCTTCTCCAGTGGACCACATTCTGTCAGACCTCTCCACCTTGACCTGCCTGTCTTTGGTGGCCCCACATGGCATGGCTTACTTTCATTGAGTTAGACACTGCTGTGGTCCGTGCGATTAGATTGACTAGTTTTCTGTGATTATGGTTTGTGGGTCTGCCCTCTGATGCCTCTTGCAACACCTACCATCTTATTTGTGTTTCTCTTGCCTTGGACTCGGGGTATCTCTTCACGCCTACTCCAGCAAAGCGCAGCCGCTGCTCCTTACCTTGGGCGAGGGGCATCTCCTCACAGCCACCCCTCCTGTCCCTGAAAGTGGAGTAGCTCCTCTCGGCCCTCCTGCACCCGCACAGCCACGCTCCTTGGAGTTATTTTCAGTTAGATGTGTTATAAGAAAATATTGGAAAAACTTTAAAGTCTTTCATGTTAAGCACATACTAATGGTAACTCAAAGGTGAAATAAATAGCATAAATAAGAAAAATCTACAAAAGGGAGATTTTATTTCTTATATTTTAGCAGAGAAATTTTGATTTCTAAAGCCACTAATTCATATTTGAATTTTTCCATAATATAATTCATAACTTGTTTTATGAACATTTATCTGTGTCCATCTTGGAGAAAACAGAAAGTGTGCAAAGGACAAAAATATAAGGTCAACATGATATATGAAGAAACAAAATAAACAGCATAAGGAAATATCAACATTTCTTTAACAATAAATCACTAATAATATGTCAGCAAGCATGAGGTCATCTTTAACTGGCAATTCAATGGAAATACATCATTTAAGTAAGAAAGGCAGTCTTACTAAATTCAATATACCTATCAACAACTGCTTGACTGTTTAACAAAACAGAAAGACAGCTGCATAAAATAAATGCATAAAAAAAAAACTATAGCATACAGTTAAAATACTAGTCTTTCAAAGCAGCTTTGGACTGAATCTTCAATCGGATTTAACAAACTGAATTTTTAATAAGCAAGCATATTTTACTCTTCAAAATAAAAATTTGTCTTTAAATGAAAGAAACATTCTTAGCTTAGTCTCCTTAGAAATAGACTCGTTTTGAAAGGAGAGGAAAGTTATTTTCATTATGAACACTATAAAATACATATTAAAGCATTAATAAAAATAATTTTCAGGCATGAAGTCACAAGTGTATGTGAATTTAATCTCTTTTTCCCATAGATATATATAATCTGTATTGGCCCTTATATGTCTGTGAGACAGAGATGAACTACAGTTCTTCCAAACATTTAAATAAATATTAGTTATAAAAAATATTCACAGTGATAAAACTTATTCTTTTTTATCATAATATAGTCATAGGTCTCCAAGGATAGGAAGTTGAGAATTACTTATATGAATAATTAATTGAATGAGAAATTGGAAAAAGGGATTTAAATTTTGAGTGATAGATGAAACTTCTTCAGGTTTAAAGAGAGAAAATATGGAGGATAGAATGATTCTAAAGTGTTTACTATTTCATTAAAGAGCACCTTCTTCAAGTAATTTATTGTATCTAGAAATTGGAGAGGGGGAGAATTAAAAAAAGTTGGATAAAAAGTATTACTGCAAATCTCCAGCTCGATATATAATATGTAATCAATTGTTAATCTGACTTTTCCTATTGCTTTAGAGTTGCATTCAAGTACAACCATGAGTATTCTAAAGAAGGCTTATGGGAGTGTTAACTGAGAGAAATAGATACCATCAACCCTACTGGTATCCCCCAAGACCATACGAGAGAAAAAACTAAATAAGAGTCCATTAATAGAGTTATAGGAAGTGTAGTTGTTGTTCAGTCGCTAAGTCATGTCTGACTCCTTTGCGACCCCATGGACTGCAGCACGCCAGGCTCCCCTGTCCTTCACTATCTCCCAGAATTTGTTCAGATTCATGTTCATTGAGTCACTGATGCTATCTAACCATCTCATCCTCTGCTGCCCCTTTCTCCTTTTGTCCTCAATCCTTCCCAGCATCAGGGTCTTTTCCAGTGAGTTGGCTCTTCACATCAGGTGGCCAAAGTCTTGGAGTTTCAGCTTCAGCATCAGTCCTTCCAATGAATATTCAGGACTGATTTCCTTTAGGATGGACTGGTTTGATCTTGCAGTCCAGGAGATTCTCAAGAGTCTCCTCCAGCACCACAGTTTGAAAGCATCAATTTGTCAACACTGCCTTCTTTGTGGTCCAATTCTCACATCCATACATGACTGCTGGCAAAACCATAGCTTTGACTATACAGACCTTTGTTGGCAAAGTAATGTCTCTGCTTTTAAATATACTGTCTAGGTTTGTCAAAACTTTCCTTCCAAGGAGCAAGCATCTTCTAATTTCATGGCTGCAGTCACCATCCACAGTGATTCTGGAGCCCAGTAAAATAAAATCCGTTACTCTCCACGGGATTTTCCAAGCAAGAATACTGAAGTAGCTTGCCATTTCCTCCTCCAGGAGATCTTTACAATCCAGGGATTGAACCTGCATTTAAGGCAAATTCTTTACTGACTGAGCTACGAGGGAAGCAAGCCCCAGGAAGTGTAGATATCATGGTAAAATTTTATATCCTCCCTTCACAAAGGGAGGATAAAGGTTGCTTCTCTCATTCCAGTAAGGAGGCTCCCAGAGAACTACTTACAGAGACTGGGGTTCACATAAGAAGACAAGATAGCATCTCAGTGTCTAAGTGGACAGCTATGGCCCTATGGTCCTAAGTGGACAGCCTATGGCCCTCAAGGTTAGTTGTGAAGGAAGAAGAGAGAAATGGAGATATCATGCAAAGCAAAGAGTGGAGATGGCAGAGAGACACACAACATTTCAACTGTTTGGCATGATAAGGGTGTGGGAATTTCCCATGAACCAGATAAAAAGGTAAGTCAGCTTTGAAGTCAATTCAGAAGCTGTTTCCAGCAGCAAAAGAAGAGTATACTGTGGAGAGAGAGAGCTGAAGGAAGGTGTGAAAAGATGGCTTCCATATTATTAATATGAAACTGTTCAGTGGAAAAACCTCCAAAATCTGAGATGATCTCACAGGATCTCCACGAAAGAGTCACCATTTAAGTGCTGGCCATATCCATCTCATTGAAAACCATGAAGACTGGAAGGACATCAATTAAGCCACAGATTTCTGCCCCTTTCCCCATCTCTGATCCTAGAAGAAGGCAGGAGCATAGTTAAAGAGTTGACTTTGCCCACTTTTGCAATGAGTCCCTCAGGCTGAGGTCTAGCAAGAGTTATTCAGAGGGAAGAATATGAACTTAAAATACTCAGCTGATTTAGATTGTACTTAACTGAACTAGCAGATACATTACTTTGCCAACAAAGGTCCGTCTAGTCAAGGCTATGGTTTTTCCTGTGGTCATGTATGGATGTGAGAGTTGGACTGTGAAGAAGGCTGAGTGCCGAAGAATTGATGCTTTTGAACTGTGGTGTCGGAGAAGACTCTTGAGAGTCCCTTGGACTGCAAGGAGATCCAACCAGTCCATTCTGAAGGAGATCAGCCCTGGGATTTCTTTGGAGGGAATGATGCTGAAGCTGAAACTCCAGTACTTTGGCCACCTCATGAGAAGAGTTGACTCATTAGAAAAGACTCTGATGCTGGGAGGGATTGGGGGCAGGAGGAGAAGGGGACAACAGAGGATGAGATGGCTGGATGGCATCACTGACTCGATGGACGTGAGTCTGAGTGAAATCTGGGAGTTGGTGATGGACAGGGAGGCCTGGCGTGCTGTGATTCATGGAGTCGCAAAGAGTCGGACACGACTGAGCGACTGAACTGAACTGAACTAACTGAACTAGAATTTTTTTAATCCAAATATGACCAGAAATTTATGGAATCTCCTGAGACAGGAAAGGGAGATTCCAAAAAGAGCATGTTAGAAGGTAAAAGTTAGAATATGTTTTGTTCATTACCGTATAGTTGATTTAAAATGTGTTACTTTCAAGCGTACAGCAAAGTGATTCAATTGTGCATTTATTTTCAGATTCTTTTCCATTATAGGTTATTACAAGGTACTGAGAATAGTTCTTTGTGAAATATAGTAGGTCCATTACTGTTTATATTTTTATATATAGCACTGTGTATCTGTAATCCCAAACTCCTCATTTATCTCCCCCCACCACCACTAAGCCTTTGGTAACCCTGAGTTTGTTTTCTACGTCTCTGAGTCTTTTTCTGCTTTGTAGATAAGTTCACTTGCATAGTTTTTGTTGTTTTCTTCTTCTTTTTTTTTTTTAGATTTCACATACAAGTGGTATCGTATGATATTTGTCTTTCTCCATCTGACTTAGTTTACTTAATAGGATAATCTCTAGGTTCATCCATGTTGCTGCAAATGGCATTATTTCACTCATGTTATGACTGAGTAATATTCCATTATAAGGCTTCTCAAGTGGCTCAGTGGTAAAGAATATGCCTACCAATACAGGAGACGCAGGTTTTATCCCTGAGTTGAGAAGATCTCCTGAGGAGAAATAGCAACTGAGTCCAGTATTTTTGCCTGAAAAATCCCATGAATGGACAGCCTGGTGGGATGCAGTCCATGGGGTCACACAGAGTTGGACATGACTGAGTGATTGAGCACAAAATATTCTATTATATATCAATATATGTGCATATATGTGTATGTATATGTATATATACCACATCTTATTTATTCATTTATAGTTGATGGACATTTAGGTTGCTTCCATGTCTTAGCTATTGTATTGTAAATAGTGCTGCTACAAATGTAGAGGCCCAACCATATTTTCTTTTTTTTTTTTACTTTATTTTTTTAATTTTATTTTATTTTTTAACTTTACAATATTATATTGGTTTTGCCATATTACAACATGAATCCACCACAGGTATACATGTGTTCCCCATCCTGAACCTTCATCTTTTCAAATTGGAGTTTTCTGCAGATATATACCCAGGAATAGGATTGCAGGATAATCAGTCAGTTCAGTCACTCAGTCATGTCCAACTCTTTGCGACCCCATGAATCACAGCACGCCAGGCCTCCCTGTCCATCACCAACTCCCGGAGTTCCCTCAGACTTACATCCATCGAGTCGGTGATGCCATCCAGCCATCTCATCCTCTGTCGTCCCCTTCTTTTCCTGCCCCCAATCCCTCCCAGCATCAGAGTCTTTTCCAATGAGTCAACTCTTCACATGAGGTGTCCGAAGTATTGGAGTTTCACCTTCAGCATCAGTCCTTCCAATGAACACCCAGGACTGATCTCCATTAGAATGGACTCGTTGGATCTCCTTTCTGGCCAAGGGACTCTCAAGAGTCTTCTCCAACATCACAGTGCAAAAGTATCAATTCTTTGATGCTCAGCTTTCTTCACAGTCCAACTCTCACATCCATAGATGACCACCGGGAAAACCATAGCTTAACTAGATGTACCTTTGTTGACAGAGTAATATTTATGCTTTTCAATATGCTATCTAGGTTGGTCATAACTCCTTCCAAGGAGTACACGTCTTTTAATTTCATGGCTGCAATCACCATCTGCAGTGATTTTGGAGCCCCCCAAAAATAAAGTCTGACTGTTTCCACTGTTTCCTCATCTATTTGCCATAAAGTGATGGGACAGGATGCCATGATCTTAGTTTTCTGAATGTTGAGGTTTAAGCCAAATTTTCACTCTCCTCTTTCACTTTCATCAAGAGGCTTTTTAGTTTCTCTACACTTTCTGCCACAAGGATGGTGTCATCTGCATATCTGAGGTGATTGATATTTCTCCCAGCAATCTTGATTCCAGCTTGTGCTTCTTCCAGCCCAGCATTTCTCATGATGGACTCTGCATAGAAGTCAAATAAGCAGGGTGACAATATACAACCGTGACGTGCTCCTTTTCCTATTTGGAACCAGTCTGTTGTTCCATGTCCAGTTCTAACTGTTGCTTCCTGACCTACATACAGGTTTCTCAAGAGGCAGGTCAGGTGGTCTGGTATTCGCATCTCTTTCAGAATTTTCCAGTTTATTGTCATCCACACAGTCAAAGGCTTTGGCATAGTCAATAAAGCAGAAACAGATGTTTTTTCTGGAACTCTCTTGCTTTTCTGATGATCCAGCGGATGTTGGCAATTTGATCTCTGGTTCCTCTGCCTTTTCTAAAACCAGCTGGAACATCTGGAAGTTCACAGTTCATGTATTGCTGAAGCCTGGCTTGGAGAATTTTGAGCATTACTTTACTAAAATGTGAGATGAGTACAGTTGTGTGGTAGTTTGAGCATTCTTTGGCACTGCCTTTCTTTGGGATTGGAATGAAAACTGACCTTTTCCAGTCCTGTGGCCATTGCTGAGTTTTCCAAATTTGCTGACATATTGAGTGCAACACTTTCACAGCATCATCTTCCAGGATTTGAAATAGCTCAACTGGAATTCCATCACCTCCACTAGCTTTGTTCATAGTGATGCTTCTAAGGCCCACTTGACTTCACATTCCAGGATGTCTGGCTCTAGGTGAGTGATCATACCATCGTGATTATCTGGGTCATGAAGCTCTTTTTTGTACAGTTCTTCTGTGTATTCTTGCCACCTCTTCTTAATATCTTCTGCTTCTTTTAGATCCATACCATTTCTGTCCTTTATCGAGCCCATCTTTGCATGAAATGTTCCCTTGGTATCTCTGATTTTCTTGAAGAGATCTCTAGTCTTTCCCATTCTCTTGTTTTCCTTTATTTCTTTGCATTGATCGCTGAGGAAGGCTTACTTATCTCTCCTTGCTATTCTTTGGAACTTTGCATTCGATGCTTATATCTTTCCTTTTCTCCTTTACTTTCACGTCTCTTCTTTTCACAGCCATTTGTAAGGCCTCCTCAGACAGCCATTTTGCTTTTTTGCATTTCTTTTCCATGGGGATGGTCTTGATCCCTGTCTCCTGTACAATGTCATGAACCTCCATCCATATTTCATCAGGCACTCTATCAGGTCTGGTCCCTTAAATTTATTTCTCACTTCCACTGTATAATCATAAGGGATTTGATTTAGGTCATACCTGAATGCTTTAGTGGTTTTCCACACTTTCTTCAATTTCAGTCTGAATTTGACAATAAGGAGTTCATGATCTGAGCTACAGTCAGCTCTTAGTCTTGTTTTTGCTGACTGTACAGAGCTTCTCCATCTTTGGCTGCAAAGAATATAATCAATCTGATTTCAGTGTTGACCATCTGGTGACATCCATGTGTAGAGTCTTCTCTTGTGTTGTTGGAAGAGAGTGTTTGCTATGACCAGTGTGTTCTCTTGGCAAAAGTCTATTAGCCTTTGCCCTGCTTCATTCCGTACTCCAAGGCCAAATTTGCTTGTTACTCTAGGTGTTTCCTGACTTCCTACTTTTGCATTCCCATCCCCTATAATGAAAAGTACATCTTTTTTGGGTGTTAGTTCTAAAAGATCTTGTAGGTCTTCATAGAATTGTTCAACTTCAGCTTCTTCAGCGTTACTGGTTGGGGCATAGACTTGGATTACAGTGATATTGAATGGTTTGCCTTGGAAATGAACAGAGATCATCTGTCGTTTTTGAGATTCCA
The DNA here is from genome assembly GCF_002263795.3 of Bos taurus. Taxonomy (NCBI): domain Eukaryota; kingdom Metazoa; phylum Chordata; class Mammalia; order Artiodactyla; family Bovidae; genus Bos; species Bos taurus. The sequence goes on from NC_037356.1 coordinate 4,974,488, forward strand.
TCCAAGTACTGCATTTCGGACTCTTTTGTTGACCATCACGGCCACTCTATTTCTTCTAAGGGATTCCTGCCCACAGTAGTAGATATAATGATCATCTGATAATGGTAACATTGTTAGAAATTTTTTTAAAATATTGTAAAAATTATCAACTAATTGCAAATATTTAATGTATTTCTTACATATATAGATTTCAAACACTAGACACAATAATTTATTTTATTTAATCCAATAATACTTTGATGGTAGCATATAAAGATGTGTTTTGGTGAAGAAGCAGAGTAATTTTTCTGAAAATAAACTCAGAAGGTTTAATGATATTCCCCTATCTTAATCTTGACTTCATCTGTCATTAATTGAACTAATATCATCTTGGCCTAATTCATGTTTAAGCCTTTAACATTTCTTAGTATTCACCTGCATATTCTCATTTGTCTCAGGTTTATTCTTTCAAGTTTGAGTGTTTCCAAGTAAATAAGTCAATGCTAACAATATCCATTATCTTCATGAAACTTAGGTGATTGCTACTCCCAGATTTTATGTTTTCTAACTAAAAGTCCTAAACTTTAAGCTGTTGTCACCCATGTAAAATGCTCCAAATTTCACATTGTATTTAAATTAGATCTATTAATGGAATACTAATTTTTGACAGGTATGGAAGAAAGCTAGTCAAAATGTTCTTTTTAACCAGAAAATCCACACATGGTGATTATATGATGGTATTCATTTATAGAGCACTGAGTTAATTTTCTCAAAATTAATAAATCATTTACAGGCAATTTATAAAATCCAATTTTCCATTAAATAAATGCATTCTACTCGTCTGAGCAAATAAATAGAATAACCTAAGACAAACATGTCAGTTTTCTAGTCATCACAAACTTCATGTACAAATATTATGTTCTTGGGAAATTAATCACAAAAATCATAGTTAAATAGCTGAATATCCTGCACTGTTCTTTCCTCAGCAAACATAGAGAAGCTCATATAATCATGATAGAAAATGGAGGATGTATAGATTTTTACTTAAGTAATCCCATTGCAATTTGGCTATTGTTCCAATATAACTCTTAATTGTACAACCATTATAATCACAGAAATTAAACATGTTCTTGTTGTTTTTCCTTTTTCTTAGACTGGAAGTTTCACAGTCACTTAAATACTTAATGTCATGAGAGGAAAATAAGGCCCAAAATTACTTTCCCCTCTAGGACTCTTATTCAGTGTAAGATAATGTTTTATAACAAGGTCAATTAAAGCCTATACTTTCTGATCTCTACTAATGAAAGTTATGTGTACTTTCTCTAAACTGTCTTCAGCCGAGGTACAGTATTCTTGAGGCTGAGAACCAAAAGTTCCAAATGTAGCTACTTCAAAAATTTAGAGAAGGGGTTTCCCTGGTGTCTCAGTGGTAAAGAAGGCATGTGTGCTCAGCCATGTCCTACTCTTTGTGCTGCATGGACTGTAGGTAGTCAGGCTCCTCTGTGCCTGGAATTTTCCAGGCAAGAATACTGGAGTGGGGTGCCATTTCCCTCTCCAGGGAATCTTCCCAACCCAGTAATCAAAGCCATGTCTCTTGCATGCCCCGCATTGGCAGGCAGATTCTTTACCAGCAGAGCCTCCAGAAAGAATGAAGGGAAGGAGCCAAAGCAAAAACAACACCCAGTTGTGGATGGGACTGGTGATAGAAGCAAGGTTCAATGGTGTAAAGAGAAATATTGCTTTGGAACCTGGAATGTTAGGTCCATGAATCAAGGCAAATTGGAGGTAGACAAACAGGAGATGGCAAGAGTGAACATCGACATTCTAGGAATCAGTGAACTAAGCTGGACTGGAATAGGTGAATTTAACTCAGATGACCATTATATCTACTACTGTGGGCAGGAATCCCTTAGAAGAAATGGAGTAGCCATCATAGTCAAAAAAAGAATCCAAAATGCAGTACTTTGATGCAATCTCAAAAATGACAGGATGATCTCTGTTAGTTTCCAAGGCAAACCATTCAATATCACGGTAATCCAAGGCTATCACTCCACCAGTAACGCTGAGGAATCTGAACGGTTGTGTGAAAACCTACAAGACCTTCTAGAATTAACCCCCCAAAATGATGTCCTTTTCATTAATGGGGATTCGAATGCAAAAGTAGGAAGTCAAGAAACACCTGGAATAACAGGCAAATTTGGCCTTGGAGTACAGAATGAAGCAGGGCAAAGGCTAATAGAGTTCTGCCAAGAGAAGACACTGGTCATAGCAAACACCCTCTTCCAACAACACAAGAGAAGACTACACTTGGACATCACCAGGTGGTCAACACTGAAATCAGATTGATTATACTCTTTGCAGCCAAAGATGGAGAAGCTCTATACAGTCAGCAAAACAAGACTGGGAGCAGACTGTGGCTCAGATCATGAACTCCTTATTGCTAAATTCAGACTGAAATTGAAGAAAGTGTGGAAAACCACTAGACCATTCAGGTATGACCTAAATCAAATCCCTTATGATTATACAATGGAAGTGAGAAATAGATGTAAAGGACTAGATCTGATAGACAGAGTGCCTGATGAACTATGGACGGAGGTTCATGACACTGTACAGGAGACAGGGATCAAGACCATCCCCATGGAAAAGAAATGCAAAAAAGCAAAATGGCTGTCTGGGGAGGCCTTACAAATAGCTGTATAAAGAAAAAAAGCACAAATCAAAGGAGAAAAGAAAAGATATACCCATTTGAGTGCAGAGTTCCAAAGAATAGCCAGGAGAGATAAGAAAGCCTTCCTCAGCAATCAATGCAAAGAAATAAAGGAAAACAAGAGAATGGGAAAGACTAGAGATCTCTTCAAGAAAATTAGAGATACCAAGGGAACATTTCATGCAAACATGGGCTCGATAAAGGACAGAAATGGTATGGACCTAACAGAAGCAGAAGATATTAAGAAGAGGTGGCAAGAATACACAGAAGAACTGTACAAAAAAGATCTTCACAACCCAGATAACCACAATGGTGTGATCGCTTACACTCAGCTAGAGCCAGACATCCTGGAATATGAAGTCCAGTGGGCCTTAGAAAACATCACTATGAACAAAGCTAGTGGAGGTGATGGAATTCCAGTTGAGCTATTTCAAATCCTGAAAGATGATGCTGTGAAAGTGCCGCACTCAATATGTCAGCAAATTTGGAAAACTCAGCAGTGGTCACAGGACTGGAAAAGGTCAGTTTTCATTCCAATCCCAAAGAAAGGCAGTGCCAAAGAATGCTCAAACTACCGCACAGCTGCACTCATCTCACACGCTAGTAAAGTAATGCTCAAAATTCTCCAAGCCAGGCTTCAGCAATTCGTGAACTGTGAACTTCCTGATGTTCAAGCTGGTTTTAGAAAAGGCAGAGGAACCAGAGATCAAGTTGCCAACATCCGTTGGATCATCAAAAAAGCAAGAGAGTTCCAGAAAAACATCTGTTTCTGCTTTATTGACTATGCCAAAGCCTTTGACTGTGTGGATCACAATAAACGGTGGAATATTCTGAAAGAGATGGGAATACCAGACCCCCTGACCTGCCTCTTGAAAAACCTTTATGTAGGTCAGGAAGGAGCAGTTAGAACTGGACATGGGACAACAGAGTGGTTCCAAATAGGTAAAGGGGTACATTAATGTTGTATATTGTCTGCCTGCTTATTTAACTTATATGCAGAGTACATCATGAGAAACGCTGGGCTGGAGGAAGCACAAGCTGGAATCAAGATTGCTGGGAGAAATATCAATAACCTCAGATATGCAGATGACACCACTGTTATGACAGAAAGTGAAGAAGAACTAAAGAGCCTCTTGATGAAAGTGAAAGAGGATAGTGAGAAAGTTGGCTTAAAGCTCAACATTCAGAAAACTAAGATCATGGCATCCTGTCCCATCACTTCATGGCAAATAGATGGGGAAACAGTGGAAACAGTGGCTGACTTTATTTTGGGGGGCTCCAAAATCACTGTTGATGGTAATTACAGCCATGAAATTAAAAGTCGCTTATTCCTTGGAAGGAAAGTTATGACCAACCTAGATAGCATGTTAAAAAGCAGAGACATTACTTTGTCAACCAAGTTCCATCTAGTCAAGGCTATGGTTTTTCTAGTGGTCATGTATGGATGTAACAGTTGGACTATAAAGAAAGCTGAGTGCCAAAGAATTGATGCTTTTGAACTGTGGTGTGGAGAAGACTCTTGAGAGTCCCTTGGACTGCAAGGAGATCCACCCAGTCCATCCTAAAGGAAATCAGTCCTGAATGTCCATTGGAAGGACTGATAGTTGAAGCTGAAACTCCAATACTTTGGCCACCTGATGCAAAGAGCTGACTCATTTGAAAAGACCCTGATGATGGGAAAGATCGAGGGCAGGAGGAGAAGGAGACGACAGAGGATGAGATAGTTGGATGGCATCACCGACTCAATGGACATGGGTTTGGGTGGACTCTGGCAGTTGGTGATGGACATCGAGGCCTGGGGTACTGCGGTTCATGGGGTTGCAAATAGTCTGACACGACAGAGCTACTGAACTGAACTGAGAGCCATGAGGGAAGTCATGTGGTAAAGAATCCACCTGCCAGATCAGGAGACACAGATTTGATCCCTGGTCCAGGAGGATCCACAGTGCCACAGAGCAACCAAGCCAGTGTGCCACAACTATCGAGCTTGTGCTCTGGAGCCCAGGTGACCCTCACCAAGTGGATTATAAGTAGGTAGGCTTCTAGGATTTTTGCCTCTTTTCTGTGTCAGAATGAAAAGCCCTAAGTCACAAGTTCAATAGGTTTATAAATGTTTACTATTTGTTACATGCAAAGAAGTATGCTGAGGATTCAAAGAACACCTTAAGTCCCTGCAATCAAGATATTCAGAGCTGAACGTACACAGTACTTTACACAAACACTGATGATTATGAATAAGAAGTGTGTTAAAAAGCAGCTGTATAATTATAAAGTTGTTGTTGTTCAGTCACCCAGTTGTGTCCGACTTTTTGTGACCCCATGGACTGCAGTATGCCAGGCCTCCCTATCCTTCAGCTTTCTTTAAAAATGTATTTATTACTCTCATTAAATTTGTTACACCTTTAAAGAATGATGGAACACAAAACAGAGGTCTGAAGAATTCTAATTCTGCACTTTAAATGTTTAAGAAGTTTTGGTAACAAACTGGTAATTATTGAAGGTACAGATTTCAAAACATTAGGATCCGTGAAAAATATGAGCTCTTTGGCAAGACTCAGTTAACAAGAATTTTCCATTAGTCAAAATACTTTAGCATATATCATTCTGGGAAAATGGAGATTTATCATACCACTATAAAATTTAAATTCTAAATTTAATTATTTAAATTTAAATAATTAGATGTTTAATTTTAGGGAAACATGGTAATCTTAGAATCAGACATAGTAAAATATATATTTCTCAATGTTTTTCTTGTTAAAATTAACAATTTTTGTAGAAAAACATGGATTGAGTTTGTCTCTTTACATTTGGTAAAGCATTGTTTTCCATTTGTTCATTACATTTTCTAGGCAAAGATCAATATCTATTTTTTATTCCTCCTTTCAAATTCATCTCTCAAACATCTATTTGAAGCATTCTACTCAACACTAGATATTTAATCTACAAACATAACTAGTGACCTTCTTATGACTCAAATGAAAAGCCTCAATCTTTTCAGCCACTTCACACAATTATCTACCACTTGCCACTGTTCACTCTCTTAACTTCTCACATTTAATTGTCTCTTACACTCAGCCACAGAGAACAAATAAAACATTTGTATATCAAGGAAAAAACTATATAATTAAGGCATGAATACAAAAATGAAAAGAATGAACAGGAAGAGGTAACAGATAACCAGATCAAATATGCAAAGCAGAAAAGCAGGAGGATGGGAGAAGAAAAAAACATGCAAAAGATAAAGTGAATCAAGGAAAGGCACGAAGAGAAATGTTTAGTCTTTCTCCTTCATTAACCGTTTGAGGGGAGATCCTTTATTAAGCCAACTTGAAGCCTCAAAGCACTTCTTGCATTGCAATACATTTAGCAGCATTACAATGTATTGTAATTATTGTGACACTATACTGCTTAAGAGCTCTTACTATTTAGACAACAAAAAAGTGCTTTTCTTTACAAATTCACATACAGTTGTTGATATAGACAAAATGAATTGAGTATATGCTATTATATTATGACATGTACAATTGATTTTCAAGGACGGCTGTTACATTTACTACTTGGCATAATTGCAGACTTCATTCTGGTTATATCATGACACGTGAACACAACTGAGCAAATTGCAATGGTTATAGGTTTCCCCGGAGTTAATCTACGTGGTTAAATGTATTGGAGTATAAAGGCTTTTTTTAGTTTAAACATGTTCTCAATCTGTTTTTAATTTTCTGCCATTTAGTTTTACAAGATGCTGTATTTGTAGACTGTGGTGCCGCTCATTTCTAAAATGGCATAAAACCTCTTGTACAATAATTAAGTCAAGCCCCATGTAAAATCCAGTTTTTGCTCATTTGTTTTGTAATATAAGTTTATGACCACAATTTAACCTCAAAGAAATCAAACAAATATATTAGCGCTTATACCACAAGAAGCAAAGATAATCAAGTTTATAAAGATACTCTTATTTAATTATTAATATGGAAATGAATTCATATATCTCTTAAATCTGAATATATATTTGGGGGCCTGCATTTTTCTAGTGTTCTTTTCAAAATCAAGAGTCAAATATAGTATGTTTTCTATCTGCCACAACAAAGGAAAAATCAAACCAGACATAATGAATACTTATTTTCTTAATAGGAGTGCTAGTAATAGAAATAGACTTTCTTAGGACAAAGTGGGATTTATAAAAAGTATTTTATTTCAGAAAGAACTCAACTCAGAGTCATGTGTAAAGATTCCACAAACATTGTGGGCACACATGAGCAGCTTGGTTAGGTGCTCTACATTCAAGTTTCAAATCTAAGTGGTTGGGGTAAAGCAATGGCTTCTTTTTTTTTTTCTTATTTTTATTGAAGTTTAGTTGATTTACTGTGTTAATTCCTATTGTACAGCAAAGTGATTCTGTTACACTTACATATATACATTTTTTAAATATTGTTTTCCATGATGGTTTATCATAGATTGTTTTTTTAACTGGAGGATAATTGCTTTACAATGTTGTGTTTCTGCTGCACAACAGCGTGCATGAGCTCTAAGCATACAGATATCCCTCCTTCTGGAGCCTCCCTCCCAACCCCATCCCACCCTCCTAGGTCGTCACGGAGCACCGAGCTGAGCTCCCTGCGCTGTACGACTTCCCACCAGCTGCCTATTTCATACCTGGTAGAATGATGCTGCTCTCTCAGTTTGTCCCACCTTCTTCATCCCCTGCTGGGTCCACAAGTCCATTCTCTGTATCTGTATCTATTCCTGCCCTGCAATGGCTTTTAAATTGTGTTCACAGTGGCTGTAGGGATTCCATAAATCCTTTATTCTAGTTTACTGTTAAAATATATGTATATATTTAACTATCGTAAAATACACAGAACATAAAATTTACCATGTTAACCATTTTTAAGCTCATGATGTAGTAGTATTAAGTGTATTCACACTGGTATGCAACAAATCTCCAGAACTTTTTCGTCTTGCAATATTCAAACTCTATACCCTTTAAACAGCTCCTGATGTCCCCCTCCCCCCACCCCTGTTAACCACCAGTCTACTTTGTGTTTCTTTGAGAATCACAGAATCTGAGAGAGATCACACAGTTCTGCCCTCTTGTGACTGGCCTATTTCATGCCACATGTTCCCAAGTTTCATCCATGTTATGGCATGTGTCAGCATTTCCTTCCTTTATCAGGGTGAATAATATTTCACTGCATGTGTATACTACACTTATATAGTACATTTATTTATCCATTGATGCCCATTTGGGTCTCTTCTGCCTTTTGACCATCTTGTATAATATTGCTATGAACACAAATATACAAATATCTCTTTAAATTTTTAAATATTTGTAAGTATCTAAAATAAAGTGACCTTGATGCTGTAAAAGATTGAAGGCAAAAAGAGATGGGAGTGTCAGATGATAGATAGTCTCACTGACCCAATGGACACAAATTTGAGCAAACACCAGGAGACGGTGGAGGATAAAGGAGCCTGGCATGCTACAGTCCTTGGGGTTGCAAAGAGTCAGACACGACTTAGCAGCTGAACAACAAGGCTCAAACGTCTTCATATATTAAAATGTTTAATGGGTGCTTCATAATAGTCTCAATTATAATCTGTGTATGAACAGACAAATATTCAGTGTCCTTCTCCTTCCAGATAGTTTATTTGACGAGTTTCCTAAGATTCCAAAATGATTTGTTTTAAAAATTGTTTCCATTTACAACAACTTACCTGTGTGATTCAGGATTTCCTCTGAAGAGTACAATCAAAGAAAAATACACAAATAAATTGGATGTTGTGTGATAATATAATTGCAACTTTAAAATTCAGATTTTTAGACATTTGTGTTAATTAAACTAATTTTCTTAAGTTCAAAATATATAACTATTATAAATCTAAATGTGTAAGTTTAAACTAAATTCCACTTTTATCAGTGTTGTATATTGGCATTACATAAATTTATTTAGGAAAACAAGATTCTATTAATAAGACTACTAACTTTTTTTTCTGTGTCAAGGTTGCTTTGACTATTCAGGGTCTTTTGTGTTTCCATACAAATTTTAATTTTTTTATTATATTTCTGTGAAGACTGTCATTGGTAATTTGATGAAGGTGGCATTGAATCTGTAGATTGCCATGAGTAGTACAGTCATTCTAATAGTATTGATTCTTCCAATCCAAGAATATGGTATATCCTCCATCTGCTTGTGTCAACTTCAATTTCTTTCACCGTGGTTTCTTATAGTTTTTGGAGTACAGGCCTTTTTGTGGTCAGATGACTGCTGAGGACTTTTCCAGCTTTCACATTTTATGAGTTAACAGCTCCTCTTTGTTCCATTTGGGCTTCCCAAGTGGCTCAGTGGTAAAGAATCCACCTGCACTACAGGAGATGGAGGAGATGCAGGTTCGATCCCTGGGTTGGGGAAATCTCCTGGAGGAGGAAATGGCACTCCACTGTCGTATTCTTGCCTGGAGAATCCCATGGACAGAGGAACCAGGCAGGCTACAGCCCATGGGATCACAAAGAGTCAGACACAACTGAGTGAGTGATTAAGCACACACACACTTTGTTCCATTTAGTCATACATTTAAATAGCTCATGGAATTCTCTGCTTCCAACTCACAATACCAAGCGATGCTGAGCTAAAACAAATCCCATCCATCTGATGAACTCAAAGAGAATTTTCAAAAGTAGAGCTATGAATTAATTCCACACTGTTTCCCCTTACATGACCATAAGCTTTCATCTTTGATCAGACTACACCTTGATTGTTCCACCTGATTATATCAGTAAGTTTTCTGAGAATTACATCCACTTACAGAACATAAATGTTTCTGAGTGTTATATGGGTCATACCTGTGTCTGCAAGCAATATTGTGATGATGACCAAGTATGCCTGGTAAGGTCGATCCCAAATATATACAGTAATACCCTCTCAGTTGGTATCTCTTTCATTTTCCCTCTATCAAGTTCTTTGAAAGAATAATCTGTATATTTATCTCTTCCTCATCTGCCATTCCCTCTTCAGTCTTCAACCACCAGGCCTATTACTCCATATCAACCACTCTGGGAAAGATCCTCATTACTTTCTTATTGCCAAACTCGATAGACTCTTGTCAATTTTTACCGTATTTTATCTCCTTTCTGCATTTGTCATGTTTCTACTTTTATTTCCACAAGGCCATTTTCTCCTTTTGTTCCCACCTTTCTCATATTATTCGTCTTAGAGCTCCATTTTACTCATTTACTTAAATGTTACATTTTCCAATGGATTGTCCTTTCTTCTTTTCTCATTTTCACTAGAGGATTTCATCCATATCCATGTCTTTGGTAGCTATTTATACATGGATAGATTCCCAAGGCCACGGTTCTAATCCGACTTTTCCCTTGATTCCAAATGCTGCTATATATATCTTCTTGGAATCTCAACAAGCATCTCAATTGAAATCTATCCAAAACTGAGCTTGTTTTTTTTTTTTTTTTTCCTCCTGGACTCATCTCATTCTCCATCTCTTGCTAAACTACTGCAAAGTTTCCCAACTTACCTCCTTGCTCCCCAATTCCCACCCTTCAATCTGTCCACTATACTCTGTCAGAGTGAAATTTCAAAAACGCATTTAAGATGTCACTTTCCTTCTTAGAACTCATTCTTGACTCTAAGTACCCACATAATAAAGTCCAAATTTCTTGATATGACATGAAAGGCTTTCCTGATCATTTTGCTATCCACATTTACTGTATTTTACCCTTTCTCACACAAACCTTCTATTTTCAAATAAACCACACTATGTACACGCTTTGAAAATTTCTACAATTGTCCTTCTGTGTAGATTCTTATACTTCACAATTAGTCAATCTACTGAACTCCTATACAACTTCCAAAATAGTTTGACTTCCTCTTTAACGAAGCTTTCCGTCACTCCACCTTGGATTTGAATAGACAGAAAAGATTTGTCTTTTGTTATTCCACTGCAACCAATACATACTTCCATCATGGCACCTGTGATTTATTGACCTTACCTTTATGTGTCTGCTTTGCCTTTGCATACTTTAGACTTCTTAAAGGCAGATGTTATGTTTTATTCATTATTTTATCCCCCAATCTGTTGCATATTAAGTATCCAATAAATGGTTGATAAAAACATGATTGCATGAATAAATTAATGTGAATATTTCTTGCCCTCAACGGTCTTAAAGTCTAATGGGGAAACACACACAAACATCAGAAATTATAATAGAGTATGTATCTGCAGTGGTTGACTTATGTGCATTCATTCTGTTATTTCCAGGTCAATCAAGGGAAAACACATACGTTCATTGTGTATATGAAGTATCTTTCTGCATCCTTTGCAATTTATTTATTTCCTATTTCTACTATAACTATGTAGCTGGTTTTATATATCCCCTAAAAATTGACAACTAGATAAAATACAGATCTGAATACAATATAAAATTGCTCAAACTATCCCTGTAGCAGTTTACTTTCAGATGAATGAATTTCATGAGAAACAAATGAGAAGACACCCCTCTTCAAGAAAAATGTATTTTCCCATGACTGTGTTCTTCAGTTAAAAATGGTTAAAGTTAGAAAAATGTTTAAGGTTGTTATGCTTTTAGCTATTGACAAATTGTAATATAGGCTAAAGAAGAGGATACCAAAATCAAGCTGAAACTAGATCTGGTATTTAAAATTCTGAATTGTTCCCCAGGCTTCAGTCGTGCTTTTTCATATTGGTGTAGGGTCAGCATGAGAGGGTTGAAGTAGATGGAAGAGTGATGAATGTAATGAGGGGAAGAAGTTGAGGAAATTATTCTGGAACTCATGATTTAAGTTTCAAGTGAAGACACTTTCTAAAGGAAATGAAATTGGTGATCTCAGTTTGCTCGCTAGCAACTACTGTAGCAGAGATGTATTTTGAATGCATCAGTGTGTTTCACATATTGGGAATCTCCATGGAAATGTATAATGACCTCCTGTTGGGACAGTTTTCCTTATTATGCTTCAGTGCTAGGGCATGTATTTGTCCGGATGTCGGCAGCATCCTGAGCTGCTCAACAAATTTCAAACATTTTGGAGAGGAAAATAGTTTGAGGCGTTCCCTAAGCACTCTCCAAGGTATCAGGCTGATGACAAAGTGGACCCCCAAAATCCTAAAAAACAACTCAGCTTGGCAAGAAACTAAGTGCCATTTACACGGAAAAAATACATATTCCACATGACTCTTGATGAGCTTACTTTTCAGAAGAAAATACACCATGTCATTTAATCAAAATATAACACATTGGTATGAAATTTGATGAGCTAGCACAAAGTCAATTGTGTTTGATGACTTATTTCAAATTAACTTAAGACATATTTTACTTGTCCTTTCTTCTTAGTTTGCTTTAAAAAATCCATTTGTAAAAATTAAATAAACACAGTGTGCTGAATTTTAAAATCTATCTTTATCCGTTTTCATTTCCATCCCTTTCTTTTTCAATCTCTTGCTTCCTCTCTGTTAAATAAAAATGAGAAGTGAAGAGGGACTGCCATCTACTGGTATATGGAAATAATCCTGAAATAGTTGAACTGCACTAGAAATTGGCTTTGCCAAGGACACTAGGAGACAAAAGAAAAAGATTGTGATGCTTTAAGCTCTTTAAATGAAGCTTCTGATGATATGTTCATTCATTTATTCACTAACTTCAGCAAAATTGAATTTATAAGTTCTAGTATTGCCAACAATTGAACTAAATCCACAGAACACAGAGGTGACTAAATCATGCCACTTGATAGAAAATTCATTCCATTTTCTTTCCTTCCTCTGTTCATGTACTGTCAATAGTATATGAATTTGTTTTGTAGCATGCTCTTGAGTTAATGGATTGAGCCTCTGAGGATAATTTCTGGAAAATATTAAATATGTTCAGGCTACACTGCCAGCAAAAGCTCCCAGGAGGATTCCAGAAGCATACAAATCTCATAAATACCTCTTTCTTCAATCATTTGAAATTCAGCCTACTTGTTTTAATATATTTATAATGCCCTTAAATATTACCATTCACATATGAATGAAGAGAAGATAGAAAAGTAGCTCTGTTAAATGTGTCCTTTAATAGAAGATGCAGAACAGGAATATTGGAAGTGGGAAAAAGTATTCATATGGATATTGATTTCACAACACTAATATTAATTAATATATGTATATGGGTCCCTTTACTGTTCACCTGAAACTACCAAAACATTGTTGATCAGCTATACCCCAATATAAAATGTTTTTGGTGTTAATTTTAACGATAACCCTGTATGCGAGACAGCAAAAGAGACACAGATGTATAGAACAGTCTTTTGGACTCTGTGGGAGAGGGAGAGGGTGGGGAGATTTGGGAGAATGGCATTGGAACATGTATAATATCATATGAGAAACGAATCGCCAGTCCAGGTTCGATGCACGATACTGGATGCTTGGGGCTGGTGCACTGGGACGACCCAGAGGGATGGTATGGGGAAGGAGGAGGGAGGGGGGGTTCAGGATGGAGAGGATGTGTACACCCGTGGTGGATTCATGTTGATGTATGGCAAAACCAATACAATATTGTAAAGTAATTAACCTCCAATTAAAATAAATTTATATTTTAAAAAATAAATAAAATAAAATAAATAAACAAAAATAAAAATAATAAAAAAGAAACTGCTTAACCTTTAAAAAAATATATAATGTTTGGCATACACCTGAGACATTTTGGCAAGCCTGCCTTAATAGCTGTGTGTGTGTGTGTGTGTGTGTGTTAGTTGCTCAGTTAGGTCCAACTCTTTGCAACTCCATGGAGTGTAGCCTGTCAGTATTCTCTGTCAATGGAATTCTCCAAGCAAGAATATTGGAGTGTATTGCCATTCTCTTCTCCAGGGGATCTTCCGGTCCCAGGGATCGAACCTGGGTCTCCTACATTGCAGGCAAATCTTTTACCATCTGAGCCACCAGAAGAGCCCAATACCAACACTACTGACTCAAATTAAACCCAAAATTCATTCAGGTAATGAAGAAGCCTATAGTACATGTGATCATCAAAGACCAGAAAAAAGAGTTCTTGCATAACCGTTAGAGATTAGAAGTATTTCAGTTACATGGTTTTGTTATTTTCCTACAAAATGTTAGTTTTCTCAATACACATACACATTGAAGATAACCAAAATTTGAGGATGATTCAAAGACTCTTATGAATGAGCCCCCAAACCAATTTCATTATTGCAAACTCAAACTTTCTCAGTCTCCCTTTACTCATGAATAATAACACTCATCATCCCCTTTGACAACTAAAAGAACATGTATCTTTCATTTGCTTCTATTAACCCCATAGTGCTTGATCCATTATAGGTCCCCAGTATATTCATACTAAAGGACTGAATGAACATCATTGGTTTGTATGCGTGTGTGTGGTTAATTAGAGACGTTTCCAACCAGTGATGTGTCAGTGCTCTGCTTCGTTATTTGTAAAGCCTTAATTTTCCTCTTAAAAAAAATACGGTGAAATAATTTTTGACTTAACAGAAGAGTTTAAAGATTGTAGTGAGAGTTCTCTTATAAACTTTATTCAGCTTTTCCTTAATGTTAACATCTCACATAACCAAGGCATAAGTATGAAAAGTGAGAATTTGACATTACTATAATACTACTGACATTTATTTTGGATTTCTCCAGCCTTCCCACTGATATATATTTTTTATTCCAGGATATCATATTGGATTTAGTGGTTATGTCTCTAATCTCTTCTAATTTCTGACAGTTTTGTAGTTAGTGTTAATTGCTCAGTCGTATCCGAGTCTTTGCAACCTCATGGACTATAGCCCACCAGGGTTCTCTGTCCAAGGGATTCTCCAGGCAAGAGTACTGGAGTGGGTAGCCATTCCCTTCTCCAGGGGACAGTTCTTTAGTCTTTCTTTATCTTTTCTTCATACTTCAGAAGAATACTAGTCATGGACTTTGAGTTTGTCTGATGTTTCCTCATGATTACACTGGTGTTACAGATTTTTGGAAATAAGACCACAGAGGAGCAGTGCATGACTGAGCACATCAGGGAGGTGTATAATATCAGTATATATCATTACCGATGATGTTAATTTCAGTCACTTAAAAAAGGTTATATCTCCAAGTTTCTCCTCCTTTAACTCTACCTCTGGAAGAAGGAGAGAGTGTCAAAGTATGTGTGCCTCTTTCCCCAGTCTCAGATCAAGTCTGATCAATGCTCAGTGGAAGGCTCAAGGGGAAGCCTTTCCAACTTCTGGAGCTCTGTCTTCTCCTCCACGTACCTCCTTTTTCTGTGCATTGCACTGTAAATTTCTCTCTACACTCTCAGCTCTGTTTCCTCAACTCAGGGGAACTGTGAGGGCCCATTTGGGTCCCTTCCCTCTGCACTGCATCCTAGAGATTCTCTTAGGGCAATAAGTTGGATCAATACTAGGATTCACCTCATTTGTTTCCCCTCTCTCAGATGCTGGTGGTTAAATTTCCGGGAAAAAAAAAACAAAACACGTTGTTTCTTATAGTATTGTCCTACTTTCATTTGTTTGAGGTGTAGAGGTGTGCCCATGTGGTCAGAAGCAGACGCCTAGCACAATGTTTTAAATGCCATGTATATGCTAATACCCCTAAAAATTAAAATTTTAGTTCAGCACTCTCCCTTGAACTACAAACACATATCCAATTTCCCATTTTATGTTTCCTTAAGTTCTCATTGACATTCTAAACCCAATTTATTCAGAGAAGTCAACTTATCCAAAGCACACAGCAAACTCTTGATTCACCCATTCCCTACCCATTTCTCTTCTATTGATCCTAATATGCATAACATGTCAGCCCCCTAGATGTTCAATTTAAAAATCTTGAGTTATCTCTCACTCATCTTTTCCTCCACTGTCATATCCAATACACTAGCATTCCATTATTGTATTTCAGGTTCAGTTCAGTCGCTAAGTCACGTCTGACTGTGACCCCGTGTACTGCAGCACGCCAGCCTCCCTGTCCATCACTGTCTTCTGGAGTTTGCTCAAATGCAAGTCCATTAGTCAGTGATGCCATCCAACCATCTCATCTTTTTTCTGTTGTCCCCTTCTCCTCCTGTCCTCAATCTTTCCCAGCATAAGGATCTTTTCCAAAGAGTCAGCTCTTCACATCACATGGCCAAAGTATTGGAGCTTCAGCTTCAGCATCAGTCCTACCGATGAATATTCAGGGTTGATTTCCTTTAGAATTGACTTATTTGATCTCCTTGCTGTCCAAGGGACTCTCAAGAGTCTTCTCCAGACCACAGTTTGCAAACATCAATTCTTTGGCACTCAGTGTATATCCCATCCAACCTCTTTTCTCTCTCTAAACTACAGCCACTCTCAGAACCGTTCTTCTGAACCACTCAGAAATTTCTCATCTCTTTACTTCTGCTCTTTCATTCACTATCTAGCAGCCAGAATATTTTTAAAATAGGTATGATATCCCATTCTTTCCCTTATAAAGCATTTTCAGCCACATCTCACTGCAATTAGGAAACATTTCACACACAATACCATGAACTTCAAGGCCCTTCTTGATCTGGCTACTATCTTCGTCTGCAGTCTCTTTTTATACCCAGCATTCTAGACACACAGTCTTCCCTTATGTTCTCAGAATATACCAAGCATCTTTCCATCTCAGAGCCTTTATACTTTTTATTTCCCTTTCCTGGAATACTCTTTCCCCAGGCTTGTGAGATGCCTAGTTTTCTCCATCATTCAGATTTCAGCTTAAATGTCAACTTCTTCAGGAAGCATTCCTTAACTACTCTATTAAAAGTTGGGCTCCTACCTCCAATTACTTTCTTTTATATCATAGTCTTTATTTCTTTTGTAATAAAATTAGTTTTATTATCTCATTTACTTGCTTCTTTATTTATCATCTATTTCTTAGAAATAAAAACTTCTAGATGAAAGGGTCTTCTTTCACTACTGTATCACAGTGTATGATATGAGATATGGTATGTACTTGATGGTCTATAAAATTTCTTTAATAAATGAATGAAGAGATGAAGACTGTGTTTACAAATAGCAAGGAAACGAATGTCATGGTCTGGGCAAAATTTGACTTGGTGAGCAAGAATCTAAAGAAGGAGTGGGCAAATCAGCTTGTCACCTACTTTCGTAAGAAGTCATGTCGAGGAACTTCCCGGTGATCCAGTGGCTAAGACTCCATGCTCTCAATGCAGGAAGTCCAAGTTCAATCCCTGGTCAGGGAACTAGATCCCGCATGCCACACCTAAGAGTTTGTGTGCCACAGCTAAAGATCTCGTATGATGCAGCAAAGATCAAAGATCCTGAGTGCCACAACTAGGACCCGGTGCAGCCAAATAAATAAACAAACATTGTTTAAAATAAAATGGAATAAAGTTATGTCAACACACAGCCACACCCATTTTATTATGTATTGTCTATGATTATAGTGGTTGTGGTTGCAGCAGTAACTATACGACATAGAAAGCCTCAAATATTTACCATCTGTCCCTTTACAGAAAATATTTCCCAACTCTTGATCTAAACATATGCATAGATAATGGGGATATAGCAGGAGAACTAAAATTTTTGAAACACTACTCACAAACCACAGTCTGTGTTCCCTGACAATGCACATGCAATTCGTCTCTCTCCCACTTCACGATCTGTTCCCTACATTCTTCCCTATCTCGAAAAGGATAACCTTTTTCAATAGTGTACATCCTATGTTTCTGAGACCCTGACTATAAATCTTTCAAATTCCTTCTTTATTACTATGAAGAAGGAATACAACTTACACATTCTGTAGCTTGTCATAATCTCTCAGAACTTTCAAGTTTCATATTCTGGGTCAAATACTACTACCACTCTTGCTATTTATTTTGCATTTTGAAAATGTTGCCCTTTCATAAAACTTATTGAAATGCATATTATTTTTCTGGAATTCTATTAAAATGTAATTTCAAACCAGAAACAGTGATCCATCTTTCTAGGATCATTAGGTCCTTTTATTTATTTTTTTCCTTTAATTTTTTTTTAATTTTATTTTATTTAACTTTACAATATTGCATTGGTTAGCTCCTTTTAAATGGGCACTCAATGTATTCAACCTTCCAGACCATAGTAATGTCAGCTAGGCCACTGGAAATGTAATATACATTACCAGTACTTTCCAAAGTTCTTAAAATCAATCCAAAGAAAATATTTTACTCAGCTAGCAATGAGTGTTTGTGACAAAAAGCAAAACCATACACTTTTTCTGCCTTCCAACACTCATACTTGGAGGAAGGACACGGTTGAGACTTAATCTGTCTACCAAGGAAGCCTCGACTTTTCTCAAGGTCTCCTCACTTTCTCACCATGACAGCTTCTAGAAGTGGTGGCTTTTTCAGCTTCATACAACCACACATCAAATACATCAAATACACAATGATGTTACCACCTAAACACAACTGATGTAACAATGTCACTGATGCCTGCTCCAATATAAAAAGTGGTTCATAGGTTGCTAGGTCACAAAGGAAAAAGCTGAATGAATTTGAGGAGGGGTCTTCATGGTTTCATGTACCTTACTTCTGTGCTTTGTCCTACATTGTTATATTCTTGACTAAGACTATAGAATTAAATTTAGGCAATTGATAAATACAAATTTGTCACTACATGTGACATTGGTCACTATGGGTAAATATGGAGGCATATTAAGCTTATGTGAATGATTTTACAGGTCTATGTCTTAGAGTGTCTGTGGTTAAGCAGCCCACATGATAACTTAAATGCCTTAAAAGCCCCCAAGCTCACACTTTTAGCAAAACCAAAACAAAACAAAATAACCTGCTTTCCTGCTTTCCATAACTCACTCTTCCATTACTTAGAATGTCCTGCAGCAAAGATCTGGGAGCTCTTTCAAGTAAGTGGAATCAAAATCAAAACAAATCAAGACAAAACTTAAAGAACAAAACCCTGAGAAAGCAATCTTAAAAGACCAAGTTACTTGCAGAGCAAAAATATTTAATATTCAAGCCTCTCTGATCAACATGGTAACATCTAAAAGGTTTGTAAATATAAAAACAAATTGTATTAAGGACCAGAGGGACAGAGCATATCAAATTTCAAATGCCTCTCTGAATATTAGAGCAAGATATTACCATTAAGAAACCAACTTATATAGTTTTGATGTGTTAGACTTCTATTAACCAGAAAATAATCTACTTTCATTAATTATTGGCCTAATAGATTACTTTCCATCCCCAAATTTAAGAAAATAGAAGATAGTTTTTATATTTATTGAATTCCAAGGATTTAAACTTTTCTCTCTTCTAGTTAAATATTGATTAATACCAACAGCTCATTGAGGAACGGGAAAAAAATCCAAATTATAAAAGTAATCACTTGGATGTGTAAAGCAACAATATTTACTATACATCGACATCAAGAAATAGTTTATTTGTCTGTTCAGGAAAATGAGATACAATTTGAAATGTGGATGTAAGAACATGGGAAATTGGCTCAGGTTTTTTTTCAGTTTGTATCATTTTATTTACCTAGTTTGCTACATACCTATATATACTCCAATTCTCTTCTTTTCCTGGCCAAAATTTTCTCACTTTCACTGTCTAAAAAATAGCTTGGTATAGGAAAGAAGATTCTTTTTATGCAGGCTTTACAAAAGTTTTCTTTTCATTAAAATACAGCTTGACTTTCCTCCTCCTACCAAAAAATAAATAAAATAAAATGGATAATAATCTAATGGTCTCCACATGGGGTGAGAAATTTCTCCTTTTTATCAAATTAATCTATCTTTAATACACATGAGCCTTTCGTATGCCATTCTTTCCATTGACATGCCCTTTGTTCATGATCTCTTGCAACAGGGAATAATTCAGCTAATGCTGATACCAACAAAACATTAGGAATCTCAAAGCTTATAAACTGTATAGCTCCTCTA
Organism: Bos taurus; assembly: GCF_002263795.3. Taxonomy (NCBI): domain Eukaryota; kingdom Metazoa; phylum Chordata; class Mammalia; order Artiodactyla; family Bovidae; genus Bos; species Bos taurus. Next base: position 4,994,103 of record NC_037356.1, read on the forward strand.
CTAGCAATATTCTGCATGTTTGGTATTTCTTGAGATATTCTGTTCATCTGGCCCACCTCCCTTCACTAAGTGATTTCCATTATGGTCAATATTAAATATTCATTAGCTATATTACATGCTAAACATCATTCTAAGTGCTGGTATTACCATGAGTTATAAGAAACTACAATTAATTTATTACTGTTCTGGATGTTACTATTCTAGATGCTGTGACTTCAATAAAATTCTCAGATGATTAACAATTCATTTAGGGGTTCAGCTCCTATATATTATAATAAAATAAATGATAGAAAATATTACATAGATTATCCTATGTGATTATCCTAGAATGTAGATGAGAAATTTCAGAGGAAAAAGTTCATGGCTATCAGCAAGAGAAATCAGGAAATACAATGTGGAGTTAAAAAAAAAAAAAAAAACATGTAAAGTAGGAAAGAAAGTTTTCCTAAGAAGGGAAAAAAAGAAATGAACAAAATTGTGCAGGTGAGAATATATGGTGTGACTACTGATACAGATAATTTACATAAGAAACAGATCAAAAAAATGAGACTAAGGCAATGAATGCCAAAGTAAGCTGCCTAGATTTATAGATGTCAAAGCCAAAGAAGGAGAAGCTCTATAGTGTCAGCAAAAACAAGACTGGGAGCTGACTGTGGCTCAGATCATAAACTCCTTATTGCAAAATTCAGGCTGAAATTGAAGAAAGTGGATAAAACCACTAGACCATTCAGGTATGACCTAAATCAAATCCCTTATGACTATACAGTGGAAGTGAGAAATAGATTTAAAGGACTAGACCTGAAAGAGTGCCTGCTGAACTATGGATGGAAGTTCATGACATTGTATAAGAGACAGGAAGCAAGACCATCCCCAAGAAAAAGAAATACAAAAAAGCAAAATGGCTGTCTGAGGAGGCCTTACAAATAGCTGTAAATGGGGAACACGTGTATACCTGTGGCAGATTCATGTTGATGTATGGCAAAACTAATACAATATTATAAAGTTAAAAAATAAAATAAATTTTTTAAAAAAGCAAAGGAGAAAAGGAAAGATATACCCATTTGAATGCAGAGTTCCAAAGAATAGCTAGGAGAGATATAAATGCCTTCCTCAGTGATTAATGCAAGGAAATAGAGGAAAACAATAAAATAGGAAAGACGAGAGATCTCTTCAAGAAAACTAGAGATACCAAGGGAACATTTCATGCAAAGATGGGCCCAATAAAGGACAGAAATGGTATGGACCTAACAGAAGCAGAAGATATTAAGAAGAGGTGGCAAGAATACACAGAAGAACTGTACAAAAAAGATCTTCATGACCAAGATAATCACGATGGTGTGATCGTTCACCTAGAGCCAGACATCCTGGAATGTAAAGTCAAATGGGCCTTAGAAAGCATCACTACGAACAAAGCTAGTGGAGGTGATGGAATTCCAGTGGAGCTATTTCAAATCCTGAAAGACGATGCTGTGAAAGTGCTGCACTCAATATGCCAGCAAATTTGGAAAACTTGGCAGTAGTAACAGGACTGGAAAAGGTCAGTTTTCATTTCAATCCCAAAGAAAGGCAATGCCAAAGAATGCTCAAACTACTGCACAATTGCACTCATCTCACACACTAGTAAAGTAATGCTCAAAATTCTCCAAGCCAGGCTTCAGCAATACATGAACCATGAAATTCCAGATGTTTAAGCTGGCTTTAGAAAAGGCAGAGGAACCAGAGATCAAATTGCCAACATCTGCTGGATCACGGAAATAGCAAGAGAGTTCAAGAAAAACATCTACTTCTGCTTTATTGACTACACCAAAGCCTTTGACTGTGTGGATCACAATAAACTGTGGAAAATTCTGAAAGTGATGGGAATACCAGACTACCTGACCTGCCTCTTGAGAAACCTGTATGCAGGTCAGGAAGCAACATTTAGAACTGAACATGGAGCAACAGACTGGTTCCAAATAGGAAAAGGAGTACATCAAGGCTGTATACTGTCACCCTGCTTATTTAACTTCTATGCAGAGTACATCACGAGAAACGCTGGGCTGAAAGAAGCACAAGCTGGAATCAAGATTGCCGGGAGAAATATCAATAACCTCAGATATGCAGATGACACCACTCTTATGGCAGAAAGTGAAGAAGAATAAAGAGCCTCTTGATGAAAGTGAAAGAGTAGAGTGAAGAAGTTGGCTTAAAGCTCAACATTCAGAAAATGAAGATCATGGCATTTGGTCCGATCACTTCATGGGAAATAGATGGGGAAACAGTGGAAACAATGGCTGACTTTATTTTTCTGGGCTCCAAAATCACTGCAGATGGTGACAACAGCCATGAAATTAAAAGGCGCTTACTCCTTGGAAGGAAAGTTATGACCACCTAGATAGCATATTCAAAAGCAGAGACTTTGCCAACAAAGGTCCATCTAGTCAAAGCTATGGTTTTTCCAGTCGTCATGTATGGATGTGAGAGTTGGACTATAAAGAAAGCTGAGCACCGAAGAATTGATGCTTTTGAACTGTAGTGTTAGACAAGACTCTTGAGTCCCTTGGACTGCAAGGAGATCCACCCAGTCCATTGTGAAGGAGATCAGTCCTGGGTGTTCACTGAAAGGACTGATGTTGAAGCTGAAACTCCAATAAGTTGGCCAATTGATGCGAAGAGCTGACTCATTTGAAAAGATCCTGATGCTGGGAAAGATTGAGGGCAGGAGAAGGAGACGAAAGAGGATGAGATGGTTGGATGGAACCACCGATTCTATGGACATGGGTTTAGGTGGACTCCAGGAGTTGGTGATGGACAAGGAGGCCTGGCGTGCTGCGGTTCATGGGGTTACAAAGAGTCGGACACAACTGAGTGACTGAATCAAACTGAAGAACAAGGACTTCTGAAGTGTGGGTGACATGAAGAGAATTGCTTTATGAAGATTAATCTGGCGTCAGAGTGCTATACAATTTGGGGGTAGAAAGATGTTTTAGGGAGATTTTTATGAAGATTCTGTTTGTCAAAGCATTGCTCATAGAGATTGTAAGCATTAGATTATAATATGTAAAACTAGATAGTCAATGGAAATTTGCTGTATGGCACAGGGAGTTCATATCTGGTGCTTGTAACAATCGGAGAGGTGGGATGGACTGGAAGGTGAGAAGGAGGCTCAAGATGAAAGGGATATATGTGTACCTGTGGCTGACTCATGTTGATACATGGCAGAAACTAACACAACATTGTAAAGAAACTCTCCTCCAACTAAAAATAGATAAGCTAAAAAAATTTTTTTAATCAAGTGGGCAACACTTTTGTTATGACTTGTTGCCTCACACTTTCCCTTCCTAGCTGGCCATATCTCACCTTTCTCTATGAGCTACCCTTTGATAAACAGAATCAGATAGTAAATCTTTTTTCTTTGGTAATGCTTTCATTATTAACTTATTTTATATTTACTGAATATACTCTAAATGTTAGGCACTACAGCATGTAGTGGGACTACAATAATGAACAAAACAGACAAAGTGACTACCCTCATGGCACTTCTAGTGTAAAAGAGACAATATGTGTTTGAGAAATTATTGCACAAACAAGTATTTAATATGACCATTATACATAATAATAGGCAAAAGTACAGGGGACTATAAAAGTTTATATGGTAGGTGGAATTAACCTAAACTGGTAAGAGATTCTGAGAAATATTCCCTGGAAAATTAAAATCTGATATATTCCCTGGCAAATCTTTCATGTGAGACATTGAAGGATGAGTAGAAGTTAGCTTTGCTAGGAAAAATATGTGTATGGGGGTGGGAGCAGACAGGAAGAGAAAAGGGTGAAGGGAATAGCTCATAGGCAGGTAATAGGATGTGCAAGGACTATAAAAAGAAAAGAACACATTTCAGAAACAGAGAAGGTTGGTGTGGATGGAGCCAAGTGAAGAAGAGAGATGAGTGAGGGTGGAGAAACAGGCAGGAACAATAGTATCTAAGTCTTATAGAGTTTATGCTTATCCATCGAGCAATGGGAAGCTACTAAAGGCTTTAATGAGGAGTTTAGCACCCTGGTGAAAGTGTGAGTACTGGAATGGGGAAAGACAAGATAAGAAACAGGAAAACTAATTTGGAGGTTATTTGCCCAAGCCCAGGAAGCTGATCATGGTGGTTTGGAGTAGCAATAAGAGTGGCTGAGAGAAGTGAACACAACCAAGACATTTTGCACGTTTGGGAATAGACTTGACAAGATTTGAATTGGATATAAGGGAGCTAAGGGAAGGGAATGTCAAGGATGACTCCCAGGTTTCTGAAAAGAACTCAGTGGATGAGAAAAGTCACTTGGTAAGACAGATAACTTTACAAGAGAAACTGGTTTGATGGGGCTGATCATAGGTTCAGTTTCTGACTGTGAGGCACCAACATGGAATGTTCAAACAAGCCACTATAAATATGAATTCTTGAGATCAGTTTGAATTTAATGTGTCATCTTCAAGTGAAGTATTTTGAGGTAAGGTGTCTAAGTAAAGATATTTAAAAACAGTTTTCATTAACTATAGCGTCCACATTTTGTGATCATTAAGTACAGTTTTTATGTTCACTTTAACCAAAGTTAATCTGGAAGCTTAAAAACTATGTACATTTTAGTCATTAAATTAAAGTTCTAATGAGAAGAAATTGCCTTTTCAAGACAAAATTAACTAATTTATCTAATAATAGTTTTAAATGAGCATTATACATTTAAATACAAGTAAGAATGAGTAAGAACATTTAAATACAAGTAAGAACAAGGAGAAGAGGAGAAGGGATTGGCAGAGGATGAGCTGATTGGAGGGCATCACTGACTCAATGGACATGAATTTGAGCAAACTCCAGGAGACAGTGGATGACAGGGGAACCTGGTGTGCTGCAGTCTAGGGGGTCTCAAAGAGGTGGGCATGGCTTAGTGACGGAACAACAACCCTCCAACCCTCCCAAACCACTTTGTACTTTCCTTTTTTTATTCTGCACAAGTAGAGGTTTTTTTTTTTGTTTTGTTTTGTTTTAACAAACTAGCTGTGAATTACAAAAGATATGCAGTTAAGAAGAACCTATTTAAAAGATAGTCCCTCCTCTCAAAAGATCAAATCTTCAAGAAGTAAATGAATTGTTGAAGTGGAAATTGTCTTAAAGATCATTGTATCCAGCTTTTCTCTAAAAATGAATGAGTCCTTTCTTGAATATCTGAATATGTTATGCCAAACATATCTGAATATATTATGCCAAACTTTGCTTGAATTCTTCTAATAAAAGAGAACCTATATTTCAAGGAAATAATTTTATATAATCATTCAATCATGCACTTATTTATTCATTTATGTATTTCTTCATTAGCTCTACATAGACTATAGTAACAAAACACTTTGCTAAATGCTAAACAGGGGAAAGTTGAATAAAAAGAAGAATTAGACATAGGTACTTGCTCCTCAAGCAGCTTAAAACCTGATAGATATTAAAGAAAAATTGCAATGATATGAGGAAAAAATAAGAACAAAAGAAAGTGCATAAATAAAATATCATAGTAATTCGAGAGATGAAAAGCCCACTTTTAGCTGGTAAATGACTTAAGACTTCTGGTGGATATTGTTGTTTACCTACTCAGAATACAATGTTTTATTTCCATTATGAAGCAGCCATGAAATTGATAACCTACAAACTCTGGGCAAGCTGGAGAGGGGGGTGGGGAGAGGGAGAGATAAGGGGGAGGGGGAGAAGTGGGTCGGGGGTACCCGGCTAGCTTAACACAGAGACAGGGCTGGGACTTCCCTGATGGCTCAGTGGCTAAGACTCTGTACCCCCAGTGCAGGAAGCATGGGTTCGACCCCTGGTGAGGGAGCTAGATCCCACATGCTGCAACTAAAGACCCAGTACAGCCAGATAAATACACAAATATTTTCAAATGAAAGCAAAAAATTTAGGGCCTGGCTAACCTAATCTAATCAGTGTTTCTTTGGTGAGAAGATGACCTAAGCTACTTCAGTGTGAAGCCAAGGGCTTTTACTGAATTGGGCACCGCTGGTGGGGGCTGAGGGGAGTGTCTCTTCCTCGCCTGCTCTGTGTGGTGTGGAATGCACATATGAGGCTTTCAACTGCGGCAACCTGTGTCATCACAAAGAAAACCAACCTGAGGAGAAAAACCACATGAAGAAATGGCTTTGGGGCCTGACAAACTACTCTTGGAGCCTTCTCTTACCTTAATATTTCACTGATGTGAGCCTTTATTTCTTTCATTAATCACACCAATTGGAGTGGTTCTCTGTTCTAACTGCTAAAAAATTCACAAAGGAGTGTCTGAGCTAGAATTTGAAAAATGGTCAAGGCTGAAGCCTAAAGGGATGAAAGGAGACAATCCAGGTAGAAAGAATAAATGCTTAGGAAAGTAACGAATTTCTGTGGCTAAATGTAAGTTGCATTTGACTATAATAAAGACTGAATACAGCATGAAAGTGAGGGTTCTGGTAAAGGTTCCAGAGGAAACGAGTGCCTGGATATCATTCTATGGCATGACAGTTTCCAATTATTAACAACCATGAAACCGTATTAGAAAAATCTCACCCCCCACTTTTATATTGATTTACTTACTTATAAAATATAATTTTTTTTACTATAATAATACAAATAAAGCTTTAGTATTGTTCTTCCCATATCATAGTGCTTGTGCTTTCACTTAAATATGCTCTTGCTTCTTTGGAATGTACTGTAAGACAATGGCAAGCCAACACAAATTTTGAAACAGAAGCATAATGTGATAACTATATCATAGAAAGATTTATCTGAGGGCAACATCTAAAGTTAATCTAAATAGATATCCTGGAAATAGGGCAATTTGTTACAGGTTTTGTGTAATAAACCAATAATCCAAGAATAATTGGAATCCTTAATCTGTGTAGAGGCAATGGTAAAGAAAAGAAGGGCGTGACTCTCATAGCTATTGTGCGTCCATCTGTGCCAAGTCGCTTCACACGTGTTTGACTCTCTGCGACCCTATGCACTGTAGCCCACCAGGCTCCTCTGTCCACGGAAATTTTCGAGCAAGAAACCTGGAGTGATTTGCCATCACCTCCTCCAGGGGATCTTCCCAACCCAGGGACTGAACCCATGTCTCCTATGGCTCCTGCACTGCAAGCTGATTCTTTACCACTGACCCACCAGAGAAGCAGATAGAACTGGTTAAAAGTATGTGTTAAATATCAACCCCAGGCCAGTCACTTGACAAGATCTCAATACATTATACTAGTTTCTTTTTTATTTCTCTAGAATTGACCCATACATAACTTCACAAGGGAGATAAAACTGGACTCAACATTAATCAGGTCAATTTTGTGGCTGAAACCACTAATGCTTTGAAGATTGGGAGTAAGAACCAAAAAAAAGAAAAAGAAAATGCATTTATGATCTAGCTTAGGTTGGACATTGGAAAATTGGAAAAGCTATCAACAGAAAATAAGGAAATCAGGATTATCAAAAGAGCCTAGTTGAAAGTTAACCAAGTGGGTCAAGACTGAGATGAAGGCATTGGAGAATGCGATATTTTGTGAATGGAAGATGCGATCTTTTGTGAATGGAAGACGCAATCTTTTCTGAATAAGCAATGCTGTCAAGTGATTAGAGACATCAATCTGCCTGAATCACATAAATGTGACATTCAGTGCAGTATGAGCAGCAGCATTTGGAGAGTGATTCTGACTGACCCTGACAAAGTCACACTTTGTTGATATGCAATGTTTCCCTGCCTTCACTAGCAAATGCTATACCCATAAAAATTGTATTGAGCACAAAACTGAAAGTGTTTTGAGTACATTACTAAATGTAAACTGAAATTCAAATACCAAGTATAAATGCTAGAAAGAAAATAAACCAGCATAATAATAAATTCAGTGACACACTGTTAAGTACTTATTTCCTACTTAGAAAGATACTCCGCTAGGCACTTAAAGAAATGCACGTGATCTAGTCTCAGCAAATATTCTAACGTTTGTCATTAAAGATTATGAAAATTTCATTTACAGAGCATTCAATACTTTGCTTTCTTTTTTACTGTTCTTTATATTTACATGTCATTATGCTTTAAGAAATGCTTTTTTTCTTAAAGTATTCTGGGTAATATGCACTGGTGTGAAACACTCATTTTTCATGATTTGTCAATGAGTTTATGGCTCATTTCCTTTCCTCATGCATTTATCTATTCTACACATCTAAACAAATATTAGATTTTATTTTAAAAATCACAATATACATATTTTAAATGTATAAACACATGAATTTACAATTTTGTGATATACTGCAAAAATGTTCAGCATTGAATAACCAGTAAAACTCAATAAATAGGTATTTTAATGTATTTTTAATTTTTATTTATTTAGGCCATGAGCACATGATCTTAGTTCCCTGACCAGGTATCAAACAGTGTCCCCTGAGTGGAAGTGCAGAGTCTTAACCACTGGACCATGAAGGAAGTCCCTATTTTCTAAAAAATACTATCAAACAGTTAAATTGATTGGAAAATAGAAGATTATCTCACTAGAATCATTCGGAGCTTTATCTTTTAATGTGTAGCTTCCAGACAGAAAAAGAGTGGAATTTTTTAATTTTCCTGATGGCTCAGACAGTAAGGAATCTGCTTGCAGTGTGGGAGAGGCAAGTTTTATTCCTGGGTCAGGAAGATCCCCTGGAGAAGGGAGTGGCTACCCACTCCAGTATTACAAGCTGAGGGCCCAAACCAGTAAACCTATTCGTGTAGAAATTTCCCTATCACCCTCTTTCAAATCCTCCAAAGACTGATCCATTCCCAAGCAACTATGAGTAATTACTCTTCAAATATTTTCAGTAGTTGTAAAACATTCCTTTTGAAAAATTAATGCTTACTGAAATCTTAATATTTATGTCTATAGATATTGTTGGAAGCATTTTTCTGTAAATGTATTTCTGCACTTAATAACATAAAACATCACCTACTACTTTTCAGCATGGTTTCCTGAGAAAAGCAGTTGGCTGGAAAACCTGGGTTCTAGTCCAAGCTCTGGTCACTATTAGTTGTAAGATTTCAAACAAAATTCTAACCTACTTAAAAGTCAACATCTTTATTTGCTTCTAAGTCTCTCAGAACTTAGATTTTATACCACTGCATCACTTAGTGCTGTTTGTAAAACTCTACGTATATTATTAAATATTGTCATTAAAAATGTTAAATTACAGTTGATCCTTGAGCAATGCTGGCACATTGACCCTCTGCACAGTCAAAAATCTTATTATAACTCATACTAGGTCTTGCATATGCGTGCATGCAAAGTTGCTTCAGTCGTGTCCAACTCTGCAACCCATGGATGGTACCCCACCTGGCTATTCTGTCCACGGGATTCTCCAGGCAAGAATACTGGAGTGGGTTGCCACTTCCTCCTCCAGAGGATCTTCCGAACCCTGGGACTGAACCTAAGTTGAACCATATGTCTCCTGCATTGGCAGGTGGGTTCTTTAACACTGGCGCTCCCTGGGAAGCCCCACACTTACCATATTTATATTTTATTATTTCAGACAATCTGAAAAGACTACATATGCATCTTCCTTATAGAGGCATAGTCATATATTTTGGCCAGTTATGTTAAATACACTTTGGAAGATACTTTACATGTATCATCTCATTTAATTCTCAAGAGAAAATATAATTAACACTATTTCCATTTTTAAGTTGAAAAAAATAGAGGACCAGGCTATTTAAACTATTTTTCCAAAGTCACGCAGTTTCAAACAGTTTCATTTCAAAGCTTCTGATTTTTCTTTTGTACTACACTACTGTACTTTTCCTAAAAATTTTTCCTTCAATGTTCCTGAAGTTCCATAATGTTACCTGTAAAACAAAAAGAAAGAGAGGGAGATTTATTTGTAATAAAAATAACAGCATCCACTCTTTATCGAAATATCAATAAGCTCAGATATGAAGATGACACCACCCTTATGGCAGAAAGTGAAGAGGAACTAAAAAGCATCTTGATGAAAGTGAAATTGGAGAGTGAAAAAGTTGGCTTAAAGCTCAACATTCAGAAAACAAAGATCATGGCATCCTGTCCCATCACTTCATGGGAAATAGATGGGGAAACAGTGGAAACAGTGTCAGATATTTTGGGGGGCTCCAAAATCACTGCAGATGGTGACTGCAGCCATGAAATTAAAAGACGCTTACTCCTTGGGAGGAAAGTTATGACCAACCTAGATAGCATATTCAAAAGCAGAGACATTACTTTGCCAACAAAGGTCCATCTAGTCAAGGCTATGGTTTTTCCTGTGGTCATGTATGGATGTGAGAGTTGGACTGTGAAGAAGGCTGAGCACTGAAGAATTGATGCTTTTGAACTGTGGTGTTGGAGAAGACTCTTAAGAGTCCCTTGGACTGCAAGGAGATCCAACCAGTCCATTCTAAAGGAGATCAGCCCTGGGTGTTCTTTGGAAGGAATGATGCTAAAGCTGAAACTCCAGTACTTTGGCCACATCATGCGAAGACTTGACTCATTGGAAAAGACTCTGATGCTGGGAGGGATTGGGGGCAGGAGGGGAAGGGAATGACAGAGGATGAGATGGCTGGATGGCACCACTGACTCGATGGACGTGAGTCTGAATGAACTCCGGGAGTTGGTGATGGACAGGGAGGCCTGGAGTGCTGCGATTCATGGGATCACAAAGAGTTGGACACAACTGAGCTGAACTGAACTCTTTATCAACATAGATATTGTGTTACAACCTGGTTTAATTCCCACATCAACCTATCAAGGCAGATATTTTTACTTCTATGTTACAGACAATGGATTCGAGACTCAAAAACCATAAGGGGCTTGTTCAAGATACCACAGCTAGCAGGCAACAGAACCAGAATTTGATCACAAATGCAACTATTTGATACTAAAGACCATACATTCAACCACCACTCCAAATGTGTAGATCTAGAGATGCTTGGAATAAATTTTATTTATAGAGATCATATTAAAATTCTTCAGGTTGTCTGGCACAAGAATTAAGGAAACAGTAAAAACAATGAAAGATGATAATAGGTGAAACTGTGCAGGAAGAGAGGAGCGATATGAGAGCTCTGTATAATTTCTGCTCAGTTTTTCTATAGATCTAAAACAGCTCCAAAAGATAAAGTCTAGTAATTTTAAAAGATTATATTATCTTTGGGATCCCTTACAATCATCAGATTAAGGCTTTTAGTACTAAGTTATTGACAGGTTCAGAAACACCTGAAGCCCAGTTCTATGAACTATAAGGATCCGGGTATAATGACCAGAGACAGGCGATTTACCTCCTAACAAATATGCAACTGCTTTTGGAAGGAGTAGAAGAGTGCTTTAAAAAATTACCTGGACAAAATCTACCATACAAAAGCCATTCTGTCATCAGTGAAGTTGAATACTGTCCCCCGCAGCACAATGCCTGTCTGTTCCTTTAATCCCTGTGCCTGACCACATTACTGCAAGAGCTCTTGGTACCTTGTTGAAAATTCTGGTTACTGATTCTTCCATGGGATTTTGCCGCTGGACTTGTTTCCACATGTCTGCTGCATAGCCCCTGACAACAATTTGATTTCCAACTGAGAAACATAGATCATACAAATGTTAATGATAGTGCTATACATTATAGTAATAGCTTTCACATTAAGTCAAAAAATTATAAATTGATACATACAGCCACTTCTAAAAAGTAATTTATACTCTAGTTTATCACTAAAAGTTTTTAAAGTCTGGTAAATTACATAATTCTCATTTAAAAGCATTTTATTATTTAACTTTTACTAATAATATTACCATTTAGCAAAAACTATATTCTATTTATTCTAAAAATAAGTAATAAAAAGTCTTATATCTCACAAAAGGAATGGACAGAGTCTCATATGACTATAATTGTACAGTTCAGTGAAAATATCACTAGCCTCTGCTTTCTGCCATATTTACAGATATTGTCTATACACTGAGCATTGTTAGTTTCTACACTTCTAGTTGAATTTATTCCACAGTACAAATGGAAGCTGCCAAGGTAGCTCAGACGGTAAAGCGTCTGCCTACAATGTGGGAGACCCAGGTTCAATCCCTGGTCAGGAAGATCCCCTAGAGAAGGAAATGGCAACCCACTCCAGGCTTCTTGCCTGGAAAATCCCATGGACGAAGGATTCTGGTGGGCTACAGTCCATGGGGTTGCAAAGAGTTGGACACGACTGAGTGACTTCACTTTCACAAATGGAAACATTTGTAACCTGTCCCTTCTACCTTTGGTAGTTTAAAAGATATCCTATTGCTTTATCTTACATTTTCATGAATCATCATCTAGACTCTAAATATGACCCATTCAGACCTTGCAAGGTATTGAAAATGAAAATAAACTGGAAAAATAAAGCATACATGACAGAATAACTGGAGGATATATTGATCTTAAAATGGATAAAATTAGATCTATATGTTATAGAGAAGGAATGTAATATAATTTAGTCGTACAGGGAGGGAGAGATGAGTGATACATATTTTAAAAGGCATTTTTTAAATATAGGAAAAGAATTATTTTATGTGAGCAACTGATTCAAATAAGAGAAACTTGTTAATGCTGGTATAGAATACACATTATAAAACTTTAATAGTAAAGCAGTTAGATACTACAAATATTACACAATATTGCAGTGACCTGTGTAAGAAGATATAAAAAATGAATAGTAGCATAAATAGCCCTTAGGGATTTAGTGATTCAGATTATATTGACCCAGGGAGATTGTAGTAAATTCTGAGTTTTAAAAAATAGTAATTTAATTCCTCTCTTCATGGAGCTTATATTGCATTTAGGAAGACGTGCAATAGCAACTGATGTTTAGAGCTTGGGAGAAGCATAAGAAGGAAAGAAATAGACTCTATAATAGAAAATTAAGATTGTGGCTGTGAGTAGCAGAGAGAGCCTCTCTCGAGAAGTGACGTTTGCACTGTGACATGAGGGATACGAAATAATAGGATAGCACGAGTAGGCACAAGATGTCTGCAGGAAGAGTACAGCAAGTGCAAATGTCCTAGGGTGGGAAAACAATTTTGCCACAAAAAGAACTTTTATCTAAGAGTGTAAGTGCATGAGGGAGTTAGTGGCATGGAATGAGACTGAATGGTGAACATGTTCCTGATAGCTCACGGTCTAACGGACAATAAAAGGTGCTGGAGGAGTAGTCTAAATGCAATAAACACCATGAGTGAGTATTTCTTATAGAGCTTCTTTATAATTTTATTTATATTCGTGGCTGCGTTCCATCTTCCTTGCTGCATGCAGGCTCTCCTCTAGTTGCGGTGAGTGGGGCCACTCTTCACTGCAGTGCTCGGGGTTCCCGTTGCAGTGGCTCCTCTTGTTGTGAACCCAGACTCTAGGGTGCCTGGGCTTCAGTAGTTGTGGTACAGCTGACCCTTGAACAACAGTGGGTCTGAACTCTACAGGTTCACTTTTATGTGGATTTTTTTTTTTTTAAATAAATACATAGAAAGTACTACAAAGGGCTTACCAGGTGGCACCGTGATACAGAGTCTTCCTGCCAATGCAGGAGACACAAGAGACGGGAGTTCAATCCCTGGGCAGCCCACTCCACTATTCTTAACTGGAAAATCCCATGGCCAGAGGAGCCTGGTGGGCCACAGTCCCTGGGGTCACGAAGCGTCGGACGTGACTGAGCACTCTTGCGTGTGCACACAGTACTACAAAAGCTGCGGTTGGCTGAATGTGCGGGAGTGGCATACAGATACAAAGGGCCAACTGTAAAATTCCACTAGGGTTTTCTACTGTGTAGGGAGTTGAAGACTCTAACCTCTGCACTATTCAAAAGTCAACTGTAATCTAAAAGAGAGGATGGTGAATTGATTAAGGAGAAAGAGAAGAGAGGGCTAACTGTAAACATATCTTTGAAGTAGATTTGACTGGCCTTCCTAATGGAAAAGATGGAAATAATGAAGAAAAATACTTCAGACTTTGTTTTATGAGAGAGGATGGATGGATGGTGGTCCCAAACAGTGCAAGAAAGAAACCTAAACTGGATTTGGGGAATAAGAAAATCAGGTAAATCCGTTCTTGTTAAACTTGAAACAACTTAAGCCTATTTGAGTGAATACGTCAGTAAGACAGTTGGATACATGAGTCTGAATCTTAGGAGAAAGGTATGAGCTATAGTTATATATGTATATATATGTGTGTGTGTGTGTGTGTATCCGTTTATGACCCTTATGGACTGTAGCCCATCAGGATCCTCTGGCCATGGGATTCTCCAGGCAAAAATACCAGAGTGGGTTGCCATTTCGTCCTCCATGGGATCTTCCCAACCCAGGGATTGAACCCACACGTCTTACATCTCCTGCACTGGCAGGCAGATTCTTTACCACTGAACTACCTGGGAAGTTCTGTCAATATATTTATCTATATATATGTATATTGAAATTAGAACAGGTAAGGGATGAGTGCAGACAGAGAACTTAGCAAGACCCAGATCAAGTCCTAAGGAACATCAACAAAGTAGACTGAAATGGAACAAAATATAAGACAAAATATAGGAATTGTTAATATTCATTATAACCCTATTGCAAAAAGTGAATAATAAAGAAGAATCTTATGAGATGCTTAATTTCCAAATGCTAAATGTGGTCTCTGCTATCAAAGTGAAGTGAGTGAAGTCACTCAGTCTTATCTGACTCTTTTCGACCCCATGGACTGCAGCCTACCAAGCTCCTATGTCCATGGGATTTTCCAGGCAATAGTACTGGAGTGGATTTCCATTTCCTTCTCCAGCGGATCTTCCTGACGCAGGGATGGAACTCAGGTCTCCTGCACTGTAGACAGATACCTTCAGTCCCTTAGGACTGTCAAAGCAAATATATATATGAAGGAACTACTTTATTGAGTTGAGAGACATGGACTATGGCCCAACAAGCTCCTTTGTCCATGAAATTCTCCAAGCAAGAATGTGGAATGGGTTGCCATTCCCTCCTCCAGGGGATCGTCCTGACCCAGGGATCAAACCTGGGTCTCCTGCATCGCAAGCAAACTCTTTACCATCACAGGGAAGCTGTGGCTTCCCTGGAGACTCAGATGGTAAAGAATCCGCATGCAATGCAGGAGACACGGGTTCAATCCCTGGGTTGAGAAGACCCCCTGGAGAAGAGAATTTCAACCTAACCCAGTATTCTTGCCTGAAGAATTCCACGATCAGGGGAGCCTGGAGGACTCCAGTCCATGGGGTCACAAAGAGTCGGATGTAACTGAGCAACTAACACTTTCACTACTTTATTATTATTCAGAAAGCTGTGCTTTCTAAAATGTCTATTCACTTGCACTGAGGAAAGGTTTCCAGTTAACCATTTGCTCCCAGAAAAAAAAATAATAATAATAAATGCTATGATTCTGAATTCTCCAAGAAGCTACTGGACTTTTCAGCGCTGAAACTAATTTCCATTCATCTCGGGAGCCATGAGGGAAAGCCAAGGAGGGCTGTTACAGAGCAGAGGCCAATTCAGAGAGAAAAGCATCAGTAAGTTGTCATACTTCCTCCACCTCCTTTCAAGTACAGCACATTTCAAGTAAAGAACATTTGGAAGAGCCAAATGTTCTTCCTTGCTGAGGACTAATAAAAAGAACAAAATGTATGAAGTTTCACTGAAAATAATTCTAAATTTAGACTGAATATATTATGTATACCATGGTACAACAAAACCATGCTTAGTCATTCATCATGATTCCACTTGTTGTATCACAAGAAGGAGAAATTCAAAAGAGGAAATTATACCAAGTAGTAGGCACTTAACAAAAGTATGAAATTTTTGAAAGGCAAAGTAACTTCACAGATTAAACTGAGGAATAGCATTCTCAGAATTATATACATCACCTGAATTGAAAGGAGTGGAGGATCTTCTCCATTTAAGAAATGATGGTGACTGTTTAGGTGCTGTAGATGCTATGGTAAACAAGAGACAGAAGCGTTGCTTTTTGTTACTTTACATTCAGTAAATGAGCAAATGAGAAAATAAACAATGACCTTAATCTGCCTGCAATGCAGGAGACATAGATTAGATCCCTGGGTCGGGAAGATTCCCTGGAGAAGGAAATGGCAACTTATTCCAGTATTCTTTTTTTTTTCTATTTCCTATTCTTTTTTTTTAATCAAAGGATAATTGTTTTACAGAATTTTATTGTTTTCTGTCAAACCTCAACATGAATCAGCCATAGGTACACATATGTTCCCTCCCTCTTGAACCTCCCTCCCATCTCCCTGCCCAAACCACACCTCTAGGTTGATACAGAGCCCCTGTTTGAGTTCCCTGAGACACACAGCAAATTCCCATAGGCTATCTATTTTACATACGGTAAGGTAAGTTTCCATGTTACTCTCTCCATACATCTCACCCTCTCCTCCCCTCTCTCCATGCCCGTAAGTCTGTTCTCTATGTCTATTTCTCCATTGCTACCCTGCAAATAAATCCTTCAATACCATCTTTCTAGATATTGTGTATATGCATTAGTATACGATATTTATCTTTCTCTTTCTGACTTACTTCGCTCTGTATAATAGGTTCTATGTTCAATCACCTCATTAGAACTGGCTCAAATGTGTTCCTTTTCATGGCTGATTAATATTCCATTGTGCATATGTACCACAACTTCTTTATCCATTCATCTGGCGATGGACTTCTACGTTGCTTCCTTGTTCTAGCTATTGTAAATAGTTCTGCAATGAACACTGGGATACATGTGTCTCTTTCAGTTTTGGTTTCCTCAGGGTATAGACCTGATAGGCTGTATTCTACAAGAATACTCCAGTATTCTTGCTTGGGAAACTCCATGGACAGGGGAGGCTAGTGGGCTATAGTCCATGGGGTCACAAAGAGTCACACACAACTGATCAATGACTTCTCTGGAAACAGAGAGACAGTAGTGATTAGGGTGATGGGCAGCTATATCAACTACATATGCATGGAGATTATAGTCAAAGTGCATCCTGTTTCACTTCCCTGAGAGTCAGTGTGGCTTATGCTTATTTACCCAAAGCCCCAGTCACAGTTACCCTCACAACATCAGAAGGAAAGGAAATATTTCACCCCACCCCACACTTACAAGACCTCCTTTCCTTCATGCATCACACATGCATGTATTCTGTAAGGCCAAAATATCTTTCCTCTTTCAAAAGAGTGTTGGTACTAAATTCACTAAATGCCTCATATCCTTGTTTTTACTGCAGTTTCTGTGTAGAGTCTGTGTGAATGATGTGCCATTGTGGTCGTGACTGTGACTTCTCATTGTATTTGTGAAGCCACAGGATCTTTAAGTTATTCCTAGCTCTATTCTCATCTCTGTGATACTCAGTATGTTTGATCCTTCACCTGCTATCCTACTCACACTTCGTTTCCTTCCAAAACAACCCCATTGTCCTTTCTGGAACACTCCCAGTGAAACCAGCAAATCCCTACAATCCTAGCAGCTTCCCCAAACATTACTTTAACTGAAACTGGATTACTAGTGAGAAACCTTCCACAGCTCTCTCAAGTAGAAATTGTCAAACATTCTAGAAAGTAATAGCCATAATAATAGCAAGTATTTGGTGTGTACTTCCTGTGTACAGCTGTACTGTACATGGACTTAATTCATGAATTAATTTCATACCCATATTTCATATAATTATTATAGCAGTCCTATGAAGTAGGCATTTTATTCATATTTTAGAGGTGTGAAACTCAGACAGAAAGAGATTAATCCAGGTCATAGAAGTAGAGGGCAATGAGGCCAGCAGTGGAACCCAAGCAGTCTGGAACCAGAGCTGGAACTCTCAGGCAACGCCTTCTCCTCACAGGTTAGAAGTGGGGCACGAGTTCTCCCTGTTCTCACTGCCTGCCTTGTTTCACAGAAGCTCTGCCAGCCACTTTTTAAAACTGTTCTTTGTTGTTTTCATCTACCAACCCCCTGTCCAATTCATCTCATTCACTAAAGATTTTGGTATCCAGCTCAGGGTATTCCATTCCTTCTCTATTCCTACCACCATCTCAGGAAATTCAGTGTCCACATAGACAACCTATCCAACATCATGTTTTAATCATTTCCAGACTTTCTTACTGTTAATGGCATATTTCAAACCAACTCCACCAATCTCTTATACTTTATTGAAAAAATTTCCACTTTCAAAATTATAAACATTTCATTCTCTTAGGAAAATTTCCATTTGCCTGCTCAGAACCCCAATTCTCACTGTTTTGCAATCTCTGAGCCTTCAGCTCCATTGATCACTCCCTTTCTTCCAAATATCAAACTTCTTACACCTTTCTAGTCTTTCACATCAGTCGTTTTGGTGCCGATACACTAACCTCCCTTGTCCATTTATCCTTTTAAAGTCTCCAGTGAGAAAATTCCCAATCTCGATTCCATTCATCTTTGTTACCAGCGTCTGTATGTATGCTCAGATAACTAAACACTCATAAATGGATTGGTAACACACAAATGGGTTGATCAGTTCAATCAACAACCTCACCTACACACAATCAGTGTAACTCTCTGATCATCTTGACCTAATTTCCATAACATTATTTCAAACATCTTTATCATTTACAAACTATGATACCTTGTCCATACACTTCAGTCTCAGCAGATGATTGCATTGTACTTAAGTAAAATGACTGGAGCCATCAGACAGGAATTCCTTCAATATTTGGCTGCCAAATCTGTCATTAGCCTGTGTGTGTAACAATCTTCTCCTTGTGCCTTTCTAATACAAAGAAGTACATGTTACTCCTCTTCTTGAAGGCCAGTTCTTCTACATGAAATTTGAGTCTCAGTTCATCCCACATTCTTCAGAATCTATGCTAATATTTTATGTTTTATTGTCAGAGTATTTTTTTTTTCTTTACTAAGACTCACAACCAGGAATACATGTATTACATTGTGACCCATTATAAACACATTATGTGTGTGTATGTCCAACTCTTTGCAACCCTGTGGACTGTAGCCCGCCAGGGTCCTCTGTCCATAGGATTCTCCAGGCAAGAATACTGGAGTGGGTGGTCATTCCTTTCTCCAGGAGATCTTCCTGACCTAGGGATCAAACCCACATCTCCTGTGTCCCCTGCACCAGCAAGCGGATTCTTTACCACTGCGCCACCTGGGAAGCCCATTCACATTTTATATATACTATATATAAATATCATGTATAAATATACTAAATATATCTCATTGTGACTTGCAATTGACAATTTATACCAAAAACAATTTTTTACAAGATAAGATTACCTTACTAGGCATGATACACTGATATTTTATCTTTTTTTAAAATTAATGCTGGTCACCACTCACTGAATTAATGTTACAACACATTAACAAGTCGTAACCTACAGTTCAAACCACCGTGAATTATTCTATTCCCATACAAATTTATCTTTAAATTCTTTCCATCTAAAAATTAAAAAAACTTTTACCTCCAATATTCTTTCGGCTCATGTCCTTCACTCATTTAAACCTATCAGAAAAGTTATTTTAATCTGTACTTTTTTTGTCCAGTTAACTTCTCAGATCAAGTTAATCTTTTAATGTCCTACTCTGTGTGAAAACCACTTTCTTGAGTTTCAGTTGACTCTCTAGAACTAATTTCAGTGGAAACATTTCTGCCTCACACTACTCAGTATCTCAGCAGCTTTTAGCGACTGAATATTCCTTCCTTGAAACATTAATTTTGCATTGCTTTCCTGACACTTGTGGGATTCCCTTGTGGCTCAGCTGGTCAAGAATCTGCCTGCAATGCAGGAGACCTGGGTTTGATCCCTGGGTTGGGAAGATCCCCTGGAGAAGGGAAAGGCTACCCACCCCAGTATTCTGGCCTGGAGAATTCCATGGACCGTATAGTCCATGGGGTAGCAAAGAGTCGGACACGACTGAGTGACTGTCACTTTCCTGACACTACATTCCACTGGTCTTCCTCCCTTCTCTCTGCCTATTTCCTTTCGGCCTGTTCAGACTCTCAAGCTTGGGAGGCCCTCTATTCGCTTTACTCTTCTCTCTCAGCATCTCCTCCTCACTCTTTGGGCTTCCCAGGTGGAGCCGGTGGTAAAGAATCCCCCCGCCAATGCAGGCAATACAAGAGGCCTGAGTTGGATCCCTGGGTCAGGAAGATCTCCTGGCAGAGAGCATTAAAAC
Source organism: Bos taurus (assembly GCF_002263795.3). Classification (NCBI taxonomy): domain Eukaryota; kingdom Metazoa; phylum Chordata; class Mammalia; order Artiodactyla; family Bovidae; genus Bos; species Bos taurus. The sequence goes on from NC_037356.1 coordinate 5,014,268, forward strand.
CCACTCCAATATTCTTGCCTGGAATCCTAAGGACAGAGGAGCCTAGCAGGCTACAAAGAGTTGGGGGTCACAAAGAGTTGAACACGACTGAAGTGACTTAGCACAGCACACTTCACTCTTTAGCCTTTGCTCTAGGTCTCCCCTTTATTGTTTGAATTACAATCTTGATTTAGGAGACAAGAGAAATGTCCTATTTATAGGCTAGAAGCCTTTGGACATTAGCTGTGAAATAAGTCTTCCTATCCCAGAGAATACAGAAATATTATAATAATTCAGAATTCAAAGCTTCTCCTGACTCACTTCCAGGCATATGCAATTACAGAACACAGAAATATTGCATTTTATAGTCAATGCTCATGAACCTGACTGCTTTAGCACGTTTAGGATGGACTATATAATTTCTGGCATATCAAAGAATATCAAGATTTTCTCTGCATTTACAATTTAGTTAAATTCAAGGTTTCCTTTTCTCCCTATAGGACTTATGTATCCCTGGAAGTTAACAGCTTCTTTTGGAAGTCAGCTGGAAGCCTTTGAATGTTACATGTTCAGTATCTGAGGAATAGAGTTTCATGATGTATGAGTCATCACACCAACCTTTCCTAGCTTTGAAAATTCTGTGATCTGTTCCAAGAGATTTGGCAATTTCTCTTCTCTTTAATTGCATTGCCTGGAGTGTGACCAGAAATCCTTTTTAAATGTCTTGATGACAAAACAAAACTCAGCTTTATCTTCTTGTGTACTTTCTAAGTAGGTTCTGTAAATTACTTGGTTGATGCTTTAAAAATATGCAGATAATGCTCTAGCAACAAATATTTGCTCAGTTTGTAATAAATTTTCATCATACAGATCTGTTATGTTCTTTTAAATCTAATATTTTTCATTTACATGTTCCATCTCAATATAATAATTTGTATGAATTTGGGGTTACAATTATGGTTCCAAATTAATTTAAAATTCAATCTTCTGTTTGAATTTCAGTCAACTTGCCAATAACTTAACTGAGTAAACAATTAGATAAATATACACTTACACCTACAGCATTAGGTTCATAGGTAAGGTGGACCACATTGTTACCGAAAGATGTATGTGTTTGTGGGTCTGGCTGCTTGCCGCTCAAAAGCCAATAGATAGGCCAGATTGGTGAAAAGGAAAGTTTGCTTTATTTCAGATGCCAGCAACTGAGGAGGGCAGGGTGGTGGACATCTGTCCAAAGGCCGATACCCCTCTGACTAGCAGAGGTTGAGAGTTTTTAGTGACAGAGTTGGAGGGTGGGAGGTTACATGCAGAAGCAGCACAGTCATCTCAAACAGTCATCTTCAAATTGGTCATCAGTGGTCTGAACAATGTCATCTCAGTACTCTTGCCTGGAAAATCCCATGGACGGAGGAGCCTAGAAGGCTGCAGTCCATGGGATCGCTGAGGGTTGGACACAACTGAGCAACTTCACTTTCACTTTTCACTTTCATGCATTGGAGAAGGAAATGGCAACCCACTCCAGCGTTCTTGCCTGGAGAATCCCAGGGACGGGGGAGCCTGGTGGGCTGCCATCGATGGGGTCGCACAGAGTCGGACACGACTGAATCGACTTAGCAGCAATCTTCAGTTCCAAGGTACATTTGTTCCCATTTCTTTGTGGTCAGTTCTCGGAATTGTGGAAGTTCATGTCATGGGTACAGTCTGATCATCAGGTAGTTAACTTTTCCACCTGGTATTTTGATATCTATGAGACAGCTCACAGGATGTGGCTCAGAATTTTATCTATAACCCTGAGAAAGAACTGAAGGTCCTTGACCATGCGTAATGCTTACATTAGTATTATTTAGTCTCCTTTGACTGTTTTCCTTTGTTTCAGCATTTCTCATTTCTCTGATTAAGGACACTTTTTAACTAAAGTGTTTCACAGGCAAAAGGCAGACAGAGGACAGGGTGGGGCATGAGGGCGTGGCAAGGACCATAGGATCCTGCTCAGTTTCAGCATAACAAATTATTTCTTTACCAAATTTTGTCATTGGGCTGTGAATGAAACTGCGATTATACAATGCACCTCAATTTCAAAATGTGAAAAAAAAAAAGTTAAAATGTGGGGACAATGTTTCTCTGAATCAAATTAAAATGTCCCTTACTAAAATCTTCTAATTACTAAAATTACTAAAAAATGTTTTGAACAATTGTTCCTTAAGCTTCTATGTAACTTAAAATAATTTCATTCACATGCATTAACTTGTGCGTATATATAACAGGGGCTTCCCTGGTGGCTCAGCAGTAAAGAATCCACCAGCAATGCAGGAGGCATGGGAGCCACAGTTTGATCTCTGAGGTGGGAAGATCCCCTGGAAGAGAGCATGGCAACCCACTTCAGTACTCTTGCTTGGAAAATCCCATGCACAGAGGAGCCTGGTGGGCTACAGTCCATAACATCGCAAAGAGTTGGACACAACTGGAGCAACTGAATACACACACATACATGTGTGTGTGTAATTAGAACTTAGATAATATTAGATAAAATTAGATAGAATTAGATAATACAGCTTTGGGCTGTAAACATACACATATATATGTATATATATTTATATATACATATATAAATTTTATGTATGTATATATATATTTTATATTCAGTTATAAGTGTTCACATTTTATTGAAATTCATTCTATTTCTCCACCAATTTCATCACTCTGATTACTCCTGCTGCCCCCAGGCTACCATTCTTTTTGGTTTTAAAATGACTAAACAAGTCAATCTTTTAAAGGATCAAGTATATGCCATTTCTTCTCTGAGGACTGTAACCAAACAAATCATATTTGTATATCCTCACTGTTATATTAACAATTAAATAGGCACAACAAATAAGACTATAAAATAACTAAGGTATTATTTTATTAAAGTAACTAAGGTATTATTCTATAAACACTTGGTTTCTGTGGTTTAGTAGTTATGGGGACAAGCAAATATAAAATTATAGTGATATGCTGTTTATTAAATGGCTCAGATTTAGAGGAAGAAAAAGCCCAAATTATCAAGTCATTACTAAAAAAAGGTTAACTAAGTTTTATATTTGCAATTTTTTCACTAAATAGTATTCATAAAAATTACTCAGTGAAAAATATTTCATCAAATTTAAGTTCTATTGATCAACTTTTAAAATTTTTATTGGAGTATAGTTGATTTATAATGTTGTATTAGTTTCAGATGTACAGCAAAGTGAATCAGTGATACACATACATACTTGCACTTTCTTTTAGATTCTTTTCCCATACAGGCCATTACAGAGTACTGAGTAAAGCTCCCTGTGCTATATACCAGGTTCTTATTAGCTGTCTACTTTATATATAGTAGTGTATGTATGTCCGGAGAAGGCAATGGCACCCCACTCCAGTACTCTTGCCTGGAAAATCCCATGGACAGAGGAGCCTGGTAGGCTACAGTCCATGGGGTTGCGAAGAGTTGAACACGATTGAGCAACTTCACTTTCAATTTTCACTCTCATGCATTGGAGAAGGCAATGGCAACCCACTCCAGTGTTCTTGCCTGGGAATCCCAGGGACGGGGGAGCCTGCTGGGCTGCCGTCTGTGGGGTCGCACCGAGTCGGACACGACTGAAGCGACTTGGCAGCAGCAGTGTACACGGCAGTCCCAATCTCCCAGTTTATTCCTCCTCTTCCACCCACTGAAAACCGTGTTTGTTTTCTACATTCATGACTCTACTTCGGTTTTGTAAATAAGTTCATTTGTACCCTTTTTTAAGATTCCACATATAAGTGGAATGACTTATATGTGGAATGACTTATCATATGACATACGTCTTTTTGTGTCTGACTTACTTTATTCAGTATTACAATCTCTAGGTCCATCCATGTTATGCAAATGGCATTATTTTGTTCTTTTTATGGATGAGTAATATTCCATTGTGTATATGTGTCACATCTTCTTTATCCATCTCTCTGTTGATGGACTTTAGGTTGGTTCCATGACTATTGTAAATGAAAAGATGCACGCACACATTGAACATTAGGGCATGTGTATCTTTTCAAATTATGGATTTCTCTAGATATATGCCCAGGAGTGGAATTGTTGGGTCATATGGTAGTTCTATTTTTAGCTTTTTAAAGGAATCTCCATAGTGGTTGTATCAATTTACATTCCCATCAACACTATGGGAGATTTTTCTCCACACCCTCTCCAGGATTTACTCTTTGCAGTTCTTTTGATGCTGGTCATTCTGACTGGTGTGAGGTGGTACCTCAGGGTATTTTTCGGATGTGTCTTTCTCTAATGAATAGTGATGTTGAGCTTCTTTTTGTGTGCTTTTTGGTCATCTGTATGTCTTCTTTGGAGAAATATTTATTTAGATTTTCTGTCCATCTTTTGATTGGGTTATTTTTTTTATATTGTGCTACATGAGCTGTTTGTATATTTTGGAGCTTAACTTATTGGTTGCTTTGTTTGCAAATATTGTCTTCCATTCTGAGGGTTGTCTTTTGTCAATATTATTTTTGAAGTTATTAAAAATCAAACAAACAAACAAAACTACTCATCCTCTTTGGACTAATTCATGAATGTTAAAAGTGTCAAGTGACCACTTAAATATATTTAGAAACAATCTTTAAAGTATATCAATATAAGTATATCAATAAAGTATATCAATAAAATTTTCAACTTTATTAGGTTTATTTGACTTCGATACATTTAACTCCTGATTCTTTTTTATGTTCAACATGGCTATACAGGAAATAAAATCTCTACATTAAATTCAATGCCTTTTCCAGTCCAACCTAGGGCAATCCATAGAAGGGTCAGTCATTCTGAAAGAGCCTCTCAAAAGAAAATTGAAAATGCTTAGGTAGCGGACTTTTTCCCAAAAATGCAATCAAATTTAGTCATTATAATGACCAGATAATTTCCCCAATTATGTATAATTTCTAAAAACGGTTGTATTAGTATACTGACTGGATTGACAAAGGGGTATTAGATAGTAAAATGCAACCTGTAGAATCAATTGACTAAAAGGTTGGCTCTGACCAGCCAATTGGATGATACTAATTTCCTTTTGGAGGAAACAATACTGAGTAAGAATTAAAGTCACAGGCTATTGAGTTAGATTGATTGATTTGAATGGTTTGTTGTTCAGTCACTCAGTCATGTCTGACTCTTTGTGACCCCATGGCCTCCCTGTCCATCACCAACTCCTGCAGTTTACTCAAATTCATGTCCATTGAGTCGGTGATGCCATCCAAGCATCTCATCCTCTGTCGTCCCCTTCTCCTCCTGCTTTCAATCTTTCCCAGCATCATGGTCTTTTCAAATGAGTTGGCTCTTCACATCAGGTGGCCAAAGTATTGGAGCTTCAGCTTCAGCATCAGTCCTTCCATTGAATATTCAGGACTGATTTCCTTTAGGATTGACTGGTTTGACCTCCTTGCTGTCCAAGTTACTCTCAAGAGTCTTCTCCAGCATCATAGTTCGAAAGCATCAATTATCTGGCACTCAGTTTTCTTTATCGTCCAAGTTTCACATTCATACATGACTACTGGAAAACCCATAGCTTTGACTAGACAGACCTTTGTCAGCAAAATGACGTCTCTGCTGTCTAGGTTTGTCATAGCTTTTCTTCCAAGGAGCAACTGTCTTTTAATTTCATGCCTGCAGTCACCATCTGTAGTGATTTTGGAGCCCAAGAAAATAAAGTCTGTCACAGCTTCCATTTTTTTCCCCATCTATTTGCTATGATTTGAATGGTAGCTTCACCAATTATTAGCTGTGAGATCTTGAGCAAATTACTTAAACTGTCATTTAGTAACTTCTATAAAGGAAGGAAAATAATAAAACTCACCTTGTAAGGTTATTTGTATGAGTAAATAATTTAACACATGTAAAGAACCTAGAATAGAACCTGGAAATTTTTTTTTTTTAATTTTATTTTATTTTTAAACTTTACATAATTGTATTAGTTTTGACAAATATCAAAATGAATCCACCACAGGTATACATGTGTTCCCCATCCTGAACCCTCCTCCCTCCTCCCTCCCCATACCATCCCTCTGGGTCGTCCCAGTGCACCAGCCCCAAGCATCCAGTATCGTGGATCGAACCTGGACTGGCAACTCGTTCCTTACATGATATTTTACATGTTACAATGTCATTCTCCCAAATCTTCCCACCCTCTCCCTCTCCCACAGAGTCCATAAGACTGTTCTATACATCAGTGTCTCTTTTGCTGTCTCGTACACAGGGTTATTGTTACCATCTTTCTAAATTCCATATATATGCGTTAGAATACTGTATTTATGTTTTTCCTTCTGGCTTACTTCACTCTGTATAATAGGCTCCAGTTTCATCCACCTCATTAGAACTGATTCAAATGTATTCTTTTTAATGGCTGAGTAATACTCCATTGTGTATATGTACCACCACTTTCTTATCCATTCATCTGCTGATGGACATCTAGGTTGCTTCCATGTCTTGGCTATTATAAACAGTGCTGCGATGAACATTGGGGTACACGTGTCTCTTTCCCTTCTGGTTTCCTCAGTGTGTATGCCCAGCAGTGGGGTTGCTGGATCATAAGGCAGTTCTATTTCCAGTTTTTTAAGGAATCTCCACACTGTTCTCCATAGTGGCTGTACTAGTTTGCATTCCCACCAACAGTGTAAGAGGGTTCCCTTTTCTCCACACCCTCTCCAGCATTTATTATTTGTAGACTTTTGGATCGCAGCCATTCTGACTGGTGTGAAATGGTACCTCATAGTGGTTTTGATTTGCATTTCTCTGATAATGAGTGATGTTGAGCATCTTTTCATGTGTTTGTTAGCCATCTGTATGTCTTTTTTGGAGAAATGTCTATTTAGTTCTTTGGCCCATTTTTTGATTGGGTCGTTTATTTTTCTGGAGTTGAGCTGTAGGAGTTGCTTGTATATTTTTGAGATTAGTTGTTTGTCAGTTGCTTCATTTGCTATTATTTTCTCCCATTCTGAAGGCTGTCTTTTCACCTTGCTATTAGTTTCCTTTGATGTGCAGAAGCTTTTAAGGTTAATTAGGTCCCATTTGTTTATTTTTGCTTTTATTTCCAATATTCTGGGAGGTGGGTCATAGAGGATCCTGCTGTGATGTATGTCGGAGAGTGAGAACCTGGAAATTTTAATAGTAAGCTTTTGATAATTGTTTGCTACTGATAACTACAAATTTAATATGAATGTCTTGTTTTCTAAACTGGTTAATAAACTGCTCCAGGGCAAGGACTAAGCATTAATTTTCTTTTCATTTCCAGTACTAGCATGCAGTAGATATTCAACAAACACCTGTTAATTTGTGTGTGCTCAGTCACTCAGTCGTGTCCAAATCTTTGTAACCCTATGGACTGTAGCCTGCCAGACAAGAACACTGGAATGGGATCCCATTTCTTCCTTCAGGAATACCTGTTAAATAACAGTACAAAAATGCATTGTGTTATATCTCAGAAGAACATTATATTACTAATTAGAATTCAGAATCTGATGACAAGGCTTCCATGTAAATCCCTCAAAATAATTATACATAAGTGAACACCTGTAAGTAAATTACACGTACCCATTTCTCCAAAAGACTTTAGATAAGTTTGAAGTGAAGTAAAGTTGCTCAGTCGTGTCCGACTCTTTGTGACCCCATGGACTGTACCCAAACAGGCTCCTCCATCCATGGGATTTTCCAGGCAAGAGTACTGGAGTGGGTTACCATTTCCTTCTCCAGGAGATCTTCCCATAGATAAGTTTAGGCAGATGTTATTTTCATGAAAGACTGCACCAACTTTAAATAGAAAGATTCAAGATCAGCATTTCCCAAATGATTTTTATGATGTTTTATGTATTTATAAGGATTATTGTCTAGAATATTTTTTAAATTTATGATTTAATTTTTATATGATATTTAATGTAAGGGTATTCCAGATCTTGTGAAAACCATCTTAAATGTAAGAATGGGCTTATAAACTCAGTACCCCTTGATGTTTATGAAAACAGTATAACAAGAAAGAGCTTTTAATTGTCAGAGTATAATAAAAAAGTGACCATTTATATATAACTAGTAAGTTGTGCTAAGTAAAGGCCAACTACATCAGTATATTGACTACACAAAATATTCAAAGTAGTTCAACAGAAAAAAGTTATGGAGACTTGAGTCATCACATAGTCACTTCAAACTAAAAGTAGTCCTTGTTTAAAAGACTTCATACCATTTTCAGCCTGGGAAAATTATTTATTTTGAACAAGATATTCATTCATTACATCAAATGAATTGTGTTAATATTAGTTTTATTGGCTTCATGAAAGTGAAAGTGAAGTCACTAAGTCCTGTCCAACTCTTTGCACCCCTGTGAACTGTCACCCGCCAGGCTCCTCTGTCCATGGGATTTTCCAAGCAAGAGTACTGGAGTGTGTTGCCATTTCCCTCTGCAGGGGATCTTCCCAACCCAGAGATCAAACCCAGGTCTCCTGCATTGTAGGCAGACACTTTACTGTCTGAGCCACTAGGGAAGTCCTTGACTTCATAGTTTTGCTTAAACAAACACACCAGAGCTCTTTAAGATTTTTTGATGGGGACCATTTTTAAAGACTATTGTTATTAGGTTGGTGCAAAAGCAATTGTAGTTTCAGACCATGAATTTTAATTCATTATAACTAGGCTCAAACATATATTTATTAATCAAAATATGAATCATTATAATCAACACATTTTTGCCAATGAGAGATAAGTTGGCTTATTCCTATAGCATAAAAATCCATGCTTCAGGATTCAACGAACTCTTGGAAAGCTTTTTCTGCCTCCTGCTGGTTGTTGAAGCATTTTGCCTGCAAAAAGTTGTTGAGATGCTTGAAGAAGTGGTAGTCGGTTGGCAAGAGGTCAGGTGAATATGGTGGATCAGGCAAAACTTCACAGCCCAACTCGCCAACTTTTGAAGCATTGGTTGTGTGACGTGCAGTCAGGCCTTGCCGTGGAGAAGTGGGCCCTTTGTGTTGACCAATGCCCGCTACAGGCATTGCAGTTTTCAGTGCATCTCATTAATTTCCTGCATACTTCTCAAATGTGATGGTTTCACTGGGATTCAGAAAACTGTAGTGGAAAGATGGGCAACAGACAACCAAACAGTGACCGCGACCAATTTTTTGGAGCAAGTTTGGCTTTGGGAAGTGCTTTGGAGCTTCTCCTCCTTCCAACCACTGAACCGGTCATCCCTGGTTGTCATATAAAATCCACTTTTCGTCACACATCACAATCTGATACAGAAATGGTTCATTGTTGTTGTGTAGAATAAGAGAAGAAAGAAAGGGTGAAAGTTGCTTGGTCATGTCCGATTCTTTGAGACCCATGGATATACAGTCCATGGAATTCTCCAGGCCAGAATACTGGGGTGGGTATCCTTTCACTTCTCCAGGGGGTCTTCCCAACCCACCAATCGAACCCAGGTCTCCAGCATTGCAGGCAGATTCTTTACCAGCTGAGCCACAAAGGAAACCCATAGAATAAGAGAAGACAACTTAAAACGATGATTTTTTTTTTTTCAATCAGTTCAAGAGGCTCCCACTTCTCAAGCTTTTTTGCCTTTCCAATTTGCTTCAAATGCCCAACAACCATAGAATGGTGAACACTGGGTTCTTCAGCAGCCTCTCACATAAGTTGTAAGAGGATCAGCTTTGATGATTGCTCTCAGTTTGTCATTGTCAGCTTCAGATGGGCAGTCACCGTGCTCCTCATCTTCAAGGCTCTCATCTCCTTTGCAAACCTTCTTGAACCACCGCTGCCCTGTACACTCCTTAGCAGTTCCCGGGCCATTAGCGTGGTTGATGTTGCGAGTTGTCTCTGCTGCTTTGTGACTCATTCTGAACTCGAATAAGAAAATCACTCAAATTTGCCTTTTGTCTACCATCATTTCCATGTGCTAAGTCGCTTCAGCTGCATCCGACTCTTCGTGAACCTGTAGCCTGTGGCCTGACAGGCTCCTCTGTCCACGGGATTTCCCAGGGAAGAATACTGGAGTGGGTTGTCATTTCCTCCTCAGGGGAATCTTCCCGACCCAGGGACTGAACCCACGTCTCTTACATCTCCTGTATTGGTAGGCAGGTTCTTTACCTCTAGTTTTACCTGGGAAGCCCCATCATTTTCATAGTCTAAAATAAATATAAAATAAACAGCAAGTAATGTTATTAGCAAAAAAACAAAGCAAGAAATGCACATTAAAATGATGTATAACATAACCTACATGCATTAAGAATGCATTCCAATATCAAATGGTAAATTTCAACAATGGAAAACCTGCAGTTACATTTGCACCAATCTAATACACCATTACAACATACAACAGAGTTTTTATGTTTTGGTTGTTTGGCCGTGAGGCATGTGGGATCATAGCTCTGTGACCAGGGATGGAACCCACATCTCCTGCATTGGAAAGGGAAGTCTTATCCACTGGACCACCAGGGAAACCTTTAAGAACTTTAAACAAAAGAATATTATACTTCTTCCTATGCTTTGTATATTTAAGTAATACCGTAGTATTAGCATTATACAAAAGTGCTTTCTCTTTAAAATGGTTCCTTGCATTTCTCACGTGAGAAACACTGATTAAGATGATAACAAAGCCATTAACATCAGAAACAGTGTAGTGGCTAGAAAAAATTTAGCAGTATTTTTAAAATATCCAATAGTTTCTGGACAACGGGATTTTTACCTTGATTATTATTCTCTTCTTTAGAAAAAACATTGGCAAATGCCACATCACTCAAAAACGATAGCTTTTGGGCCAAGTCTAACCTGCTACATATTTTTGTAAGTGAAGTTTAATTGGAACACAGCCACACCCCTTCATTTCATATTATTTATGACGGCTTCTGCCTGAATAATAGAGTTAAGTAGTTCTGACTGACAGAGACTACAAAACCAAAAATTTTCACAGAAAATATTTGCTAACCACAACTCTAGAATTTTCTGTTGTTCTTGGTATTAAATATGCCTCAATTATCTTCACATAGCTCCACAGAACAGAATGGAGAATTTTAAAAAACAGATCTACACAAATTATGTCCAACAGGTTTTTAACAAAGGTGGGAAAAAAAAATTCAACAGAAGAAAGGTAATCTTTTTTTAGGTAGGTAGAATAGGGAAAAGGAATCCAAAATGGCTGTGGCTAAAAGACAAGGAAGGAGAAAGCCCGTGAAAATAGAACAAAAGAAGGTCCTAGGACCGGAGTGAGGACCTCAGGTAAAACAAACACTCCTGGCTGGCCCAATTTACATAGGACAGGCCCAAGGAGAGAAAAACATATAAATAGAGGAGCCAAAGCTAGCTCTCTCTCTCTCTATCCCACACGCTGGGGCGCTCTTCTCCTCGTGTCTTTGGATCGACGTGCCCTCATGCCTCGAAGATGGATTTTCCTGCTATCTTCTAAATAAAATAGAGCTGTAACACTGAGCTGTAACACTGATTTGTCTAAGAGCTATAACATGGTCCTTTCGAGACCTGAGAGCTATAACACGGTCTATCCAAGACCTGAAAGCTGTGACACGCCAAGGGGGCTTTAATGTCCATCACTCCAAATCTTTGTTGTGATGAGACAAAGAACCGAGGAACATACACTCGCGTGACATTTTCAAGAAATGGTCTTGGATCAACTGAACATGCATAGTCCAAAAAAACAAAACAAAAGAAAACAAAACTACAACCTAGACCTTAAATGTTATGTAAATGTTTTTCAATTAATTTAAAATTAATCATGAACTTAAATGTAAAATACATCTGTAAAACTTTCAGGAAAAAAATCTTCAGGATCTTGAGCTATGGGAAGAATTATTATACTTCCAAATTCATGATCCATAAAAGAAAAAATAAATTGGATCTTATCAAAATTTAAAACTTTCTTCTACAAAAACCTCTGTTAAGAAATTTAAAAGATGAACTGTGATCTGTGAGAAAATATTAGCAAACCTTAACACAAAGACTAGTCTTTAGAATACATAAAAGACCAAAAATAAGTATCTTGATTATATAAAGAACTCTCAAAACTCACCAGTAAAGCACAGTCCAGTTAGAAAATAGGCAAAAGACAGTGAACTTCCTGATGTTCAAGCTGGTTTTAGAAAAGGCAGAGGAACCAGAGATCAAATTGCCAACATCGCTGGATCATGGAAAAAGCAAGAGAGTTCCAGAAAAGCATCTATTTCTGCTTTATTGACTATGCCAAAGCCTTTGACTGTGTGGATCACAATAAATTTTGGAAAATTCTGAAAGAGATGGGAATACCAGACCACCTGATCTGCCTCTTGAGAAATTTGTATGCAGGTCAGGAAGCAACAGTTAGAACTGGACATGGAACAACAGACTGGTTCCAAATAGGAAAAGGAGTTCGTCAAGGCTGTATATTGTCACCCGGTTTATTTAACTTATATGCAGAGTACATCATAAGAAATGCTGGACTGGAAGAAACACAAGCTGGAATCAAGATTGCCAGGAGAAATATCAATAACCTCAGATATGCAGATGACACCACCCTTATGGCAGAAAGTGAAGAGGAACTAAAAAGCCTCTTGATGAAAGTGAAAGTGGAGATTGAAAACGTTGCTTAAAGCTCAACATTCAGAAAAAGAAGATGATGGCATCTGGTCCCATCACTTCATGGGAAATAGATGGGGAAACAGTGGAAACAGTGTCAGACTTTATTTTTCTGGGCTCCAAAATCACTACAGATGGTGACTGCAGCCATGAAATTAAAAGATGCTTACTCCTCGGAAGGAAAGTTATGACCAACCTAGATAGCATATTCAAAAGCAGAGACATTACTTTGCCAACAAAGGTCCGTCTAGTCAAAGTTATGGTTTTTCCTGTGGTCATGTATGGATGTGAGAGTTGGACTGTGAAGAAGGCTGAGCGCCGAAGAATTGATGCTTTTGAACTGTGGTGTTGGAGAAGACTCTTGAGGGTCCCTTGGACTGCAAGGAGATCCAACCAGTCCATTCTGAAGATCAGCCCTGGGATTTCTTTGGAAGGAATGATGCTGAAGCTGAAGCTCCAGTTCTTTGGCCACATCATGCGAAGAGTTGACTCATTGGAAAAGATTCTGATGCTGGGAGGGATTGGGGACAGGAGGAGAAGGGGATGACAGAGGATGAGGTGGCTGGATGGCATCACTGACTTGATGGACATGAGTGTGAGCGAACTCCGGGAGTTGGTGATGGACAGGGAGGCCTGACGTGCTGCAACTCAAGGGGTTGCAAAGAGTTGGACACGACTGAGTGACTGATCTGATCTGACTGAAATGTAAATAAAATTTGCCTTCTATATATCACCAAAAAGGATAATTGATGGCTTGAGAAAAGATCTCCAACATGGCTTGCCATTAGAGAAATGAAAATTAAAACTACAATGAGATGATACTACATATCTACCAGAATAGCTAATATTTAAAATGATGACAATAGCAAATGGTTACAAGCAGGCAGAGAAACTGAATAACTCCTACATTCCCAGTGGAGAGGTACAATAGTATAGCCACGGTGAAACAGTTTGTGGATTTCTTATGAGGCTAAACATGCAACTATCATGTGCAAAGTTGCTTGAGTCCTATCCAACTCTTTTGTGACCCCATAGACTGTAGCCCACCAGGCTCCTCTGTCCATGGAATTCTCCAGGCAAGCATACTGGAGTGGGTTGCCATTTCCTTCTCCAACTACCATATGACCTAGCAATTGCATGCTTGGACAACTATCCCAGAGAAATGAGTACTTCCGTTCATGCAAAGATATATAGGCACAAGTTTGTAATGGATAAAAACTGGAAACAACCTAGATGTCCTTCAGTGGGGAAAAATTAAATACGCTATGGCACATACATATTATGGGGTGCTAGTCAGGCATAAAAAGGCAGGGTTGCTACATGCAATAACTTGGATAAATCTCCAAGGAATTTTGCCAAGTTAAAAAAAAAAAAAATCAATGCAAAGAGATAGAGGAAAACAATAGAATGGGAAAGACTACAGATCCCTTCAAGAAAATTAGAGATACCAAGGGAACATTTCATGCAAAGATGGACTCAATAAAGGACAGAAATGGTATGGACCTAACAGAAGCAGAAGATGTTAAGAAGAGGTGGCAAGAATACACAGAAGAACGATACATAAAAGATCTCAATGACCCAGACAACCACAAAGTCTGGTCACTCACCTAGAGCCAGACATACTGGAATGCAAAGTTAAGTGGGCCTTAGAAAGCATCACTGGAAACAAAGCTAGTGGAGGTGATGGAATTCCAGTTGAGCTGTTTCAAATCCTAAAAGATGATGCTGTGAAAGTGCTGCACTCAATATGGCAGCAAATTTGAAAACCTCAGCAGTGGCCACAGGACTGGAAAAGGTCAGTTTTCATTCCAATCATAAAGAAAGGCAATGCCAAAGAATGCTCAAACTGCTGCACAATTGCACTCATCTCACATGCTAGTAAAGTAATGCTCAAAATTCTCCAAGCCAGGCTTCAACAGTACATGAACTGAGAACTTCCAGAGGTTCAAGCTGGATTTAGAGAAGGCAGAGGAACCAGATATCAAATTGCCAACATCTGCTGGATCATCAAAAAAGCAAGAGAGTTCCAGAAAAATATCTACTTCTGCTTTATTGACTACACCAAAGCCTATGACTGTGTGAATCAAAACAAACTGGAAAATTCTTAAAGAGATGGGAATGCCAGACCATCTTACCTGCTTTCTGAGAAATCCATATGCAGGTCACGAAGCAACATTAGAACTGGACCTGGAACAACGGACTGGTTCCAAATTGGGGAAAGATTACGTCAAGGCTATAGATTGTCACCCTGCTTATTTAATTTATATGCAGAGTACATCATGTGAAATGTCAGGCTGGGTGAAGCAGAAGCTGGAATCAAGATTGCCAGGAGAAATATTAATACCTCAGATATGCAGATTATACCACCTTTATGGCAGAAAGTGAAGAAGAACTAAAGCGTCTCTTGATGAAAGTGGAGAGTGAAAAAGCTGGCTTAAAACTCAACATTCTAAAAACTAAGATCATGACATTCAGCCCCATCAGTTCAGTTCATTCAATTCAGTTGCTCAGTTGTGTCCTACTCTTTGCAACCCCACGGATTGTAGCCTGCCAGGCTCATCTGTCCATGGGATTCTCCAGGCAAGAATACTGGAGTGGGTTTTCCATGCCCTCCTACTATATATAAAATAAATAACTAATAAGGACCTACTGTATAGCACAGAAACAAGAATTCTACTCAGTACTCTATAATGATCTACATGGAGAAAAAAAAATCTAGAAAACAGTGAATGTATGTATAACTGATTCACTTTGCTGTACAGCAGAAACTAACACATAGTAAATCAACTATATTCTAATAAATTATTTTTAAAGTACAGTTTCTACTAAATGTATATCCCCTTTGCACAATTGTAAAGGTGAAAAATTATAAGTCAAATCATTGTAAGTCAGGGACCATCCATACATGTAAAACTGGAAAACTCTGAATAAGATGAATGGGACTGTATCAATATTAATCTCCTCATCATGGTGTTTGTGCTATAGTTTTGCAAGATATCATCATGAGGACAAACCAGGTAAAGGTACATGGGAGCTTCCAATATTGTTTTTTTTACAACTTCATGTTACTCTTCAATTATCACAAAATAAAATTTTAATTATCTTAAAAGTTTGCTGCATAGAATAAAAGTATCTTCCAAATATTGTTCCTCCCCCTTTTTTTTTGAGCAGGCTTCTCTGTGAAATTTTAATACATAACTTATTCAACAAATATGCACTGTGTATCCCCAGACCTATGTAATGACATTGTACTAGGCATGTAGCAATGAAAGTAAGACTTAACTCTGGTAACAAGAGAACACTTTAGTTCAGTTCAGTCACTCAGTCGTGTTCGAATCTTTGCGACCCCGTGAATCACAGCACACCAGGCCTCCCTGTCCATCACCAACTCCCAGAGTTCACTCAGACTCACGTCCATTGAGTCGGTGATGCCATCCAGCCATCTCATCCTCTGTCGTCCCCTTCTCCTCCTGCCCCCAATCCCTCCCAGCATCAGAGTCTTTTCCAATGAGTCAACTCTTCGCTTGAGGTGGCCAAAGTATTGGAGTTTCAGCTTTAGCATCATTCCTTCCAAAGAAATCCTAGGGCTGATCTCCTTCAGACTGGACTGGTTGGATCTCTTTGCAGTCCAAGGGACTCTCAAGAGTCTTCTCCAACACCACAGTTCAAAAGCATCAGTTCTTCAGTGCTCAGCTTTCTTCATAGTCCAAATCTCACATCCATACATGACTGAGCAGCTAATAATAGCCAATGTCCATCTGAAAGTGTCTTCAAATTAATTACGCAAGTGCTACAAAACATTTTAGAACTTTGCTGTGTTAACTCCATAACTCCTGGATACTGTAGAAGAAACTTATTCTAAATGCTTTAGACAAAGCCCCAAAATATGAGCTCTGGATTCAGAATGCATGAGTTTGAATCAAGTCTTTGAGACCTACCAGCTGTGATAACTTAGGCAAGTAAGCTAACTCCCTTATGCCTCATTTTCCTAATCTGAAAACTTGGGGTAATAAAATATTCATCACAGTTTTCATGAGGGTTATTTAATATAAAGAGCTTGGAGAAGAGTAAGTACTGGATTTTTCTTGTTGTTGGAGATGGTAATGAATGTAAAAGAACAAAGCAATCCCATCCTCTCAGATTTTACTAAAAATTGAGAAATCATATTTGCATGGCTCAGTTATATAGACATGCACATATTTAGACCTTATTTAGTTGGCTTTTGGTATTTTTAAAGAGCCCTGATTTTTTTAAAAAAAATATGGAAATATATGCTGACTGAAATACTACTGACCTTTGAACAATGTTGGTCAGGGGTTAGGGCTCCCCACCCTCTGCACGGTCAAAAATCCAAGTATAACTTAGAGTTGGCTCTCTGTACTTGGAGTCCCTCCATATATATAGCTTCCTAATGAAAGATGCAACCAACCTCAGACTGTGTAGTAATGTAGTATTTACTATGGAAAAATCTGCTAAGCGGACCTGAAAAGTTCAAACCCATGGTGCTCAATGGTCAACTGTACTCAGCTCCTGGAGTTGTAGTTTATGCCACTGTCTTTCAGACATACTTATTTTTAATGATGAAAAATGAACTAAAATATTATGAAACAGATATGTAAAAGTTTAACCAAAGAAATATTTGTGCATGAGATTTTGAAAATGACACTGCTACCAGTAAAAGGTAAGTATTTGCAAAAATAGAGAGTGTTAAGGTCTTTAACACACTGGGAAGAGAAATATCTGGATTTCTTTTCTATCTTAGTATAAATAAATATCCTTGAGCAGGTCCCATTGCAGCCTGACACCCATTAGAGTACCTATCAAATGTTTTCCGCTTTCCTTCTTATTTATTTTTTTCCTCTTCATTATATTAGTTCTCTTTCTTTCCCATTTTCCAGCTTATTGAATTATTTTTCCAGAGAAGCAGTACGTGTCAATAAAATATGTAATAGAGTCAGACAATGCTTCATAACATTTTTTACTTGCAAAATTTTTTGAAGGTCATCATTACTCCTATTATTTTACAGGTTAGTAAAATGTGACTGCATTTTATTAACAGAATCGAGTTACCTGTGCTGGTCATGTTACTTTATAACTTCTATTTTCCAGTGACAAGCACTATATAAACTTGCTATTTTACTTGTCACACCAAGTAGCTAGAGTAAAGGCCATTAGATTCCTATCTGGCTCAACCACTGTATAAAATTACTCCCTAGGGTATATTTTTTTTAATGCTGTTTCCAGATTGCTTTTGAATAACTGATGTGTTCACATTTCCCATGGGAAGATATTTCATAGCATGATTTTAGTATTAGACTATTTTTTCTGAAACTCTTTATTTAAAACTCTTTGTTCTTACAATATTATCTCAGTTTTCATCAGTCCTCTAAACACATTCTGTTTTTTTATGAATTCCTCACTCAGTTATCTCATGACCAACTGAGTAGTTTATCACTAATTTCTTATAAAATAATATATATTAATTCAACTGCTAAAAGAAATGGAGGAAATCATAAGGATATGTTACTCAGAATCACAGATAATTGATAGAACATATTATTTTTAAACATCTATTTAAATGATATCTATTAAGATGACTCATTTTGCAGACTTAAGAAAAGGTGTCATAAATATAGCAAAACATTGAGTTAGAAACACTGCTAGGACACAGAACGATTGAAAAATTAAGGAAGAATTGGCTTATCCATACAATAAACCAGCCATGGACATTAGCTTAATCTTAAATTATCTGAAGGTAATTGTTCTATATATTTTTTTCTAAGATTAGCCAAGAAATAAATATATACTTGCAGTCTTTGAAGTTTTTATGATTATGACTGGTACAAATGAAAGAGAAATAAATTTGTAACAGATAAAACTCCGGGTATAACATTATGATATATAAAATTTAATGCAAGCACATTGGGTTGGTAGAAATAATGACGACCAAATAAAATTTCCAACAGGAGTTATAAATGATAATATTTTATACAGACAAAAGCCAGTAAATGGATCAACTCTTAGTTTAAAATCTTTATTTTAAAAAATCATTGGACTTCCCTAGCAGTAAAGTGGAGAAGGCAATGGCACCCCACTCCAGTACTGTTGCCTGGAAAATACCATGGACGGAGGAGCCTGGTAGGCTGCAGTCCATAGGGTCCCTACGAGTCGGACACGACTGAGTGACTTCACTTTCACTTTTCACTTTCATGCGTTGGAGAAGGAAATGGCAACCCACTTCAGTGTTCTTGCCTTGAGAATCCCAAGGATGGGGGAGCCTGGTGGGCTGCCGTCTATGGGGTCACACAGAATCCTACACGATTGAAGGGACTTAGCAGCAGCAGCAGCAGTACAGTAGATAACAATCTGCCTTCCAATTCAGGGGACATGAGTCCAATCCCTGGTTCGGGAAGACTCCATACACTGCGGAGCAACTAAGCCTGTGAGCCACAGCTTCTCAAACCCCTGCAACCCTGAGCCCACACACTGGAGCTCATGCAGCCCAGGCACCCTTGAGCCTGCGCCCTGCACCAAGAGGAGCCGCTGCGATGAGAACCCACAGAAGAGCAGCCGCTGCTCCTCCCAGCTAGAGGAAGCCTGTGCACAGCAACAAAGACCAAACACAGCCAAAAATAAAATCAGTTCATTCACCTAAAAGGAAATGGCAGAACGGTGAATAATGGTTAGCTGAGTGTTGGTCAACAGATTAAACTGACATAATGACATCTACCCAGCCAAATATATTGTTATTTTCCTCCAAATATTTTTACCAAAAAAAAAAGCAATTGTTATAACTGTGATTAAAATGTCTTACATTTATGAACAAAAGGCAAAATGATCTTAGGAGCAAAATCTAAAGTTAAATTTGCTTGAACTATTTGCTTAAAACAGTATATGTAGATATTCATTATATTTAAAACCTACTAAAGATCTTCTGATTTTAAAAAATAAAAACAAATTATTTTGCTAAGACTCAGGATAGAACCAAATATCCACTATTAATTCATTTGACAAAAATTGCTGAGGGACTTTTAATCGTCAACTTGTGCTTCAATATAAGAAGCAAATGCTGTAAATATGAATATCAAAATCTGTAAAACTTAGAGAAAATTATATACAGTAATAATAGTAAAGATCCTTAAATAAAACTGTGATATATTTTTACATGAATGCCTCTACAATGCCTTACTAATATTTTTTCAAGACCTTATTGTTCACAACACATTTTCAAAAATTTTTTTCAAGTGATACTTCTAACAACCTATTGTTAGGTTAGAACCCACGTGAACCAGAGAAGTAAAGCAACATGTCCAAGATGATATATTTGGCTTCAACGTCGGGACTTCTCACTCCAAATCTAAGCTCTTCGAATGACTTTTTTGATTGCTATATTAGTATCCAACCTCTTTTTATATATTCCTTAATTTTATTTTTCTTACAGATTGATAAAAACTCTGCTGCTGCTAAGTCGCTTCAGTCGTGTCCGGCTCTGTGCGACCCCGTAGACGCCAGCCTACTAGGCTCCTCCATCCTTGGGATTCTCCAGGCAAGAACGCTGGAGTGGGTTGCCATTGCCTTCTCCAATGCATGAAAGTGAAAAGTGAAAGTGAAGTCGCTCAGTTGTGTCTGACTCTTCGCGACCCCATGGACTGCAGCCTACCAGGCTCCTCCGTCCATGGGAGTTTCCAGGAAAGAGTACTGGAGTGGGGTGCCATCGCCTTCTCCATGATAAAAACTCACAGGTTATATAAATAACAATATTTTAGAATTACCTTTGGGAAACTTTAACAGAAACAAAACAAAAAGAAACAGTTCCTTACTTTTTAGCAAATCAAATACACATTTTACATTTAACAAAAAAGAGAAACTACTGCACCAGATTAAAACAATGAACCCTTTCCACTACCTAAAAGATTCTTTTATGTTGTCAGACCATGAAAGATCATATATTGAAAGATTTTTCCCTTATCACTTCCCTTCCCAACACACACATACACACACATGCACACACACACACACACACACACACTAATACGTGTCTTGTTTGCCTCCAGTATTCTATACTGGTTGTGTTTCCTGGAGTAACATTGACTATTTAACATCATATATTGAAAGATTTTTCCCTTATCACTTCCCTTCCCAACACACACATACACACACATGCACACACACACACACACACACACACACACACACTAATACGTGTCTTGTTTGCCTCCAGTATTCTATACTGGTTGTGTTTCCTGGAGTAACATTGACTATTTAACCTGTAACTTTCAGATATGAGAAGTCACAGTTGAACTGGGTTGTATGGTGAGAAGAGCTCCAAGTAGGAAGTATAATTTTTTTTTTTTTTTTAATTTTAAAGATGTATCTGGTGGCTCAGTGGTAAAGAATCTGCCTGCAATGCAGGAGAGGCAAGTTTGATCCCTAGGTGGGAAAGATCCCCTAGAGAAAGGAAATGGCAACCCACTCTGGTACTCTTGCCTGGAAAATCCCAATTGGTCAGTAAAGAGTTGGACACGACTGCTGTGACTAAACAATAGCAAAGAATGTATAAGCTTTAAACAAGAGATTGGAAAAGAGCTAAATGGGAAGTAAACAAAGCCTTACGGAAACTACAGGACACCTTGGGACAAGAGGAAGGAATTCAGTTCGACTCATGCGTGAGTCACACAAAGTGCAATCATGAAGTGTAGAGACCATGGTGTGAAGATCCTTGAATGCAAATTCTTCACTCTACACCTAAAAACTGAATTATACTTACACTCACTTGTACATCATTCCTTTCAGACTCTGGGGGAAAAAAACGTATTATGAACAAGCACTTCATCTATCAACAGGTTAATAGATTTTGAGCATATCTGACAATTTCCAGAATCTTGCTTTTTTAGCAATTCCCTTTTTTTCTTATATTTTAGCCATTTCTTTGTCTACTGGATTGTTTCTTCACAAATTATATTCTCGCTCTAATCTCCTCCATTTAAAACAAGCAAAACAATCAATCAATACTCTTCCTCTATTAAGACTTCCTATGAAGCTACTATCCCATCCTGTCTTTTGGAAGGGACTTCTCCTGGGAATAGCTCATCCCTTCTTTCTGTCTCATCCCTCCTCCTCCCACAATAGATGAGCTAACGCTGTTCTAGCAGAGGTCACCCTCCGGAAACTAATGGCCAAATCCAGCCAATTAATTGTTCAGAGCTCTCTTCTCAGCTAATCTGCTCTACAGCATTTGATGCTAAATTATTCCATTCCTAAGAGTTGCTCCATTCTTGTGATCCATGCACCATTCTCCCCATTCTTAGACTGCTTCCTGACCATTCCTTTTAGTCTCATTTGCTGTCCCGTCCCACTCCCCTTTCATGACTTACTGTTAAGTGAATTGAAGTTACAAAAACAGAATGTGTATTATGATCCATGTATGATGCATTTGTATATTTAGATATTTAGAGTATGCACAAGTGAGTTGTGTCTGTGTAAGCCAAGATTATAAATATGTGTATACCAAAATGCTAGTAGGCAATAGAGATTTTCTGGGTGAATCTCACATTAATCATTTCTAGCTTTTTTTAATGTGTATATTTGCCAATAATATTTATGTGCTGTTTAATTATAGAAAGTGAAAGAAAGTGAAGTTGCTCAGTCGTGTCCAACTCTTTGCAACCCCATGGACTGTAGCCTACCAGGCTCCTTTGTCCATGGGATTTTCCAGGCAAGAATACTGGAGTGGGTTGCCATTTCCTTCTCCAGGAGATCTTCCCAACCCAGGGATTGAATCCTGGTCTCCTGCATTGTAGGCAGATGCTTTACCGTTTGAGCCACCAGGGAAGTCCTGTTTAATTATACCTACATGTTAATTATTCCCTAAAGCCCAAAATTTTCCCCTGAATTACAAACCTGGGTGACTTTAGTCATACTTAACTCTCTCCCCTGTTCTTTTGTGCCTCAATAGTCCCCAGATAGTACTCTTCTCTAGGGAACTGCTTTCCTGCACCTATATCTTTACATATTTGCAATTCCCAAACTGGAAAGCTTCATGTAATATCCTGTTTCAAATCCTAGGGCCTATCATAGTGCTTTGTAAATGGAATATAGTTACTGAATTGACTATGAATGAATGAATGAATGAATGGACTAATGAATGAATAAACTAAAAGCATTATTCTTTATTTTGTATGGTTTATGGAATTGTTTTATTTTAGATAAGGAGTGACATATTCAGACATATAATTTAAGATTTATTGGGAAGTATATAAAAAGTGAAATGCAGGCGGAGTGTTTAAAAGAGAGGAGGTAAGTATAAGGAATCACAGAAACCTTAGCCATCAATAAGAGGATCTTTTTGATGAAGTGGTGCCTCCAAGGAATAATAAAAAATATCCCCAATGTTCCCGATATGCTATAGCTTTTAAAGATGTACATCACTTGGTATGATGACTGAGGGTGTCTCAGTTCAGTTCAGTTTAGTTCAGTCGATCAGTCGTGTCCAACTCTTTGCGACCCCATGAATCGCAGCACGCCAGGCCTCCCTGTCCATCGCTAACTCCCAGAGTTCTAAAATAAACCATTGCTGCCATCTTCTGGAAAAAAACATTTATACTTTACACCATTTAAGTTTCACTAAGACTCATTGAATCTGTAATTATTCAGTCTTTAAAAATAATAACTTTCAACTTGTTTTTTAAAAAGTTATACTTTGTCTTTTAAAAAGTAACTTAAAAAAAGTTGAAATAAACTTGTCTTTTAAAAAATAATAAATTTGAACTTAATGTTTAAAACTATTTCTTCTTTTGCCTTTATGTAAACTGACTTTTCAATTTACATGGACTTTTTAATCTATATCTTTTTTGGAATCTAATGCTCTCTTGTTCATTGTAATATAAATACCTCTAAATTAATTTTTATATTTAAATTTGTTTTTATTCATTTTTCCTCCAAATTCTACAAGCTAAAGAAAAATGTCAGCTATAAACTAATTGTGAATTTATTACCTTTTAGCTCCTTTCTGAGTGACTTCACTTTCATCTTTCACTTTCATGCATTGCAGAAGGAAATGGCACCCCACTCCAGTGTTCTTGCCTGGAGAATCCCAGGGACGGGGGAGCCTGGTGGGCTGCCGTCTATGGGATTGCACAGAGTCAGACATGACTGACGTGACTTAGCAGCAGCAGCAGGAGCAGCCCCTTTCTAAGTACATGAGTCCATTCAATTTATTTAATAAATACATACTGAGTGCATATCTTGTGTCAGTAATGTTTTAAGTGTTCAAGACATGGTAGTGAATAAAAGAGAAAATCTCTGCTTTCAAGGATTTTACATTTTAGACATACAAAGTGGATTTGTTTGTCTTGATGTTCTTTGAAAACATCTTTGTTATACACTATAACAAACTGGATAGAGTTTCTAATTCGGAAGGAAAGATGATATAGAAGAAACTGTCACTAAAATGGAATTTCTTCTTAGAAAATAACATCTCAGTTCTGTTCAATTCAGTCACTCAACCGTGTTCAACTCTTTGTGACCCCATGGATGGTAGACACCAGGCCTCCCTGTCCATGACCAGCTCCTGGAGCTTACTCAAACTTATGTCCATCGAGTCGGTGATGCCATCCAACAATCTCATCCTCTGTCATCCCATTCTCCTCCTGTCTTCAACCTTTTCCAGGATGAGGATGAGTCAGTTATTTGCATCAGCTGGCCAAAGTATTGGAGTTTCAGCTTCAGCATCAGTCCTTCCAATGAATATTCAGGACTGATTTCCTTTAGGATGGACTGGTTGGATCTCCTTGCTGGCCAAGGGACTCTCAAGAATCTTCTCCAACACCACAGTTCAAAGCATCAATTCTTTTGTGCTCAGCTTTCTTTATAGTCCAAGTCTCACATCCATACATGACTACTGGAAAAACCATAGCTTTGACTAGATGGACTTCTGTTGGCAAAGTAATGTCTCTGGTTTTTAATACGCTGTCTAGGTTGGTCATAGCTTTTCATCCAAGGAGCAAGCATCTTTTAATTTCATGGCTGTGGTCACCATCTGCAGTGATTTTGGAGACCAAAAAAAAAAAAAAAGTCTGTCACTGTTTCCATTGTTTCCCCATCTATTTGCCATGAAGTGATGGGACTGGATGATCTTAGTTTTCTGAATGCTGAGTTTTAAGCCAGCTTTTTCACTCTCTTTCACTTTCACCAACAGGCATGATTCTCACCTTTCATTTCAGGAAGCTGTTGAAACTAACAAGGGCACCACCAGAGGTGGGAGTTTAAAAAATAAAAACAAATAATGGAGAATTTATTATAAGAAAAAGTACTTTCAAATTTTGATAGGAGAATTTAATAAGTTACTTCCATCAAGAATTGCAGTCTATATGAAAATTCAAATATGGGTAATGTTATGGTAACACCTGTTTCATGCCCCACCGCACACTCTCCTGGCCCATCATTGTATTCTAGTCTTTGTGGATGCAACTTAATGCCTTATTTCATCAGAATCAGGTTTCGTTCTCTAACCTCAGATTTCCCTGTGGCTGATATGTAAAATGCCCAGGGGAATCCAGTCACCCCTTCTGATGCTTATCAAACCTGAAAATGGTAGGAATAAACACGCAAGGGTGCAACCCTGACCAAGTGTCGGTAACAGTATGAAAAGGCAAAATGATAGGGTACTGAAAGAGGAACTCCCCAGGTCGGTAGGTGCCCAAATTGCTACTGGAGATCAGTGGAGAAATAACTCCAGAAAGAATGAAGGGATGGAGCCAAAGCAAAAACAATACCCAGTTGTGGAGGTGACTGGGGATAGAAGCAAGGCCCGATGCTGTAAAGAGCAATATTGCATGGGAACCTGGAATGTTAGGTCCATGAATCAAGGCAAATTGGAAGTGATCAAGCAGGAGATGGCAAGAATGAACGTTGACATTCTAGGAATCAGTGAACTAAAATGGACTGGAATGGGTGAATTTAACTCAGATGACCATTATATCTACTACTATGGGCAGGAATCCCTTAGAACAAATGGAGTAGCCATCATGGTCAACAAAAGAGTCTGAAATGCAGTACTTGGATGCAATCTCAAAAACAACAGAATGATCTCTGTTCGTTTCCAAGGCAAACCATTCAATATCACAGTAATCCAAGTCTATGCCCCAACCAGTAACGCTGAAGAAGCTGAAGTTGAATGGTTCTATGAAGATGTACAAGACCTTTTAGAACTAACACCCAAAAAAGATATCCTTTTCATTATAGGTGACTGAAATGCAAAAGTAGGAAGTCAAGAAACACCTGGAGTAACAGGCAAATTTGGTCTTGGAATATGGAATGAAGCAGGGCAAAGGCTAATAGAGTTTTGCTAAGAGAACACACTGGTCATAGCAAACACACTCTTCCAACAACACAAGAGAAAACTCTACACATGGACATCACCAGGTGGTCAACACCAAAATCAGACTGATTATATTCTTTGCAGCCAAAGACGGAGAAGCTCTACAGTCAGCAACAACAAGACCGGGAGCTGACTATGACACAGATCATGAGCTCCTTATTGCCAAATTCAGACTTAAATTGAAGAAAGTAGGGAAAACCACCAGACCATTCAGGTATGACCTAAATCAAATCCCTTATGATTATACAGTGGAAATGAGAAATAGATTTAAGGGACTAGATCTGATAGAGTGCATGATGAGCTATGGACTGAAGTTCATGACATTGTACAGGAGACAGGGATCAAGACCATCCCCATGAAAAAGAAAGGCAAAAAAGCAAAATGGTTGTCTGAAGAGGCCTTACAAATAGATGTGAAAAGAAGAGAAGTGAAAAGCAAAGGAGAAAAGGAAAGATATAAGCATCTGAATGCAAAGTTCCAAAGAATAGCAAGAAGACATAAGAATGCCTTCCTCAGGGATCAATGCAAAGAAATAGAGGAAAACAATAAAATGAGAAAGACTAGAGATCTCTTCAAGAAAATTAGAGATAACAAGGGAATATTTCATGCAAAGATGGGCTCGATAAAGGACAGAAATGGTATGGAGCTAACAGAAGCAGAAGATATTAAGAAGAGGTGGCAAGAATACACAGAAGAACTGTACAAAAAAGAGCTTCGTGACCCAGATAATCACGATGGTGTGATCACTGACCTAGAGCCAGACATCCTGGAATGTGAAGTCAAGTGGGCCTTAGAAAGCATCACTACGAACAAAACTAGTGGAGGTGATGGAATTCCAGTTGAGCTATTTCAAATCCTGAAAGATGATGCTGTGAAAGTGCTGCACTCAACATGCCAGCAAATTTGGAAAACTCAGCAGTGGCCACAGGACTGGAAAAGGTCAGTTTGCATTCCAATCCCAAAGAAAGGCAATGCCAAAGAATGCTCAAACTACAACACAATTGCACTCATCTCTCATGCTAGTAAAGTAATGCTCAAAATTCTCCAACCCAGGCTTCAGCAATACGTGAACCGTGAACTTCCAGATGTTCCAGCTGGTTTTAGAAAAGGCATAGGAACCAGAGATCAAATTGCCAACATCTGCTGGATCATCGAAAAAGCAAGAGAGTTCCAGAAAAACATCTATTTCTGCTTTATTGACTATGCCAAAGCCTTTGACTGTGTGGATCACAATCAACTGTGGAAAATTCTGAAAGAGATGGGAATACCAGACCACCTCACCTGCCTCTTGAGAAACCTATATGCAGGTCAGGAAGCCACAGTTAGAACTGGACACGGAACAACAGACTGGTTCCAAATAGGAAAAGGAGTATATCAAGGCTGTATATTGTCACCCTGCTTATTTAACTTCTATGCAGAGTACATCATGAGAAATGCTGGGCTGGAGGAAGCACAAGCTGGAATGAAGATTGTTCGGAGAAATATCAATGACCTCAGATATGCAGATGACACCACTCTTATGGCAGAAAGTGAAGAGGAACTAAAAAGCCTCTTGATGAAAGTGAAAGAGGAGAGTGAAAAAGTTGGCTTATTAAAGCTCAACATTCAGAAAACGAAGATCATGGCATCTGGTCCCATCACTTCATGGGAAATAGATGGGGAAACAGTGGAAACAGTGTCAGACCTTAATTTTCTGGGCTCCAAAATCACTGCAGATGGTGACTGCAGCCATGAAATTAAAAGACGCTTACTCCTTGGAAGGAAAGTTATGACCAACCTAGATAGCATATTCAAAAGCAAAGACATTACTTTGCCAACAAAGGTCCGTCTAGTCAAGGCTATGGTTTTTCCAGTGGTTATGTATGGATGTGAGAGTTGGACTGTAAAGAAAGCTGAGCGCCGAAGAATTGATGCTTTTGAACTGTGGTGTTGGAGAAGACTCTTGAGAGTCCCTTGGACTGCAAGGAGATCCAACCAGTCCATTCTAAAGGAGATCAGCCCTGGGTGTTCTTTGGAAGGAATGATGCTAAAGCTGAAACTCCAGTACTTTGGCCACCTCATGCGAAGAGCTGAATCATTGGAAAAGACTCTGATGCTAGGAGGGATTGGGAGGCAGGAAGAGAAGGGGACGGCAGAGGATGAGATGGCTGGATGGCATCACTGACTCGATGGACAAGAGTTTGAGTGAACTCCGGGAGTTGGTGATGGACAGGGAGGCCTGGCGTGCTGCAATTCATGGGGTCACAAAGAGTCAGACATGACTGAGCAACTGAACTGAACTGAGCTGATGGTAACACCAGTTGAAATAACTCACACTCAGAGTAACATAACGCTATGATATTTAAAATATGAAATTATCATTTCTAGTTTCTCAGTATTTATTTATATTTTGTTCCCTCCTTTGTTTTGTAGGAATGATTTCAACATATTTTTGTTTCTAATCTTTGTTGTTGTTTCTTTTTTAATTGCACTTTTCCAAAGCATTCAAAAGCTGAAGGGTTTCTGAGAATCCAAATTTTAAAACTATTTCAGTTAAAGATGTTCAACCCCTTTTGAAAAATGTAACCAAATTTTGAAAGAATTATTTACAAAATATGCAATATTATTATATGGTATTTATACTGGTTTACAGAGTAGTAATTAATCACATTTCTAGGTGAAAAGACAGCCTTCAGAATGGGAGAAAATAATAGCAAATGAAGCAACTGACAAACAACTAATCTCAAATATATAGAATCAACCCCTGCAGCTCAATTTCAGAAAAATAAATGACCCAATCAAAAAATGGACCAAAGAACTAAACAGACATTTCTCCAAAGAAGACATACAGATGGCTAACAAACACATGAAAAGATGCTCAACATCACTCATTATCAGAGAAATGCAAATCAAAACCACTATGAGGTAACATTTCACGCCAGTCAGAATGGCTGCGATCCAAAAGTATACAAGCAATAAATGCTGGAGAGGGTGTGGAGAAAAGGGAACCCTCTTACACTGTTGGTGGGAATGCAAACTAGTATAGCCACTATGGAGAATAGAGTGGAGATTCCTTAAAAAACTGGGAATAGAACTGCCTTATGACCCAGCAATCCCACTGCTGGGCATACACACTGAGGAAACCAGAATTGAAAGTGACACATGTACCCCAATGTTCATCGCAGCACTGTTTATAATAGCCAGGACATGGAAGCAACCTAGATGTCCATCAGCAGATGAATGGATAAGAAAGCAGTGGTACATATACACAATGGAGTATTACTTAGCCATTAAAAAGAATACATTTGAAGCAGTTCTAATGAGGTGGATGAAACTGGAGCCTATTATACAGAGTGAAGTAAGCCAGAAAGAAAAACACCAATATAGTATACTAACGCATATATATGGAATTTAGAAAGATGGTAATGACAAGCCTATATGCGAGACAGCAAAAGAGACACAGATGTATAGAACAGTCTTTGGACTCTGTGGGAGAGGGTGAGGGTGGGATGATTTGGGAGAATGGCATTGAAACATGTATAATATCATATAAGAAACGAATCGCCAGTCCAGGTTTGATGCAGGATACAGGATGCTTGGGGCTGGTGCCCTGGAATGACTCAGAGGGATGGTATGGGGAGGGAGATGGGAGGGGGGTTCAGGGTTGTGAACACATGTATACCCGTGGTAGATTCATGGTGATGTATGGCAAAACCAATACAATATTGTAAAGTAAAAAAAAATAAAATAAAAATGTGATTGATGCAGGGAATTAAAAAGAGAAACTGATATTATGATAAGGTTGGTCTTTTTTTTTTTTTTTTTTGATTCAACATAGGCTTCATTACAAAAAAAGAATTCAGTTATTCCATGTAAGAAAATTTGTAAATTCTGAGTTTTCTAATGTAATTAGTACACCATCACAGCTTAAATAAATAAAATTGTACATGCACAATTACTAAGCCCAAATACATTTGTGCCTCATAAATTTCTGAATTTGATAAGAACAGTGTTTGTCTCATGATGTTGTGCTCCAACAAAACTGGTATTCATATTGTCACCCTCTAATCTATATATAAAATGTATGCATGCATGCTAAGTCGCTTCAGTCATGTTGACTCTGGGCGACCTCATGGACATCAGCCCACCAGACTCCTCCATCCACAGGATTCTCTAGGCAAGAATACTGGACTAGGTTGCCATCTCCTTCTCCAGTATAAAATGCATATGCTATATTTGAAAGCTAGGTTATCACTGCAAATTTCAAGTTTCTAAATACCTAGACCTCATATTCTTGTGATATGAAAATATATATATAACCACAACTTCAGGTTATTTAGTAAAATAGCAGAATAGTAACACCACATAATTTGTAAAATGGAGCTAAAATATGTGAATGCAAATCTGCACCCTTGAATTATTTCATCAGTGAACAAGGAGGAAAAACAAAATTAGGCTTTTATCCTAAAAAAAAAAAAAAAAATTGAATTAAGGAAAACAGAGGAAATAATACATGAAACAGAGAAGATAATAATTTAATAGAATTGAATAGAAAACCTAAAAATAACCCAGAGTAGGTATACCTGTGTTTTCATAAACAGTATTATGGGAGTAGTTGCCTTAATGATCCTAAGTATAAAAACACTGGGAAAAAAATAACACCAAGAAAAATATACACAAATTTGACTGTATATTTTATGTACAAAATATACATAAAATTAAATATTGCTTCATGTATCAAAAAAAGATAAATAAGAAAGGCCAACTATGAATAAATTTTTTAATGTTTATTTTTATATTTTAAAATTATACAAAATTCTCTTTAGAACTAAAATAAAAATCTTTAGTTTTCCAAAGAAAATGAGTAAATATGAGTGGTGAATTCACAAAACACAAAGAAAACAAAATTATTAATAGTTATAGTACCTAATGAAGGATGCTATGAATTTAGGACTTTCATGTACTGATGACTGGAGTGTAAATTTGTATAATCTACCTCGAAAGTAACATAGCTGTATATTTCATCTTAAATATGTTCATACTGTATTGCTAGAAACTCCAATTTCAAGAAACTAGGCTGAGAAAAAAGGAGATATAAATATTTGTATATAAGAACGCTAATCATATTATTATTATATTATTATATTATGCCAAAGCCTTTGACTGTGTGGATCACAATAAACTGTGGAAAATTCTGAAAGAGATGGGAATACCAGACCACCTGATCTGCCTCTTGAGAAACTTATATGCAGGTCAGGAAGCAACAGTTAGAACTGGACATGGAACAACAGACTGGTTCCAAATAGGAAAAGGAGTACGTCAAGGCTATATACTGTCACCCCGCTTATTTAACTTATATGCAGAGTACATGATGAGAAATGCTGGGCTGGAGGAAGCACAAGCTGTAATCAAGATTGCCGGGAGAAATATCAATGACCTCGGATATGCAGATGATACCACCCTTATGGCAGAAAGTGAAGAGGAACTAAAAAGCCTCTTGATGAAAGTAAAAGAGGAGAGTGAAAAAGTTGGCTTAAAGCTCAACATTCAGAAAACGAAGATCATGGCATCTGGTCCCATCACTTCATGGGAAATAGATGGGGAAACAGTGGAAACAGTGGCTGACTTTATTTTTCTGGGCTCCAAAATAACAGCAGATGGTGATTGCAGCCATGAAATTAAAAGACGCTTATTCCTTGGAAGGAAAGTTATGACCAACCTAGATAGCATATTCAAAAGCAGAGACTTTACTTTGCCAACAAAGGTCCAGCTAGTCAAGGCTATGGTTTTTCCAGTGGTCATGTATGGATGTGAGTCTTGGACTGTGAAAAAAGCTGAGCGCCGAAGCATTGATGTTTTTGAACTGTGGTGTTGGAGAAGACTCTTGAGAGTCCCTTGGACTGCAAGGAGGTCCAACCAGTCCATTCTAAAGGAGATCAGTCATGGGTGTTCATTGGAAGGACTGATGCTAAAGCTGAAACTCCAGTGTTTTGGTCACCTCCTGCAAAGAGTTGACTCATTGGAAAAGACCCTGATGCTGGGAGGGATTGGGGGCAGGAGGAGAAGGGGATGACAGAGGATGAGATGGCTGGATGGCATCACCCACTCAATGGACATGAGTTTGGGTAAACTCCGGGAGTTGGTGATGGACAGGGAGGCCTGGCGCGCTGTGATTCATGGGGTCGCAAAGAGTCAGACATGACTGAGGAACTGAACTGAACAGAACTGAATCATATTATTATTTACAAAAAAGAAACATTGGAAACTATATTATGGTAACTACAGAGAATGCCTATTGTCTAAGAACATATTGGTATTTTTGGGTGGCAATAAAATTGGATACCATTCAGTCATACTATTTCTGTGTGTGCTCCTGCTCAGTTGCTTCAGTCATATGTGCCTTTGAGACTAGAGACTGTAGCCCACCAGGCTCCTCTGTCCATGGGATTCTCCAGGCAAGAATACTGGAGTAGGTTGCCATGCCCTCCTCCCCAGGATCCCAACCCACAGTTCAAACCCATGTCTCCTACGTCTCCTGCATTGCAAGTGGATTCTTACCCACGGAGCCACCTGGGAAGCCCACTATCTGTAGAACATTTCTAAGTAAAAGTAGTTTTCATTTACTGAGCACCTACCATGGGCAAGGCAATGTACCAAAGAACCTTACAAGTGATCTCCATGCTTTTAACATTTACATGATCTCTTTATAATTATTATTACTTCATTTGACAGAAGAGAAAACTGAAGTCAAGAGAGATTCCCTGAAACGATTAGTCTTCTAGGTTCTATTCTGCAGAGCTAGGTCTGCCGCCAAAGGTCTACTTTTATTTTATAGCACTGCTTTTGTAACACGGGAAAAATCTCAAGATAGTATGTAAGAGTTAGTGTATGGAGGGGTGGGGTGGGATGGTTAAAAGCTGGATTTGAAGCTATATAAATTATGCACGTTTACCACCACTAAGTT
Source organism: Bos taurus (assembly GCF_002263795.3). NCBI lineage: Eukaryota > Metazoa > Chordata > Mammalia > Artiodactyla > Bovidae > Bos > Bos taurus. The sequence goes on from NC_037356.1 coordinate 5,047,166, forward strand.
TCTTGAACCATTCCTGGCAGTGACCGCTGGTGTGTAGGGGTGGAGAGATGTGTGATTGGGGGTGGAGTGGAATGCACGGTCTCCATACTTTTCTTACTAATTTAACTGTATAGCTTATTAAAATACCAAGATGAGGAACATAAACTTCCAAATACATTATGAATCCAGCCTTTTGTTTCTTAACACTCATACCATTACTTGCCTGGGTGGGGGTGGGGAGGAAGGGGAAACCACTGGAAACAATTTTATCAGTTATTTTAATGATGTCAGTACTTATTGATGAGTAGAATTATTGATTTTTTTCTGTACAGATGATTTTTAGTATCTCTGTATTTTCAAATTATCTATTATAAGCAATTATTATTTTCCAATTGTAAAATGCTATAGTTGAAAAAAAACTGACAATAAGCATTAAAACCATTTAAATGAGTTAGCTTACTGATAGACCTTTCAATGTTACAATGATGCTAGTCAGTCAGTCCAGTGGCTCAGCCCTGTCTGACTCTTTGTGACCCCATGGACTGCGGCATGCCAGGCCTCCCTGTCCATCACCAACTCCTGGAGTTTACTCAAACTCACGTCCATCAAGTCGGTGATGCCATCCAACCATCTCATCCTCTGTGGTCCCCTTCTCCTCCTGCCTTCAATTTTTCCCAGCGTCAATGATGCTAGGATACTCAGAAAACAGATTTGTCCACAACCCAAACTTTTTAAACCTCTTTTTCATCTCTTCGCTCACATCCATGGCTGGTGAAAAAGCAAATTAATATTACCATTGGAAACAACTGACTATATACTTAAAAGTTCTGGTTATTTTAAAAGGACTGCAAGTGCATATGCATGCTCAGTTGCCTCCCACTCTTTGCAATCCCATGGACTATAGCCCACCAGGCGGCTCTGTCCATGGGGTTTTCTAGGCCAGAATGCTGGAGTGGGTTGTAATTTCCTCCTCGAGAGGATCTTCCCCACCCAGGGATTGAACCCAAGTCTCCTGTTTCTTCTGCATTAGCAGGTGGACCACTGAGCCACTTTGAAAGACTTTTAAAAGACTTGTGCTGTGCTGTGCTTAGTCAGTCAGTTGTGTCCGACTCTTGGAGACCCTATGGACTGTAGCCCACCAGGGCCCCCTGTCTATGGGGATTCTCCAGGCAATAATACTGCAGTGGGTTGATGGCCTCCTCCAGGGTATCGTCCCAACCCAGGGATCATACTCATGTCTCCCTCGTTGCAGATGTATTCTTTACCATCTGAGCCACCAAGGAAGCCTGTGAATCCTGGAGTGGGTAGCCTATCACTTCTCCAGGGGATCTTCCCAAGCCAGGAATCGAACCAGGGTCTCCTGAATTGCAGGCAGATTCTTTACTGTCTGAGCCACCAGGTAAGCACTTAAGAAACACTGATACTACTTACTTATGAAATATCAATGTTACTTATTGATATTGACATTTTGATTGTTCAGTATATCTGTTATCAAGAATTTGCTATTATTTCAAATACACCAAGTTTGCGAAATATACAAGTTGGAGCTAGGGTTATTTGCGTGTGCCCCTTAATGTATCACTACACTTTTGATACTCTTGATGAAGAGTATCAAAAGTCTTAGTAGAGGATCCAGGATTGGAGAATTCAGCATTGCAAACTGGTTAAATGGAAGTTAACATGAAATAGTAACAATCACCCGAGCATCTTAAAGCAACAGTGCTTCCCTGGTGGATCATTGGTAAAAACAAATCTGCATCTGCCTGCCAGTGCACGAAACGCAGGTTCAATCCCTGGGTCACGAAGATCTCCTGGAGAGGGAAATGCAACCAACTCCAGTATTCCTGACGGGAGAATCCCACGGACAGAGGAGCCTGGCTGGCTACGGTCCTTGGGGTCGCAAAAGTCTGACATAGCTTAGCGACTCAACAATAATTTCGAGCAATAGTGACCATTTGAGCACTGTCACTGAATACTTTCCTTCGATATTCTGATTTTCAACTGCTTTGTATTTTCCGTGTGATTTGCCCTCAAGTCAGAAAACTAAGATAATGGCATCTGGTCCCATCACTTCATTGGAAATAGATGGGGAAACGGTGGAAACAGTGTCAGACTTTATTTTGGGGGGCTCCAAAATCACTGCAAATGGTGATTGCAGCCATGAGGTTGGAAGACGCTTGCTCTTTGGAAGGAAAGTTATGACCAACCTAGATAGTATATTGAAAAGCAGAGATATTATTTTGCCAACAAAGGTCCATCTAGTCAAGGCTATGGTTTTTCCAGTGGTCATGTATGGATGTGAGAGTTGGACTGTGAAGAAAGCTGAGTGCCAAAGAATTGATGCTTTTGAACTGTGGTGTTGGAGAAGACTCTTGAGAGTCCCTTGGACTGCAAGGAGGTCCAACCAGTCCATTCTAAAGGAGATCAGTCCTGGGTGTTCATTGGAAGGACTGATGCTAAAGCTGAAACTCCAATACTTTGGCCACCTCATGCCAAGAGTTGACTCATTGGAAAAGATTCTGATGCTGGGAGGGATTGGGGGCAGGAGGAGAAGGGGACGACAGAGGATGAAATGGCTGGATGGCATCACCGACTCGATGGACATGAGTTGACTGAACTCCGGGAGTTGGTGATGGACAGAGAGGCCTGGCGTGCTGTGATCCATGGAGTCGCAAAAAGTCGGACACGAGTGAGCGACTGAACTGAACTGAACTCCGTTATTGAAACCGCTCCCGATGCCTACACCTTCTCCACGCTTCCGAGATCGGAACAGTGGAGACGGGGGGGATTGTACACCATCCAGCTCAGTTATTAAAGAAGAACGTTCCGGGAAGGGGAGTCAGAAAGGCTGCACGACCCTCCGCTCGTTCTCAGAACGATCAGGAGCCAACGTCCCAGCCGCGCGTAGATGCCTCACCCCAGTCCGAAGAGGAAGGAGGTTGCTGGGCGGCGGCGGCGGGGAGCGGGGCGGTCTCCGTGCTGCGCGGAGGACACGCGACCCGCAGAGCCGAGGGAGGCGGGGCGCGCCCGGAGGCCCAGCTTCCGGCCTGCGAGGCCTGTCCCGCGAGTCCCCGCGCCGCGCCTGCAGCCCCGCCGCGCCGCGGAGCCCCACCTGCGAGGCCTCCGCCCGCTTCCCCCGCCGCTTCCCGTCGCGCCTGCAGCCCCGCCGCACCGCGGAGCCCCACCTGCTGGACCCCCGCCCCGCCCTTCGGCCCGCCCAGCCGCCGCACCGCCCTCTTCCCCTGCCGCTCCGCGGAGCCCAACCTGCGGGCCCCCCGCCTCTTCCTTGGCCTCTTCTCGTCACCGCTGCGCCTGCGCGGCCGGAACCTTCGCGAAGGTTCCCGAGGCGGAGCTGGCCGTTCCCGGAAGCCGGCAGCTTGCGCGCCCGCAAGCCCGGGTCGCGCGCTGGGGGTTGCAGAGGCAGTGAGTGGCGGTTCCGGCGTCCGGGAAGGAGAATGGCCCTGCTGTGCTACAACCGGGGCTGCGGCCAGCGCTTCGACCCCGAGACCAACTCTGACGGTGAGAGAGGCGCCGCCGCCCCCTCCCCTCCACCTCCTCCCGGGGACGCCCGGGGCCTCGCAGGCTGACCCCGCCGGGCCGCCGCATCTTCCCGGGGACGCCCAGGGCCTCGCAGGCTGACCCCGCCGGGCAACCGCATCCCTTCCAGAGGACGCCCGGGGCCTCCCAGGCTGACCCCGCCGGGCCGCGTCCCGAACTGCTCCCGGGTGCGGGGCCGCTCTGCGGGACCCGGCGACGGCGTCCGCACCCGGCGCCCGCCCTCGGCACAGCGCCCGGCGCACATGCTCCCCGGCCGTCCGCTCTCCCTCTGGGCCGGGTTAAGAGCATCGTTGTCCCCGCCCGCGCCTCTCGGAGCGGTGAGGTGTTAGCCAGGTGCCCTGGGCTCGCCGTGCGGTGGATGCGCGCTCGCGCGCGCGTGTGTGTGTCAGAGACAGACATGCACCGCAGGGTTGGGCAGCGGGCAGGTTATCCTGGCATTCACTTGACTCACTGTTTTAACCATACTTTTAAAAAAAACAAAACTGTTCTTGGTTCAGATTCTTTTGAATGGTTACGCTGTTCGGTTTTGATACATCTGTTCCAGTGGGAGATACCATTCGTCATCCGTTACTTTGTAGCCGTCCGTGTTCCTTGGGTATTTCTGCATGGCCTTCCCGTCTTAGTACTGCGCCGTCTGCAGGACACTGTGCTTAAATGTCCTCTGTAGCAGAGGTCCCAGACCTCCAGGACCTAATGACTGGTGATCTGAGGCGGAGCTGATGTAGTCCTCGTAGAAATAAAGTGCACAATAAATGTAACGCTTCAATCATCCTGAAACCATCCCCCATCCCACCCCACCGCCACCGGGTGGAAAAATTGTCTCCCGGGCCCAGGTGCCCAAGAGGTGCAGCTCTCCAGTACCCAGGTGTAGGATTAAGGATGTAAACTTGAGAGTTACTGACTAGGTGAATGATAGAAACTGATCAGTGGATTTGAATTTTGGTAGGTGAATGGAGTAAAGGACTGGATTCCTTGAAAACTGAGGAGTTAACAACACTTTCTCAAATTCCACTAGCATTTATTGTATGTTTTCTGTATGCCAGACATTGGTCGGTCACTTAATATATATTACGTTATCTCATTTAATCTTTACAACAACCCTGTGAAGTGTTTACCCAGTTAATAAGAGAAGTACAACAAGTTAGCAACAAGTTTCCTCATTGTATAGGGAATTAAAATCAAACTTTAAAAACTCTTTTTCACCTCTGATATACCTGAATGGTTATCTTGCTGCACAGGTAAATTGGGGACATAATTTAAAATGGTAAGCTCTTTGGTAGGCTTCTGAGGAAAATATAACTTTAATTACTTTTACAGTATTAATGTGAAGTTTTTCAGGGAGAAAATTACGAGACTTCAGTGGAAAAAACTCAAGGAACAAAGGTTTTAAAGCCCTTTGCTGTTGGTAGCCTATGTAAAAAGTAAATTGCTTTAGTGGCTATACCTATTCTGCTTTAATGTTAAAGAGGAAAGTGTTATGCTTTGTTGAATGGGATAATATGTATGTTTATAGGGTGTAAAGTACCAGCCTAATTTTAAGGGGAAATATAGCCAATTTTTTGGAAGTCAGCTCTGTGTGTGTGTGAAATGGTTCAGTGCCTAGGAAAGAGATAAGGGAAGCCGACGGAGTAGACAGTCTCAAGGATTGAGCATCCACAGCACTGAATTAAGTAGGGAACACTTTTAAGGTTGCTGAAAGTTTATTAGCCTAACAAAATTAGTTGTTCAGTCATGTCTGACTCTTTGCGACCCTGTGGACTGTAGCCTGCCAGGCACCTCTGTCCATGGAATTCTCCAGGAAAGAATACTGGAGGGGGTTGCCATTGCCTTCTCCAGGGGATCTTTCTGACCCAGGATTTTCAAACCCAGGTCTCCTGAATTGCAGGTGGATTCTTTACTGTCTGAGCCACCAGGGAAGCCCAGGGTTATTGTAGGGACTTACAATACTACAGGTAGGTGGGTTGATGGAAAATGGAGATACAAAAGCTAAAGGAGTGTTTTGGTGTGGTGATCTGCATGTGTTAAAACAGCTTTTGAAGAAGCATTTCTTCACTAACAATATTGTATTCAGTCCACACATTTGAGGAAACAAACAGCTACCAAGAGGCAGAGCCAAAATTTGAGCCTGGGTTAGACTCAGTGTTAAAAGCCCTGGTTCTTACCACTGCTGTCGGTAGCTTCTTACCCATAAAATATTACCTTGAGCTTAAGTGTCAAACTTGATTTTTTTTTTTAAGGACTAGAGAGAAAGATGTCCATCTGCATGATATTTAGCAGTGATTTTCAAGGACTGTTTATACAAGTTGTATGGTTAAGACCTGACTCACTCTTGCTGTTCTGCTGCCAGAATGTCCATTATTATATATGCCTGTGTCAGACATTATGCACTGTGTGCCTCGGACTGTATGTAAATTTGATATGAAATATGCTCTCTGTTCTCTACTTTGATTCTCCTCTCAAATTCCTGTTCCTCTACACTTTCATTTCTACTTTGAATCTCCTTTTCCAGCCCTCAATTCCACTACTACCCTTAATTAGTAGATCTTCTGAATCTGGGCTTAGGTACTGTACTGTGAACCTGACACTTTCTCGCTTTATTAGCTAGTATGGTCTCTATGTAGTACCTGGTTACTAACCAAAGAAACCATACTGACTTAATACAGGGATAGGGAGATTTTTGTCTCAGCACCAGAAATGTATCATCGGAGAAGGCAATGGCACCCCACTCCAGTACTCTTGCCTGGAAAATCCCATGGACGGAGGAGCCTGGTGGGCTGCAGTCCATGGGGTCGCCAAGAGTCAGACACGACTGAGCGACTTCACTTTCACTTTTCACTTTTCACTTTCATGCATTGGAGAAGGAAATGGCAAACCACTCCAGTGTTCTTGCCTGGAGAACCCCAGGGACGGGGGAGCATGGTGGGCTGCCATCTATGGGGTCACACAGAGTCAGACACGACTGAAGTGACTTAGCAGCAGCAGCAAGGTGATTCCAGGAATCAGAGGTTGTAGTCAGTTGAGTGCTAAACAGACACGAAAGTTTGAGCAAAGTATCCTTGTAAGAAAATTGCACAAGTGTGGAGCTGGCTTTTTTCTCAGCTCATGGTTCTATCTAACTAGGGAATAAATGTGTCTATTATTGTTTTTTAAACGTAATACTCCATATTGCAGACTATAATTCCATTTTCGTTAGAGAGTTAAGTAAAAATCGATGGTGTAGTGGGGGCGGGTAGGGAAATAATAGACTAACAATCAGTGACAAACCTGAAAACTTTGTAAAATTTAAGCCTCTTTTTGATAAGGTTTATATCTAGGAATTGACACCTACTTAAGAAAATTAAAATTAGCAATTAGATATTACTGATATATCAGTTTTTAAAAAATTGAACCTATTCTTCAAAAATGTCTTTTTACGGCATCTCTTGGGCAACTTTTATGGATCAATACACACAAAAACGTTTAAATTTGATAATATTTTTGTAAAAACAAAATTGAAATACAATACTAAAGTTTGGGTACTAAACAAATTTTACTGTAAAGATTAGAATACAAAATATAATTTGTTATACTTGAACTATGTGTATTTTTATTTATAGCTGTCATACTCAAATTAGAATTTTAACCTTTACTATTTTAATACAATGTTATATTAAGCATTGTGTGTCATGCATCAAACTGGAGCATTAGTGAAGTATTACCTGCATATGGAAAAAGGATTATATGTTAACACTGAAGGAAAATGGGTTTTCTTCATTGTGAAGTGTTTTCTTTTTTCTTTGCTTTTGACCAGATGCTTGCACATACCACCCAGGCGTTCCAGTCTTTCATGATGCATTAAAGGTAGGAGCTTGATACATTTTTGTCATAACATTTATGTAGTGAATTCAGAGGTATAATACTAGATCTTTTTTTTTCCTCCTCAGCTTATGCTTTCTTACTGACCATTTTGGAGTGCTTTAAGCAAGTGTTCCACTAGAGTCAAAGGAGACAGTAGACGGCAATCTGAAGGGTTTTTCCAGTTAGAAAATTATTATTTTTATTCCAGCTCTAATTTTCTACGTCCCTCATTTCTTCACCTGACTCTGAGGGGAAATGAAAGCAACTGTACTGATTCTTAGTCTTTCAACATTTCGGGCAGCTGTTGGCTCATAAGAGCAGCTCTGAATGTTAGGGAGGACTGTTACAAACACTTGGCAGTGCGACTCCGGACAGACGCCTAAGTTTAGATAATACAGTGCAGAAGAGAGGTGCCGCCAGTGTTTCTTGGTGTTCTGAAGAATTAGAGACATGACAGAATATTGTTCGATGTGTTGGGTGTATTGGTCTTTTAAAATTTATGATAATGAGGTACATTTTCCATTGTGTATCTCAAAAGAAAATGTTGCAACATGGCTGCTATGGTTTTAGGTTTTCTTAGGAACATAAGCCGTACATCATGTTTGTATTTATCAATGTCCTTTGAATTTCTAATTTTACATTTCATGGAGTAATTAGACCTTGGTGTTCAGCTGTTAGCCAAGTGTAAAAAACAATGATATACAAGCAAATAACAAGCCTATATTAATCTGGTTACCTCTAAGTGAGAGAAACAGAACAAACGTTCGATACCACAAATTGTGATCTGACTCCTTGCATCTTTGTGTTTTCTGATGATGTTTTTCCTCATATCTTCTAACCATGGGCACACTTCACTTCTCAGTTTGGGCTTCCTTTTTCCCTCTCATTCAGTTTATTTTGTCCTTACTTCACTTCTACAATGTACTTTTCATTTATGTGTGTCATTGGCAACTACAGATGAGTTCTGAAGTGACCCCTTATTCCAAAAATAACCTGCCTTTGCTGCTGCTAGTAATGATACCACTAACATTCTAGTCATTCACTCCATTGCTCCTCTGTTTATATCCAACTGTTAATTGTTCTGATTAAACTTGATGATTTTACTTGGGAGTATTTTTCTTTCTCTGTTCTAATTAGGTTCTGTTTATTATTGTTTTTATAACATTTCTTGAAGACCTAGACTTTCCAATACTACTGAATTTCACAGCCCAGTAGATTTTAAGCAAAATATCTCATCAGTAGATTGTGTACTCTTGTCAGTTTTCTGTTTAGCCAAGTAAAAAATTAAACATTGCATGAGCAAAAGAAAAAAACATTTTACTATTCAAGTTGTACATGCATGTTCCATCATGTCCAACTCTCTGCAACCCCATGGACTGTAGCCCACCAAGCTCCTCTGTCCATGGAATTTTCCAGACAAGAATACTGGAGTGGGTTGCCATTTCCTTTTCCAAATTATTCTTATTAGAAGAGGCACATTCAGGGAAAAGAACAGTTCTTAAGAAAAGACAGTTTGCAGCCCTATACTCGCAAACTTAATTTTTAATTTCCTTTTCACATTTGACTGAGGAACATCTCGGGTGGGCATTGGGAACAACTAGTCTATGTCGTGTGTATATCCCAGTATTCCCAGAATACTTAATTCTTCATATAGAATTAAGATAATAAAACTTTCTACATACAAAATAGCTTTACTGGTGACAATATTATCTATACTAACTAAACCTTTAATTTTGTACTCGTTATTTTTCATCTCAGTTCAGAGTAAAAGAAAATAAAATTTCAGAATAAAGGAAAATATGAATTATAGAATATTTGGCACTTCTTTTTAAAAAAACTTTTAAGTGTGTATTATGAAAAAGACACTACCAAATTCTTCATGTATATATTGAGAGAAACAGTGAGGCCCAGGTGGGTATCTGCAAAGCTGGCCCTTAGTCTGGATTTGAGACATCCCAAGCTTTGGGACTACTGCATTTTTATTTCCTTTTTCTTGTACTGTATTGGAATTATAGGTGACAACTTAAAGCAGTGTTTTGGTTAGGTACTTGATACTTTGTTTAGGAATCTCATAGTGCTTTACAGTTTCTATATTTGTATGCTTCTAACTGAAAAGCTCATGTCACCTTGAAAGATCTAACAGTGCTTAAGCTGCTACATTAAGTAGTGTTTTTCTGAAAATACAATGCTTATTGTTGAGAAACAACTATGCTGAGTATCTCTTAACTTACTGGATTTTAATCTAACTCACTTTTTAAAGTAAAGCACTTCGCTTGCACCCTAGATTCCTTAAAATATCTAATTTTATAAATTATAAAATGTTTTTGTTCTAAAAGTCAAGTACTATTCTAAATCAGAAGCAATTTCTGTTTCCATATTTTAAGGTGCTTCCTTTTATGATGGATCACAGCCGCATTGGTTAATTCATTTTTTTTAGTCAAAGACTAAACATTTAAATTGATTAATTATTTACAGCACTTTAATACTATAAATTTATATATATACGGGTCACTTTGCGACTCAAGGAGGTAAGTGCAAGTGGTATTTCAGTGAGTTGCGGTTCTTTTACAAAGAGTTTTCACTTTGTTTTCTTCTTTTGGCTCTTACGTTTCCTAGGGTTGGTCTTGCTGTAAGAGAAGAACAACTGATTTTTCTGACTTTTTAAGTATCGTAGTAAGTATTAATGTGTTTTTCTCTTAGATTATCCCCCAAAACGTACATATTACGGGAATCTCCAGATTTGAGGAGTCTGATTTTGGACAGCTTTTGTCTAGTCCTTGTTAACTTACAGATAGTCCCTTTCTTTTAAAATGGAGGTCACCTCCCTTCTGTGGCACTTAAAGTAGGGAATTTATCTGTTTTAGAGATTAGAGTTTCAAGATGTTAATTAACTACTTGTCAATTTATGTTTTTGATGTTAATAGTCCTTTTTTTGTTTTCATTTCTAGTGTACTTATATACATCTAAATTACACTCTAGAATTTTTTTCCTACAGCTTATTTTTTCTTTAGCTTTTTATTTTTTATTTGAAGTATAGCTGATTTATAGTGTTCTTTTAGTTTAAGATATACAGCATAGTGATTCACTTACACATATGTGTACCTCTTCTTATTCAGATTCTTTGCCATTACAGGTTATTATAAGATATTAAATATAGTTCCCTGTGCTATGCAGTAGTTCCTTGTTATTTGATGTTAGCAGTCTTAAATAGAACTCCATGAGGAGGCAACAATTTAAATCATATTCAGTTAGGAACAATAAATTATTGTTATCTCACATACCATGAAGTTGCACTATTATTCTGTGTACCCTTAAGAAAGAAGACCAAAGTTGCTAATTAAATGACATACCTTTGACCTTATGATTTCAGGGACGTTAAAATGTATGTCAATGGTATATAGAAAAGGGAGCTAGCATTTATTGACTCTATTGTATTTTTTATTTAATCCTCTCAAAAATTGTCTCAATTTTACTGATGAGGAAACAAGTTTAAAAAAATTAACTTGTTCAAGATCATATAGCTAGGAGCAGGAGAACTGAGACTCAGATTGAGGCCCTTTTGTATAAATAATTTGTAGAATTCTCTGTGAGATCTCCAGAGTTTGTAGCATAGTTTATGCTATTCCTTTAATAGAATAATTAAAGGAGATTATTTGTTAGGTCTAATTTAGAGGCCTCTTTTTAATGCATTATTCTACATGTAGGAACTCATTTACAAATATATTTAGTTTGAAGTTCTGTTTTTAGTTTTTTAAAATAAGTCAGTGTGTTAAAAGTGGAGAAAACATGGACTTGAATTTATGAATTAAGAATTGAAAATTAATATTTGTTACAGCATGTGAAATAGATAATAGGATAATTCTCAGTGAATGAATACCTTTCACCAACAGGGCTGTACGAAAGGAAGGCATAACAGTGAGAAGCCACCTGAGCCAGTCAAACCTGAAGTCAAGACTACTGAGAAGAAAGAATTATCTGAGTTGAAACCCAAATTTCAGGAGCACATCATTCAGGCCCCTAAACCAGTAGAAGCAATAAAAAGGCCAAGGTACACTTTATATAGCTATATACTCATGTTACACTTAATAACAGCATTTGTTCCTGGTATTACCTTTTACAATTTTGCATCATATCATTTGTAGCCTTTGTGTAGTTCACCAACTTTTGAACCATTTGGTTTTTCTCTCAGTTCAGTTGCTCAGTCGTGTCCAACTCTTTGCGACCCCATGGACTGTAGCACGCCAGGCTTCCTTGTCCATCACCAACTCCCAGGGCTTATTCACACTCTTGTCCATCGAGTCGGTGATGCCATCCAACCATCTCTCATCCTCTGTTGTCCCCTTCTCCTCCTGCCTCCAGTCTTTCTCAGCATCAGGGTCTTTTCAAATGAGTCAGTTCTTCACATCAGGTGGCCAAAGTATTCTGAGTTTCAGCTTTAGCATCAGTCCTTTCCATGAACACCCAGGACTGATCTCCTTTAGGATGAACTGGTTGGATCTCCTTTCAGTCCAAGGGACTCTCAAGAGTCTTCTCCAACACCACAGTTCAAAAGCATCAATTCTTCGGCGCTCAGCTTTCTTTACAGTCCAACTCTCACATCCACACATGACTACTGGAAAAACCATAGCTTTGACTAGAAGTAAGGACTCTATTTCTTAATATGCTGTCTAGGTTTGTCATAGCTTTTCTCCTGAGGAGCAAGCGTCTTTTAATTTCATGGCTGCAGTCACCATCGGCAGTGATTTTGGAGCCCAAAAAAATAAAGTCTGTCACTATTTTCATTGTTTCCCCATCTATTTGCCATAAAGTGATGGGACTGGATGCCATGATCTTAGTTTTCTGAATGTTGAGCTTTAAGCCAACTTTTTCACTCTCCTCTTTCACTTTCATCAAGAGGTTCTTTAGTTCTTCGCTTTCTTCCATAAGGGTGGTGTCATTTGTATATCTGAGGTTATTGATATTTCTCCCAGCAATCTTGATTCCAGCTTGTGCTTCATCCAGTCTGGCATTTCTCATGATGTACTCTGCTTATAAATTCGTTTTCTCATAGATAATACCTTTTCACTTCTATTTCCTTGAGGGCATACACACAGTAAAACTCCAGGGCAGGTTTGTTCACTGTATATGCAGTTATGCTCAGGGTGAGGGAGCCACACGTCTTTCTTGTGCTTTGGCATATATCATTTTCACTGTGGCATAGTGGAATTCTCTAAGGGAATCAATCGTCCGTGTCAGTTTGAATTGAAAAAGAACTTGGTTGCTTTCCTTTCCATTCTACCACTGTTTGTTGAATATTTTTTAAGACATTCTTCACAGAAAAACATTTCCTTTCCTTTCAAAAATTCTAGTGAATTTTAAAGCAGCTCATTTTATCATTACCGAGTATATAAATTTCCCTTGTATTGGGTCAGATTCTATATATTTGTCCATATTTTGCCACTTAGAATAAGCCTAGTCATTCATCTTTTACCCCCAGTTGTCTGAAAACTGTTAGTCTCATTACTGATCAATTTTTAATCTATTTGATTTACATGGCATATCTATTAAAATACTTTAAAAATACATTTTGCTCATTTTGCAGTAGAATTGCACAGATTCTTCATACTTGCTTACCCACTATACTCTGTTGTATAATCCCACATATGCTGGGATTGTTGGATATCACTGTTATACCAGGTCTTCTTCACATAGCCCTTGAGTACTTAGTTGTTTTAGAATCAAAATACAGGACTTAAAAAAAAAAGATGGTTTTTGGCCTCAAACATGACCTTTGTTGATATTCATACTGTGGATTAATGATTTCCCCAATTTTTCTTTATTAATCTTAAATAAATAAGTTTATAGCATCTTGACTAATATCCAACAAAGAAAAAACCCTCAGGGACTTTTTGATGTTTATTTTGTTTATTTAACCAAACTACTTAGAATGATTTTATTGTATATCCACCTTATTCATAATCATGAGAAATTTTATCACATGTCTTACTGATTGATTTGCCAGTTGTGGGGGAGGGAAGTCATAAAAAGACAAGAATTTTGACATGGATCATTATTAAATATTATAGTTGAGTCTACTGTAATTGACAGTATGAGGTAATATTTTTTAAAATAATAACTTCACTTTAATAACTTCACCTAAGAGAAAGAGAAATTAAGTATTTTCTCCTAAATTCATTGGATGGTACTACAGAGATTATGAGGACACAAGCTTTTATGTGCTTTGTTAGTGCCTCCTATGCAGCAGGTTTTTCATTAAGGATGGAGAATGAATAACCTAGGGTTTTTTAGCTTTCTTGTTGCATTTATTAGTATTCTTAACACTTATTGAATGTCTTAATTCTACATACAGCACTTTGCAAAGTGTTAGGGGCACTGTTGGCACTGTTTTTAGCCCTGCTACAGCTGCCTTGGGATGTAACTGCGTGAACAGGTGCGCGTAGTAGTGCCCACGTGACGGGAACTGTCTCCACCAGGAGGGATATGGATTCACTTCGTACATAATATTGCCTTAGTACATAATTATTCAGTTATGTACTGTTGTAATGATAAAATGAGCTGCTTTAAAATAAAATTCTTCTTTATTAGAATTTTTGAAAGGAAAGGAAATGTTTTTCTGTGAAGAATGTCTTAAAAAACATTCAACAAACAGTGGTAGAATGGAAAGGAAAGCCTCCAAGTTCTTTTTCAACTCAAACTGACTCCCTGACAAGGACGATTCCCTTAGAGAATTCCACTATGCCACAGTGAAAACGATACATGCCAAGGCACAAGAAAGACGTGTGGCTCCCTCACCCTGAGCATAACTGCATATACAGTGGACACACCTGCCCTGGAGTTGTGCTGTGTGCACGCCCTGCTGAGTGAATCACTTAGTGCATAATTGTTCACTTGGTCCGTACTTGCATGCTCGGGGTTTTCCTTGGGCCGTTCCTTCACAGTCCCCTCCGTGGAGTTGCTCATCTTGGCACATTTGGATTCTTAGTCTTTTCTTCCTTCCCATTAGCACAATTTGTGTTGAAAGTAGCATGGTTATTTGATATTTAGTATCAACATTTTTCTGCTAAAACTTAGAAACGTAGCTATATTATAGCAGTTATTGTAAAATACTTTTTTAATTAGAAAGACTTGATTCACAAAGCTTTTGACTTATCATAAGTAGACTCTTAAGTATATTTATTTTTAGTAAAAGAAATGTTTTTGTACCTCAATAATGGTAATAAAGTTTCCAAAATCTCTAGCCCGGATGAACCAATGACAAATTTGGAATTAAAGATATCTGCCTCCCTAAAACAAGCACTTGATAAACTTAAACTGTCATCGGGGAATGAAGAAAATAAGAAAGGTAAGATTTTGCTTTTTATATTTTTCTGTTCAGTTAGCCAGTTATCTAAAAGAAGCAGAAGCAGTATAGTTTATAGCATATAGATATAAAAAAGTAGTACTTTGTAGTAAAGAACTTTTTTGTTTACTGAATGTGTGTTAAACCACAGAATGAATTTGTGATTAATTTCATTTTGTTTTTATTAAAAAGGAGAACCTGTTAATTTTTTTTTATTCTGTTACTCATTACTTTTTAACAGTGAATTAAGCTTTTTTGTAAATGTTTCATTATGCATGATATAAAATATATTCAGCATTCTCTGACCCATACCTGTTATCTGGGGAAAAAGAATCATGATTTCTCTTTTACATAAGGTAAATATACTGGATATAGGGTGCATTATAGAATAGAAGTGCATCATGTCCTGTGCCATTTTGGGAATATAGGCAAGATTTAATCACAATAGTTGGCTTCTGATTCATTTTTATGTGTGTTACATGAAAGGTCACACAGAAAACTGTTAAGTAAAATCATGTAAAATAGCAGTTTTTTTGTATTTAGATTTTTTTTTTTAAATACTCATTTTAAGAAAAGGGTACTTTTTAAGAAAGCACTATAGTAAAAATGTTCTATTTTAATGTTTCTATTTTGTTTTTCTTTCTTTTAGAAGAAGACAGTGATGAAATTAAGATTGGAACCTCATGTAAAAATGGAGGGTGTTCAAAGGTATATATTATAAAATTTGTGTTACGTCTGGAAGTAAACTTTTTATTTTGAGAAAAGAGTAATGTACTGACTCAGTTAGATACAAACATTTACGTGCCTGTTATGTGTTGGGCACTATTCCATGGAGCAGGACTATGAGCATGCGCCTGTCCCTGAGGAGTACGTCTGATAGATCACAGGAATAAACAGGTCTAGTTCTGTCAGCATTTACTGAGCACTTCTTGTGTGCCGGAGATGGTTTTAGGGACTGGAAATGTGGTATTAAATAAACCAAAAATCCCTGTTCTTGGGGAGCTGATATTCTGATTTTGGGGAGGACAACAAATAAGTTCTTAACTGCTGTGAATTTAGGTAGACTTGAATAAAGCTGACAAGGAGATACAGAGTAAAACTATTTATGGGCACTTATCAGGGAAGTCCTTTTTGATATGGTGACACTAAGTCAGAAATCTGAATGATGTAGCAGATGAGTTGTGTAAACTTTGGAGTAGATGTGGGAGTAGTATGTTTAGAGGCTTTAGAGCTTGGCTACTCAAGAAATTATAAGAAAAGTCAGTGGAGGATTGATCAAGGGTATGAAACAGGGTATGAAAGGCAGGCAAGATTATGGAGGTCCTTGTACGTCGCAGTGAGGAGTTCGGGCTTTAGTAAGTATAATATAAAGCCGTAGTCTGTTTAAGGAGGGACTTTAAAAGGATATCTTTGGCTGATGAATGGTAAATTTAGTGGTGCAGGAGTGGAATCAAGGGAAGGAAAACCAGCTAGGGTGCTATTTTGAAAAACCAGGCATTGGCATGTGTTTTAGAGAAGTAGTTACATGTAGGATGTCATCAGACATCTCATTGAGGCTTCTTTCTGCCCACTCTGTGTGATAGTACACCCTCACCACCATTTCCATACTGTCCTTATTTCCCCACAGCACTTACACCTTATTCCATACTACTTATTTTACAGATTTCGCCTCCCTTCTTCACTCATATAAGATTCGAAAGGAAAACATTTTCTCTTTTCTATGTTTTGAGTGCTAGAACAGTGCCAGCACATGACAAGCACGTTAGAATGAATGACACCTGGAAGTATTAGCAGGACCTGCTGATAAACCAGAAATGAAGCATCTCAGTGCACCATTAACTGAGGAGGAGACATTGGAGTTAGGGTTGGGAGCAGGTTTGCAGTCTTCTTTCATGCTGAGTTTGGGATCACCTTGTTCCTTTAGAGATGGAAATACAAATGCATTCCCATGTATTTAAGGTAGATGTAGTAGATAGAGAACGATTAATTCTTTGGGTGCGGGAGGTGCAGTGGAGGTGGTGGGGTCTGTAGGCATGTCAGAGTGAAGGTATCCCAGATGAATTTTGAGAAATGAATGACAGTTCTATAAATGGAAAAGGATATTCCAAGCAGAGAGAGCAGTCATGTACAAAAATCAAAAATGTCAATGATAATGATACAGAATTTGCTGATGTAAAGTTGAGATCAAAAGAAAAGTCGGGCTAGATCCTGAAAGGCTTGCTGCTCACAGCTTAGGCCTTCCTTTAGGTCACGGTGGCCATTGAAGTAATGTTTCTAAAGTTTTTTCACTGAAATACAACATTGAATATATATAAATACAAGTTTATTAGTCAGAGTGCATATGTTTCCTCTCATCCATTATTTCCTTTCCCAAAGGTAACTACTTTTTTCTCTCAACATAGATTAGTTTTACCCACTTCTAAAATTCACTGTAAATAAAATCATAGAACAGGTACTTAAGTCTGTCTTCCTTGCTTAACTGTTTGTGGTTATCTTGGTTTCATGTAGCTGTAATTTATTCCTTTTCATTGCTTTAAAGCATACCATTGTTTGAGTGTGCCAATCAGTTTATCCTTTCTACTGTCCTGTGAAGTTTATTGATTCATGTTATTATGGACATATTTGTGCATGACTTTGGGATACGTTTACACATTTCTTTTAGGTAGATAACTAGAAATAGTGTTGCTTCTTCAGTGTGTGAGAGTGTGTGTGTGTGTGTGTGTGTGTGTGTGTGTGTGTGTGTGTGTGTGTGTGTGTCTGCAGCTTTAGCAGGTCCTCCCACCTAATTTTACAAAGTGGTTGTGTTTATACTCTTAGCAGTGATATATGAGGCTGGGTCCATTTGTTCTACAGCTTGGTAACACTTCTGTAATATCAGTCTTTTATATTCAGCCACTCTGGTGAATGTGGAATGTTCCCATTGTGATTTTAATTTGCACTTTGCTGATGATGATGTTGACTGCGCTCTTGTATGCTTGTATGCCTGTTGGCCATTTGGATGTCCTCCTTTGTGACACTGTCCAAAATCTGTATCTGTTTTTCTATTAAGTTGACTTTTTCTTAATGATTTTAAGGATTCTTCATCTGTTTTAGCTGCAAGTCTTTTGTCAGAGAGACTATACTTTTTCACCGCCTTAATAATGTCTTCTAATAAACAGTCTCTTTAAATTTAATGAAACTCAGTTTGTTCATCTTTTCCTTCATGATGGGCTTTCTCTATCCTCTTTAGGAAGTCTGTTTCTTTTTGGGCTTAGAGGCACATTTAAATGTGCAGACCACTGGCACTGATTATTGTATATGGTTTGAGGTAGCGGTATTTAAAGGGCTTTAAACAAGAGAGTGGTGCATGTTTAAGTAGATGGTAGAGTCCAGAAACTGAAGGCAGAGAAATTCATCAGAATCTTTTAGCAGAGTTTCATTGCCGAGAATCTGCTAGTGATCTTGAGGAAGTTTAGCAAATTAAACTGGTAAGATTTTTTTTAAAATTCAGGTTGACAGGATTTTGTGATAGACTACATGAGGGTAGAAGGTAAAGAGAACCTGAAGAGGACTTGAAGAATTTTTACTTTGAGAGATTCAGTAGATACGGTGCCATCAGATAAGGTGGGGAAGAAGAGCAGGAGGTCTGGGGAACAGTAGTGATAGAAGTTCAGAATCTTAATGCGCTGGGTTTTGGGTGCCCATGGAATATCTTCAGGAGATACACACCCCGTAATCTGAATTTACAAAAAGTAAATGTACAGAATTTTATTTTCTGTAACTGTAGGATGGTTGCTGTAAATACCAAAGTAGACAGAAAATATACTACTGGCTGCATCTATGTTTTATTAACATAACTTTTTGTGAATTCATCTGTAGAGCCTTCATCTACAGCAGCAATGGGGCCCGGATCTTCCAGACAAACCCTGGATATATATATAGGTCTGCAGCTCATTTTACCCTTTGTAGGGATAAGAAGTCATCACCCTGGACTTCCAGAATTGCTTATTCGATTTTCCATTTCAATTCATAATGCTCACAGAGTTTACTGTGTGAGCACATAATCATGCTATAACTATGTTTCTGATGAGAACACTAATTTCTTGGTTTTAGTATTGGCCTGTAAATTTCTAGAACATACCTGAATATGTTTGGAATATGTTGGGATGTGTCCTCATACCCAAAAGTCTAAAAAACATCTGATACATCCTGTTGCCTACTTTAATATTTACCTTTTTCACAGGGAACTGAAATTTAAGCATATCTAAACAGGAATCTTTTTTCATTCCTTATTGGAATGGCCTGAGGTGAATTTATGAATGTTCTAGGTAATTGTTACCTCTTGGGCATTTTCATAGTTCATAGAGGTCACCAGTACTTACAAATACATGTGAAATGTAACATTGAGATATGAAACTAATTTTTTCCCTCTTTTTTTTCTCTTGTAGACATACCAGGGTCCACAGAGTCTAGAAGAAGTCTGTGTATATCATTCTGGAGTACCTATTTTCCACGAAGGGTAACTTAAACCAGACTAATGAAAACTTTATGGTAGATGTTAGAAATGTTAATATGCCTTTAAACATTATTTGCCATGTGACAATATTAGGTATTTTACTTATATTGTCATTTAAACTTTAACATAGAAATGTGAGTTTGCCTTCTTTTTACAGGTGGGAAAACTGATACAAGGTTATGGTTGAAGTGACCACTGTGATTCAAACCTCATGTGTTTTAATATTCCTTTATATTACAATAGGATACTTTTTTTCTTTAAGCTGAATAGGTGTTTTGTTGAAGAGCTGCCCTGCCCATTGGTAGGACATTTGGAATTTGGGGCCCTGGGACACTAAGACCCCAACATTGTGGCATCTTGAGAAAACCAATACTTCTCCACAGCCCTCAGCTGAGCACCTCTCTCATTATGTTACACTGTAGTTTATAGAAACACAGTACTATGAAAATCTTCCACTCTGTTTCCATATGTTCAGGACACAAACCCTAAGTTTTACTGTAATTTTTGTCTTCCAGTGTTAGATCTTTCTTGAGTAAATAGTGTTAGATTTTTCTCAAGTTAATTTTTTACTTACTTTGGGATTGCCTATCACAGGTTATGTAAACATTCGTTTTTAGATTTTTTGCATGTTCTCACTTTCCTGGTTTATTCAAATATGAAGGTCTTCAATCTTTGATCAACCATTTCATAGTAGCTTCATGAGGAAACTGAGATGCAAACTGTCAGTGAAAAGCTGATTTTGGATTTTGTGATGGTTTTAAGCATCTTCGCTCAGGAATGCCAGAATTGCTATACTAAATGGCATTCTGGTTATTGGTCTTCTGGTAGTGTTAACTGTTTAGCAACTTCAGTCACTCAGTCATGTCTGACTCTTTGCAACCCCATCAATTGCAGCATGCCAGGCCTCCCTGTCCATCACCAACTCCTGGAGTTCACTCAGACTCACGTCCATCGAGTCTGTGATGCCATCCTTTAGCAACTTAGACACTTGTAAAATACTAAAGTTACATGCTTACTTTTTTAAGTTACTTATTACTATAACACTTCCAAATTTAATTGACTGTCAGATTTTATTTCTAAAATTTTTCTATGATAATTTAAAGGATGAAATACTGGAGCTGTTGTAGAAGAAAAACTTCTGATTTTAATACATTCTTAGCCCAAGAGGGCTGTACAACAGGGAAACACATGTGGACTAAAAAGGATGCTGTAAGTAATGTTTAAAAAATAGCCTATTGGAGTGTATTTATCTGAGTCATTTTGAAGACATTTGAGATTACTCTGTCTTTAGATTCAAGAAAAAAAAAAAGTTCCTCAGTTTGATGAACCTAACTAAAATCTAAAATTAATCTGAGTCAAGCTCTTAACGCACTGCTCTTTGATCAGAATAACCATTGTGTATATTGATTACAAATATGTAGATTGTTTTGAAATAGTAAGCTAGTCTAAATGGAAGCATATTTTTCTGTAATTGCATACTTTGTTTTGACTTTTTCTGTTTAAAAATCACTTTTCTGGTCATTTGAGTTACCATTGAGACCTCTGATGCTCTTTTGGCCCCTTACTGTCATTCAGCCATTTATACATGACAGACACTCCATCTAGTGGCCAAACGGTAGGATTGTAGACTTGTTTCTTTGGAATTGTTTATGTTTTTGTGTTTTTTAAATTTATTTATTTTAATTGGAGGCTAATTGCTTTACAGTATTGTGGTGGTTTTTGCCATACATTGACATGAATCAGCCTCTGCTTGCTACCAGAAAACTTAGCAAAAGAAAAGCGAAAGCATCAGTTTCTACTTACCTAACAGCATTTTAAAAGACTTGTAGCTATGCAAATAATCTCGGAAAATCCCATTAAACTGTAAGAAGGCAAGCAACTCATTGCTAAATACATATTTGTTAGTTGTTATTAACGTGTCTTTTAATACATTAAATTAGTTTTATGTGCTGTATTGGCACTAAAAAGTCCAAGACAATGATGTTTTCAGTGTGTGTATCTTTATGTTAGATTACTTTAGGAATTCAGTGTATATTAGCATATATTATTATGTCTGCTTTTTAATAACACTTGGGTTAGATATTGTAAATGTTATCTGTTAAGTTATAATGATTTGTCTACCACAAAACTTCTATGAGTGTTTTATTAGTAAAAAGTGAAATCTCCCTGTATTTTCTCCAAGGTACGAAAATTTGAAAGTTTTGCTTTGAAAAAATAAAATGTTGTTTTGTGTGCTTAAGTTTTCATAGTATAACTCTTGATGAAAAACACCTTTTTATTATTTTTTAATGCATATAGTTGTCAACTATTGAGTGACTAAGCCAGGTGTTTAAGGGCAAAAAAATTTAAGTGGTGTAAGTAATTTAAATTCAGTTGGCGTAATTATACAAAAATATAAATACTGCTTTTTCAAATAATAGTGTCTCACAATCTCATGCATTAAATTACCCTCAGTTATAAGACACATCACACTTCATCTTTCAAGTAGTTATTGTTACAGCAGTGTATCATTCATAGGTAATAATTTATTTCCATAATAGTAATCAAAAGATTATTTCCACAAATTCTTACCTTTTATTCGTGTTATTGTAAGAGGAAAATATTCAATAAGAACAGCAGACACTTAAAACTAGTCAATTATTTTTCCTCAAATTTCAGTGTGTAGAAAATAACTGGAAAGTTATTATGCATGAGATTAAGATGTTGTCTGGTTTATATTGTTGAGCAAATATCTCTACTTCAGTCTCAAAAGTATGGTCTTAAGTCATAAAGCTAGTATTTTGTTTTATTGGTTAAACTTCTTGATAGGGGCTTTAGAATTTGTTTATGCTTAAAAATATTAAGGGCTCAATTTTATGTGGTGTTTTTCTCAATTTTAATGGGTCAGATTACTCTTTTTAAGAGGTTAAGACACTTTGTAAATTCAAAGTTTCTCTTATATTGCAGGGGAAAAAGGTTGTTCCGTGTAGACATGACTGGCATCAGACTGGGGGTGAAGTCACCATTTCAGTATATGCGAAAAATTCACTTCCAGAGCTCAGCCAAGTGGTAGCAAATAGCACATTGGTGAGTACACTAGGCAGCTCTGTCCTGTGCGTTGTCCCATTGAAAGTGTGTGTGTCTTCTCTGTGTCAGGTTGCGGCTGCAGCGTGCAGGGCCCTCCATGTTGCTGTGCGGGCACTTGGTAGCCCGGGCCCTCTCCAGCTGCGGCGTGTGTGTCTTAGCTCCCCAGCCAGGGCTCGAACCTTCATCCCTGCATTGGGAGGCGGATTCTTCCAGTGGTGTTCCCTGGAACACCAGGGAAATCACTACACATTATTCTTACTGTATTGTAAAATGTTGATCTTGCTTGAGCTGTTTTAAGATTTTTAAAAGTTTCTCCAATTCAAAAAAATAATTTGAAATTACTTTCCTAGAAACTACTTTAAGTGAACGTTCTCAGCGAGATATTTCTGAAGCATCCTGAAAGTACTGTAGTGGCTTAGAAGATTTATAGATAATAATGCTACTTAGTTCTCAATATGAAATTCCATGTTAATATTTTTTTCACTGTTAACGGTTTTCTCAAAGTATAATATTGGCAGTTCCTTAAAATAACTTAAATGATTTTTATCCGTGTCTTCTTATTTTTATAATCACTGTTTTAATATCATAAATCCTTACTTTGGTTTTGATCCATTAATCTACTTTTTTTTTTTTCCAGTTAAATGTACACATTGTATTTGAAGGAGAGAAGGAATTTCATCAAAATGTGAAATTATGGGGTGTAAGTATTATAAATCCAGCAGAATTTTTTCTTAGTATTTAAAATGCCATTTTATAATAAAAGACAGTACTTTAGGTAAGCATTGATGCAGAGTAGATAAATAACTTAGCATTATTTCTTACCCAGGAGTTTACATCTAAGGCTAGAGATGACCTTAGAAGCTTGGAGTTTTGACTGTTAGCAGTAGGCATAGACATGAAATCTTGTGTATCATTTAAACTTATTGCCTCTAAAATTAGTAAAGCCATCCAGAATACTGGCATTTTCTTTAATATGTTACAGGTGATTGATGTAAAGCGAAGCTACGTAACTATGACTGCAACAAAGATTGAGATCACCATGAGAAAAGCTGAACCTATGCAGTGGGCAAGCCTTGAACTGCCTGCAGCCAAAACCGAGGAAAAACAAAAGGAAGAGACAACGGAATGAGTTGGGAAGGGAAGGAAATGTTACTGGCTGTTTCAGAATTCTTGCTATGTGGTCAAGTGGTGGCTTGCCGCTGTGCTCTTGTTTTCTTGTTGTTGTTGAATCTGGCATTTCAGGGTCTGCAGTAGGTTAAAGCCAAAGTTGGTTTATCTTTTTGTGCCTCCCATATCGCTTTTGAGTTACCTAAATTAATTCTTCATTTCTCTTCACTAATAGAACTGTAGTTGTGTCCTATACTTGAAGAAGCTAGAAAATGGCTCATAACAGTTATAATATTTCTTAGCATAATATTACATTAATCAGAGAAATGTAAAGAAACATTTGTTTTTACATCTCTTTCTTTTATCCTATAATTAATCACTAAAACAAGATGGAATGTCAAATTTTTAATTAGCTTTTTCATGAATCTGTGTTCCTATGATACTTGAAAATCTTTAAGGAAGAGATGAAGCTCTGCATTGCTTTTCCACTCAACAATAACATTTTGTAGGGGGATTAACTCATGGTAGTGTCATACTTAAGTAGTAGCAAGGAAATACAAACATTGATTAACAAATCAGAATTCATTTACAACTAATTGGATTAAAAATTACATCAGTACCTGTATACTTGCCAAGCACTGTGATCTAAGAATATAGGAAACATAAATAATTAAAAGGTATCAATTTGATTAAAATTCACCATTTTATAAGACTAAACAGTAGTGTTAACATCTCTTTCCTAATTATTCATAAGGTCTTTGTATGGTGTTATGACTGAATTGTACCTAACTTACAGTTTGTGCCTGCCCTCTTAGAATCTTTTATAAGTTATAAAGATAAATTATATATATTATCTGGCCTCCCTGGTGGAAAACTGTCTGTAAAATTGCAGGCTAAAAGACTTTTGGAAATACATAAGGGTATCAGAAAAGTAAATACTTAAACTTTGCTTTATGACAGCTATTACATGTGAAATAAACAAAATAGCTTATTCTTTTGAAGGTTTTTTTTTTTTTAAGTTTTCACAAACAGCTTGACAATTCTAGGTGATACAGTGTTGATTATATATTGTATTGATTAAACATAGGTATCACAGAATTAGATAGTTCATGCTAATTGAACCCATTAAAGGATAATTAGTTTTTGAGGCAGTGCAGAGTTCACAAAGGAAACTGAAATTAAGACATGTTATGAAGGCAGAAACTACGGCAAAACTTAATACATGTGAGTATATATTATGTTTATGTAGATTAAAATAATTATTTCTTAAGCTTCTTGAGTGTTTTTCTTTCTTGGTATTAATGGACTTGAAAAGTTTGCGGAAGTACAGTTTTAGTTAATAGTGTTTCTCAAGTCTATTACCCTTAACAAATAAATAACTATTAGATGTAGTTAGTATAATTATTAAATGGTTTAGCTGTGTTACGTATAAAGACAGAAAAATTGGCAGCCAGCTTTTATGACACTAAAATACCATGGCAAGAAATTTTTGCACTGGAGATTGGACCCAAACGAAATGCATATTTCTAGTACTTGGGGTTGTATTTAAATTTTTTTAACTTTTCATAATTCTGGAACCTGAGTTCATTTAGAGACATGAAATCTAGAATAAGGATTGATAATTGATTTGATTTGAGATAAGGTTACTAGGCCCTTTACTGATCATTCCTTCCTGAGGTTTTTCCCCCTAAGCAATACGTGATATGTACCCTTGAACTATTACTTAAAGCAAGAATATTATTCATGTAAGAGTTAGTTACAAACCACTCACCTTTATATATAATGTATTATCTATACATTATATACTCACAATTTATGTATTTAGTCTGATTATACTAGGGACCATTCTATTTCCTTTGTTATTCCTGTGAACCTCTGAATTTGTTGCATAAATAAAAATCTAAATATAAACAATTATCTTAGACTCATACGTACAGTTAAAATTAAGTAGAATGAGTTTTAATTATCAATCTGGGTCAAAATTCTGGGTAACTTTATTCAGTTGTTGCTCTAGAAAAGCTTCGTCTATCTTAGTGTATTCATAGTAATTACTATAGCAAAATAAAGCTAGGTTTATTGTACACTTGATAACTAATCTGATGGGTAAGTCAACATTTTAGGGAAATTTAAAATAGCATTTTTCTTGCTTGGCACGTTCACTAATATAAAGGAAGAAAAGTGCTGAGAATTTGAACTTTTATTTTTAACCTCTTATTTTCATATAAGTTTAGATTTGCAGAAGTTGCAAAAAAGTACAGTTTTTTTTTATGTCCTGTATTAATCTTCCCCAACTGCTAAAATCTTACATATCATTAGAACATTTACAAAACTAAGAATTAGCCTTGCTACAATACCATCAACTAACGTTGAACATTAGTTTTGATTATTTGTTTTTAGTAGAACACGATTTTCCGAGTAGCTCTTGAGACCTAGTATTTTGATAGTAATTAAAACCAGCAATTTATGAGCCATTAAAATATAAATTGAAATCAACCTATCATAGACAAACATTGTAACCAAATATTAGCAGAGTACTGCAGTGATCTATTTTATTAAAATTTATATTTTATGCCAGAGATTTTAATTCTTACTAAGTAAACTTGTTTGGTTTTCTTTAGACAGTTCTTGAGCGATCTAAGGGTGAACAGACCCTTAAGGAGCTCTTGCCAGTATCTTAAGATGACTGGGTTATTGCTCTACCGTCCCTTGCTTTGGGAAAAAAAATCATTACCCAGATTGAAAATTTATGTTATACATACACCTGTAATAAATAAATTAACAGAAAATCTTGAAAGTGAAAATTCCCTGGTGGTCCAGTGGTTTAGGCTCTGTGTTTCTACTGCAGGGGACGGGTTTGGAGTAAAGAAAAAAAGTTGGAGTAAAGAAAAAAAGGATTAAAAGCTCACTTTATGAGGTCCGTAACCTTTCTTTTTCTTTGTAATGGCCAGGTACTTTTTATTATCAGAAAGTTAAGGAATTTTCTGGTTTGTTTCATTCAAATTATTTTGACCTGGTATTCACTTTTGATACTTATTTTCATTCTTTTGCTTATGTTATAATTCTTTAGCCTCAGTTCTATAATGCAAACTAAGTCCTACCTTGTTTCTAACTAAGTTTCCAAGTTTCATTTCTTTTGTTTTTTGGGTAGCTGGGAAGTTGGTGTTTTACTTGATTGCTTCCTTTCTGCCCAAATCTTTTACAAGTTAAACTCCTCTGGAGTTGTTGCGTGGCTTGGTTTTTTTTTTTTTAAGTACAGATGCATGGTGCTTTATACTTTATACCTTTGACATTATCTCTAAAATACTAGACTTGCAAAGGTTGCTTGTTTTTTTTTTTTTTTTTTTGCATAGTTTGATTTTACTTCTTTAAGTTTTTGTATAGCTCTTAGTGTGAAGAATTCCATAAAAAAGTTACTTTTAAAGGGTATGGTTTTATTAAATGCCAGTTAATGCCTTTTCTTATTTTTCCAATTTAGTAGGCCACCTTTAATGTATACTTAAGTGAAAACTTCCAGCCTTAAACATTTTTATGTTGCTTAAAAATTATGTGGCAAAATAATTTTATTTGCTAATCCTTTTTGACTCGGCAGATAACAGTGTCCAGATGATTGTGTTGTTAAATTATGCTTTTAAGACTGCTAAGAAAGATTAAGCCTGGGAGAGGGAATTATCATTCTGTCAAAATGCTTATTACTCCCTGAAGCTGTAATACTTTCTGTTCCAAAAATGAGATTAGATGAGTGTATTAATGTTTTTTAAAAAATATTGTCATCCTTCATGTTGCTTATTTCAGTTTAGAGTTCCATATTTATTAATTATTTATTTGTGTGATTGATTTGTTAATGGTTGTATCCTCTTATAGACCACATATAGCCTTGACTGTGTCTAGGCCAACCATCATACTCCTGTTTTCTAGTGTAGTACTTGGCATGTTGGCTGGCTCTTACAAACATCAAGGCATGCAGCGCTTGTTACGGGCCAGTCTAAGGACTTATGAATATGGACTTAATCCTCATGATACCCTGTGAGGTATATTCTCTTGTTACAGGCAAGGAAACTGATTTATGGCACAAGTTTAATAACTTGCCCGATGGCAAAACTAGTGAGTTGTGGAATAGAGATTTCAAACTCAGGCACCTGGCTTTGTGTTCTGTGCTCCTGACTGTTTTATGCTGCTTGTGTCTGTCAGTTGAATTAATGGGTTCCATGAAACATTGGCGTATACTGCATGGAAAACTAGTACCATTGTGTTTAGTTACCAGGAAAAATCTTACTTTTTCATATGTTTTGTTAGAAAATAAATTTATAAAATAAAGTATGTAGTCCTTTTGTCTGTATGGTTTTGGTTCTAATAATAGCTGGGTTAAAAACGTATCATTTATGATTTAACAACTCTTAAGGATTCTAGTTTCTTTAAACAGCTTCCAAAGAAATTTCAGAGTCCTCCTCAGTTCAAAAAAGTTGCCATTGTCATTTTGATTGTCATGTATTTTGCATATAGCTTGTAGACAGGAATTTATACCTGTGTGTTGGATAAAATATGTTATGAAACCATATTAAACTTACCTTAGTTTTCTCCATTAGTATGAGAATTGGTTGAAACAGTTTAGGTCTGGAGCATAACATGTGCAGAAAAAGATAAGACTGTAAATATAGGGATAAATAGCAAAAGAATTGCTGGCTTTTGAATCTGAATTGTTGGCTTTGATCTTGTAGTCCAGGTTATTGGTCATCAAAATACCACTTCTAGGCCAGCAGTGTCGGCATCTGGGAATCTGTTACAAATGGAAATTCTTGGTCCCCAACATGTCAGACCTACTAAATCAGAGCCTCTGGGAGTGGTGTCCAAAAGTCTGTGGAAGAATTTCCATTTTATTCTATGATGGAAAAACACTAGCAGCGTGGATGTCTAATGAGGCTTGCTTTTTTTCTTTTTATCAGCTTCATTTGTTTTCAATTAACTTTTTGTTTAAGAACCATTTTGGATTTAAAAGTTGTGAAGATAGTACAGAATTCCCATATATTCCACTATTTTTAACATCTTGCATTAGTACGGTACATTTTTACAGTTAATGATCCAGTATTGATCCATTATTATGAACAAAGTCCATACTTCATTCTGATTTCCTTAGTTTCACCTAATGTCTTTCTTTCTGTTGCAGGCTCCCATCCAGGACACCACATTTCATTTAGTCATCATTTGTCCTTGGTCTTTTCTTCTTCTTGACAGTTTCTCAAACTTTCTTGAAAACCTTACCAGTTTGGAGAAGTACTGGTCAGGTATTTTGTAGAATGTCTTATAATCGGGAATTGTCTGATGTTTTCCTTAGGATTAAACATATGTGTTTTGAGAAAGAAAACCCCAGGGGTAAAGTGCCATTCTCATTGGTGGTGTGGAATAGGTACTGTCAAGGTGGCTCACCATTGCAGTCTGGCTGAGGTGTCCGTGAGACTTGTAAGAGGGAAGTTACTCCGTGTCTGGTCTTCTTTCAGTCATGTGCAGCCCACACTTAAAAAAGGCTAGGGAGTTATGCTCCGTCTCTGAAGGGTAGAGTATCTACATACATGATTTAGGATTTTTGTGCACTGGAAGATTTGTTTCCTCCTGGTTTATTTAATCATATATATATATATATATATATATATATATATATATATACACACACACACACCCAGATAGACTCGTTTTTAGACTTTGAGTTATACTCCATGTTGCTTTCTCAAGTTGTCCAGCGTTGGTTCCTGTAGCCTTTCAGTTGCCTCTGTGTTCCTTTGTCACGCCCCTGGCCTGTCACTGTGGGTTTGTTTTCGGTTTGGCTTGGTTTTGGTTTTGTGTTAGCACATTCTTTCTGGCACTTGAGCCTGCTCAAGGCAGTCATTTCTCCAAAGATTCTAGGTTCTTCTTATTGGGAAATTGTCAGGAAGCATTTAACAGGAGGCTTCCTGTGTGCTGTTTTGGATCTGTCAGGAATTCTCTGTTCCTTATTAATTCCTAAATATTCAGGAGTTAAGAGAAGAGGCAAGCCTCTCCTGGGGGCTGAGGAATCCAGATATTTAAGTACCCTCTTCCTTTTTATGAACCATATAGTAAAAGTGATTATTTACAACCCTCTCTCTTTCATATGGATGACCTCTTGTTTCCTTGTAAGTTTTGATTTTATCTCTACTGAAAATAGCTGTCTTGTAAGACAGTATAAATACCTACACAATGTTGAATAAAACACCTTTGCTCCATCAGAGCTTTGGTCCCCTTGTCTTGCTTTCTCTCTCTCTCTCCCTCTCAGGCTATTTCTTTGGAGTGCAGAGGCACTCTGAGTTCACATTCCTGCACGGGCTTCTAAGACCCTCTCAAGAAGGCGCTGTGTGCCTTCACCCCATCGAGAGGGCGCCTGAGGCCTCCGTGAACAGAGAAGCTCTGTTTCAGGGACTTTATTGGCTTTCTGCATAAACCAAGGAATATCAGCCTCTTTCTCTCTCCTTCACTTTCTTATCTGTCGACTCTGGACCACCAGGTTCCGGTCCATTAAAGGACCTCCACAGGAAATGGTGTG
This sequence comes from Bos taurus, assembly GCF_002263795.3. Lineage (NCBI taxonomy): Eukaryota > Metazoa > Chordata > Mammalia > Artiodactyla > Bovidae > Bos > Bos taurus. The sequence continues at coordinate 5,077,097 of NC_037356.1, forward strand.
TGTCTCCCCACTCCTACAGTAAACAGCCCTGGCTTCTATCATCCACTGTCTGTTTACTTGTTCAGTTTCAGCATACATGTACAGCAGTATCAGAATTTGTAACCTAATCTACCGTGCAAAACAGATCTATCCCTTGGAGCAGTGCTTAGGTAGTTTTCTGTCTGTAGACTTAATCCATTTTTAGACTCCTGCAATCTCAGAGTTAGTTGGACAAATTTTTCCCCTCACTTCTTTCTTTGAGGTTTTTTCATATATTTGAGATTCTTTTTCATTAATTTGTAATAAGACATATTATTTTAGAAAGATCATTGTTACGGAATTCCCTGGCAGTCCAGTGGTTAGGACTCCCAAGTTTCCAACTGCAGGGGACCCAGTTTTAATCCCTGGTCAGGGAACTCTGATCCCCCAGGTCTAGGGACACGGCCAATGTATATATATATAAAAATTATCTAAATAGATCATTGTAATGAAAGGTACAATTAGAAGTGGTTCAAGGAGAAAGGCCCTTTAGGATGAAGGTGTGAAATACAGCGGAATCAGTAGGAAGAGAAAATAATAGATTTAACTCAACACAAAGGAATTAGAGATTAGAGGGTGAGATTTTTAACAATAACTCCGAGGTTTATTTCCTTCAGGGGATCTTCCCAACCCAGGGATTGAACCCACATCTCCTCCCTTGGCAGGCGCATTCTTTCCCACTGAGCCACCAGGTTAGTCCATCTAAACAAGATAGGGATTATATAAAAAAGCTTTTGGAAGAAGTGATTTTTCACATAGGACCCTTTGAGTCCAAAGCACGTATTTTTGAAGAAAGTTTTGCTGATCACAAGGAGCAGGTTCATGGTGAAGGAATTTGGTGCTTTTCTAGACAAAGGAGATGCAAAAATTGGACTCATGAAATCAGCTTCTGAACTATCTGAATACATGTACAAGTTTCCCAGAGCACAGAATGCCTCATTCCTGCTCTCCACCCTGAACTCTTTCAGGGTGTGTTGAAACTCAGCAGCTGCAGCAGAATGTAGTTTAATCGTAGTGGTAGATCAGTTCAGTCGCTCAGTCATGTCCAACTCTTTGCAACCCCATGGACTGCAGCTCACTAAGCGTCCCTGTCCGTCAGCAACTCCCAAAGTTTACCCAAACTCATGTCCATTGAGTCGGTGATGCCAACCAACCATCTCATCCTCTCTTGTCCCCTTTTCCTCCCACCTTCAATCTTTCCCAGCATCAGAGTCTTTTCCAATGAGTCAGCTCTTCATATCAGGTAGCCAAAGTATTGGAGTTTCAGCTTCAGCATCAGTCCTTCCAATGAATACCCAGGACTGATTTCCTTTAGGATGGACTGGTTGGATCTCCTTGCTGTCCAAGGGACTCTAAAGGGTCTTCTCCAGACCACAGTTCAAAAGCATCAATTTCGTCAGCGCTCAGCTTTCTTTATCCAACTCTCACATCCATATGTGACTACTAGAAAAACAATAGCTTTGACTAGATGGATCTTTGTTGGCAAAGCAATGTCTCTGCATAATATGCTGTCTAGGTTGGTCATAATTTTTCTTCCAAGTAACAAGCGTCTTTTAATTTAATGGCTGCAGTCACCATCTGAAGTGATTTTGGAGCCCCCCAAAAAAAGTCTGCCATTATTTCCACTGTTATCCCATCCACTGGCCATGAACTGATGGGACCAGATGCCATGATCTTAGTTTTCTGAATGTTGAGTTTTAAGCCAGCTTTTTCACTCTTCTACTTTATCAAGAGGTTCTTTAGTAGTTCTTTGCTTTCTGCCATAACGGTGGTGTCATCTGCATATCTGAGGTTGTTGATATTTCTCCCAGCAATCTTGATTCCAGCTTGTGCTTCCTCCAGTCCAGCATTTCTCATGATGTACTCTGCATATAAGTTAAATAAGCAGGGTGACAATATACAGCCATGACATACTCCTTTCCCAATTTGGAACCAGTCTGTTGTTCCATGTCCAGTTCTAACTTTCTTCTTGACTTGCACCCAGATTTCTCAGGAGGCAGGACAGGTGGCCTGATATTTTCATCTTTTGAAGAATCTTCCACAGTTTATTGTGATCCACACAAAGTTGAGTTCAGTCACTCAGTCGTGTCCAACTCTTTGCAACCCCATGAACTGCAGCACTCCAGGCCTCCCTGTCCATCATGAACTCCCGGAGTTTGCTCAAACTCATGTCTACTGAGTTGGTGATGCGATCCAACCATCTCTTCCTCTGTCGTCCCCTTCTCCTCCTGCCCTCAATCTTTCCCAGCATCAGAGTCTTTTCCAGTGAGTCAACTCTTCGCATCAGGTGGCCAAAGTATTGGAGGTTCAGCTTCAGCATCAATCTTTCCAATGAACACCCAGGACTGATCTCCTTTAGGATGGACTGGTTGGATCTCCTTGCAGTCTAAGGGACTCTGAAGAGTCCTCCAGTGCCACAGTTCAAAAGCATCAGTGGCATAGTCAATAAGTAAGAAGAAGATGTTTTCCTGGAACTCTCTTGCTTTTCGATAATCCAATGGATGTTGGCAGTTTGATCTCTAGTTCCTCTGCATTTTTCTAAATCCAGCTTGAACATGTGGAAGTTCATGGTTCATGTACTTTTGAAGCCTGGCTTAGAGAATTTTGAGCATTACTTTGCTAGCATGTGAGATGAGTGCAATTGTGCGGTAGTTTGAGCATTCTTTGGCATTGCCTTTCTTGGGGATTGGAATGAAAACTGATCTTTTCCAGTCCTTTGGCCACTGCTGAGTTTTCCAAATTGGCTGGAATATTGAATGTAGCACTTTCACAGCAGCATCTTTTAGGATTTGAAATAGCTCAACTGCAATTCCATTAACTCCACTAGCTTTGTTCGTCGTGATGCTTCCTAAGGCCCACTTGACTTCACATTCCGGGATGTCTGGCTCTAGGTGAGTGATCACACCATCGTGATTATCTGGGTCATGAAGATCTTTTTTACATAGTTCTGTGTATTCTTGCCACCTCTTCTTAATATCTTCTGCTTAGCTCCATACCATTTCTGTCCTTTATTGAGCCCATCTTTGCATGAAATGTTTCCTTAGTATCTCTAATTTTCTTGAAGACTTCTGTAGTCTTTCCCATTCTATTGTTTTCCTCTGTTCTGATTTGCACTGATTACTGAGGAAGGCTTTCTTATCTCTCCTTGCTACTTTTCTCCTTTGCCTCTTGCTTCTCTTCTTTTCATAGCTATTGCAAGGCCTCCTCTGACAACCATTTTCCCTTGTTGCATTTCTTTTTCTTGGGAGTGGTCTTGATCACTGCCTCTTGTACCATGTCATGAACCTCCATCCATAGTTCATCAGGCACTCTGTCTAGCAGATCTAGTTCCTTGAACATATTTTCACTTCCACTGTATAACTGTAAGGTATTTGATTTAAGTCATAACCTGAATGGTCTAGTGGTTTTCCCTACTTTCTTCAATTTATGTCTGAATTTGGCAATAAGGAGTTCATGATCTGAGCCACAGTCAGTTCCCGGTCTTGTTTATGCAGACTGTATAGATCTCCATCTTTGGCTGCAAAGAATATAATCAGTCTAGTTTCGGTGTTGACCATCTGGTGATGTCCATGGGTAGCGTCTTCTCCTGTGTTGTAGGAAGAGGGTGTTTGCTATGACCAGTGCGTTCTCTTGGCAAAACTCTGTTAGCCTTTGCCCTACTTCATTCTGTACTCCAAGGCCAAATTTGCCTGTTACTCCAAATATTGACTTCCTACTCTTGCCTTCCAGTCCCCTATGTTGAAAAGGACATCTATTTTGGGTATTAGTTCTAGAAGGTCTTGTATGTCTTCATAGAACCGTTCAGCTTCTTCACCATTACTGGTCGGGGCATAGACTTGGATTATTATGATTATGAGTGGTTTGCTTTGGAAATGAACAGAAATCATTCTGTCATTTTTGACAGTGTACCCAAGTACTGCATTTTGGACTCTTGTTGACTATGAGGGCTACTCCATTTCTTCTAAGGGATTCTTGCCCACAGCAGTAGATACAATGGTCATCTGAGTTAAATTCACCCATTCCAGTCCATTTTAGTTCACTGATTCCTAAAATGTCACTGTTCACTCTTGCCATCTCCTGTTGACCACTTCGAATTTGCCTTGATTCACGGACCTAACATTCCAGGTTCCTATGCAATATTGCTCTTTCCAGCATCAGACTTGACTTCCATCACCAGTTACATACACAGCTGGGTGTTGTTTTTGCTTTGGCTCCATCTTCATTCTTTCTGGAGTTATTTCTCCACTGATCTCCAGTACCATATTGGGCACCTACCGACCTGGGGAGTTCATCTTTCAGTGTCCTGTCTTTTTGCTTTTTCATACTGTTCATGGGGTTCTCAAGGCAAGAATACTGAAGTGGTTTGCCATTCCTTCTCCAGTGGACCACGTTTTGTCAGAACTCTCCACCATGACCCATCTGTCTTGGGTGGCCTACACAGCATGGCTCATGGTTTTATTGAGTTAGACAAGGCTCTGACCATGTGATCAGATTGGTTAGTTTTCTGTGATAGTGGTTTTCATTCTGCTTGCCCTCTGATGGAGAAGGATAAGAAGCTTATGGAAGCTTCCTGATGGGAGAGACTGACTGAGGGGGAAACTGGGTCTTGTTCTCATGGGTGGGGCCGAGCTCAATAAATCTTAATCCAGTTTTCTGTTTATGGACAGGGCTGTGTTCCCTCTCTGTTATTTAACCTGAGGCCAAACTATGGTGGAGGTAATGAAGATAATGGCAATCTCCTTCCAAAGATCCCATGCATGTACTGCTACACTCAGTGCCCCCAACCCTGCAGCAGGCCACCTCCGACCCGCACCTCTGCCAGAGACTCCTGGACACTCACAGGTAAATCCGGGAGAGTCTTGTGGGGTCACTGCGCCTTTCTCTTGGGTCCTGGTGCACACAGGGTTCTGTTATGCCCTCTAAGAATCTATTTCCCAGTCCAGTGTATGTTCTGACAGCTCTATGATGGGGTTAATGGTGACCTCCTCCTGAGGGCTTATGTCATACCCAGGTCTGCTGCACCCAGAGCTACTGACCCGTACCTCCACAGGAGATGCTCAAACACAGTTCTGGCTCAGGCTCCATGGGGTTCCTGGGTCCTGGTCTGCACAAGGTTTGTTTGAGCCCTCTGAGCGTCTCTGGCAGAAATGGGGTTTGATTCTAAACATGAATTAGCCCCTCCTACCGTCTTGCTGGGGCTTCTCCTTTGCCCTTGAACATTGGGTATCTCCTCACAGCCGCTCTAGCACCACGCAGCCGCTGCTCTAGAGCCTAAAGTCTTGCTGGGGCTTCTCTGCCCTTGGACGGTGGTAGTGCTAGATGGCAACTGCCAATTTGTAGTTGACAAAATCTAAAATTGGCACTGCCATTTCTCTATTAGTGTTTAGTGTTTTCTTTCTTAGTATCAAGTGTATTCATTATTGTGAAAAGATAAATGTAGTTAGTTGAGCTATGAACTTTCTTGATAAGGACCTCTGTAGGGCTGATGGGCTATTAATAAGAATCTGCAGAGCTCAATGAAAGTAAAAGCCCCTTGGCAATTAATTTGTACTTTGTTGGCCTTATTTGGCATCTAGAATCTGGCCTTATCATTTGGGAGTTTTCTAAATCTGTATTCTTAGGTATAAATCATTGGAAAACAATGTTCATCAGCAAATAACATTACTGTAACAGGGTGTCCAGGAGCTTCCGGTGGAGGCATGGGTCAGCGGTGGCCTGCTCCAGCATTGGGGGTGCTGAGTGTAGCAGTGCATGCATGGGACCTTTGGAAGGAGACTGCCATTATTTTCATTACCTCCACCATAGTTTGGTGTCAGGTCAAACAACAGGGAGGGAACACAGCCCTGCCCATCAACAGAAAATTGGATTAAAGATTTACTGAGCATGGCCCTGCCCATGAGAACAAGACCCATTTTCCCCCTCACTCAGTCTCTCCCATCAGGAAGATTCCATAAGCCTCTTATCCTTCTCCATCAGACAGTAGACAGAATGAAAACCACAATCACAGAAAACTAACCAATCTGATCACATGGACCACAGCCTTGTCTAACTCAGTGAAACTATGAGCCATCCCGTGCAGGGCCACCCAAGATGGACAGGTCATGGTGGAGAGTTCTGACAAAATGTGGTCCACTGGAGAAGGGAATGGCGAAAGTCGAGTGATACATGGAGTAGCAAGCAAATTTGTCCTCGGAGTACAGAATGAAGCAGGGCAAAGGCTAACAATTTTTCCCAGAAAATGCACTGGTCATAGCAAACAGCCTCTTCCTACAACACAAGAGAAGACTCTACCCATGGACATCACCAGATGGTCAAGACTAAAATCAGACTGATTATATTCTTTGCAGCCAAAGATGGAGAAGTTCTATACAGTCAGCAAAAAGAAGACCAGGAGCTGACTGTGGCTCAGATCACGAACTCCTTATTGCCAAATTCAGGCTTAAGTTGAAGAAAGCAGGGAAAACCACTAGAGCATCTGGGTAATGACCTAAATCAAATCCCTTATGATTATACAGTGGAAGTAACAAATAGATACAAGGGATTAGATCTGACACAGTGCCTGAAGAACTATGGATGGAGGTTCATGACATTGTATAGGAGTCAGGGATCAAGACCATCCTCAAGGAAAAGAAATGCAAAAAGGCCAAATGGTTGTCTGAGGCGGCTTTACAAATAGCTGAGAAAAGAAGAGAAGCTAAAGGCAAAGGAGAAGAGGAAAGATATACCTATTTGAATGCAGAGTTCCAAAGAAGAGCAAAGAGAGATAAGAAAGCCTTCCTCAGAGATCAGTGCAAAGAAACAGAGGAAAACAATAGAATGGGAAAGATTAGCGATCTCTTCAAGAAAATTAGGGATACCAACTGAACATTTCATGCAAAGATGGGCTCATTAAAGGACAAATGGTATGGACCTAACAAACAGAAGATATTAAGAAGAGGTGGCAAGAATACACAGAAGAACTATATGAAAAAGATCTTAATGACCCAAATCACACCCATGGTGTGATCACTCACCTAGAGCCAGACATCCCAGAATGTGAAGTCAAGTGGGCCTTAGGAAGCATCATGATGAACAAAGCTAGTGGAGGTGATAGAATTCCAGTTGAGCTATTTCAAATCCTGAAAGATGATGCTGTGAAAGTGCTGCACTCAATATGCCAGCAAATTTGGAAAACTCAGCAGTGGCCAAAGGACTGGAAAAAATCAGTTTTCATTTCAATCCCAAAGAAAGGCAATGCCAAAGAACGCTCAAACTACCGCACAATTGCACTCATCTCACATGCTACCAAAGTAATGCTCAAAATCCTCCAAGCTAGGCTTCAACAGTACATGAACCGTAAACTTCCAGGTGTTCAAGCTGGATTTAGAAAAGGCAGAGGAAGCAGAGATCAAATTGCCAACATCTGTTGAATCATCGAAAAAGCAAAGAGAGTTCCAGAAAATCATCTGTTTCTGCTTCATTGACTATGCCAAAGCCTTTGACTGTGTGGATCACAATGAACTGTGGAAAATTCTTCAAGAGGTAGAATACCAGACTACCTTATCTCTCTCTTGAGAAATCTGTATGCAGGTCAAGAAGCAACAGTTAGAACTGGACATGGAAGAACAGACTGGTTCCACATTGGGAAAGTACTACGTCAAGGCTGTATATTGTCACCCTGCTTATTTAACTTAAATGCAGAATACATCATGCGAGATGCCAGGCTGGATGAAACACAAACTGGAATAAAGATTGCCAGTAGCAATATCAATAACCTTATATATGCAGATAATACCACCTTTATGGCAGAAAGTGAAGAACTAAAGAGACTCTTAACGAAAGTGAAAAAGAAAAGTGAAAAAGTTGGCTTAAAACTCAACATTTAGAAACCTAAGATCATGGCATCTTGTCCCATCACTTCATGGCTAGTGGATGGGGAAACAGTGGAAACAGTTACAGACATTATTTTGGGGGGCTCCAAAATCACTGCAGATGGTGACTAGCCATGAAATATTTAAAAGACGCTTGCTCCTTGGAAGAAAAGTTATGACCAAACTAGAGAGCATACTAAAAAGCAGAGACATTATTTTGCCAAGAAAGGTCCGTCTAGTCAAAACTATGGTTTTTCCAGTAGTCACGTATGGATGTGAGAGTTGGACTATAAAGAAAGCTGAAGAATTGATTCTTTTGAACTGTGGTGTTAGAGAAGACTCCTGAGAGTCTCTTGGACTGCAAGGAGATCTAACCAGTCCATCCTAAAGGAAATTAGTCCTTTTTGTTCATTGGAAGGACTGATGCTGAAGCTGAAACTTCTTTGGAAAATACTTTGAAACTTCTTTGAAAATACTTTGGCCACCTGATGCGAAGAAGTGACTCATTGGAAAAGACCCTGATGCTGGGAAAGATTGAAGGTGGGAGGAGAAGGGGGCGACAGAGGATCAGATGGTTGGATGGCATCACCAACTCGATGGACATGAGTTTGAGAAAGCTCCAGAAGTTAGTGATGGACAGAGAGGCCTGGCGTGCTGCAGTCCATGGGGTCGCAAAGAGTCAGACCTGACTGAGTGACTAAACTGTAATGGGATGAAAGAAACCATAAGTTAAAAAGAATTATTAGTGCATTAGGCAAATAAATTCACTCATTTCAGTCATGTAAAGCTAAGATTCTTTGTGAAAAGAGTGCCTGTCTCATCAAATACAGGGAGAAACACTTAAACCTGAGCTTTAGTGTTTTAATGAATCAAGGACCACATGTAAAATTATTGTGTTATAAATTATAGGTCGCTTCTTCCAAACAGAGATCTGTTGCCATGCATGCGTGATCTTTTGTATATTACTATGCTTTGTCAGGTCATCTTAAGGCTAGGTGTCTTAATATTTCTTTCTCCCAAGGAATTGTTCTGTGTTGGTAGTTAATGAAATTTGTAGATTTTATTAAAATTTTTGATAAGATACAAAAGTTTGTGACCACCTTTAAGTATTGTAGCCATTCCTTTGCTTATTTTATTTCATTTAAGGAGGCATTTTTTTAGCCACTTCTTATGTGCTGGGGATAATTGACTAAACACGTGGGCCTCTGCTTCCAGAGAAATTTCCATCAAGGAAAGCAAACGGTCATCAAATAAAAACTATGCTAAAGATAATACTGTAAAGAGTGCTTGTGAGAGCATATTTGGTAGATTTTATACATAGATTTTTGGGGGGGCAGACACCAGCGTCCTGAAAAAATGGGCAGGATTTAACCAAATAGAAGAGGGAGGAGAAAGAGATGAAAAGACCTGGAATTGAGGGATAACGATGGTCTCAAGAAAACTCTTGTTAGTCTGCTGAGCCCTCAAGTTTTCTGTCTTGTCCTCACCCCTGAGCAAACATCCCAGCCTTTGGTTTTAGGTTACTCTAGATTCTAGTACATTGTGGTGGTACTAGAATACGATCATTAGAAGCTCTGCTGATGTTCCCTTGTAAAGTGCTTTAATCTAGGCCAAATCTGATCATTAGCTCATAACTAGAATTGGCAAATGCCCCCAGGGAAGTAATCAGTAGTTGTCAGCAGTACTTGGAGAGTTTTAGTATTGAATACATTTAGTCTTCACTGCTTCCACAGCATTTTGATATTTCTAAAAACGTGCATTCAATGAATTTTTTTCTAGTTGTTCGAACTGCAGTGATTGCCTACCAATACCTACTACCTATATCATTCCTGGGAGTGTGGAAGTCCATATTGAAAGGTTTGCTGAGTGCAGCATGATCACATTTAGGAAGTTCACTTGGGCTGAAGTTACTGTAATTGTAGTACAATAGGGGAAAGGAAGTGGGTGATTTGAAAGGAAGTTGTTACATCATTTAAGGGAAAGATATTGTTGGCCTGAATTCAGAATAACTGCCCTTGGTATTGACAGAAGTGGATGAATATAGGAGTTACTGAAATGAGAGGAAACAGAGCAGATGACGCACTCACATTAAAAAGCAACGACAGCACAATGATTAAAATCTATTATAGTACTGTAATTATTTCTGACGTTATTGTTTTACTAAACCCATTTCTATACTTTGAAAGTTGACTAGAGGAGAAATAATTGTTTTCTTGTATCTCATTTCCATGTATAAACTTGAAAGTTTGAAAGTCAATTGATAGTTTTAAAATTCTGAGCTAATAAACACCAAAATAGCCCATGTATGCTTCTGTAAATTAGTGTTATTTATGTCCTCAGAATAGAAAAAGTAGTAAATTCCTAAGATACAAAAAAAGTTTCTATCTTTGAACTTCATTGCATCCTGAACGTTACGGACTTTTCTTCAAAATGAGAACAGCATTACTGTAGTTCTTATTATAAGAAATTCTTAAAGCAATACAGAAAGGTGCAAAGAGTAAAAGCCCAGAACCCCAGTGTGAGCTCTGTGGGTATTCAGTGTGGCGTCTTAGCCTTTACTTTTCTCAAGATTTCATTTCCTAACTCAAAAATAACTCATGGACAACTTACAGTAAAAAGGAAAACTGTTTCAGTCTTACGGTTATTATACTGGAAGTTAACCAGTTTCCCATTGATGAATAGTTTACAGTTTTAATATGATGAAATGTTGTAGTACGTATCCTGGTCACATATATTGGCATTCTTTACAATTTTCCCTAGAATAAATTTTTAGAATTTCTAAATTAAACCATATCCCTACCTTTCACATGCTTTTTATTGGTTTACTTCTATGTCATTCAACATAAAAACATGTTTAAATGATGAAATTATTGTAATAGAAATTCATGGCTTTTCTAAGTTTGAATTTAAAAGTCAATAATAGGGTTTGCAAATGATGTGACTCATAAGGGATTAGTCTGCACAATTTATGAGCAGCTATGTCACTTATTAGCATCAAAACAAACAACACTCTCAAAAAATGGGCAGAAGACTTGAATAGACATTTCTCTAAAGAAGAGACTTGAAAAGGCACATTAAAAAATGATCAAAATTGCTAGTTATTAGAGAAACGGAAATCAAATGAAATAGTGACCTCATACCACTCAGAATGGCTATCACCAAAAAATTCACAAACGACAAATGCTGGAGAGGGTGTGGAGACAAGGGAACCCTCCTTCACTGTTCGTGGGAATATAGATTGGTGCAGCCACTGTGGGAGAGCAGCATGGGGGTTCCTTAAAAAACTAAAAATAGAGCTACCCTATGGCCGTGTAATCCCACTCCTGGGCATGTATCCAGAGAAAAACATGGCCCCAAAAGATACTACACCCCAATGTTCATTGCAGCACTGTTTACAATAGCCAACACATGGAAACAACCTAAATGTTCATCAATAGAGGAATGATTTAAGAAGATGTGGTGTATACACACATAGGCACACACCCTGAAATATCACACAGCCGTTAAAAAGAATGAAATAAGGCCATTTGCAACAATATGGATGGACCTAGAGGGGGTCAAACTGAGTGAAGTCAGACAGAAGAGAAATAGCCTATGACATCCCTTAACTGTGGAATCGAAAAATACAAATGAACTTACAAAACAGAAAGAGACTCACAGACTTAGAAAACGGATTTGGCCGATGCTGGGGGGGGAGGGACAGTTAAGGGCTCTGGGAAGGTCATGTACACACTGCTATATTTAAAATGGATAACCAAGAAAAACATATTGGATAGCGCATGGAACTCTGCTCAGGGTCATGTGCCAGCCTGGATGGGAGGGGGTTGGGGGGAGAATGGATGCATGTGTACGTGTAGCTGAGTCACTTCACTGCACACCTGAAACTATCACAATATTGCTTATTGGCTACATCCCAATGCAAGATGTTTTTGGTGTTGGAAAAAAATAATAAAACCCAAAATTTTTTAAGTCAGTAATAGATTCCCTGGCAGTTCAATGGTTTGAATTCAGCACTTTCACTGTCAGGGCTCAGTCTTGATCCCTGGTCCTGGTTGGGGGAACTTAGATCCCACTACCCCCACAGCAAGGCCTTAAAAATATATATAATAATAAAACAGGCAGAATCCCTGCAGATGGTGACGGCAGTCATGAAAGTAAAAGATGCTTACTCCTTGGAAGAAAATTTATGACCAACCTAGACAGACAGAATATTAAAAAGCAGAGACATTACTTTGCCAACACAGGTTCCATCTAGTCAAACCTATGGTTTTTCCAGGAGTCAGGTATGGATGTGAGAGTTGGACTACAAAGAAAGTTGAGCGCCGAAGAATTGATGCTTTTGAACTGTGGTGTTGGAGAAGACTCTTGAGAGTCCCTTGGACTGCAAGGAGATCCAACCAGTCCATTCTAAAGGAGATCAGTCCTTTTTGTTCATTGGAAGGACTGATGCTGAAGCTGAAACTCCAATACTTCAGCCACCTGATGTGAAGAGCTGACTCATTGGAAAAGACTTTGATGCTGGGAAAGATTGAAGGCAGGAGGAGAAGGGGACGACAGAGGATGAGATGGTTGGATGGCATCACCGAGTCAATGGACATGAGTTTGAGTAAACTCCAGGAGTTGGTGATGGACAGGGAGGCCTGATGTGCTGCAGTCCATGGGGTCGCAAAGAGTCGGACACAACTGAGTGACTGAACTGAACTGAATAAAACAGGCAAAACATTTGTAACTAGCAAAATATTTCCTTGCTGTTTCAAAAGTATTCTTATGAGAATCTCTTAGCATGTGGACCACTGAATAGGATATGCTTAGGGAAAAAACTTTTTTTTTTTTTTTTTCTTTTTGCAGGGGGATGATTCTTTGAGCTGGGAGATAGATAAATGGGAGTTTATTGTATGTTCTTTATGACAGTGTAAGTCTGACAAGGAAGTGCTGTTCTGGGTGTAAAGTACTCAAATCAGGCACCATCCTCTTCTAGAGTGTTTTGTTGTTGTTTTGCTTTTGTTTTTTTAAAACATATCTGAAATGTAACATGTAAATTTAAAGTGTAAAATGTTAATTTGATACATATTGACATTCTAACATGATTGCCATTGTAGTGATAGTTAACACCTCTATCACCTTAGTATCCTTTTTTTTGGAAGTTGGAATAAATTCTCTTAACAATTTTGATGATTGTATTATACTGTCAGTTCAGTTGAATTGCTCAGTCATGTCTGACTCTTTATGACCCATGGACTGCACCATGCCAGGCTTCCTTGTCCATCACTAACTTGCGGAGTTTACTCAAAGTCATGTCCACGGAGTCGATGATACCATCCAACCTCTCATCCTCTGTCATCCCCTTCTCCTCCCACCTTCAATCTTTCCCAGCATCAGCGTCTTTTCAAATGAGTCAGTTCTTCGCATCAGGTGGCCAAAGTATTGGAGTTTCCACTTCAGCATCAGTCCTTCCAATGAATATTCAGGACTGATTTCCTTTAGGATGGACTGGTTGGATCTCCTTGCAGCCCAACAGACTCTCAAGTGTCTTCTCCAACACCACAGTTCAAAAGCATCAATTCTTTGACGCTCAGCTTTCCTTATAGTCCAACTCTCACATCCATACATGACTACTGGAAAAACCATAGCCTTGACTAGATAGAGCTTTGTTGGCAAAGTAATGTCTCTGCTTTTGAATATGCTGTCTAAGTTGGTCATAACTTTCCTTCTAAAGAGTAAGTGTCTTTTAATTTTATGGCTGAAATCACCATCTGCAGTGATTTTGGAGCCCAAAAAATAAAGTCTGTCACTGTTTCTCCATCTATTTGCCATGAAATGATGGGACCAGATGCCATGATATTAGTTTTCTGAATGTTGAGCTTTAAGCCAACTTTTTCACTCTCCTCTTTCACTTTCATCAAGAGGCTCTTTTAGTTCTTCCTCACTTTCTGCCATAAAAGTCGTGTCATCTACATATCTGAGGTTATTGATATCTCTCCTGGCAATCTTTATTCTAGCTTGTTTCCTCCAGCCCAGCATTTCTCATGATGTACTCTGCATATAAGTTAAATAAGCAGGGTGACAATATACAGCCTTGACATACTCCTTTTTCTATTTGGAATCAGTCTGTTGTTCCATGTCCAGTTCTAACTGTTGCTTCCTGACCTGCATATAGGTTTCTCAAGAGGCAGGTGAGGTGGTCTGGTATTCCCATCTCTTTCAGAATGTTTCACAATTTATTGTAATCATCACAATTTTGATGATTGTATTGTAATATACTGTAGCATGCATTATATCTCGAGATTTTTGACTATTTATTGTAAATTTGTACCATTGCTTTAACTTGTTGAGTTAATCACCATTTTATTGTGTTTCTGCAAGTTTGACTTTTAAACTTACAAACGTGAGTGATAACATATAGTACTCATCTTTTTCTGTCTGACGTCTCAGGTAGCATAATGTGCCTAGGCCATGCGTGTTTTCACAAATAGCAGTATGCCCTCCTCTTTTGTGGCTGAATAATATTCCATTATATGTGTATTAAATAGCATGTTTTCTTTATTCATCCATTGATGGACACTAAGTTTTTTCCATATCTTGGCTGTTATAATCTGGCCATAACCTTTGGAGTACACATATCTTTTCAAGTTATTGGTTTCACTTTCTTCCCAGAAGTGGAACTGCTGAGTCATGTTAGTCCTTCCTTTAATTTTGGGGGGGAAGCTCCATACTGTATAGGGGCTTCCTTGGTGGCTCAGAGGTTAAAGCGTCTGCCTGCAATGCAGAGACCCAGGTTCAATCCCTGGGTTGGGAAGATCCCCTGGAGAAGGAAATGGCAACCCACTCCAATAATCTTGCCTGGAGAATCCCATGGATGGAGGAGCCTGCTAGGCAACAGTACACAGGGTCGCAAAGAGTCGGACACGACTGAGCGACTTCACTTTCACTTTTCCATACTGTATGCCAAGGATTCCCTTTTCTCCACATTCTCACCAGCACTTGTTATCTCTTGTTTTTTTAATAATAGCCATTTAAACAGATATGAGATGATACCTCATTGTAGTTTAATTTGCATTTCCCTGATGATTATTGATATTGAGCGTCTTTTCATGTACCTGTTGGCCATCTGTATGTTTTTGGGAAAATGTCTTATGTAGGTCTTCAGCCTACTTTTATTTATTTTTTTTAGTTTATTAATTTTTTAATTGGTGGATAGTTGCTTTACAAATTTCTGTTGGTTTCTGCTCTACAATAACACAAATCAGTCATAATTATATAAATATATATATATATATATATATAAATACACACATAAATACACACATATATCCCTTCCTTCCTGAACCTCCCTTCCCTCCCCTCATCCCACCCCTGTAGGTCATCACAGAGTACTAGGCTGGGCTTCTGTGTTATTTAGCAACTTCCTACTATATACATAATAATGTATATATGTGCCTTTTCATGGGATCCTGCCCATTTTTAAGTCAGATTATTTGCATTTTTGTTCCTTAGTTATGTGAGGTCTCTCTATATTTTGGATATTAACCCCTTATCATAAATTGATTTGCAAAAACTTTCCCTCATTCTGTAGGTTGCCTTTTCATTTGGTTGTTTTTATTATTCTTTTCTGTGTAAAATCTTTTAAATTTGATGGAGTCCTATTTGTTTATTGTTGTCACATCCAAAAAAATCATTGCTAACACCAGTGTTGAGGAGTTTCCTTCCTGTGTTTTCTTCTAAGAATTTTAAATTATCAGAACTTATGTTTAGATCTTTGACATATTTCAAGTTACAAGTGGTATAAGATAATGGCTCATTCTCATCATCTTTTCATTTTATGGTTTCCATTGCTGTGCAGCAGCTTTTAAGTTTAATCCATGTCTTTATTTTAGTTTTTATTTTCATTACTCTAGGTCGTGGACTGATAAAGATCTTGCTGTGATTTATGTCAGTGTTCTGCCTGTATTTTCCTAAGAATCTTATGGTATCCAGCCTTACATTTGGGTCTTTAATGCAAAGAGTTTGAATTTATTCTTGAGTAAATTTGAGTTTATTTTTATGTATGACATTGCTGCTCCTGCTAAGTCGCTTCAGTCGTGTCTGACTCTGTGCGACCCCATAGACGGCAGCCCACCAGGCCCCCCCATCCCTGGGATTCTCCAGGCAAGAATACTGGAGTGGGTTGCCATTTCCTTCTCCAATGCATGAAGGGGAAAAATGAAAGTCAAGTCGCTCAGTTGTGTCTGACTCTTAGCGACCTCATGGACTGTAGCCTACTAGGTTCCTCCATCCATGGGATTTTCCAGGCAAGAGTACTGGAGTGGGGTGCCATTGCCTTCTCTGATGTATGACATTAGAGTGTTCTAATTGCATTCTTTTACATGTAGCTGTCCAATTTTCCCAGCACCATTTATTGAAGAGACTATCTTTTCTCCATTGTATATGCTTGCCTCCCTTGTCATAGATTAATTGACCATAAGAACATGGGTTTATTTCTGGGGTTTCTATGCTGTTCCACTGACCTATGTGTTTTGTCTGTTTTTTTGATACTACCATACTATTTTGGTTACTGTAGCTTTGTAATATAGCCTGAAGTCAGGGGATGTGATTGTTCCTGCTCTGTTCTTCTTTCTCAGATTGTTTTGACTATTCAGGTTCTTATGTGTCCATACAAACTTTCAAATGATCTGTTCTAGCCAGAGCAGGAAACCCTGGGTTATAGAAACAGGATGGTGAAAGTGGGCCTCCTTGCCTTGTTTCCCTGATCTTAGAGGAATGGCTTTCAGCTTTTCTTCACTGAGTATCTGTTAACTGTGGGTTTGTTATCTATTGCCTTTATTATGTTGAGGTATGTACCTCTATACCCAGTCTGCCTAGGGAGTTTTAATCATTAAAGGATGTTGTATTTTATCACATGCTTTTCTGCATCTACTGAAATAATAATGCAGTTTTTATCTTTTATTAATGTTATGTATTACATTTATTGATTTGCATGTTGAACCATCTTTGGATACAAGGAATAAATCCCATCTGATCATGATGTGTAACCCCTTTGTGTCTTAAGATTTTGTTGAATGTTTTTGTTGCTAAACTCCTTAGGGATATTGCTCTATTGTTTTCTTTAAGTGTTCTTTTCTAGCTTTAGAATCAGGGTAATTAGAGGCCTCAAAAAATGAATTTGGAAGTGTTTCCTTCTCTTCACTTTTTGAAAGACTTTGAGAAGGACTGATATTAATTTTCTTTTGAATGTTTGGTAGAATTTGCTAATGGAGCCATGCAGTCCTGGGAGTGTGTTGGGAGGCTTTTGATCACTGATTTAACCTCTTTGCTTGTTACTGGTCTGTTCACATTTTCCACTTCGTCCTGATGCAGTCTTGGTAGTTTGTGTTTATAGTTTATCCATTTCTTCAAGGCTCTCTTGTGGGCATATAGTTGTTCATAATAGTCTCATATGGTCTTTAATATTTCTGTAGTGTCTTCCTTTTCATTTCTGAGTTTTTTTTTGTTTTTTTTTTTTTCTAGTCTGGTAAAAGGTTTTGTTGGTTTTGTTTATCTATCAAAGAGTCAGCTCTAATTTTGTTAATTCTATTTTTCCCCCCTCTGGTCTCTATTTCATATATTTCCACTTTGATCTTGACTATTTCCTTCCTTCCTCCTGATAACTTTTTCTAGATCTTTGAGGTATAAAGTTAGGGTTTTTTTGTTTTTGTGTTTTTGTTTTTTTTTTTGAGATTTAATTAATATATGCACTTATTTGCTATAGTCTGTCCTCTTAGAACTGCTTTACCTGCATCCCATGATAGGTTATATTTCCATTTTCATTTGTTGTGAGATAATATTTTTTCCCCTCTGACTCACTGGTTGTTTAGTAGGAGTGTCTTGTTTGTTTTCCATGTATGTGTAGATTTTCCAGCTTTCCTCTTGTGGATTTCTAGTTTCACACCATTGCTATCCAAAAAGACAGTTGTCATGATTTCAGTATTTATTGAGATGTGTTTTTGCTTTCATTTCTTTTCATATCATATGATCTATCCTAGATAATGTTCTGTGTGCACTTGAGATGTATATTCTGCTGCTCATTTCAAATCTTATATGTCTATTAAGGTCATTTGTTACAGGTATGGTTAAATTTCAGTATTTGTTATTGATTTTATGTGGATTATCAGTGGTCACTTATCAGTGTGATATTGAAAGCCTCTAGTACTATTGCATTATCTATCTCTCCCTTTTGCTCTGTTAGAATTTGCTTAACAAGTTTCATTGTACCAATGGGGGGTTTATATTTATGACTGCTGTATCTTCTGGATATTTTGACCTTTTTATCATTATACAGTGACCTTTTGTCTTTTATTATTTTTGGCATCAAGTCTGTTTTGTCTGGCTGTACCTGCTTTCTTTTGCTTTCCAATTGCATGGAATATCCTCTTACACTCAAATCTTTACCCTGAGCCTATGTGTATCTTTAGAGCTGAAAAAGTTAGGTCTTTGTAATACATCCAGCCACTCCATGCCTTGACTAAAGAACTGAATTTATTATAAGTAGAGTGATTATTGCTATGTAAGTACTCCTTCGGAGAAGGCAGTGGCAACCCACTCCAGTACTCTTGCCTGGAAAATCCCATGGATGGAGGAGCCTGGTAGGCTGCAGTCCATGGGGTCACTAAGAGTCAGACACGACTGAGCGACTTCACTTTCACTTTTCCCTTTCATGTATTGGAGAAGGTAATGGCAACCCAATCCAGTGTTCTTGCCTGGAGAATCCCAGGGACGGGGGAGCCTGGTGGGCCGCTGTCTATGGAGTCACACAGAGTCAGACACGACGGAAGTGACTTAGCAGCAGCAGCAATATGATTTATAAATTTTTATTTCATAAGTAATACCTTTTATTGCCCTTTAAAGCTTCTGATTGTAGTCAGTGTGCCTGCCTGCCTATGAGGGTTCATCTGATTTTGATTCTCTTTTTTGGCAAAATAATTGAATAACTAAGCTTTAGGAAGCTTTCGTCTTAGATTACCCACAATTCTGAATCATTAGGCCCTTCATGAAAGTTTGTACAAGCTAGTATGATTCTGTTCAACAGGACTGAGTATGAAGATTTGTGGCAACTACAGCAGACCTGTGGACAACATAGGTTTCAACTGCACAGGTCTGTTTACCTGATTTCACTAAATACATGCAACAGTCCTTCACGAATGCATGAAGTTGGTTGAATGCATGCATGCAGAAACAAGGATATGGAGTGACCAAACTGGCAAGTTACACATGGATTTCCAATTGCACAGAGTCAGCACCCCTAACCCTCATGTTCTTCAAGGGTCAACTATTTTCACCTGTCAGACATATTATTCAGTAGGGTTGAAGCTATCAAAAGCATGGCTATTACACTTTTCTTTACCATTTGTACTCCATAATGATTTCACAGAAGGTGAGGCAGCAGGAGAAAAGCAGGGAGGGTGTAAATTTAGCCACAAACTCTCCATTCACAGAAGGATTTTTAAAGCTTAAAAATGTATATATTTATATATGTGTATATACATATATATCAGTATTACATGCATATTTATATAATTTTATTTTTAAATGTTAAGATAAAGAGAAAGCAAGCTAGGAGACAATTCAATCACTTTGCTTTTAGGGAAAAAATCGATGTATTCTACTAAATTTTAAGGTATTTGTTAGATCTGGTAATGCAGAGAGAAAGGTAGAATCCCAATGTTTTTTTTTCAATAACTGACTTACTAAAAATTATGAGAAAAGATGGAAAATGAAGCTATTCCAATTTGCTTGCCAGATTTTGTTTATTGGTAATAACATTTATCATTGTTATACATTTTAAGTGTACAATTTGATGAGGTTTGACAAATGTGTATACCTGTGTAAACATCACCCAGATCATGATAGAGAAAACTCCCATAATGCCAGAAACTTCCCTCTGTGCCACAAACCTCCCTGACCCTTATTTGACCCATGCAGTCAATGATCTAATTTCTAATACCATAGATTAGTTTTGCTTCTTCGTGTATTAAGAAGAATCTCATGCTAAGCATTCTTTTGCGTCTGGCTTCTTGCCCTCGACAATGTCTGCCAATAATGTTACATGGACTGGCAATTCTTTCATTTTATTGCTGAGTCGGTGATGCCATCCATCCATCTCATCCTCTGTCATCCCCTTCTCCTCATGCATTCAATCTTTCCTTACAGTTATTTGCACATTAAGCTGCAACGAACATGCTAAGAGTCTTGGTGATCATGTTTTTACTTTTCCTTAGTAAATATCTAGAAGTAGAATTTGAGCTATAAGTATATATTTAACTTTATAAAAAAGTGCCAGACTGTTTTCTGAAGTGGCTGAACTGTTTTACATTCTAGCCAACAATGTCTGAAGAGTTTAAGTTCCTTGCCATATTTTATTTTAGGGAATTTTCATTTACTTTATCTCTTTTTCCATATGCATGCATGGCCATGCTCAGTCATGTCCTTGGATTGTAGTCAGCCAGCCTTCCCTGTCCATGGTACTTTCCAGGCAGGGATACTGGAGTGGGTTGCCATTTCTTACTCCATTCTACTACAAATGATGAAGTTCTTTGGTTTGTTTTATTGGATTAGCACTTTGATGATGAAGTTTTAAATTTTCAGAGCCAAAAATCTCTTTACAGATGAACAAGCTGGAAGTCTAAAGTCAAAACATGACATGAAAAGCAAAATTTTAGCATGCTCTGGCTTCATGTGTTAACAGAAAGATGGATTTTATCCTCAGACTTTTAACGGCAGCCAGTTACCTGAGACTTTACTATAAGAATTCTTTCAGAGTCCCTGCCGCTGCTTGGATTGTAAAGGCTGCAATAGAAATGTGTTTCTTCACTTCTTTCCAGGCTGAATGAGGATCTGCTTTATTTTCAATATCAAACATAGCATCAAAGATGCCAGGAAATGATTCACCAGCATATTTGTTGCGGCTGCTTGGAGCAAAGATGATGTGCCTAGCAGAAAAAAACACAGAGAACAGGCTGAGCTAAAGAGTACTCTTACATGACATTTCACATGCTTTTCCTTTCTTTTTTTGTGGTGTCTTTGTTAGATCTCATTCATAATGAAATATTGTGTCTCCTCCTGATATCTGCTTTTGTTACTCCAAAGTAAAACCTTATGTTGTTGTTTGAGACACTTAGGCAATGGGACAATTTTAAGCAAAGAAAGGAGTTGATAAGATCGGTCTAGTGAATCATATCACGTTATCAACCCAAGCAGCTAGAAATAAGCAGATATTTTCCTGTAAATTACAGGCATTAGTTGTCTAACTGCCTACATATCCACAAAGCATGGATAATTTATGGATGTTTTTTAATAAGAGATTAAAAAATAATTACATTTGTGTTGCCTTTTTTAAAGATTCCACAAGAAGGACAGTTATTCCCAATACTCTTCAGAATTAAAAAGAAACAAGCAAAGTAGCGTGTATTTCAAAAATATCATAATTAGTAAGGATAACGAAGCCCATTCCACAAAGGCAAAGCAGCTATATATGGGTTGCCAACAAAGACACACTTATTTGTGATCTAGAAGGAAAGTCTGGACCTGATTTCCTGCTTCATCTTGTAAGTAACTCAGGAGATCAAGCCACTTCTCTCCCCACTGCATGTAATTCTACCTTGCAGAAAGGGACATATTGGATTAATCACTCTTATCAGGAATTAGGCCTGGACTTCCCTGGTGGTCCGGTAATTAAGGAAATCCAGGGGACATGGGTTCAAGCCCTGGTCCAGGAAGACACCACATGCTGCGGGACAACCCAGCCCGTGTGCCACACCTACTAAGCCCACACTCACTCCTGAGCTTGCACAGCCCAGAGGCCACGCTCCACAACAAGAGAGGCCGCCGCAGCAAGCCCAGGCACTGCAACCAGAGTGGCCCCCCTCACCACAAGCAGAGAAAGACTGCTCGCAGCAATGATGACCCAGCGCAGACAAAGTAAATTAAAGGCAGCTGTGGGCAGCCGGGGGCAGTGCTTCAGATCCCTTCTTTTTAAAAAAAAAAAAAAAAAAAGGAATTAGGCCTAACAGTCAAACCCTAGAGCTACTTCAGAATGTAAAGCTACTATATGACAAAATATAGAAGTCTCTGTAAGTATTAATGATCGAAGACATTTATAATGTCATCATTTAGATTTCCCAGAGTATATCAGGATTTATTGCTTTGGCTCTTGAATTTTAGTATGGTCTTAAGTGGATCATCCTTAATGAAACAAGTATACATGCTGAACTGTTTATAAATATTAATAGTCTGACCTATATGTAAGCTGAGATACTAGAGATACAGGTCACAGATATTACTTAGTACATATGCCATCTTCTGGAGAACTGTAGAGGGAGAGTATTGTACAATATTATTGATTCAGGAATCAAGAAAACCTGATAAAATTGTAAATGAGGTGTTTCCTTAATTTTTCTTCTTATCATCAGTATATAGAAACACCATAGGTTCCTGTACATGGATTTTTGTGTCCTATAACTTTACAGATTTCATTTATTCTAACATTGGGTTGGCCAAAAGGTACATTTGAGTTTTTCCATAGACCTTTCAGAAAAACCTGAATGAACTTTTTGGCCAACCCAACAGTTTATTTGTGGAATCATTAGTATTTTCTTCTGCAATAGTGACAGTTACTTCTTCCTGATTTGGATGTCTTTGTTTATTTTTCCAAACTGCTACAGCCAGGACTTCCAATACCACGTTGAATAAAAATGGTGAGAGTGGGCATACTTGCCTTGTTCCTGATCTTAAAGGAAATGCTCTGGGGTTCTCACCATTGAGCATAAAGGCAGCTGTGGTTTTGTCATATATGGGC
This sequence comes from Bos taurus, assembly GCF_002263795.3. NCBI lineage: Eukaryota > Metazoa > Chordata > Mammalia > Artiodactyla > Bovidae > Bos > Bos taurus. Next base: position 5,099,792 of record NC_037356.1, read on the forward strand.
TATGTTATATTGACACACATTGCCTCTGTATCCAGTTTGTTGAGACTTTTTTTTTTTAATCAGCCTTGCCATGGCACGCAGAATCTAAGTTCCCTGATGAGAGATCGAACACATGCCCCCTGTAGAGGGAGCATGAAGTTTTCACCACTGGGCCACCAGGGGAGTTCCACTGTCCTGTTCACACCTTTCCTGACATGTTAATGACAGCTTGTCTTAGGGTGGGTATCTTTTGAGTTCATCTTATTCGCACTCTCTGGGTTTCCTGATCTGGATGTCTGTTTCCTTCCCCAGGTTAGGGATGTTTTCAGTTCCTTCTGGAACCTCTATAAGACACACATTGCTTCACCTGATGTTGTCCCAGAGGTCCCTTCAACGGTCATCACTTTTAAAAAACCCTTCTTACTTTTTGTTGCTCTGTGAGTTCCACTGCCTGTGTTCCAAGTCACTGATTCTTCTGCTTCATCTAGTCTGCTAGTGAACCCATCCAGTGCATTTCTCAATTGCATTAAGGTATTCTTTCTTTTAACTCCGTGCTTTCTATTTGGTGCCTGTGTGCCAAGTTACTTCAGTCATGTCAAGCTCTTCGCGACACTATGGACTGTAGCCTGCCAGGCACCTCTGTCCATGGAATTCTCCAGGCAAGAATCCTGGACTGTTACTGTGCCCTCCTCCAAGGGATCTTCCTGACCCAGAGACTGAACCCACATCTCTTGCATCTCCTGCCCTGGCAGGCAGGTTCTTTACCACTAGCGCCACTGGGAAGCCTAAAACCCCGTGCTTTGGGATGAAGCTCTAAGACAAGCCAACAGGCCTCTTTTACAGAAAGACAGGCTGTGTTTCAGTCTGCCATCTGTGCAGTGACTGCAGGCGGTAGCCTCCCGCGCACTGACTCTGAGATCATCGTAACCCTGTGGGACCAAGGAAAGCAGTCCTGTCTGGCCACCAGAGCCACGGGATCAGGGCACCCCTCGGGCAGCAGCCACAGAAGCTGAGGCACCAGACATCTCTAAGAGCTCCCCCAAGAGATGCTGGCTTCCCGGACCATGGCAGAGAGAGAGTGTGAAGACAGCACCGCCCTCCTGGGTCTCTCTCTGCTTTACAGCCAGCACTTACATGGGTGGAATCAGAGTCCTGCCCCTCAACCTGGAGCTGTGCTTACAGGATTATGGGCCTCCTTCCCCAGAAGACAGCCCCTGGGTCTGTTGCCTCTCTTTTCCTATCTATCCCCTTGAGAGCTGCAAGCATACTTCCCTCTGGTCACCACAGTCAGAAAATGTAGAGGCGTCCCCAGTAGCAGCTTCAAAAATTGGAGGACCAGAAAAGGGTATAAGCTCCCTTCTGAGAGAGGGTCAAGCTGGAGTGAGGCAGAGAAGCAGAGAGCGCTTCCACCAGCCTTCACTACCCAAGGGCAGCCCTGCAGACTTCTAGAAGCATGTTGGAGTGAAACCCTGCCCTTCAGGCTGAAGCTCTTGGCCAGGCAAAGGAGCCTCTTCCTCAGAAAGACCTGGGGTGTGTTTCAGTCTGCTCTGTGGCAAGAACTGGCTCTCCAATTGTTACACCCCCATGGGATTCAGGAATGCAAGCCCCCCTCACCCTCCCAACCTCGAGCCAAGCAATCAAGGAGTGTCTGCTGGCGACAGCTGGAAAAACCAGGACACCAGGTGCAGAAGCCAGAGTACCACCACACGCAGATAAAAGCTTCCCTCTGGAGATACTGGTGCTCTGGAGCTCAGCAGAGGGACTGCATGAAGACCATCGCCTTCAGGAAAGAAGAGGGGAAAGATGGTGCCCACAGCCTCAGCAAGGCAGAGGAAAGCAGAGTACCCACCAGCCTCCACCCCAGAGAGGGTTCTAACCGGTCCCTGTCCCTTGAGCCAGTGCTTTAAGATCAACAAATGAACCTCTTTCACGTAGAATCTGGGGGATACTCAAGGGCTGCTTCTGTGCTGGGGCTGGTGATCTAGCAGAGTTCTTTTGGCCCAGGCTATTTCTAGCTTCTGTGCATCCCTTTGGTCTCATGGATGCAGCCTCGTTGGTTCTCAAAGCCAGATATTGGGGAGGCTCACCCTCAGGCACAGGTGAGGTGGCTCATTTGGGGACAAACCCTTTGCTCCCCAGAGGGAAGCTCTGGGTCTGTGAGCTCCCTCCTGACGGCTGGTTGCTACAACCACACAGTGGAGTGGGATTTGCGGTGAGACTGGTCAGGAGCCTCCTCTACCCCTTTCACACCCACACTTCTCCTTCACCTGACATGGAGGACTTGCTCACTTAGTTTTCAGGGTTTTGTTTTCTTTTTTCCCAGAGGAAACCATTCCATCTGTGGCTGTCGATTCTGTGTCTGGGAGCGGTGAGGTCTGCATCTCCTCGTCTTGAACTGCCTCTCCCTCACTTTAGAATATAGCCTTCGTGTTCAATGAACAGTTCCCAATACATATTTTAAGTTGGAGGACAGTTTCTCAGCTACTTAATCAAATTTAAAATGTGTTTAACCTTTTGACCCTGAAATCCCAGGTACTGATTATAGAGATACTAAATGTTCAAGTAGGTCTTGGGGACATTTTATAGCAGTACTTTTCTAATAGTAAGTAATTGAGGGAAAAAACAAATTAATTAAAAACTCAATAAGGAAAAATAAATAAAAAATAAAAACTCAATAAGGACTAAACATTTACACATGCAAGCCATATAATGGAAAACAATGAAACAGATGAGAATAGCTAAAAGAATATATACTGACACAGAAAAACCTCTAAGATAAATTGTTACCCAAAAAGGCAGTTGCAAGGTGATATATGGTCTCATTTATGTAAATATAAATGAATAAATAAACAACCAAATGTGTACATAACTGCATTCAAAATTTAACACCAAACTCTCATCTCTGATTTTCTCTGAAGGAAATAACAGACACATCTAGGTGTTAGAACTGCCCCTTTTTATTCTGTGGAACTCCATAGAGCCTGAATTTGAAAATGAGATATTCTGCTTATAAATCATATAAATTGAAAAAAATATATATATATAAAGATGGACTCATAGGCAAAAAAAGATTAATCTATAAATTGGCTTTCAATCTTTGTTTTATGTAAATACTTAACTGATGGCTGCTATTTTATTTGTATCAATAAACATTTATCTTTACAATATGTAAGATTTTATAAAAACAGCAACTATTGTGCTCACTTCTGCAACACACATACTAAAAACAGCAAGTATGTACCCAGTGTATCCCTCTCTGAGCTAAATCCTCTGCAAGCCTTAAATTTATAAACCTATGGGGTATAAGCACAGTAATCTCCATCTACTGCTGAGGAATCTGAGTCTTGGAGAAGTAATTTGCCCAGCTGACACTTGGTATTTGGCAGAGATGGGTTCTAAATGCCTAGGATTATAATCAATTAAATGTTAACACTAATTACTAATATTTATAAGAAATGCAATATGTAGAGCTATCTTTTGTTTGTGTCACTTGACTATAAACAGCCTTGTAAAATAGCTTGTTATCACCCTCTTAATTCAGATGAGCAAGCCCTAGATATGACTTGCTGTAAATCACACATGTGCCAAGTGAACTAGAACATAGATTTCTGACTCTAGGCCCTTTCTAATTTTTACCAAGGAACCACAGTTTAAAAGGCACTTTGACAAACTGGAGACTATCCAAAAGCAGCCAAGACACTGGGAAAAAATACAATTCGTTACGAGAAACTATGGCACCCATCTTCTGAAACCCTAAACGCTATATGGAAATAGATCGAGACTATTCTACTTGACTTGGAGAGCAGTACAAGGTCAGAGGGAGAAAATTATGGGGAAATATATCTTCATGATGAAAACTTTCTATTAAGTAGATCTTTCTTATAACTGAATGAACTTTCTCATGTGGTAGCAAGTCTCCCATCATTGGAAGATTCAAACAGCGGCTGGATAACCACTTTCCTGAAACCCTACAGAAAAGATTCATGTAGAAAGTTGAACCACATGAGCTATAAGATCCCCTTTAAGATTCTGTCTTTTAGATTTTGTCACAAAGAGTCTTTTTCAACTATCATTTGCCATTTATATCTGTAGCAAAGCAATACAGGATATGAAATTAATTTTTCTGATATTACAGATTACCCTGTTAAGGGACTTCCCTGGTGGCCCAGTGGTTAAGAATTAGCCTTGCAATGAAGGGGACAGGAGTTCAATTCCTGGTGGGGGAACTAAGATCCCACGTGTTGTGGAGCAATGAAGCCTAACACACCCCAACTACAGCGCCCATGTGCTTCTGAGCCTGTGTGGCACAACTGGAAAGCCCGTGTGCACAGACAAAGGGCCTGCATGATGGAACTGAGACCCAGCCCAGCCGAATAAATTAAAAAAAAAGTATACTATCTTGCATGCACACTAAGTCACTTCCGATGTGTCCAACTCTTTGCAATGCTATAGACTGTAGCCTGCCAGGCTCCTCTGTCCATGGGATTCTCCAGGCAAGAACACTGGAGGGGGCTGCTGTGCCCTCGTCCAAGGGATCTTCCCGACCCAGGGATCGAACCCCCGTCTCCTACGTCTACCTGCACCGGCAGGCGGGTTCCTCACCACTAAGGCCACCTGCATAATCTCACCCGTGTTTCCTTCAGTACACATATCCACTTTCCACTCATCTCACAGTAGTTTAAAGCAGACCTCCAGGAACGCTGGTTTGGGTCAGAGTGACATGCTTGGTGTCCTTTAGTGCAATACCTGTTACCTCCTTACCTATAGAACGGCCTTCCTGGTAAACCAAGAGGATCAATGAATGCTCTTTCAAGAAACATCAGCTGGTCATTCATGATTCTCACTACCATGGGGCTTTGAGAATACAAAAATAGATAATTAAAATCCTTACCATGAAGCCACATTTCAAACTATTAAATAAGGATAAGGCATGGGGAAAATAAACTTCTAAATCACAGACTTCTAAGAAAATGAATATTAAATACCCAGGCTCATATGGTAAGCTGCATATAACAGCAGGCACATCTTTCTATTATTTATAATAGACAAAGAGACTGATTAGGAAATGGTTTGATTTCTTTTTCAAGACCACAGACTTTCCCTAAAGAAGTGAAAGACATTTTTAATTCTTTGCAGGAGAGCCAGGACCCCTGCAAAGATAGACAGCGTGGACTGCCAAGCTATTCTTGATAAGTCATTCAGTTCCACCATGGAGGAAAGTAGCAGAGTAAAGGCTGAACAACACAGAATGAAGGGAGTTTGCAGGAGTCTCCAGGCAGGGAGACAGACAGCTGTACCTCGTGGGCAGGGAGCCCCTCCATACTTGGAATCTGCCAACTTAATCTTTTGGGGTGCTGCACAAGTTCCCTAGGTTGTCCTACAACCCCAGGGAGAGAGAAAGGCCCCTCACAATGATTGACACAGCTTTCTGCCTGCATGGGAGGTGGGAAACCTTGTTTGAATGAATTTTAAAAATATTAAGAAAAGTGATATGAAGTGTGAGGTGGTGCAGTTTATGCTTGTTAAATAATGCTTTGAGTATAATTCAAATTATTTTTCAACTTTCAAGTGGTAAGAGGTTAAAGGACATGCAAAAAAAAAAGTATAAGAAAGAATTTCTACACTGTTCACAGGACTATTTGGGACTGTAGTAAAATGGGTTATGAATGCACTTAAACCCTCAGAATTATGAATTACCAGCAGCAGTCAGAATTCTTACCATGCAAACTTCCAAAGACATGTGTCCTTAGCCCCCGCCATGGGATGAGTTTTTTATCTTTCAGTAGCAACGTGCCTCAAACTTTAATGTGAATACAAACTACTTGGAGAGTCTACTGCAGAATTCCAACTCAGCGGGTCTGGCACGAGCTCTGATATTCTGTCTTTCTAACAAGCTCCTGGGTGAGGCTGATGCTGCTGGTTGGAAGACCATAATCTGAATTATGAATTATTAGCAGTGATTCTGAATTGAATGCTTCTTTGAGGGCACACAGTTCATTCCACTAACCACATTGCTTTTAAAAACAGTAGATAGCTTTACATTTGAAACTTACTTATTCAGATCAACTTGTGAAAGTCTTCTGTGGAAATCTGAAGCGGCTTCTGAGAAGTTTTGCACAGCAGAAAATAAGGACTCTTTAAAAAATAGAAGAATAGAGGTGAAATTATTAACCACAAGTGCTTCACATTTCAGTTTCACTTTCCCGCCGTCCCCATGCTAGCTTGCTATGACTCAATAGGTATTGAAACTATTTTTCTACTGAGTCTTCTTGTAGATCCTTGGAATGTATGAGGATATCTTGTAACAAAGAAATAATGTATAAAATTTTAAATGGCAAAATTGGTTCTGAAGGAAGTAACAAATTTCAAGAGTCTAGGACATAAAAACTCAATTTATCAGAAACTCAGCATTCATTTATTTATTCTTTCAGTACTTTTTTATTGGGACAACTGTATGCCAGACACTATAAATGAGCTTCATTCCTATAATTATTACAGAATAAAATAATGTCATTTTTAGTTTTTAAGTAGTACATTTAAGATCTTATTTAAGGCAACCTGTGACAGACAAGCTGATACATTCAAACTCTGAGAACTGGGATCCAGTTTGGTCTGATCAATCTTTAGTTCACAAAATTTCTAAGAAAAGAGATTAGGAAAGTGTATCATTTTTATAACAACCTGTTCATCATTTTCCATCTTTTCAAAACTGGATACTACCATACATTATTGATTTGCTTCTTGCATTAATCCTATAATGCAGGGGATTCAATATTCATTTTATAGATAAAGTATTACAGCTCCAAACATGGGATCTCTGTGAGACTACAAAGCTAGTAAGTAATGCATTCAGTATAAGTACATTCAATAGAAGAAATAAGGTCCTCTTTTGGCCTTCAATTATTGTTGCTGCTTTTAATATTATGTACAAATCAAACAATCTAATAGTAGCTATTATGAAAGCTAAGGGAAAAGAGTGTTGAAGAAACTTTAAATTTCAAATGAAACACAAAAGTCAAAATATTAATAGAGAAAAATCGAAACGTGTCCCTAGGATTCAGTGGCATAAGTAAATGAAACCTTTGGAAACAGCAGTTTTAGTAGAGTCTTAGGAATATAAGACAATGCAATGAGTTGATAAGCAGGATGTAGAGAACTGTATATCCATCTATCCATCAACTTTGTACACAGTCCTTCTGCTGCAACTGTTTAATCTGTCTCTCAGTTGGACCCTCCATAATAAAAATTAGTAAAGGCTAATTCACCAGAAAGAAATTGGGGCATTTATGAAGAGAAACAGATGCTGGACAGCCACAGGACTCCGCACACCCATCCTGCTTCAGGCTCTGCTTGCTTCTTCGTTTCATCTCTCTTCATTTTCCCCATCACTGCAGTGACTGTAGAGTCATAATGATGTAAGCACCATTTTCTAAATTTTTCTTTGCTTCAGTTTCTAGATCTTAGTATTGCTGCTAATCCTCTTTCTGAAGATTACTAATTGCTATGTGACTATATTCAGAAACCATTACTGACCATCCAGTACTCATTTTCAGGGCCCTTAGAGTACTCTCCATGTATCCCTCTAACAGCTTATCTCCTGTGTCTGGTCTTCTCCTTCTCCATGAGAATATAAGCTCTGTGAGGACAATGACTATTTCTTAAACTTCTTTCTATTTTCCAGGAAATAACAGAGCACTTGGTACACAGCAGACACTCAGTACATGTTTGTTAACTTTATATATACAAAGAAGATGTACTCCCAGAATAGTAAAAGAGAATGGTTACAATAAAACAGTAATAATAGCTAACATTATGAGCACTGTCAGTCACCATTATTTCTATGTACCAACCAACTGAATCTCCACAACAATCTTGGAAACATATTTTCCTATTTTATTCACAATAAAATGGACAATAAATGTGTTAAGTAACTTTCCCAAGATCTGACAGTGACTAAATATTAGAGCCAGGATCTGAGCCAGGAAACTACTTTAAGATACAATGCTTAATGCTCCTACACTACTCTGTGCTATAATAAATTTCATCACTGCTTCCCAAGAGAGACTTGGTGTGAAACAGCAACCACAAAAAGGCAAGATAGAAAAGGAAGGAATGCTGAAAACTATGTAAAAATCCTCCATGTAGGAAAACACTAATAGGTAAATGCTGTAATAATAATGGTAGTAATTATAATACATATATGTAGCGGAATTTGTGGCTTTCTCTACTTCCCCATCTTTCTGTAATATGGTTACACTATAATAGTATTGTACTTATAACAATAAAAGCATTTTTAAAGGCAGCAATATAGGGAAAATATTTATCAGCCCAATGTTTGCAGCACAAACTTAGCACAATGGATTCATCCTACACATATCAAACTAAATGGCACTGTGTAATAGGTGTTTAAAGTTCTTTGTCTAGAAGGCAGAATGGTGAAATGAAGTGGGGATAAATTCTTGGATGAAACTGTATGCATTGATGACAGGAGAGGATATTTTAAAGCTCTAACTTGACAACTGTAAAATACCTGCCCAACCATTTCTTACCGAATGATACTCCATGGCCTCTACATGCTTGCTCATGTTTCCTGGATGAATTATAGATACTCCTTGCATAGTTTTCCAAAGTTTTTGCATAGTCTTGAATATTGAAAGGAATGATTTTAGCGTCTGCAAGCTCATAAACCAATGCTCCTCGTAGCTGAGCCACAGCAAGCTGCTTTTTAAATGTGGGGTCATAAAACTTCTCTACCAACTCAAATGTCTCATAAATTGTATGGTATATTGGATAGCTGCTGTAAGTATCTGTTTTCTGGAGGAAAAAAAGGTGGAGAGGGATCAAGTATAGAAAAATATTAAATATTCAAATTATATTTTATGGAATTATAAAATGCTTCCATTAAAAAACATAACCATATGGTACGCTGAGTTTCATCACAATAAAGGAGAAACTTAAGGCTAATTCACTAAGAGTTCACCATGAAATGTTCACCAACTTAAAATTTTACCATTATTCACTTAGTAATTCATATAATCTTCATTTAAAATACTGCTTCTTGAAAATTTTCCTCATTGCTTTGCTGACAATTAAGGAGTACATACTCGAATATCAGCACAGTTAGAAATCAATTGATTGAGAATGAAAGGTTCTGTGCAGCTCAGTAATTGATAATAACTGGAGGGTTATTCAGGTGACGCTTTAACAACATGGGTTTGAACTGCAGGGATTCACTTATACACAGATTTTTTTTTTATAATAAATACATACTATAGGATCCCAAATGTAAAGTTACACATGATTTTCAACTTCTCCAGGGGTTAACACCTCTGTCTCCTGAGTTGTTTAAAGGTCAGCTGTACCTTTAAGCCCTTCGCCTGCATTCCCAAGTAATGTATATCCACATGCCACCTAATCTTTGTTACAAAATTAAGGATTATCATTATAAACAAATTGTTACAGGATGGTACCCCATGTAAATATTGACTACTTAGATCTGCTTTTCTTAACATTAGTTTACCTGTTCCTTTGATATAAACCTATCATTTTTATTGCTTTTCATATCACTGAAAGAAATCTTTGTATCTATCTCCTTCCATTTATCTAACATTCTGCTTTTAATCTGCATTGTCTTAAAAACTAGATCACTTTGTTCAGAATGATGACAGAATACAAAAGTGAACAGGCTTTGAAAGAGAGTAAAGTGCCTCTCTTTTCTTTTTTTAAAGGCAGCTTTAATGAGGTGTAATTTAATAACATTCATCAGCATTAAGTGTACAGTGTGGTGAGTTTTTGTCTTTTTATTTTTATTTTTTTTAATTTAAATATTTATTTTAATTGGAGGCGAATTACTTTACAATATTGTATTGGTTTTGCCATACATCAACATGAGTCTGCCACGGGTGTACACGTGTTCCCCATCCTGAACCCTCCTCCCTCCTCCCTCCCCATAACATCCCTCTGGGTCATCCCAGTGTACCAGCCCCAAGCTTCCTGTATCCTGCATCGAACCTGGACTGGCGATTTGTTTCTTACATGATATTATACATGTTTCAATGCCATTCTCCTAAATCATCCCACCCTATCCCTCTCCCACAGAGTCCAAAAGACTGTTCTATACATCTGAGTTTCTTTTGCTGTCTTGCATACAGGGTTATCGTTACCATCTTTCTAAATTCCATATATATGCGTTAGTATACTGTATTGGTGTTTTTCTTTCTGGATTATTTCACTCTGTATAATAGGCTCCAGTTTCATCCACCTCAGTTGAACTGATTCAAATGTATTCTTTTTAATGGCTGAGTAACACTCCATTGTGTATATGTCTTTTGATATTTAAAAGAAAATTTTTGGCTGTGCCACATGGCACGTGGGACCTTTATTCACCGACCAAGGATCTAACCTGTGCCCCCTGCAGGGGAAGCATGGAGTCTGATTGATGGGAATTCCCAAAAGTACATCTCTTACGAATGAAGTGTAATGAGTAGCAGTATACTGATTTATGCACTTATTTTGGGTTATTCTGCAGCTGTTTTTGCTTACTTCCCTGTTTTTAGTTGTATTCTGGATAGTCAAGTTTGCAAGGGATATGTATTCTAGACAAGCATGTTGTTGGCATATTGCACTTATCAGAAAATTAGTAAAATTTTTGACAAACCTAAGTGTACTGATGTAATCTTCAATATGACTTATGACATAACTTATAACATAGACAAAAATGGTATAGGTTTGCCTAACCCATATACTTACATCCCATCAATGTGCTTGAGATGCAATGGGGCAGACCAGAAAAGAACTAAATTTTCCAACAACATCTGCATCAGAAGAAGGATGCAAACCTCTTGGCAGTGATAACCAGCTAAGCACCTGGCATTACTCTGTCAATTACCACTTCACTGAATAACCCTGGCAGTGAACATTCACAAAATAACACAAATTATTTCTCAGTCTATCTACAGTAGGACCTACAGTCTTAGCTCTATCCCTGGCATTCTTCCCAGGGCACAGTGCCCAGGGCCCAACCACTAAATGACAGAATTCCTAACAAAAAGAAAGTGGATTAAGTGCTATGTATCCAAAATAAAGAAGATGGCTTACCCTATTCTTAGTGTAGCGGACTCTTCCTGAAGCAATCCCAAGTCTCTGAAAATAAGCTTCAAAATCACTTCCAGATCCCAGCTTGTTAATTCTAAATGTAAAATATAACACACACACATGAATAAATAAATGCAAAAATAGATAATATAAATAGATGGGACAATGAATCCTGTCCCAACAACTGCAAGGAACTGTATGGTACCTTTGCAAAAATTAAAAAAGGTATACCACCCTCAAGAAAACTTTCCTATGAAGATCCCCTGCAGTATGAAATGGCAACCCATAACCAGTACTCTTGCATGGAAAATCTCATGGACAGAGGCGCCTGGCAGGCTACAGTTCATGGGGTTGCAAAGAGTTGGACCAGACTTAGCAACTAAACAACACCCTGACGATATGCTGATTTTAAGCAATGAAAACTTTTTTTATTTTATTACTTAAAATAATAACAAATAAACTTTAATTTATTTTAAAATTTATTTTTATTTATTTATTATTATTTTTTTTTAAATTTACTTACAGGTATACATGTGTTCCCCATCCTGAACCCTCCTCCCTCCTCCCTCCCCATACCATCCCTATTTTTAAACTTTAGAAAATAAAGTTGATTAAAATGTGGAAAAAAAGGAACTTCCTTATTACATCTGTTTATACCTATGATAAAACTATAAATCTGTACTGACTACAACCAGAGTTGGGCAGTGACACCAAATTTGGCAACCTGGTAACTATCAAATCAGATCAGATCAGTCGCTCAGTCGTGTCCGACTCTTTACGACCCCATGAATCGCAGCACGCCAGGCCTCCCTGTCCATCACAAACTCCCGGAGTTCACTCAGACTCACGTCCATTGAGATGGTGATGCCATCCAGCCATCTCATCCTCTGTCATCCCCTTCTCCTCTTGCCCCCAATCCCTCCCAGCATCAGAGTCTTTTCCAATGAGTCAACTCTTCACATGAGGTGGCCAAAGTACTGGAGTTTCAGCTTTAGTATCATTCCTTTCAAAGAAATCCCAGGGCTGATCTCCTTTAGAATGGACTGGTTGGATCTCCTTGCAGTCCAAGGGACTCTCAAGAGTCTTCTCCAACACCACAGTTCAAAAGCATCAATTCTTTGGCGCTCAGCCTTCTTCACAGTCCAACTCTCACATCCATACATGACCACAGGAAAAACCATAGCCTTGACTAGACGAACCTTTGTTGGCAAAGTAATGTCTCTGCTTTTGAATATGCTATCTAGGTTGGTCATAACTTTCCTTCCAAGGAGTAAGCGTCTTTTAATTTCATGGCTGCAGTCACCATCTGTAGTGATTTTGGAGCCCAGAAAAATAGTCTGACACTGTTTCCACTGTTTCCCCATCTATATTTCCCATGAAGTGATGGGACCGGATGCCATGATCTTCATTTTCTGAACGTTGAGCTTCAGGCCAACTTTTTCACTCTCTACTTTCACTTTCATCAAGAGGCTTTTGAGTTCCTCTTCACTTTCTGCCATAAGGGTGGTATCATCTGCATATCTGAGGTTATTGATATTTCTCCCGGCAATCTTGATTCCAGCGTGTGCTTCTTCCAGTCCAGCATTTCTCATGATGTACTCTGCATACAAGTTAAATAAGCAGGGTGACAATATACAGCCTTGACGTACTCCTTTTCCTATTTGGAACTAGTCTGTTGTTCCATGTCCAGTTCTAACAGTTGCTTCCTGACCTGCAAATTCTCAAATACAAATTTCTCAAGAGGCAGATCAGGTGGTCTGGTATTCCCATCTCTTTCAGCATTTTCCACAGTTTATTGTGATCCACACAGTCAAAGGCTTTGGCATGGTCAATAAAGCAGAAATGGATGTTTTTCTGGAAACTCTCTTGCTTTTTCCATGATCCAGCGGATGTTGGCAATTTGATCTCTGGTTCCTCTGCCTTTTCTAAAACCAGCTGGAACATCAGGAAGTTCACGGGTAACTATGGCCTCAGCATTTATGGTATTTTTTGAGGGAAAACAAATAATAAGATATGATCTCTCCCCTCAGAGAACTGTGGTCTAGTATGAGAACTGTCATGAGAAAGTCTACATTTAAGATCACGAAGACTCTAAATGTGCCCTGGTATATTTCAGAAATAAATCTAATTATATTTCTTTGCATATAATTAAGAAGCCAGTGTATACATACATATACATTTATATATAATGTAATGACATAGAATATTTTCACTCAAAATGATGTCAGTAAAACAGAATATAAAATTATATAGACATTAAGAACCTAACTATATACTTCCAAACTATTAGATGTGTTTTTGAGATTGAGACCTTGGGATGTTTTTTAATCTTTTACTCTAGTGTTTTTCTTATTTCTGAATAAGCAAATAAAACATAATGAAGATACATTTAAACTCTCACAAGCCTTATTTGCTATGAATTGTTACCAACAGCTGGTTTTAGAAATAGCATAGCAGTTGAAAACAAATATAAATACAAAATAAGTGCAAGACAGCTGTTGTACAAATGAGAAGTAAAAATTAATTCTTACATAAATTCTAAACTAACTACAGGTAAAGACATAACTTGGTGGATGCTGATAATGCACCTTAATAAATTTAGAAAGAAATAACCCATCATTTTTTTTTACTTCATCATTACCATTTGAAGTTATATTTATTAATATATTTAATACATATAATTCATGTGCTGAGCCATACCTGACTCTTTGTGACCCTATGGACTGTAGCTCGCCAGACTCCTCTGTTCATGGAATTTTCCAATCAAGAATACTGGAGTGGGCTGTTGTTTCCTCCTCTAGGGGATCTTCCCAACTCAGAGATCAAACTTGCATCTCGTGTGTCTCCTACATTGGCAGGGTGTCTACCTGGGAAGCCCTTATTTAATACATATCTGAATGTAATTTTATACAAGAATGCAAAGTAATACCTAATAATCTTTTACTAAATATTTGCAAAAATATTCTCAAACCATTGAGACATCTGAGAATTGCATGTCTGGAGAAACAATTGCATGTCTGGGAACTCAACTGATCCTGTGGTAGAAAACGTGCATACAAATGATTTACCTAGGCAAAGTTTTACTTTCTGACGAAGGGTCCTTTGCTAACCAGCTTTCATAAAGAGATTTACTCTCAAAACCATCATCAGGGCTGGAGATCTGAAAAGATAAGTCAAATATTAAGAAAAGAGACAGAACAATTACATTTTTGCCAATATTAAAGCACATGTTATTTCACATCAACGTCTCTTTTTATCTACATGAACATTTGTGTTTTATACTCTTTATAGAAAAATATGCTTTTACAAATGGCAGGGGAAAAAAATCCCAGCCCAAACTCCTATTCATTTATAATTTGTACTTGTTAGTAACCTGGCCATGTACTTAGGAGATCGTCCAAGATGATCTACAATGAGGCCTTAGAACAGCAGACAGACATTAAAGAGCTGACCTTGAAACTGTCAATGAGTCCTGGTTTTGCAGGGCAGGTGGGGTGAAAAGGAGCAGTTAATTTCAGAAAGTCTGTTTAAACAATGTTGGAATTTAATGGGTTTTAATAAGCTACATGACCTCAGGTTTCTAGTTGGGACCTATAAGAACTTATGTAGGGATACACACACAAACATTTTTTATTACCCTCATTAAACATATACTTACAAACATATACTCTCCGTTCCTTTCTCCACTCTAAGTATCACCAACTTAGAAAACAAGAGTTATTTACTGTCCATCAGAAAAAATTAAGACACATCTACTACATACCTCTTTTGTTAGTTTATACACCAATTGATGAAGAAGGGGTGTACAGTCAACTCTGAGAGTGTAATTGCCTGAAAAATACACAAGACACATAAAGTATTTTAATACTTCCAAATGAAACTCCAATCTATATTTAATTCTAACTTTATTTTCCAAGTACAAACAAGATACTATAAACTTCAAATTGAATGCATCATTCCCAGAGAATTAAAAATAGGGTGGAAACATGGAGGAGGAAACGGCAACCCACACCAGTGTTCTTGTCTGGAGAATTCCATGGAGAGGAGACTGGTGGGCTACAGTCTATGGGGTTGCAAAGAGTTGGACACAACTGAGCGACTAACACTTACACACTCCGGATGGAATTTCTAGCTCCAAGTCACCCTTGGGGAACTGCCTCGTTTTGCAGCACTTTGTGTAAAAATAAAGACTATTATTTAAGACAACAACAACAAAAATAGGATGGAAATAATTCTTCAGTGGCGAGAGAGGCTGCAGGACACACTTAGGACACTGGAGTTTGCTAAGGCGGCAGCTCCCACAGTACCAGTGAGTCATTCTTCACTAAGGCAGTATCACTCAGGGGGACTTCGGCAAAGGAAGGGGTAAGGCCACAGTATTCATTCTCTTCATTCATAGTTTCCCAACCAGGGATCAAACCCAGGCCCACAGCAGTGTAAGCGTGGCATCCTAACCACTGGACCACCCCAGGGAATTCCCTCACTCATTTAATACAATAGTATACAGCAGACATTAGACCAGAGCATGTCAGTGGCTAGTAAGTGCGCTCTGACATGTATCTAGAAATAATAATACAAAGCCTGGAGATACAAATGTCACATATTAGAGTCAAAGGAAGTGTGTAGATTTTGCTCCCTTCAAATCTGTTTCATTACATTCAGGAGGTATTTCTGTATAAAATATTCTGTAAAATATTTCTTCTGAAATATTTTAGTCCAATCCTTTTACTATCTCCACATGAAGAATGTAATGACATACTAGAGATTTTCTTTTCCTCTTTTTGGCACCTCAGGTAGTTCAATGTTATTCAATACAAAGTTTAACCACCCTCTAAAATATCTCGAATAATCGTCAAAACACATAGTGTGTTTAATAAAAATATTCTTTTTAAAAAAAAAAAAACTTATTTTAAAGCCAAGTAACAATGTTGTGACAGTTTCAGGTGGACAGCAAATGCTGTCAGCCATACATATACATTTATCCATTCTCCCCCAAACTCCCCTCCCATCAAGGCTGCTAAAGACTAGTAATTCAAAATAGGCAAATATAAAGAAATTAGGATCAATCATTTAGTTACGAATCACATTGATTCATTTGAATTATAATGATTTTCTCTCTAGTAAAATGGAAAATGAAGGTATTGAGGTATCACATAGGAAGAGGAAAACCTTGGTTTACAAACTGAATGTACAGACTTAAATGATGGTATACTATTTAATAACAATCAAAAATAAAATTTACCTTCTATAGATGAATCTGAGTTGATATAAGCAACACTTCGCTCCTGGAGTGTTTTTACATTCTCCTATAGTTGAAGCAAAGTTGTTACTTCACTCACAGCATTTTGTGGGAATATAAACAAAATAGATTAATTGGGTATAAGAGGGGTCTACAAATACCTCTATAAAACCCATACCTTTGACAATAATTTCTGAGAAAATGCTGTTAACTGCTTGGTTGACAACACTGATACATTTAAACAAGAAAAACATTATGATGCTTAGTTACTGTTCATAGCAATAGCAGTGAGCCCTGAGGCAAAAGTATTATCAGAGTGCAGTTCCCATGCCCTGTGAGTGAATAAAAGAAGGGCAATGCCAAAGAATGCTCAATCTACTTCACAATTGCACTCATCTCACATGCTAGTACATAATGCTTAAAATTCTCCAAGCCAGGCTTCAACAATACGTGAACCGTGAACTTCCAGATGTTCAAGCTAGTTTTAGAAAAGGCAGAAGAACCAGAGATCAAATTGCCAACATCCGCTGGATCATCAAAAAAGCAAGAGAGTTCCAGAAAAATATCTATTTCTACTTTATTGACTATGCCAAAGCCTTTGACTGTGTGGATCACAATAAACTGTGGAAAATTCTGAAAGAGATGGGAATACCAGACCACCTCATCTGCCTCTTGAGAAACCTGTATGCAGGTCAGGAAGCAACAGTTAGAACTGGACATGGAACAACAGACTGGTTCCAAATAGGAAAAGGAGTACATCAAGGCTATACATTGTCACCCTACTTATTTAACTTGTATGCAGAGTATATCATGAGAAACGCTGGGCTGGAAGAAGCACAAGCTGGAATCAAGATTGCTGGGAGAAATATCAATAACCTGCATCTCAGATATGCAGATGACATTACCCTTATGGCAGAAAGTGAAGAAGAACTAAAGAGCCTCTTGATGAAAGTGAAAGAGGAGAGTGAAAAAGTTGGCTTAAAGCTCAACATTCAGAAAACTAAGATCATGGCACCTGGTCCCATCCCATCACTTCATGGCAGATAGATAGGGAAACAGAGGAAACAGTGTCAGACTTTATTTTTCTGGGCTCCAAAATCACTGCAGATGGTGACTGCAGCCATGAAATTAAAAGACGCTTACTCCTTGGAAGTAAAGCTATCACCAAGCTAGGCAGCATATTACAAAGCAGAGATATATAATTTTGCTAACAATGGTCCATCTAGTCAAGGCTATGGTTTCTCCAGTAGTCATGTATGGATGTGAGAGTTGGACTATAAAGAAGGCTGAGTGCTGAAATACTGATGGTTTTGAACTGTGGTGTTGGAGAAGACTCTTGAGAGTCCCTTGGACTGCAAGGAGATCCAACCAGTCCATCCTAAAGGAAATCAGTCTTGAATTATTCACTGGAAAGACTGATGCTGAAGTTGAAGCTCCAATACTTTGGTCAAATGATGTGAAGAACTGACTCATTTGAAAAGACCCTGATGCTGGGAAAGATTGAAGGCAGGAGGAGAAAGGGACAACAGAGGATGATATGGTTGGATGGCATCACCGACTCGATGGACATGGCTTTGGGTGGACTCTGGGAGTTGGTGATGGCAGGGAGGCCTGGCGTGCTGCAGTCCATAGGGTCGCAATGAGTCAGACTGAACTGAACTGAATCTCTAGCAATCATTACATATACATAGAAGTGTGAGATCCACTGAAACTGGATATACCCATGTAAATTTATCATTTAAAGTGAATAGTTGAAAATTTGCATTTATCTAAAACTTTTTTAAGGTATGATGAAGAAAAAGAACAAAAAAAAAGCAGAGAATAGAGAAAAACACTAGAGGGAGAGAGGATGGACAACAGGACTGAGAAGACATTCTTTCTCTCTGTCTGACACACTCACCCTATAAGATAAAGCAGAGGAAGGCTAGTGTCACACACATATGTGAATATGCTGAGACCTCTCTACTCTCTCTAGCTTGCTACCATATAAGAATACGTCACAATAAAAACATTTAAAGCTGTGAGTGGTTATTACACAAATGAGGATTCTTATCTCTGCAGCTGCCCCCACAGGTCAGGTGACAGCTGACTTTGCTATAGATAAATAGAGTCAGAGTCCCCATTATAACATACTTACAGTAGAAATAAAGAAGATTCCTAAGCTATATTTAAGAAGGTAAGGATGCTGTGGAATGTGATCAAGAATCTGGCAGAAAACTAGAAACAGTATCGAAACTGTCTTTTAACCCACATGTATTTAAATTAATGCAAGGCATATTATATCTTGGATTTGTTTTATCTTCATTTTAAGCTGCTGAAATTATAGGAACTGAAATATATATTTATACATGCATGTATTCCTAAGAAATTATTCATCTACAGTTAAGTCTATTCCAAAATGCATATTCACAATATCAGCGTAATAATAAAACTTTGCAATATAAATGGAACAAAGCATAAGTGATACAAGTAACTGTGTGTGATTTTACTTCCGTATTTATCTAATTCATATTTTGTTTAAGTAAAGTAAGAGGAAAGGAGTCAGAAGGAAACAATAGATGGCAAGAAATACATGACATGCTTTAAAGCAATTCTACAAAATCTGGACTTATAAAGTAGACGATGGTGAGGGAAATTGTTTTCGGCACACTTGCCTTCTGAGCTTACCTTGCACATTTAAGAACTTAGAGATACTGGACAGAGAGGCTAAGGGAAGAAGATGACAGAGGGGAGCCTAGGAGAGACACTTAAAGCATCAAGAGTCAGCGACAGAATTAATCATAGCTGAAGCAAAAATTAAGTCAATTTACAAAATTATCATCTTATACTCCACAATCAGGCACTTTCATGAATGGTAAAATAAACCCATGTTTACAATTATGTATCAAATCTATAAATGTGAAATTATAATAGAGTATAGTCACCATAATAGAACATCTGATGTTTTCTTAGATAGAAGAAATCCAAAGAAACTTCAAAAGCTTGAAAAGTAACTCCAAGGATCTGTATCAGTTTTTAGACAAGTTAAGTCATTTGTCAGAAACAGCCTGCTAGTTTTAACTACTTTCTGAACATACAGATTTTTTACAAAACAAATACAAACTAAAATATTTTGACAATAATAAATTTGTTCACAGTCCAGTAATTAAGAGGATATTCTGTTTTGCCAATCTGCTATGAAAGTAAAAACAAACTCTAATTCCTAAATTCTCTTGACTATTTATCAAAATTAAAACCATATTAGGTAATGGAACCTATTTGTGACTATCCTGCTGCTGCTGCTAAGTCACTTCAGTCGTGTCTGACTCTCTGCGACCCCATAGCCGGCAGCCCACCAGGCTCCCCCGTCCCTGGGATTCTCCAGGCAAGAACACTGGAGTGGGTTGCCATTTCCTTCTCTGATGCATGCATGCAGGCTAAGTCACTTCAGTCATGAGATATAAATACTTGTTGCCTGTTGACCAAGAAAACAAGAACTCTTCTGTCTTATTTACCTCAGCCCATTCTGTAGAACCCAGAAGTCCAAATTCTTCTGCATCCCAGCTGGCAAAAATGATAGTTCTTCTTGGTCTCCAGCCTGTAATCATTGTTAACACACATAACTAGTTATATCCGCCGAAAAGCAAAGGAAATTTCAGTTTGTCAGTTTTTGTCACCACCTACCACAGAAACACTACTTACCACTACTGAGCAGTTTCCCAAAACTCTGGGCAACTTCTTGCAAAGTAGCAGCCCCACTGGTTGGGTCAATGCCTCCAAATACCCAGGAGTCCCGATGACCTCCCAGAATAACATACCTGTCTGGGAAAAAATGTGTTCAAAAGAACTTCAACTTTGAATACATTTATAAAGAGTACAACTTATGATTTTAAATTAAACTTCCTCTAATAAATGTACCACCACAGTACAAGATGTTACACATGGGGTTTGAGGGGAGCAAGGGTTACATGTGAGCTCTCTGTACCTAGTACTCAATTTTATTCTGAAACTAAAATCACACTAAAAATAAAGCATATTAAAAATGTTATGTTCTAATCAGAAAAAAAAAACTTCCTCTTGAGTTTCCCCATAGAAATGAACACCACAAGGTAGAGTCTTCTTTTAGAATTATACTTTTTTCTTCCAAAGTTAGTCATTTCACATCAGCCAGAAAAAAATTAGCCATGGACTAAAATCTTCTTGCAATCTTATAAAGCCAAACAACTACAATAATCCATCAACTCACCAGGTTCCACAGATCCTCTGATAGTTCCGATTACATTGTAAATCCGTGTAATTTTATTGATATTATAAACATGCATTCTAACCTTCCTAGAATTTCAAAGGGGACAAATTACTTCACAAGGAGCATTATGTCTAGCAGCTTTCTTCCACTGTTTTATTATAAGAAATATCAAAAGTACAGAAAATTGTATAACAGGGCAATAACTTCCCAAATACCCACCATGCAAACTGAAATAACTGTAATATTGTTGAGCCATTTGCATGTAAGTTGCAGATATCATGACATCTTACTCCTGTGTACTGAAGCATGCACATTAAATTCAAATTTTAAAAATCAAGCATCAATATATTTTTCCTCCTTCATAGCTCTATTGTTGATATTTAAAGTTCAAAATATTCTATTATTAAACACAGCTTGTATATTCATTCTAAAATTTTTAAATACATGCTACACAATTACAAAAATAAGGGAGAGAACCTATTATCTATTAAAGGTCAAAGAAGCCTAATTTTTTAAATATGTATTTATTCATTTGGCTGCACCAGATCTTAGTGGTGGCATGTGAGATCTGATCAGGACCCGGGCCCCCTGCATTGTGAGCTCAGAGTCTTAGCCACTGACCCCCAGGGAAGTCTCCAGAGAAGCTTATTTTTTATTTGTTTTATAGTAATATTAATTCCTGATATTCAGTTAATGTTTTCCAAGATTATCAAAACGGTCCATCAGTATACTGTTAAAGAGCTGATTGAGTGCTGCCTACAAGAAACATGATAAACTTTATTGTTAAATGGCAGTTTGAGAAACACCCGCTAAAGTGTATAAGATAGCTATATGATGAAACTGTTCCAGGCCATCACTGTTGATTCTGATCTGGGTCTTCCTTTTAAATATTCATTCATCAATTGTAATTAACCAAATCAGAATTCACAGGAAAGTACAATCAAGATCAGAAAATGATAAAAAAAAAATGCTATTCACATTTTATAAAGCCAAACTGACATGGGAAAACGTTGAGCCTCTTTATCAGAGGGGAACAAAAATTTTTAATCTATGGCAGGCTCATAGGAAGTGCACAGGGAACCCCAGAACTTTCTACTTTTTAGTTCATTTTTGAATGCAAGAACTAATACATCAAATCCTGTATGTTGTTAAGTGTAGATTCGGGTGTTTCTCACCCTAAAAGTACATTGTGATTCTAAATGTGTATATAATTCATGAATAGTATTCAACTAAAAAGTGCCTTTAGGGGAAAACTAATCAATGGCTGTTGTTCTGCATTTTAAGACATTTGGTAAAAGATTTTATTTTTGCTTCTGAATGATAGAAATTAATAGCAAAAAGCAAAAGTATTCTTTAGCATGTTTCTAAATATATGAGCCTAAGATCTATTAGTAAGAAACCCAACTTCACTGACATATGTAATTAAATGAAGAAAATAAAAGAATGCTGCAACAATGAGGAACGAGAGAAGACAATCTATTTTAATCTAAATGGAAAATAAACTAGCTATCTGCTCAGATTCTCAAAGAAACTCATCTATATCTTTAATCTTTATATTTTTCTAGTTTTTAGTATCACTGACTCCAGAAGTACCTAAAAGAATTACCTAGAGAAATACTGCTATGTTTTCCAGTGGGTCAGCAAGAACGTTGTGGGCTCTGCAAATGAAGTTCCTGAAATTCTGGACAACTTGGGAGATTGACTTTGGGGCATCTCCTGCTTTACCATTGACAGAAATTATTTCCAGAGGACTTTGATCTTCAATTTGGGATTCTATGCTGAGGGAATGTGACTTGCCAGGAACCTGAATGACAATGACATCAGCCAGGGATGTAGCCATACAGACACAAGGAACCCCTGTGCTCTATCTGAGCCTTCCAAAACCTGAGCCTCCAATCTGGCACCATCACAAGACCTGCCCTGGGGGCAATTTGACTCAGATGGGCCTTTTCCTTCCCCGCCTTGCAACAGGGAAGAACATGTTGCATTTTATTACAAGTTAATCCCTAAAGGGATGTTGCCTATAAGATTAAATTACACATAATAGCCCATAATGTCCTGCTATCACTTCAAATTCATTACGTTCCAAATAAACTGAATTCAAGAATATAGACTCCAGATGGCAGGGGTTTTTGCCTGTTTTGTACACTGCTGAATCCCCAGTGCCCAGAATGGTGCCAGGGTACAGTAAATGCTCAATAAATATTTGTGAAAGGAATGAATATCCTCCTATATAGGGAAATACTGGAGAAATCTGAGAACAAACTCAGCTCACATATCAGAGTTACTTCTACCTATTAAAGTCTTTGATAAGACTATTTAAAAACTCTACAGAGACAGAATTTAACTTGTGAAATGTGGTAATACAAATAACTCATGTCCACTGAAATGCACAATTTCTCTCATAAACTTTCCTTTCCTAATGTGGAAGAAATCAGTTTTTCAGCTATTAAGCATACTCATTGCAGCATTCCTAAGGAGCTCATTTTTTGTATCATCTTTGAATTCTCCTTTGAACCAGCTTTTAACTCCTTTCAGGTTCCCTTGTTGCATTAAATAAAATTTTTACACAAACTCATTTTATATTCGTACGAGAATTATGGTTTTACTTAAAAAAAATAATCCTTTATCATTTCTGGAAGTCCCACCAAGATGTACAATGGATTCTTCTTGGAGAGCCAAGAATGGGTAGCTTAAACCCAGACATGTCTTCCTTGACTTTCAGATGTACATTCCAAGCAGCAATAAAATTTTAACTTGCCTGAATCTCTGTATCTCCAACTTATTTTTTCCTACTGATTCTGTGTTTTGTTTATGTTTCTAGTTCGCTTACAGCAGATAAGTTACATCCCATTTGTGGTGGCAATGGTAAAGAATTTGGTTTCAGGTCTTACCATTTGGTAATCTCTATAAGTTGATCAATGCATTATTATGAAGATCTCTTAGATAAGAAATGATACCGAGTCTTGTTTTTAGCAATTTTTTTTTTTTAAATAGTGTATTTGCCCACTTTGAGTTCAAATCAAATAGGGATTTTTGCTCATGGTGAAGATGGACAGCTTTTTGATGTCTGTCTGTTTCTGAGCTTACTCTTGAACTGTGACTGTAGCCATGTGTTTATTGATTTCTCCGTGTTTGTATGTTTCTGTTTATAAATCAGAAAGGCATATATCTTTCATTGTGTACCTCGAAAGTATTAATAATTAGATAATGAAGTCTCTTGTATTAAAAGAAGTCCATTCTAATTGAGAGAGATAAACACTTACATAAAAATATTTCTAAAATTCCTATAAAATAAAACAGAACTCCTAATACTTTAAAGGGCTTCCCAGGTGGTGCTAATGGTAAAGAATCTGTCTGCCAATGTAGCAGATGCAAGAGACACGGGTTCTATCCTTGTGTTGGGAAGATCCCCTGGAGAAGGAAATGGCAACTCACTCCAGTATTCTTGCCTGGAAAAATCCCATGGACAGAGGAGGTTGGCAGGGTACAGTCCATGGGGTTGCAAAAAGTCAGACTTGGCTGAACACTTGTCAGCAGCAATAATTTAAAAGTTCTGAAATAAAACTTTTAATAGAAATTAAAAGACATTCTCAAAATATAATTTCATATTGTTAAGTAAATTTCTAGCAAACAAGACTGACTTAATAATTTTGTCTCAATAAAAACAGCTATATTTTCTGCAATTCATCAATTTTTAAGTTTCCCTTCCTCTCTACCTTTCAAGCAAATCAAAGTACTTAAAGTTCTGATCATGCCATGATGTTGTACAACTTTGGACAAGCTGTTCTCTGCCACTGACATTTCCTGCCTAACTTGATCCACTGGAAAACTTATTCTTTCTGTAAAATTAAGCTCAATGAAACATATTCTGTGATCATGCCTCCTCAAAAGTGCTATCATGGGTTGATAACAATAATAATTAAAATAAGTGTATTGAGCCTTATAACAGTTATGTGCATACCCATTTTAACTTATTTAACCCACACACACAGGAAGTGATCAGTAAAAAGGCTGGAACCTGTCTGTCTTCTCTTTTACTCCTTCCCTTAGGTTAAGCTAGTGCTTCACATGCATAGCATTTTGACAGCTATCTGAAGAGCTCTTTAAAAACGTTAGGTAAAGAGGGAAGTTAAGGGACTCCCCTGGTGGTCCAGTGGCTGAGACTCCACGCTCCCAGTGGAGGGAGCCCAGCTCAGCCCCTCGTCAGAGACGATACCACGTGCAGTGGCTGAGACTCCACGCTCCCAGTGGAGGGAGCCCAGCTCAGCCCCTCGTCAGAGACGATACCACGTGCTACAACCAAGACCTGCCACAGCCAAATAAATACTTTAGAAAAAAGAGAGGAGACTTAAAATGTTAAACCTGTAACTCAGATGTAGCAATTTTTGAGATGTAAAAAACAAATGTTGTGATATCCCTGTTGGAAGAAGAATTTAATACATCATTCCATAAGTAATTCTTTTGCTTAGTCACACAGTCGTGTCCAACTCTTTGCAGACCTCTTAGACTGGAGGCTGCCAGCCTCCTGTGTCCATGGGGTTTTCCAGACAAGAACACTGGAGTGGGTTCCCATTTCCTTCTCCAGGGGATCTTCCCAGCCCAGGGATTGAACCCAGGTGTTCTGCATTGCCATCTGAGCCATCAGGGAAGCTCTAAGTATTTCTAAATGATAATTATTCACTATGAAAAATGAGAAAAAAAATATAAGCAAAGCAAAACTGGCAGAACACTTATCTTGACATTTTTCCACTAAATATGTAAACTTTTAGTAGGATACTAAAGTAACATAAAACTACCTGAAAGAATCGTGTCCTACAAAGCCAGGCCCAATGTTGTAACTCACGTTAAGACCTCCCTTCCAGCTCTCATCTGGTGAAGCAATTCCTCCCAAATAGCTGTCAAGAGAAAATGAAAATGACAGAAAAAAAAAGGCTGAGCATCACAATTTCTAAAAGAAATCACAAAGTAAGTTGATGAGGTTTTATTCAAACATTTAACAAATATATATTGAGGATTTACTAAGTGCTGGGAACTGTAAAATTTCCTTCCCTTGCAGAGCTTACATCCTAGCAAGAGAACCATAACTGAGAAACATAAGTAAAATGTTGCTATGCTAGTGGTAAGAGCTAAGGAGAGGAATTCCGTGGCGGTCCAGAGGTTATGAGTTGGCCTTTCACTGCCTGGGTCTGCGTTCAAGCCCTGGTTGAGGAACTAAGATCCCATGTGCTTCACAGCACAGCCTCCCACCAAAAAAAGAGCTAAGGAAAAAACAACCAAAATAGTGAGGGGAAATGGGAAACATCAGTGCATCAGCCTCTCTGCTTCTGACTTTAATTATTTACATAGGAAAGCATTAGGTTCAAGAAATCCTAAACATATGAAATTAAGGAGAAGAAATTAATTTCTAGAAAAGCTGCTGGTTACATAGTAGCCACTCAAAAAAATTACTGAATGGCATTTGCACATACATTAAACAAAAAATAGACATTAGGAAATCTGAAAAAGAACCAACAGTTACATAATACGGTAATAGCAAACACTGACTGAATGTTTTTCCTATGATATTTATATAATGATTTCACCTACTCATAACCACTCTATCAGGCAGAAACTAGTTCTGTCTTCATTTCAGAGAAGGAACCTGAATTGGAGAAAGATTGGGTAACTGGTATAAGTTTACAAATCCAGTGAGTTGTGGGTATCGCACATTTTTGAAATGCAGGTCAAATACAAATACCTAAGATAACCTAACTACTTCAAAAATCGCAAGTCAATATTTTTATCTTTAGACATAGTTTTTCCTTTTGAGACTTTCATTTGTAGCAAATACAGGACTGTTTTCTTATTATTTCTTAGTTAATAAACTGCTCTTTCCTTACAGAAAAAAAGATGTGTTCTATATTCCCGTACTTTAGGAGTCAATTCTGATACAAGACTTCACTTTTAACATAGGTAGGTTTTAGAACAGAAAATAGATGTTTAGTGTAATAGATCTTATTCTCAAATACAACTGGAAAACTATACCGTAAAAATATTTCTGCATCATTATATCCAATGGGATGTACAGGGATTTGGGGAATTCCCACTCCATCTTCAACATCAAGTCTGAAGGTGTACTCTGCAGAAATCAATTGCATAAGAGGAAAACAACTGAAGAATCGAGCAAAGGGTATAAAAGAATTCCTGTTATTACTAATGCAGATTTGCTATATGTTTGATATTATATCCAAACTTTTAAAGTTCCCCCAAAGCGATTGACTGTTTTATCTAATATGGTCTATTTAAATTTGACAGTAAGAAATTAAATCATTTGCATTTTAATATAAAATCAATTACAGGGATTACAGATTCCTATATTTGCTTTGACATTTCATGTAATTCTCTTGAATTTCCCAAGAATATTTTATTTCCTTAAGGATATCTTGAATCCTTTTTAGAGAAGCTTCAGTTAACTAAATACCTGGAAAATGTGTCCCAGATTCTGAAACTAGAAAGAACTGTAAAATAAGAACTGAAGGAAATGCAAAATGCTGGGCTGGATGAAGCATAAGAGGGAATCAAGATTGCCAGGAGACATATCAATAACCTCAGATATGCAGATGACACCACGCTTATGGCAGAAAGTGAAGAGGAACTAAAGAGCCTCTTGATGAAAGTGAAAGAGGAGAGTCAAAAATTTGGCTTAAAGCTCAACATTCAGAAAACTAAGATCATGGCATTCTGTCCCATCACTTCTTGGCAAATAGATGGGGAAACAGTGGAAACAGTGGCTGACTTTATTTTGGGGGGCTCCAAAATCACTGCAGATGGTGACTGCAGCCATGAAATTAAAAGACGCTTACTCCTTGGAAGGAAAGTTATGACCAACCTAGACAGCATATTGAAAAGCAGAGACATTTCTTTGCCAACAAAGGTCCATCTAGTCAAGGCTATGGTTTTTCTGGTAGACAAATATGGATGTGAGAGTTGGATTATAAAGAAAGCTGAGCACCGAAGAATTGATGCTCTTGAATTGTGGTTTTGGAGAAGACTCTTGAGAGTCCCTTGATCTGCAAGGAGATCCAACCAGTCCATCCTAAAGGAAATCAGTCCTGAATATTCATTGGAAGGACTGATGCTGAAGCTGGAGCGCCAACACTTTGGCCACCTGATGCAAAGAACTGACTCATTGAGAAAGACCCTGATGCTGGGAAAGACTGAAGGCAGAGGGAGAAGGGGAGGACAGAGGATGAGATGGTTGGATGGCATCACTGACTTGACAGACATGAATTTGAGTAAACTCTGGATTGATGATGGACAGGGAAACCTGGTGTGCTACAGTCCATGGGGTTGCAAAGAGTCAGACACAACTGAGTGACTGAACTAAGTGGTATTGGGAATAAGTGAAAATTTCTTACTCAAATAATAACAATATTCTCCTTAAAGGAAGATGAAAAGTATTGTCAGGCTTAAATTCTAATTGAGACTTGTGGTTTCAGCCAAAATAGAGTTTTCTAGAGCATTAAAACAACTATCTTAGAAAAAAGAGAGGTTTCAAACAAGTTACATCAAATTCTACTTTAAGAAACTGAAAAAATAAGAGCAAATAAAGCAAAAATGAGCAGAAGAAAGGATATATCCTACTAAAGACCAGAGCAGAAATGTTAGAAAACAGACAAATGATAGAAATTATCAACGAAATCCAAAGCTGGTTCTCTGAGTGGATTAACAAAA
The DNA here is from genome assembly GCF_002263795.3 of Bos taurus. Lineage (NCBI taxonomy): Eukaryota > Metazoa > Chordata > Mammalia > Artiodactyla > Bovidae > Bos > Bos taurus. Next base: position 5,128,045 of record NC_037356.1, read on the forward strand.
TTGATAAATCCCTTGCAAGACAAATCAAGAAAAGAAAAGAGATATAAACCATCAATATCAGAAATAAAGAAGAGAATAGCACTCCAGTACCTGGAGAAAAGAAAGAAAGAGAGAGAAGAAAGGAAGAATATTACAAAGAACTATATACCCATAAATTTAACAACTTAGATGAAATGGACAAAATCTTAAACTAGCAAATCTCACTCAAGATTAAATACATAATGTAAACAGCCATATACCTACTGAAGAAATTTAATTTGCAATTAAAAACATTCCTACCAACAAAATACCAGGCCCATATCGATTCACTGAAGGATTCTACATCATGCCATGTCACACTCAGTTGCTCAGTCACATCTGACTCTTTGCAACCCCATGGACTACAGCCCACCAGGCTTCTCTCTCCATGGGATTCTCCAGGCAAGAATACTGGAGTGGGTTGCCATCTCCTCCTCCAGGGGATCTTCCTGACCCAGGAATCAAACCTGCATCTCTAGCATCTCTTACATTAGTAGGTGGATTCTTTACCACTGAGCCACGTTTTCAGATAAAATCAAACTCATTCTACATAAACACTTGCAGAAAAATGAAGAAGATGAAGTAATTTTTTTTTGGCCTTTTATTTATTTATTTATTCAGATTGCTTTTTTTTCTTCTTTTTTTTAAATTTAATTTTATTTTATTTATTTTTTTTCCTTATTGCATTTTTTTAAATTTTATTTTATTTTTAAACTTTACATAATTGTATTAGTTTTGCCAAATGTCAAAATGAATCCGCCACAGGTATACATGTGTTCCCCATCCTGAACCCTCCTCCCTCCTCCCTCCCCATACCATCCCTCTGGGTCGTCCCAGTGCACTAGCCCCAAGCATCCAGTATCGTGCATCGAACCTGGACTGGCAACTCGTTTCTTACGTGATATTTTACATGTTTCAATGTCATTCTCCCAAATCTTCCCACCCTCTCCCTCTCCTACAGAGTCCAGTGTAGAGATTCCTTAAAAAACTGGAAATAGAACTGCCTTATGATCCAGCAATCCCACTGCTGGGCATACACACTGAGGAAACCAGAAGGGAAAGAGACACGTGTACCCCAATGTTCATCGCAGCACTGTTTATAATAGCCAGGACATGGAAGCAACCTAGATGTCCATCAGCAGATGAATGGATAAGAAAGCAGTGGTACATATACACAATGGAGTATTACTCAGCCATTAAAAAGAATACATTTGAATCAGTTCTAATGAGGTGGATGAAACTGGAGCCTATTATACAGAGTGAAGTAAGCCAGAAGGAAAAACATAAATACAGTATACTAACACATATATATGGAATCTAGAAAGATGGTAACAATAACCCGGTGTACGAGACAGCAAAAGAGACACTGATGTATAGAACAGTCTTATGAAGTAATTTTTAATTCATTCCATGAAGTCAATGTTACTACTACCAAAACGAGACAGAGATATTACAAGACAGTAAATTGATAGGAGAATATCCATTATTATTAAAGACAGATTCTTAGCAAAATTGTTAGCACAATTCCAGTAATATACCAGTATTACATAGAAGAATAATACAATGAGGACTTCCCTGGCGGTCCAGTGGTTAAGAATCTACCTGCCAGTGCAGCAGCAAGGGTTCGGTGCCTGGTCCAGGAAGTTCGCAAATGCTGCAGCTACACCCCTGTGTCACCACTACTGAGCCTGAGCGCTGCGATTGCTAAAGCTCGTGCACCTAGAGTCTGTGCTCTGCAACGAGAAGGCGCTGCAGTGTGAAGCTTGTGCACTGCAACTTGAGAGAACCCCCCACTCACTGCAACTAGAGAAAGCCTGCACACAGCCATGAAGACTGTAGTCATAAATAATTTGAAAAAAAAAAAAGAATGTTCCATTAGAGTTTATCCCAGGTTGTTTTGGTTTAACACTCAAAAATCAATCTGGGGAATTTCCTGGTAGCCTAGTGATTAGGATTCTGTCTTTACAAGCATGGCCTGCCTTTAATACCTTATTCGAGAACATCCAGTAAGCTTCACGGGGTGCACCCCCACCCCACCAAATCAATATGTATAATTGAAGAAAAACATAGATAAGAACAATTTAAGATCATTTTATTAGGTACAGTAAAAGAATCTGACAACATTCACTACACATTGCTAGTCAAATGAGAAAAATGTGCTAAGATAAAAATTCATAGTACTTTTAGAAGTGAACTTCCTCAATCTTTATCAGATTTAAAAGAATCTATAAAATCTGAAAGAAAAAAAAAAAACCCTATGGCTAAGATCCTACTTAACAGAGAAAGACAGGGACAGTCTTTGGGGGCAGGAACATGGCAAGGATATCTGCTCTAACAACTTTTTACAGCAATTTCTAGAAGTACCAGATACTACAATAAGGAAAGAAAAAGAAAAGGCATCCAGAACAGAAACAAAGAAATAAAACTCTCTTTATGTGCATATGACATGATCACCTATACAAAAGCTGATGGAATCCAAAAAAACCTAGCAGAACTAATTATTGATAAGTTTACAGAATACAAGATCAATACACAAGATCAGTATGTTTCCTCTAGAAACAACATTTCCATTTACTAACAACGGTCAACTGGAAATTGAAATTTAAAATGTAATTAAAAAAAGAATAACACTATGAAATTATTATGGAATAAATGTGAAAAAAGATACACATGGTCTGTACAGTGAAACAACAAATGGGCTGAGAGAAAGTTACAGATACCTAAGTAAATTGAGAGCTGTACCATGTTTATGGCTCAGAAGATCCCATATTTTAAAATATCAATTTTCCCAAAACTGACTTATAGGTTTAATTCAACCTCAATCAACCTCCCAGGAGACTTTTTGGTAGAAATTGATAAGCCAGTTCTAAAATTCACATGGGAAGGAACCAGAATAGCTACCAAAACTTTAAAAAAGAATTGTAACCTGGAGACTTTCGTATCGATTAGAATGTAAAGTTAAAGAGATCAACCATACTAAGCGCTGGCAAGGATGCAGCAAATGGAACACTCACACACTGCTGCTAGAATGCAAAATGGTACAAGCACTTTGGAAACAATTTGAAAATCATCTATCATGTTATCCAGCCATGCCATTTCTATTCATTTACTCAAGAGAGACAAAAGTATATATACATATAAAGACTTGCATACAACTGTTCGTAGAAGTTTTATGTGTAATATCTCCAAAACTTAAAGCAATCTAAATTCCCAAGAAAAAGTAAACAAACAAATTGTAGAGTATCCATTCAATGGAATACCATTCAACAACCATGACAAAAAGAACTGAAATATTGACACAGACATCAACATAGCTGAAGCTCAAAATTATTACACTAGACAGAAGGCAAATCAATGGTTCCTAGGGATTGGCAGGGAGGGAGTGGGGTTGAGAGGAAGGCATCACAAAAAGATGAGATGAAACTTTTCAGGGTAATGGACACGTTCATTATCTTGATTGTGGATATGGTTACACAAATGTGAAAACCTTTCACATTTTACATATTAAATCACACAAAAAAACTCATTGATATTTTCAAAAATAAAAATATGTGATCTGTAGAAATATAAAATCATTACACAGTTCAGAAACCCTAAGTTCTAGTTTGGTAAGAATAGTATTACCCTGGACATGTGTTCTTCAACCTCTACTAAAGGCAGAAGGGAACTGAACTGTCTACTACCCGCTCCACGTCCACACCTCATGGAAACTTAAAGCTGAAATAATAAAAGGGAAATTCTTTTAAATTCCTAGCAGTAGCAATCCAAAATACAATTGTGCACAATTTTAATGGTATTCTATAGATGCTTACTTTTACACCTTCTGTAAGGACAAGTAATATTTTTGCAAAAATGAGTGGGCCATAACAGGCTCATCTATTACCTTTAGCTGGATAGCCTGGAGTGAGGGGGTCACCAGCACCGTCCAGGTTTAACACATTCCCTCTCTGGGCTACAGTTCCAGGAAGGTTCCACCCTTTGGGATATGGCTGCACCCCAGGAGCAGAGTAGTCAGCTGGATCTGAGTACAAGATGATTCCCTTGGCTCCTGCCAACATGGCATTTTTAACCTGCAGGGGCAATAAGCAATCCATAATGTAGAAATGGCAAAAGACTGACTTATCCTTGTAAGATAAAACCAATTTAATAACATAAGGAAACTTACGCACTTTTATTATCACACTGGTAACAATCAGTTCTTTTAGGCTTCAATACGATTTCTGCCCAGGTAGACTTAACAACTCACATTTATTCAACATAACTCCAAACAAGTTATTACCTTTTCTGTGAAGCATTCCTAGTATACCTAAAACTGCAAAATTAATGTCTCTCTTTTCTACACATCTTCCATGTTTTATATATGACTATATTACAAGATGGATCAAAGCATTGTAAAATAACTGTTAAACATCTTTCTTCTCTACTACTATTTTTTGAGAACAAGGACCTTGTCTAACTCACTTTAACTATCTATCCCGCAGTGTTTGGGGCTTCCCAGGTGGCTCAATGATAAAGAATCTGCCTGCAATGGAGGCAACACAGATGTGGGTTCTATTTCTGGGTTGGGAAGATCCCCTGGAGGAGAGCATGGCAACCCACTCCAGTATTCTTACCTGGAAACTCCCATGGACAGAGAAGCTTGCTGGGCTACAGTCCATTGGATCACAAAGAGTTGGACATGACCAAGGCGAATGAGCATGCATACTCTCCAACATTTAGAAAAACAGACTTCAGTTCAGTTCAGTCGCTCAGTCGTGTCTGACTCTTTGTGACCCCATAAACTGCAGCACGCCAGGCCTCCCTGTCCATCACCAACTCCGGGAGTCCGCCCAAACCCATGTCCATCGAGTTGGTGATGCCACCCAACCATCTCATCCTCTGTTGTCCCCTTCTTCTCCTGCCCTCAATCTTTCCCAGCATCAGGGTCTTTTCAAATGAGTCAGCTCTTCACATCAGGTGGCCAAAGTATTGGAGTTTCAGCTTCAACATCAGTTCTACCAATGAACACCCAGGATTGATCTCCTTTAAGATGGACTGGTTGGATCTCCTTGCAGTCCAAGGGACTCTCAAGAGCCTTATTCAACACCACAGTTCAAAAGCATCAATTCTTCAGTGCTCAGCTTTCTTTATTAGTCCAACTCTCACATCCATACATGACCACTGGAAAAACCACAGCCTTGACTAGACGGACCTTGGTTGGAAAAGTAATGTCTCTGCTTTTCAATATGCTATCTAGCTTGGTCATAACTTTCCTTCCAAGGAGTAAGCGTCTTTTAATTTCATGGCTGCAATCACCATCTGCAGTGATTTTGGAGCCCAGAAAAATAAAGTCAGCCATTGTTTCCCCATCTATTTGCCATGAAGTGATGGGACTGGATGCCATGATCTTCGTTTTCTGAATGTTGAGCTTTAAGCCAACTTTTTCACTCTCCTCTTTCATTTTCCTCAAGAGGCTCTTTAGTTCTTCTTCACTTTCTGCCATAAAGGTGGTGTCATCTGCATATCTGAGATTACTGATATTTCTCCCGGCAATCTTGACTCCATCTTGTGCTTCCTCCAGACCACACACTTAAGATGATGTAAATGTCTGTGGAGCTAAAAAAGCTAATTTAAAATTTTACACAGGTGAAGTCCCTGGTGGTCCAATGGTTAACACTCCATCATCTCACTGCAGAGAGCCAGGGCAGAAGAGGAGAAGAGAAAGAAAAGAAGAAAAGCTACCCAGAACTTAGTGTCTGAAACATCGCCCAGTGTTTTTTAAATATTTTTCTAACAATTCAAACTGACCACAAATAGGAAAATGTATCCTGTAAGATACTGAATTCTTGATTACCAGAAGTAGTATAATGAAAGATAGATAACCATCAATCAGCTAAAACACTTCCCAGTATTCAGACAAAGATTAGAAAAAGTAAAATCTGATACAACTTTTTTGAAGTACAAATCTATGATGCCCATCAAACTTTTGAAATAATGTACAAATGATCCTTGAACAATGCAGGGTTAATCCAAGAATAACTTAGGCTTGGCCCTCTGTATTCTCCGTTTGTCTGCATCTGTGGTTTCAACCAACCTCTGACCTTGTAGAAACTGAATATGTGCATAGTTCCCCATTCCTGTTCAACTCTTTGCAACCCTATGGACCGCAGCCTGCCAAGCTCCTTTGTCCATGGGACTTTTTAGGCAAGAATACTGGAGTTGGTTGCCCTTTTCTACTCCAGGAGATCTTGACCCAGAGACTGAACCCATACCTCCTGTGTGTCTCCTGCATTAGCAGGCCGCTGTGCCACCTGGGAAGCCCATGTAGTAACTGTATAATACTATTATTAACCATTGAAAATACCCCTGAACAAGTGGACTCACACAGTTCAAATCTATGTTGCCATAGATTTGATTCAACTGTACACTATGATTTAGCCATTCAGCTTCTAGGAGTGAATCTATATTACCAAAATCCTCATACAAATGTTCAAGTACATATGGACAATGATGCTCACAATATAAATATTTGTAACAGTAACAAATTTAAGACAAGTGGAATAGTTAAATAAATTGCTTAATAATTCCGTAAAATATTACATAGCCATCTACAATGATGAGGGAGGAACTTCCCTAATGGTCCAGTGGCCAAGACTTGGAGCTCCCAATGCAGGGAGCCCAGGCGTGATCCCTGGTCAGGGAACTAGATCCCACATGCTGGTTATGAGCTCAAGCACCATGACTAGAGATCCTGTGTGCTGCAACTAAAACTCAGTACAGCCAAACAAAGAGTTTTACAAAATGAAGTTTTACTTAATAAGCAGTTACAAGAAATTACTCAGTACTTGTAACTATCCTAAATGCTTTCAAATGTAAGGTTGATAAATCCTACTGTGGATTCTAGGAGATTAATGTTATTATTAGCATTTCTATTTCACGTAAGAAGAGATACTGGCACAGAGAGGTTAAGTAACTTGCTCACAGGAAAAGATCTAGAGCATAGGGAACCCGCACCAAACAAGAAGCCAGGTTACACAGATCTAGCACCCTATACTCTTAACCATCTTATTATATAACTCTCAATGTGCTGACCTCTGAGTTATTATTGAGTGAAAAAAATAAATTTATACAATATGTAGTATCTGATGCCCTCTTTGTTAAGAAAAAAGAAGAAATTACGTAAAATGAGTATATGAAGACATGCATTCATATTTCACAAAATTAGGCCTGAAAAGACCTATTAAGAATTGATTACATCTGGGCAATGAATGAATTGAGTAATATATGGATTTTCATTTTTTAGTTTATATAAAATTTCATCATTTTAATAAAAAAACAACATAGCTTTGGTAGTAAAACTAAGAAGAATAATTTCCCTTTCCAGATAGACAAGGTAGCAAAAACAACAATGACAAAAGACAAGCAAACAAATAAAACCCCAGGATTTTTCTGTGCAACCATGAAAATAACAAATTTATAAATATATATATATATGGCAATTTTGGAGAAGGAAATGGCAACCCGCTCCAGTATTCCTGCCTGGAGAATCCCATGGACAGAGGAGCCTGGTGGGCTGCAGTCCATAAGGGTTGCACAGAGTCAGACACTGCTCAGTGACTAAACCAACCAATGGCAATTTTTGGAAACCATAATGCAAATGATGTAAATCATTTATATTTACTGGTTATATATTATTTTTCCCTTTAGAAAAGCAAATAACAAAGTACTTTGTTTCCTCTGAAGATTCTCCCGTATCTGGCAATAACAATCTTTCCAGTGCAGTTGATGTTCATCTCTCTTTCTAGTTTGAAAAAGTCTTCAGTGCGAGCGTAGTTCACATATACAAGCTCCCCCTGTTGAAAATAAAAACAAACAACAACAGCAAAAATACAAAACACTGCTAAAGAGAAAACCAAAGTATAAGTTTGCTCCATAATGCTGCTGCTGCTGCTGCTAAGTCGCTTCAGTCGTGTCCGACTCTGTTCGACCCCATAGACAGCAGCCCACCAGGCTCCCCCATCCCTGGGATTCTCCAGGCAAGAACACTGGAGTGGGCTGCCATTTCCTTCTGCAATGCATGAAAGTGAAAAGTGAAAGTGAAGTTGCTCAGTCGTGTCCGACTCTAGCGACCCCATGGACTGCAGCCCACCAGGCTCCTCCGTCCATGGGATTTTTCAGGCAAGAGTACTGGAGTGGGGTGCCATTGCCTTCTCCGATTAAAGTTTAATAAATAAAAGTAGATGATGGAAGATATATGTATATGTCAAACAGATTCATTTTGCTGTACACCTGAAACTAACACAACATTGTAAATCAACTGCTGCTAAGTCGCTTCAGTCGTGTCCAACTCTGTGCGACCCCATGGACTGCAGCCTACCAGGCTCCTCCGTCCATGGGATTTTCTAGGCAAGAGTACTGTAGTGGGGTGCCATTGCCTTCTCCTTGCTCCATAATACTGCATCATAATAAAAAGTTATCTTTCTTGTCTTGGGCTTAATAAACACACCCATGCTAATTCTGGAGAAGTCTTTTAAAATATTTCAGTATCCTGAAAGTTTAAAAAAAAGAGAGATAATATGTAAAATATTTAAACAGTGTTTAAATGTTTGAAGAAATTACTAGTGTACACTGAGTATGGGGAATACTGTAAATAAAAGTAGCTACGTTATTTCCAACCATGGTATTTATGGGTGGAGTTATTATTAGAACTTCTGTGGTATGATTTATCAATTCAGATCTACAAATCTATAACAAAGTCAGACAATGGACAAAGGAAAAAAGTTTGAAAACTATCTACTGCCCTTACTGAATTAAGACATGTGCAGCAGTTTCTGAGTTATTTCAAAGAATGGCATGTGCTTATCAGGGTCTGGTTCTCAAGTATTTCTTTTCTAAAAATTGTTTTTAGGGAGGTTATGTAGAGGATGGAGTCTCAAAGTATGAATTAACATGTATGATCCACCTAGTTTTCTTGGTTTTATTCCTTTACATAGGTATTTTTAAATAAAGGCTTAAAGAACTGAGTGTCTTTTATTTTACCTCTGGCACGCCCGCGGGTGAAAAGGCATTATAGGGTGGTACAATATTCTTAACATTCTCATATCCATCTGGTGGTGGCTCAATGTATGATGTATTGAAAATCTAGCAAGAATTGAAACACATAAAGTTAGAAACATTTCATATTGCTATTAAAGAATAATACATTTTGTGGGCAAAAGGCCTAAATGGATATTTCTTTAAAGAAGATATACAGATGGTGAACAGGCACATGAAAAGATGCTCAACATCGCTAAGCATCAGAGAAATCTAAGACAAATGCCAGAAAAGGTGTAGAGAAAAAGGAACTCTCCTGCACTGTTAGTGGGAGTGTAAATTGGTACAGCCACTATCCTAACAGTATGCTGCTACTGCTGCTGCTAAGTCGCTTCAGTCATGTCCGACTCTGTGCGACCCCATAGACGGAAGCCCACCAGGCTCCCCCGTCCCTGGGATTCTCCAGGCAAGAACACTGGAGTGGGTTGCCATTTCCTTCTCCAATGCATGAAAGTGAAAAGTGAAAGGGAAGTCGCTCAGTCGTGTCCGACTCTTAGCAACCCCATGGACTACAGCCCACCAGGCTCCTCCATCCATGGGATTTTCCAGGCAAGCGTACTGGAGTGGAGTGCCATTGCCTTCTCCGACCTAACAGTATGGAGGCACCTTAAAAAACTAAAAATAGAGCTACTGTATGATCTAGCAATTCTACTTGTGGGCATATATACAGAAATGACAAAAGCTCTGATTTGAAAAGGTACATGCACCCAAATATTTGAAACAGCACTATTTGCAATAGCTAAGACATGGAAACAAGCCACGTGCCCATTAACAGACAACTGGTTTAATAAGATTTGGTTTACATATACAATGCAATGTTACTCAGCCATAAAAGCATATTAAATATTGCCATTTGCAAGCAAGAGGGGTAGACCTAGAGAATATCATACTAAGTGAAGTAAGTCAGAGACACAAATACATCACTTTTATTTGGAATCTAAAAAATAACATGGATCCATCTATATACAAAAGAGAAAGTTTACAGACATAGAAAATAACTTATCATTACTAAAGAAGAAAGGGATGTGCTGTGCTCAGTCGTGTCCAACTCTTTGTGACCCCATGGACTGTAACCCGCCAAGCTCCTCTGTCCATGGGATTCTCCAGATAAGAACACTGGAGTGGGTTGCCACGCCCTCCTCCAGGGAATCTTCCTAACCCAGGGATCGAACCCAGGTCTCCCGTGTTGCAAGCAGATTCTTTACCATCTGAGCCACCAGGGAAGTAATGGGGGAAGGAATAAAATAGGAGTATAGGATTAACAATTCCCAGGTGGCTCAAGTGGTAAAGAATCTACCTGACAACGCAAGAGACTTAGGCAGGAGACACAGGTTCGATCCCTGGGTTGGGAGGATCCCCTTAAGAATGAAATGGAGACCTACTCCAGTATTCTGGGGCTTCCCAAGTGGTGCTAGTGGTGAAGAACCTCCTGCCAAGGCAGGAGACATAAGAGGCTCGGGTTCGATCCCTGGGTCGGGAAGATCCCCTGAAGGAGGAAATGGCAATCCACTCCAGTGTTCTTGCCTGGAGAATCCCATGGCCAGAGCATCCTCCCAGGGTATGATCCATGGGGTCAAAAAGAGTCAGACACAGCTGAACCAACTTAGCATGCACTATAGGATTAACAGATACACTAACAGATACATTAACAGATATTAACAGATACATTAAGTAGGGAAGTAACGAAGTTTTACTATGTAACACAGGGAACAATATTCAATAACTTATAATAATCTATAATGGGAAATAATCTGAAAAAAATTTACATAAAACAGAATCACTTTGCGGTACACCTGAAACTAATACAATATTGTAAATCAGTCACCTCAATTCCATGTTCATCCGTGACTGATATGTAGTTGGCATTTGTCTCATTAGGGTAAGACAGGAGAACATCATAGTGCACCAACTCAGCTGAATCCAGTCCAAACTTCTTCCACTGGTTTTGGATTTTCTTGGCAAGCAATAAATTTTGTTCCGTTCCTGCCAGATGAGGTAGCTTTGTAAACGAACTGAAATGAAAATAAAATTAAAGTGGGATTCAAAGACTATATTCAGAAAATGTCCTAAGAACTCTTCTAGATGCATAACTCATATTTTAGATGTTAAGTATCATTTCTATAACCGAGATATAAAAAACACAGCTAGGGATTTCTAGATATGCCAGTTTTTAAATATTTGTGTGTAACTGCAGTTTTCACATGTGCTTGTAGGGAATATACTATGCACAGGCCTGTACTATAATTAACAGGTGTTCTTTGAATAATAAGAATGACTTTCTTATTTTCTTATATCTTATATATATATATATATATATATATATATAATATATATATATTTTCTTATATCTTATATATATTCTTATATCACCCCCAGGTGAAGGGCTGGGAGCAGTAAAATGTACAACATGGAAAGATATCTTGAAAACAAGATGCTGAAGTACTGATGTGACTGATGGAAAACCAGTCACCAGAGCCTTGAGGGGGTTGCTGAGAAAGGGAGTCACTAGCCGAAGGGCTAAACAGAAGCATGAAAGGCCTGAAGGTTTGACATCTGAGACTAAAGAACAGATATCTCTAGAGCACAAGCAAGGAAGGAGAAGTTAATAAAAGGCCTGCAAGGGTTAGGATCTGGGCTTTTGCCTGCGAATGGCATCAGCCTCCTGATCCCCACTTCATTTCTGAGTCTTCTTTTTCCTTATTCTTCTGTGGCTCTGCTCCCTCGGGTCAGTTCGTTGTTGAGCTGGTCCGGACAGTGCTTCCTCAGAAAAGAACACATCTGGTGCTGAACACAGTCAGCAGGGATTCGGGGATGAGCAAACATGAGGGAAGGATGGCACATCCCTACGCCACCGGTGCTAACTTCTTGCTGCTTATCAGGAAGTAAAGATATTCTCAAACTAAGATCATCATGTTTGCCAGACACCAGCCGGGCAGCTGTGCTAGCCTGCACTTTTGGCACTGTTTTCACCCTACTGTATACAGTTGTTTATTTATCCCATTGAAGTTCAAGTTCATGCATCTTTATGTTTTTATTTCCAAATGCTCAGTACTTGCCTGTTATCCAGGAATTACATAATTCAGATTTGCTGAACTGAGTTTGGGCAATGATCTCTTGGTTCTGAGTCTAAATGATTTGCAACAGTTAAGTAACTTCAGAAACATAGTTTCAAATGAAATTCACTTTGCTTGAGGTAAATATTTTAAAAGTTTCCCAAACCCCCTCCCTCCGTAAGTAGCCCAATTATACTTCTATACACTGGTGTTTTAGTCAATCATAGAACAACCAAAAAAGACAGAGAGTAAAGCAAAATCAGTACTTACTGAAAACTTACTATATGCCAGTAACCTGATGAGGTATTTCACATGGGCTTTCTGATTTAATCCTAACCACCTTTTTTCCATTATCTGCATTTTGCAAATACATTAACAGAGAGCAGTTAAATAAGTTGCTTATAATTTAGTAGGGCTTCACTCATAGCTCAGTTGGTAAAGAACCTGCCTGCAATGCAGGAGACCTGGGTTTGATTCCTGGGTCCAGAAGATCCATTGTGGAATTAAATCATTCGTCTGATCATACTGATCAACTGCTTAAAATCCTTCTATGGCTCCTTATATTCTGCATTATAAAGTTCACATTGGACATAGCATTTGGACCCTTTTTTTAATCTGATCCACTTTCCAGGTTCATTTCTTACCACTCACCTTATAAACTTCTTCACTCTTATCATTTAATATGCTAATTGGTCTCCTAAAATCACCACCCTTTCTGGCCTCTGCACAAGATCTTCTCTTAGACAAAAGTATCATCCTACTTACATAAATATCCCTGTACACCACTCCTAGTTATTTACATTCCCCAGCTGTAAGCTATTAACTATTCATTACGATACTTCAATCATTTTCTTTTCTGTGAAGCTTTCCACATCTATTATCATTAAATCAAAGCTGCAAGTTACTGACATTTAATACTATACAATATTTGGGGGCGGAGGGAAGTATCAGGACTTCCCTTTTAGTCCAGTGATTAATAATCCACCTTCCCACACGTGCATTTTGACTTAAAGCATTCCTGATAGGAAGCCTCAAAGGGCCAAGCCAGATGCTGACAATCCAAAACAAAGGTCTTAAATAGACAGACCCATGAAGGGAAAGCCAAGAAAACTAAAAAGAATCCACTTTGCAATGCAGTAATGCCGGTTTGATTCCTGGTCAGGGAACTAAGATCCCACATGCCACGGGGCAACTAAGCCCACACACCCCAACTAGAGAAGCCCCCATGCCACAAAAAGAGCCTGTGGGCTGCAACTGAGACCCGATGCAATCAAACAAAATAAACTAACTTTTTTAAAGAAGTATTAATGTGTTTGTAGACAGAAGTTTTTGCGTGCACAAGAAAACCACCAGGGCTTGGGGATATTTAAAATTTTACTTCACATAATTCATTATTGTTTTATTTCCTTTAGTGAATAAACAATATTCTTACAGTGGGGGGGGAGGGTAAGGTAAGTATATTCCCTTCATTTAAGGTGAAGGATTAATCATTAAGGTTTGCCTCCCACCTTTTCATCAACCCACCAAAATGAAAGAAGTGCAAAAAAAAAAAAAGCATCAGGGAACAACTTTACTGAATTTCTCCTTATGGTCCCAAGATAGGCATTGCAGCTCCAACATCATATATTCAGGCTGCAATGTTCAGGAGAAGTTATTTCCTCTTTTGTGTTTCTTTTAACAGGGGAAAACTTTGTAGTGGATCTCAACTAAATTTTTCTCCTGTTTTATCAGTCATAATACGGTCATATGCACGTGTGTGTGTGCTTGCTCAGTTGTGTCCAACTCTTTGCAAGCCGGTGGACTGCAGCCCACCAGGTTCCTCTGACCATGGAATTTTCCAGGCAAGAATACTGGAATGGGTTGCCATTTCGTCCTCCAGAGGATCTTCCTGACCCAGAGAATGAACCCGCTTCCCTTGTGTCTCCTGCATTGGCAGGTGGATCTACTGAGTAAACTGTAGTGCATCCCTAAGGCTTTCCTGTTTGCTCAGATAGTAAAGAATCCACCTGCAAAGCAGGAGACCTGGGTTTGATCCCTGGATTGGGAAGCTCGCCAGGGGAAGGAATTGGCAACCCACTCCAGTATTCTTGCTTGGAGGGTTTCATAGACAAAGGAGCCTAGCAGGGACTGGACCACAGTCCACAAGGTCACAAAGAGCTGGACACGACTGAGCGACTAACACACACAGTACATCCCTACAATGAATGAAGAGATTAAATTACTCTTTCTAATTGGTTCACAAATTCAATGCAATTTTAATCAAAGTTCCAGCAGGTATTTTTTTCTTTGGTAGGAATTGAGAAGTTGATTTTAAAATTTATTTGATTCCAGTCCAGGTTCAATGCACAATACTGGATGCTTGGGGCTAGTGCACTGGGACGACCCAGAAGGATGGTATGGGGAGGGAGGAGGGAGGAGGGTTCAGGATGGGGAGCACATGTATACCTGTGATGGATTCATTTTGATATTTGGCAAAACTAATACAATTATGTAAAGTTTAAAAATAAAATTAAAAAAAAATTTATTTGAAAATGCAAATAAAATAGTCAAAGCAATTTTTAAAAAGCAAAATATGTAGGATTAACTCTATCTCATTTTACTCAACTTACTATTAAGCTATACCAAACAAGACAACATGGTACTGAGATTAATAGATCAACAGAAGAAAATATTTTGCTGACAAAGGTCCATGTAGTCCAAGCTGTGGTTTTTGCAGTCATGTACCAACATGAGAGTTGGACCATAAAGAAGGCTGACAATGAAGAATTGATGCTTTCAGACTGTGGTGCTGGAGAAGACTCTTGAGAGCCCCTTGGACAGCAAGACTAAAAGGAGATCTTAAAGGAAATCAACCCTGAATATCCACTGGAAGGACTGATGCTGAAGCTGAAGCTACAATATTTTGGCCACCTAATGCAAAGAGCCGACTCATTGGAAAAGACCGTGATGCTGGAAAAGATTGAAGGCAGGAGGAGAAGTGGGTGACAGAGGATAAAATGGTTGGATGGCATAATCGACTCAATGGACACAAGTCTGAGCAAACTCCAGGAGATAGTGAAGGACAGGGAAGCATGGTGTGCTGTAGTACGTGGGTTGGAAAGAGTCAGACATGACTGAGTGACACAATGACAGAAGAAAATATAATATCCAAAAACAAGCCATTATGGTCAAGTGATTTTAGTCAAATCTATCAAAGCTATTCAAAAGGGAAAGGAAATTTTTTAAAAAATCTTGTAAGAATAATTACATATTTGTATTTAGAAAATCATCAACTCATATCAAACTACACATAAAAATTACCTTGAAGTGGACCACTGACCTAAATACACAAGCTACAATCATAAAACTTCAAAAATAATCTTCACAACTTCTCATAGGCTAAATTAGATAGAACACAAAAGTACGAAACAAAAGACAACTGGACTTTATCAAAATTTTAAATTCCTGCCCTATATAAAGCCCATTTCTGCTTTATTGACTATGCCAAAGCCTTTAACTGTGTGGATCACAATAAACTGTGGAAAATTCTGAAAGAGATGAGAATACCAGACAACTTCACCTGCATCTTGAGAAACCTATATGCAAGTCAGGAAGCAACAGTTAGAACTGGACATGAAACAACAGACTTGTTCCAAATAGGAAAAGGAGTACGTCAAGGCTGTATATTGTCACCCTGCTTATTTAACTTATATGCAGAGTACATCATGAGAAATGCTGGACTGGAAGAAGCACAAGCTGGAATCAAGATTGCCTGGAGAAATATCAATCACCTCAGATATGCAGATGACACCACCCTTGTGGCAGAAAGTGAAGAGGAACTAAAAAGCCTCTTGTTGCAAGTGAAAAAGGAGAGTAAAAAAATTGGCTTAAAGCTCAACATTCAGAAAACGAAGATCATGGCATCTGATCCCATCACTTCATGGCAAATAGATGGGGAAACAGTGGAAACAGTGGCTGACTTTATTTTTTTGGGCTCCAAAATCACTGAAGATGGTGATTGCAGCTATGAAATTAAAAGACGCTTACTCCTTGGAAGAAAAGTTATGACCAACCTAGATAGTATATTCAAAAGCAGAGACATTACTTTGCCAACAAAGGTCCATCTAGTCAAGGCTATGATTTTTCCAGTAGTCATGTATGGATGTGAGAGTTGGACTGTAAAGGAAGCTGAGCACCGAAGAATTGATGCTTTTGAACTGTGGTGTTGGAGAAGACTCTTGAGAGTCCCTTGGACTGCAAGGAGATCCAACCAGTCCATTCTAAAGGAGATCAGTCCTGTGGGTTCATTGGAAGGACTGATGTTGAAGCTGAAACTCCAATACTTTGGCCACCTGATTTGAAAAGTTGACTCATTGGAAAAGACTCTGATGCTGGGAGGGATTGGGGGCAGGAGGAGAAGGGGACGACGGAGGATGAGATGGCTGGATGGTATCACTGACTCGATGGACATGAGTTTGAGTAGACTCCAGGAGTTGTTGATGGACAGGGAGGCCTGGCGTGCAGCAGTCCATAGGGTCACAGTGTTGGACACAAGTGAGCGACTGAACTGAATTGATCCATCCATACAACAGAATGCTGCTGCTGCTAAGTCGCCTCAGTCATGTCCGACTCTGTGAGACCCCATAGACGGCAGCCCACCAGGCTCCCCCATCCCTGGGATTCTCCAGGCAAGAACACTGGAGTGGGTTGCCATTGCCTTCTCCAATGCATGAAAGGGAAGAGCGAGAGTGAAGTTGCTCAGTCATGTCCGACTCTTTGAGACCCCATGGACTGCAGCCTATCAGGCTCCTCTGCCCCTGGGATTTTCCAGGCAAGAGTACTGGAGTGGGGTGCCATTGCCTTCTCTGATACAACAGAATAATACTCAACAATAAAAAGCAATGTACTCCACAGATACAATCAACAACCTGGCTGAATTCCAAAATCATTCATTATGCTGAGTGAAAGACATAAAAGAGCACATATTGTATGATTCTATTTAAATAAAATATTAGACAATAAAAAGGAATCCATAGAGAGTGAAGGAGGAATAAACTGCAAAGCCATGATATAATTTTTCTGTCTTTTGATTGAGGAGGAGGTTGGCTGAGTGTATTATTCATATGTCAACACTCTCAAATTATAAGCTTTATATGGATGCCGTATATTCTATGGAAATTCAGCTCAGTTCAGTTCAGTCGCTCAGTTGTGTCCAACTCTTTGAGACCCCATGGACAACAGCATGCCAGGCCTCCCTGTCCATCACCAACTCCTGGAGTTTACCTAAACTCATGTCCATTGAGTTGGTGATATCATCCAACCATCTCATCCTCTGTCATCCCCTTCTTCTCCTGCTCTCAACCTTTCCCAGCATAAGAGTCTTTTCCAATGAGTCAGCTCTTTGCATCAGGTAGCCAAAGTATTGGAGTTTCAGCTTCAGCATCAGCCCTTCCAATGAATATTCCGGACTGATTTCCTTTAGAATGGACTGGTTGGCTCTCCTTGCAGTCCAAGGGACTCTCAAGAGTCTTCTCCAACACCACAGTTCAAAAGTATCAATTCTTCAGCGCTCAGCTTTCTTTATAGTCCAACTCTCATATCCATACATGACTACTGGAAAAACCATAGCCTTGACTAGATGGATCTTTGTTGGCAAAGTAATGTCTCTGCTTTTTAATATGCTGTCTAGGTTGGTCATAACTTTCCTTTCAAGGAGTAAGCATCTTTTAGTTTCATGGCTGCAGTCACCACCTGCAATGATTTTGGAGCCCCCCAAAAATAAAGTCAGCCACTGTTTCCACTGTTTCCCCATCTATTTGCCATGAAGTGATGGGACTGGATGCCATGATCTTAGTTTTTTGAATGTTCAGTTTTAAGCCAACTTTTTCACTCTCTTCTTTCACTTTCATCAAGAGGCTCTTCAGTTCTTCTTCACTTTCGGCCACAAGGGTGGTGTCATCTGCATATCTGAGGTGATTTATATTTCTCCTGGCAATCTTGATTCCAGCTTGTGCTTCTTCCAGTCCAGCGTTTCTCATGATGTACTCTGCATATAAGTTAAATAAGCAGGGTGATAATATACAGCCTTGACGTACTCCTTTTCCTATTAGGAATCAGTCTATTGTTCCATGTCCAGTTCTAACTGTTACTTCCTGACCTGCATACAGATTTCTCAAGAGGCAGGTCAGGTGGTCTGATATTCCCATCTCTTTCAGAATTCTCCACAGTTTATTGTGATCCACACAGTCAAAGGCTTTGGCACAGTCAATAAAGCAGAAATAAATGTTATTCTGGAACTCTCTTGCTTTTTCCATGATCCAGCAGATGTTGGCAATTTGATCTCTGGTTCCTCTACCTTTTCTAAAGTTAGCTTGAACATCTGGAAGTTCACAGTTCACATATTACTGAAGCCTGGCTTGGAGAATTTTGAGCATTACTTTACTAGCATGTGAGATGAGTACAATTGTGCGGTAGTTTGAGCATTCTTTGGCATTGCCTTTCTTTGGGATTGGAATGAAAACTGATCTTTTCCAGTCCTGTGGCCACTGCTGAGTCTTCTAAATTTGCTGGCATATTGCGTACAGCACTTTCACAGCATCATCTTTTAGTATCTGAAATAGCTCAACTGAAATTCCATCACCTCCCCTAGCTTTGTAGTGATGCTTCCTAACGCCCACTTGACTTCATATTCCAGGATGTCTGGCTCCAGATGAGTGATCACACCATCGTGATTATCTGGGTCGTGAAGATATTTTTTGTATAGTTCTTCTGTGTATTCTTGCCATCTCTTCTTAATATCTTCTGCTTCTGTTAGGTCCATACCATTTCTGTCCTTTATCGAGCCCATCTTTGCTTGAAATGTTCCCTTGGTGTCTCTAATTTTCTTATACCTCAATAAAACTGTTTTTTTTTTTTTTTTTCTTTAGTGAAATAAATGTCACAATAGCTGTCTTCAAGAACTTCATAATCACTCCCCTGAATGTCATTCTTTCTCTTGCTAAGACACTGGGGGTTTTGCACTGATCCTTCTGCTTTCTTTCTGTCCTCTTTATGTCCCTTAAGTTTGTAGATGGGACAAAGGTTTAATCTTTGGTGAACGGAATCTGAAACTTTAATCTCTTTCTCTCTAAATCAAAGTTTACCACCATCTGAGTCTTCCTGATAGAATGTGACATTTAAATAAATTCCCTGATTAGACCCAGGCCTGGGGAACAGAGAGTAACGTTCAGCTGCCCTTCAAAGTGCATGAAGTTGGAACATCTCTTAATAAAGAAACCAAAGACTTTTTTTGCACACGAAGTCAGGGAAGAAAGACTTCGGCATCATTCAAATAGATTTTACTCTAAGAGTGGTATAAAGGGACATTTAAACTACCAGGAATTAATATGATATTATATCATTTCACACAAAGGTTACCCACATCAATATAATCAGTTTTCAAACAGTTTTCACTCTGCATTGTGTCAAAATTCTTATTTTTAAGATCACTTATTCAAAACAAACTTACCGAAGAAATGATTTTATATTATCAGCTTTCATCTCAGATATCAGTTTCCACCTTAAATTCTGGTGACTGTCTGCTGAAGTGGCCGTATCTTTGAGGGGCTTACTAAGCCAACCTGTGGGGGGTGGGGGTGGGGACATATGCATATTACATACACAATAAGTGCTTTTGACTTTTATAAAAACTAAAAGTCCCCCCACCCCAAAAGTCAAAAAACAGCAACAACACAAAGAGCCCTCAGCAGAGAAACAGATCACCGGCGGCGGTGCGAAGAATTCAAACTAAATGCAGAAAACCTTCAAATTCCGCTGTGTAATTCTGAGTTGGTTAAAGGAGTTTTAGATGAGAGAGAATCTTGTCATTTTCCTCGTGTTATGTATTAGAGCACGGGCCTCTATCTTTCTTGTTCTCCCAAGGAGGTCTGCTTCACAGCGCAGCGGCTGACACACGGGGAGGATTCCCCAGAGATTTTTGCAATAAATGATCACAGAAGGGCAGTTACAAGTTTAGACTCTTGGAAACGAAACAATCTCTTTGACCCCTGCGAATAATGGCAACTCTAAATTTTCTTTACAACGGCTCTTAACAGTAACCTGAGTAAGCGAAAGGCTCTCAGTCGTGTCCGACTCTTTGAGACCCCATAGACTGTCCAGTCCATGGAGTTCTCCAGGCCAGGAACCTGGAGTGGGTAGCCGTTCCCTTCTAAAGGGGATCTTCCCAACCCAGGGATCGAACCCAGGTCTCCCACATGCAGGTGGATTCCTTACCGTCTGAGCCACCAGGGAAGCCCAAGAATCCTGGAGTGGGTAGCCTATCCCTTCTCCAGCAGATCTTCCCAACCCAGGGATGGAACCGGTCTCCTGCATTGCAGGCGGATTCCTTACCAGCTGAGCCACCAGGGAAGCCCAAGAATACTGGAGTGGGTAGCTTATCCCTTCTCCAGAGGATCTTCCCGACCCAGGAATCAAATGGGATCTCCTGAATTGCAGGCGGATTCTTTATCCGCTGAGCCACCAGGGAAGCCCCGAGCTCGGCATGCCGGAATGCATCGCGTTCGGCTTCCAGTCGGGCTGGGACGCGGCGCCGCGGCCGTTCCCGCAGGCTGTCGTTCTTCTCTCCACGCAGGCCGCAGAGTGGAGGGGCGCCTGGCGCCCGGGGCAGCGGTCAGCACACTTACCCACCGTAAATCCAGCCAGGAAGGACGCCAGCGCTGCGGCCAGGAATATCCACAGGTACGGTCGGCGCCCGCTGGTGGCCATGGCTTCCTCGGACTGCAGCGGGAGGGGCCGGACGCGGGGGCGCGCCGCGGGAGCGCGGGCGAGCCGGCGGCGCGCGGCCGGGCGCGCGCGGGCCCCCCAGGCGGCCGCCCAGCGCGGTCCCCTGGGCGGGTCCTCAGGGCCCCGCCAGCCTCCGCGCGGCTCCGAAGGCGGAGGGACGCCGGCCCCGAGCTGCCGGTCCCTGCGGTCGCCCGGAGGCCTCGACGAGGCAGAGACGACCCTGCCGGGGGAGGAGACATGCTTCTTGGTGGCAGGCTCCGTCCACCTTGTCCACCCCGGGCAAAGTCTGCGTTCGCGGGCAGGCCGCTGAAAAATGCCCCTAATCAACTCTACTTACCAACCTCTTTCCAGGAACTGCCAAATTTCCGCAGTCAATAATATTTAACCACAGCTCTGTCTTCCCTGTTGATTACCCCCTGCCGAAATCTAATTTCTAACTGCTCACGCTTGGGAAGCATCTCTGGTTCTGCCTGCTCCGTGATAACGCATCAATTTCTTTCTTTTTTTTTTTTAATGCTTATATTTTGTATTTATTCATTCGAATATTGTATATAGGCACCACTGTACTAACATGAGTGATCACACCATCGTGATTGTCTGGGTCGTGAAAATATTTTTTGTACAGTTCTTCTGTGTATTCTTGCCATCTCTTCTTAATATCTTCTGCTTCTGTTAAGTCCATACCATTTCTGTCCTTTATCGAGCTCATCTTTGCATGAAATGTCCCCTTGGTATCTCTAATTTTCTTGAAGAGATCTCTAGTCTTTCCCATTCTGTTGTTTTCCTCTATTTCTTTGCATTGATTGCTGAAGAAAGCTTTCTTATCTCTTCTTGCTATTCTTTGCAACTCTGCATTCAGATGTTTATATCCTTCCTTTTCTCCTTTGCTTTTCACTTCTCTTCTTTTCACAGCTATTTGTAAGGCCTCCCCAGACAGCCATTTTGCTTTTTTGCATTTCTTTCCCATGGGGATGGTCTTGATCCCTGTCTCCTGAACAGTGTCACGAATCTCATTCCATAGTTCATCAGGTACTCTATCTATCAGATTTAGGCCCTTAAATCTATTTCTCACTTCCACTGTATAATCATAAAGGATTTGATTTAGGTCATACCTGAATGGTCTAGTGGTTTTCCCTACTTTCTTCAATTTCAGTCTGAATTTGGCAATAAGGAGTTCATAATCTGAGCCACAGTCAGCTCCTGGTCTTGTTTTTGTTGACTCTATAGAGCTTCTCCATCTTTGGCTGCAAAGAATATAATTAATCTGATTTTGGTGTTGACCATCTGGTGATGTCCATGGGTAGAGTCTTCTCTTGTGTTGTTGGGAGAGGGTGTTTGCTATGACCAGTGCATTTTCTTGGCAAAACTCTATTAGTCTTTGCCCTGCTTCATTTGGTATTCCAAGGCCAAATTTGCCTGTTACTCCAGGTGTTTCTTGACTTCCTACTTTTGCATTCCAGTCCCCTATAATGAAAAGGACATCTTTTTTGGGTGTTAGTTCTAAAAGGTCTTGTACGTCTTCATAGAACCATTCAACTTCAGCTTCTTCAGCATTACTGGATGGGGCATAGACTTGGATTACTGTGATATTGAATGGTTTGCCTTAGAAACGAACAGAGATCATTCTGTCGTTTTTGAGATTGCATCCAAGTGCTGCATTTTGGACTCTTTTGTTGACCAAGATGGCTACTCCATTTCTTCCGAGGGATTCCTGCCCACAGTAGTAGATATAATGGTCATCTGAGTTAAATTCACCCATTCCAGTCCATTTTAGTTCACTGATTCCTAGAATGTTAACATTGACTTGTGCCATCTCTTGTTTGACCACTTCCAATTTGCCTTGATTCATGGACCTGACATTCCAGGTTCCTATGCAATATTGCTCTTTACAGCATCAGACCTTGCTTCTATCACCAGTCACATCCACAGCTGGGTATTGTTTTTGCTTTGGCTCCAGCCCTTCATTCTTTCTGCAGTTATTTCTCCACTAATCTCCAGTAGCATATTGGGCCCCTAATGACCTGGGGAGTTCCTCTTTCAGTATCCTATCATTTTACCTTTTCATACTGTTCATGGGGTTCTCAAGGCAAGAATACTGAAATGGTTTGCCATTCCCTTCTCCAGTGGACCAGATTCTGTCAGATCTCTCCACCATGACTCGCCCGTCTTGGGTTGCCCCACAGGCATGGCTTAGTTTCATTGACTTAGACAAGGCTGTGGTCCTAGTGTGATTAGATTGACTAGTTTTCTGTGAGTATGGTTTGAGTGTGTCTCCCCTCTGATGCCCTCGTGCAACACCTACAATCTTACTTGCAACACCTACCATCTTATTTGCAACACCAATCACATCTTACAAGAATACACAGAAGAACTGTACAAAAAAGATCTTCACGACCCAGACAATCACAATGTTGTGATAACTCATCTAGAGCCAGACATCCTGGAATGTGAAGTCAAGTGGGCCTTAGAAAGCATCACTACGAACAAAGCTAGTGGAGGTGATGGAATTTCAGTTGAGCTATTTCAAATCCTGAAAGATGATGCTGTGAAAGTGCTGCACTCAATATGCCAGCAAATCTGGAAAACTCAGCAGTGGCCACAGGACTGGAAAAGGTCAGTTTTCATTCCAATCCCAAAGAAAGGCAATGCCAAAGAATGCTCAAACTACCGCACAATTGCACTCATCTCGCATGCTAGTAAAGTAATGCTCAAAATTCTCCAAGCCAGGCTTCAGCAATATGTGAACCGTGAACTTCCTGATGTTCAAGCTGGTTTTAGAAAAGGCAGAGGAACCAGAGATCAAATTGCCAACATCTGCTGGATCATGGAAAAAGCAAGAGAGTTCCAGAAAAGCATCTATTTCTGCTTTATTGACTATGCCAAAGCCTTTGACTGTGCGGATCACAATAAACTGTGGAAAATTCTGAAAGAGATGGGAATACCAGACCACCTGATCTGCCTCTTGAGAAATTTGTATGCAGGTCAGGAAGCAATAGTTAGAACTGGACATGGAACAACAGACTGGTTACAAATAGGAAAACGAGTACGTCAAGGCTGTATATTATCACCCTGCTTATTTAACTTCTATGCAGAGTACATCATGAGAAATGCTGGACTGGAAGAAACACAAGCTGGAATCAAGATTGCCAGGAGAAATATCAATCATCTCAGATATGCAGATGACACCACCCTTATGGCAGAAAGTGAAGAAGAACTAAAGAACTTCTTGATGAAAGTGAAAGAGGAGAGTGAAAAAGTTGGCTGAAAGCTCAACATTCAGAAAACGAAGATCATGGCATCCGGTCCCATCACTTCATGGGAAATAGATGGGCAAACAGTGGAAACAGTGTCAGACTTTATTTTTCTGGGCTCCAAAATCACTGAAGATGGTGACTGCAGCCATGAAATTAAAAGACGCTTACTCCTTGGAAAGAAAGTTATGTCCAACCTAGATAGCATATTCAAAAGCAGAGACATCACTTTGCCAACAAAGATCCGTCTAGTCAAGGCTATGGTTTTTCCTGTGGTCATGTATGGATGTGAGAGTTGGACTGTGAAGAAGGCTGAGCGCCGAAGAATTGATGCTTTTGAACTGTGGTGTTGGAGAAGACTCTTGAGAGTCCCTTGGACTGCAAGGAGATCCAACCAGTCCATTCTGAAGGAGATCAGCCCTGGGATTTCTTTGGAAGGAATGATGCTGAAGCTGAAACTCCAGTACTTTGACCACCTCATGTGAAGAGTTGACTCATTGGAAAAAACTCTGATGCTGGGAGTGATTGGGGACAGGAGGAGAAGGGGACGACAGAGGATGAGATGGCTGGATGGCATCACTGACTTGATGGATGTGAGTTTGAGTGAACTCTGGGAGTTGGTGATGGACAAGGAGCCCTGACGTGCTGTGATTCATGGGGTCGCAAAGAGTCGGACACGACTGAGCGACTGAACTGAACTGTACTAACGTGTATATGGTAACACATTCAGAAAAATAAACATTTTTTAAAATTTTAATTTGGGTTTCCCTGGTGGCTCAGAGATTAAAGCGTCTGCCTCCAATGTAGGAGACACAGGTTCGATCCCTGGGTTGGGAAAATCCCCTGGAGAAGGAAATGGTAACCCACTTCAGTGTTCTTGCCTGGAGAATCCCGTGGATGGAGAAGCCTGGTAGGCTACAGTCCAAGGATGAGGTAAATTTAAACAAAAATAAAAGTCCTACTATTTTTTTCCTTATAGGCTAATTGACTATGATGTGCTTTGTTTGGTATTCGTATTTTCCATTTTGATAACATTTATCTGTTATCTTCCCGATGGCTCAGTGGATAAAGAATCTGCCTGCAATGTTGGAGACACAGGATATACAGGTTCAGTCCCTGGGTCAGGAAGCTCCCCTGGAGAAGGGAATTGCAACCCACTCCAGTATACTTCAGAGTAGGTGATGGCACCCCACTCCAGTACTCTTGCCTGGAAAATCCCATGGATGGAGGAGCCTGGTGGGCTGCAGTCCATGGGGTCACAAAGAGTCGGACACAACTGAGCGACTTCACTTTCACACTTCACTTTCATGCATTGGAGAAGGAAATGGCAATCCACTCCAGTGTTCTTGCCTGGAGAATCCCAGGGACGGGGGAGCCTGGTGGGCTGCCATCTATGGGGTCGCACAGAGTCAGACAGGACTGAAGCGACTTAGCAGGAGTAACAACCAGTATACTTCCCTGAAAAATCCCATGGACAGAGGAACCTGGCAGGCTACAGTCCAAAGAGTGACAAAGAGTCGCACACAACTAGGCACTCTCACTCCTATAGGCTTTCATGCAGAATGCCTTTTTGGGCTTCCCTTGCAGTTCAACTTTTCCAGTCCTGTGGCCACTGCTCAGTTTTCCAAATTTGCTGGCATATTGAGTGCAGCACTTTCACAGCATCATCTTTCAGGATTTGAAATAGCTCAGCTGGAATTCCATCACCTCCACTAGCTTTGTTCGTAGTGATGCTTTCCAGGATGTCTGGCTCTACAGTGATCACACCATCATGATTATCTGGGTCATGAAGATATTTTTTGTACACTTCTTCTGTGTATTCTTGCCATCTCTTCTTAATATCTTCTGCTTCTGTTAGGTCCATACCATTTCTGTCCTTTATTGAGCTCATCTTTGCATGAAATGTTCCCTTGGTAGCTCTGATTTTCTTGAAGAGATCTCTAGTCTTTCCCATTCTGTTGTTTTCCTCTATTTCTTTGCATTGATCGCTTAAGAAGGCTTTCTTATCTCTTCTTGCTATTCTTTGGAACTCTGCATTCAGATGTTTATATCTTTCCTTTTCTCCTTTGCTTTTCACTTCTCTTCTTTTCACAGGGCAAGAGGAGAAAGGGACGACAGAGGATGAGATGGCTGGATGGCATCACTGACTCAATGGACGTGAGTCTGAGTGAACTCCGGGAGTTGATGATGGATAGGGAGGCCTGGCGTGCTGCGATTCATGGGGTCGCAAAGAGTCGGACATGACTGAGCGACTGATCTGATCTGCGGTTCAACTGGTAAAGATCCACCTGTAATGTGGGAGGCCTGGTTTCGATCCCAGGATTGGGAAGATCCCCTGGAGCAGGAAAAGGCTACCCACTCCAGTATTCTGGCCTGGAGAATTCCATGGACTACAGTTCTTAGGGGCTCAAACAGTCGAACATGACTGAGCGACTTTCACTTTTACTTTCATCTATATTGAGGCCTTAGTTGATATTCACATTCTGCACAAACTAGCAATTTTCAAGTAATTTTAACACATTAGTTTCTTAACCACATACGACATGGAAACTGGTGGGATTTTCTTTTCTTTTCCTTTACCAGAACAAGTCTCCAAATGTTTGTAACTGTCAGTTTCTTCTTCTGCAACTGCGGGTGTCCCCCATCTCACTAGAATGTTGCTGTTTAGTTGCTAAATCCTGTCTGGCTCTTTCACGACCCCATGGGCTGTAGCCTGTTAGGCTCCTCTGTCCAAGGGATTTCCCAGGCAAGAATACCGGAGTGGGTTGTCAAGAATGTTATAGGTTCAAATTAATAAGATTAACCACCGAAAGTGCCTTGTACCCTAACTGATGCTAGTTTTTTGTCATCCTCCCTAACCTCTCCCTCCAGTCCTGTTTACCCTAGCTTATCTCTTTAAACGGAGAAGGCAATGGCACCCCATTCCAGTACTCTTCCCTGGAAAATCCCATGGACGGAGGAGCCGGGTAGGCTGCAGTCCTTGGGGTCGCTAGGAGTTGGACACGACTGAGCGACTTCACTTTCACTTTTCACTTTCATGCACTGGAGAAGGAAATGGCAACCCACTCCAGTGTTCTTGCCTGGAGAATCCCAGGGACAGGGGAGCCTGGTGGGCCGTCTATGGGGTCTCACAGAGTCGGACATGACTGAAGTGACTTAGCATAGCATAAAAAAATGATATCAAGGTTTGCAAAACAGCCTTCCTTGTAATCAGGATGCCTGAATCCACCCTTTTTTATTCTTGAGGCAATCTTTAGCAATTCATGACTGGATTCCTCCTATCCAAAGCAGTTTTGCTGTCAGAGCAAAGGTGTCCACTGAGTAGAACATTAAAAGGATAGTATATCTCCTGTTATGAAACAGAGCAGGATGCTGTGGGGCTTCGGGGTACAAACCCTTTCTGTGGCCCCCATTTCTTATTTGTAGGAAGTCGGTTTCATTCAGCCTCTGTGACCTTCCCTGAGTTCCAAAGGGCAGGTTCAAACTGTTGGCTCCAATACTTTGGCCATCTGATGCGAAAAGCAGACTCATTGGGAAAGACCATCATGCTGGGAAAGATTGAGGGCAGGAGGAGAAGGGGACGACAGAGGATGAGATGGTTGGATGGCATCACCGACTTGATGGACATGAGTTTGAACAAGCTCTGGGAGATAGTGGAGAACAGGGAAGCCTGGCGTGCTGCAGTCCAGGGGGTTGCAAAGAGTCTAAAACTCAAGGACTAAACAACAGCAATCTAAGGAAGGGAGGGAATACAGAAACAAGGGAGGACAGTCTAGAAACAACAGTGCTGCCTTGGGGTAGGTTCCTGGTTCCTCTGGAACCTATGTTATATACATAACAATACCTTTACATTCTTCTGAGACCCCCACCTGGGTGGAGGAGGGTAACTCCTGGAACCTATGTTATATACATAACAATACCTTTACATTCTTCTGAGACCCCCACCTGGGTGGAGGAGGGTAACTCCTGGAACCTATGTTATATACATAACAATACCTTTACATTCTTCTGAGACCCTCACCCAGGTGGAAGATGGAAACTCCTGGAACCTATGTTATACACATAACAATACCTTTACATTCTTCTGAGACCCTCACCCAGGTGGAGGATGGTAACTCCTGGAACCTATGTTATATACATAACAATACCTTTACATTCTTCTGAGACCCTCACCCAGGTGGAGGATGGAAACTCCTGGAATCTATGTTATACACATAACAATACCTTTACATTCTTCTGAGACCCTCACCCAGGTGGAGGATGGAAACTCCTGGAACCTATGTTATACACATAACAATACCTTTACATTCTTCTGAGACCCTCACCCAGGTGGAGGATGGAAACTCCTGGAACCTATGTTATACACATAACAATACCTTTACATTCTTCTGAGACCCTCACCCAGGTGGAGGAGGGTAACTCCTGGAACCTATGTTATATACATAACAATACCTTTACATTCTTCTGAGACCCCCCCACCCTGGTGGAGGTTGGCAACTTCTGGCCGAGGGCCAGATTTCTGCAGCCCACCCTGTTACCTCACCACCAACCGATCAGCACAAAGCCACACACCTGTAGCCCTCACCGCAAATGTTATCCATACAAACTTCTTCCCCAGATAAATGGGGAATTTGGTGTTTCTGAGCGTGAGCTGCCTATTCGCCTTGCTTTTGTTGTTGTTCAGTTACTCAGTCATGTCCAGCTTTTTGCGACTGTATGGACTGCAGCATGCCAGGCTTCCCTGTCCAAATCTTCTCAAGTAGAAACTCTCAAGACTCAGATATTGAGTTTATAATTTGCTCCAATCATTCCCTCACAGTGCAGTCGGTAAAGAATCTGCCTACAATGCAGGAGACCCGGGTTTGATTCCTGGGTAGGGAAGATACCCTGGAGAAGAAAATGGCAACCGACTCCAGTGTTTTTGCCTGGAGAATCCCATGGACAGAGGAACCTGGCGGGGTACAGTCCATGGGGTTGTAAGAGTCGAACATGACTGAGTGACTAAACCACCTCCCACTAATCACTAAACCACCTCCCGCTAATCACTAAACCTTGTTTTACTTTTGTCTCCATAGAAATGCATCTTATTAAATGCTTGATTGCCTATATCCTATAGGCCTAACTTTAAGAGCCTGCTTGCATCAGTGCTTCCTGAAATGAGTAACTGACATGACTTTATTGTCAAAACTAAGAAACTGACTCAGTGAGATAAAGCAATCTATCGACTTCTGGACTGTGAAATGTCTTTAAAAATATTTCGAAGGTAGGACTGTAGGAGAGCAAAATTTGCCACTTATGAAGAAGGAAATGGCAACACATTCCAGTACTCTTGCCTGGAAAATCCCATGGATGGAGGACCTTGGTAGGCTGCAGTCCATGGGGTCGCTAAGAGTCGGACACGACTGAGCAACTTCACTTTGACTTTCACATTGACCCCTACACTATTTCTAGATGAATATCAAGGCCCCCAAAGGCTCAGGAATAAGCTTTGATCTTCCCCTAACTTCCTAAAAGAATGTAAACAGAGGAGCTGACCCAGGAATGCAGCCATCACCATAGATAACCATAGGATGAACTCCTTGGTATGGTAGACAGGGAGAGGCTGTTAAAATTCCTCTCTATATCCCATTGTCTCTGCCCTACATTTTTTTTTTTTTTTTTACTAATCTTTTGCTTTCTATCTCCATGTGAGTGGCCTTCCCCCCTCCCCAACTCTGAGGTCCCCAAACCACTGCCCCCAATGGCTTTAGCTAAGGATGGTATTCAAGGTGAGGGTTTTGACCATTTTGGGGAGTTACTGAATTCCTCTGGGTCTCTCTTATCTATGCATGTTAGCTAGGCTGCTTAGGTGTGTCTGACTCTTTGCAACCCCGTGGACTAGACCACCAGGCTCCTCTGTCCATGGGATTCTACAGGCAAGAATACTGGAGTGAGTTGCCATTTCGTCTTCCAGGGGATCTTTGCAACCCAGGGATCGAAAATATCATGCGTCTCCTGCATCTCCTGCATTAGCAGGCAGATTCTTTACCACTGAGCCCCCTGGGAAGCCCTCTCCCATATATACATGTTATTAAATTTTGTTTGGTTTTCTCATTTTTAAGAAAAAAAATTACTAGGTTATTTGTGAAAATTGTTTTTTCCTACTCATATCCCAATTTTTATAGCTAATTAAATGTTGACTAATAAAAGAGATCAGTGTGTTAATTAACAGTTTCCCAATTTAATTAATCTTCCCAAATTAAAATTAGATTATTCACTCATTTGATGAGCCTACAGCATTTCAGATATTGTGAAAATTCTAAATATGGTCCTTGCCTTTAGAAAGCCTACAACAGTGAGAAGGCAAATATTGAATACGTAATTAAACATAAAAAGTTCTAAGAAGGAGCAGTGTTACCTTAAATATGAAGGTTGTCGATGCCTTAAGTGGTGGCATCTGCCTGCTTTATCTTGGCAATTCATTGTATAAAGTCCAGTTATCTAGTTCAGCAGGGCTTTGGCCTTTTCTAAAATATAGATAGAGATTCATTATTCCATCTTCTTAATTAAGCATATAAAAGAATGTTTCTATCACCGTTTCTAATTATTAGCAACTTAGATGATATTTGCTTCTTACAAAGCACACTTAACAAAGCAACACTGTTGGTGTATGCTAACCCCTTTTGGTCTTTCCTGCAGCTAAAAAATGGAGAAAAAAATATAGAAAATTTTAAATATTGAAAAATCAATCTCTCAGTAAAACCATTATCACATTTGTTCTGCTCAGTATTCAGGGGCTCTAACAAGGCAGAACTCAGTATCCTTTTCATTCATAAAGTTTAATTACTCCTGTGTTCTCAGTCATGTCCAGCTGTTTGTAACCCCATGGACTATGGCTGGCCAGGCTCCTCTGTCCATGGGATTTCCCAGGCAAGAATACTGGAGTGGGTCACCATTTCCTTCTTAAGGGTATCTTCTCAACCCAGGGATTGAACCTGTGTCTCCTGCCTGTGTCTCTTACTTTGGCAGGTGGATTTTTTACCATTTGAGCTACCTGTAAATTGTTCCTATGTAATATTTTTCCTCCTCTTCTACCAACCTAGAAGAGGTAATCTTGTAACTTCAAAGTCCAAATCCCATCAAATGGGTCACAGCAAGGTTTGAAAAAGTGTGACTTGTGTATTAATAAAACACTATACGTAAATTTCTTAAGAAACACGCCAATAATTAGGATTCTATAGAAAATAAATAATTTTTAGCATCAAATTATATGTTTTGTCTGAAGATGTTGCTTTATCTTTCATAAAAGAGGGATCACCAAGATGCTCACTGTACAAATATCCGTTCAGTTCGATGAATCGTGTCTCTGACTCTTTACAACCCCATGGACTGTAGCACGCCAGGCCTCCCTGTCCATTACCAACTTCCGAAGTTTACTCAAACTCGTGTCCGTTGAGTCAGTGATGCTATCCAACCATCTCACCCTGTATTGTCCCCTTCTCCTCCCACCTTCAATCTTTCTCAGCATCAGGGTTTTTTCCAATGAGTCAGTTCTTCTCATCAGGTGGCCAAAGTATTGGAGCTTCAGCTTCAGCATCAGTCCTTTAATGAATATTCAGGACTGATTTCCTTTAGGATGGACTGGTTGGATCTCCTTGCATTCCAAGGGACTCTCAAGAGTCTTCTCCAACACCACAGTTCAAAAGCATCAAATCTTCAGTGTTCAGCTTTCTTTATATTCATATACATATATATTTTATACATTCATACATGACTACTGGAAAGACCATAGCCTTAACTAGACAGACCTTTCTTTGCAAAGTAATGTCTCAGCTTTTTAATATGCTGTCTAGGTTGGTCATAACTTTCCTTCCAAAGAGTAAGCATCTTTTAATTTCACAGCTGCAGTCACCATCTGCCGTGATTTTGGAGCCCAGAAAAATAAAGTCTGTCACTGTTTCTCCA
The DNA here is from genome assembly GCF_002263795.3 of Bos taurus. Classification (NCBI taxonomy): domain Eukaryota; kingdom Metazoa; phylum Chordata; class Mammalia; order Artiodactyla; family Bovidae; genus Bos; species Bos taurus. Next base: position 5,160,143 of record NC_037356.1, read on the forward strand.
TCTATTGGCCATGAAGTGATGGGACTGGATGCCATGATCTTAGTTTTCTGAATATTGAGATTTAAGCCAACTTTTTCACTCTCATCTTTCACTTTCATCAAGAAGTTCTTTAGTTCTTCTTCACTTTCTGCCATAAGGGTGGTGTCATCTGCATATCTGAGGTTATTGATATTTCTCCTGGCAATCTTGATTCCAGCTTGTGCTTCTTCCAGCCCAGCGTTTCTCATCATGTACTCTGCATAGAAGTTAAATAAGCAGGGTGACAATATACAGCCTTGACGAACCAGTCTGTTCTTTTCTTATTTGGAACCAGTCTGTTCCTTGTCCAGTTCTAACTGTTGCTTCCTGACCTGCATACAGATTTCTCAAGAGGCAAGTCAGGTGGTCTGGTATTCCCATCTCTTTCAGAATTTTCCACAGTTTGTTGTAATCCACACAGTCAAAGGCTTTGGCATAATCAATAAAGCAGAAATAGATGTTTTTCTGGAACTCTCTTGCTTTTTTGATGATCCAGCAGATGTTGACAATTTCATCTCTGGTTCCTTTGCCTTTTCTAATCCAACTTCAACATCTCGAAGTTCATGGTTCATGTATTGTTGAAGCCTGGCTTGGAGAATTTTGAGCATTACTTTGCTAGCATGTGAGATGAGTGCAATTGTGCAGTAGTTTGAACATTATTTGGCATTGCCTTTCTTTGGGATTGGAATGAAAACTGACCTTTTCCAGTCCTGTGGCCACTGCTGAGTTTTCCAGATTTGCTGGCATATTGAGTGCAGCACTTTCACAGCATCATCTTCCAGGATTTGAAAGAGCTCTCTAGAATTCCATCACCTCCACTAGCTTTGTTCATAGTGATGCTTCCTAAGGCCCACTTGACTTCACATTCCAGGTTGTCTGGCTCTAGGTGAGTGATTGCACCATGGTGATTATCTGGGCTGTGAATATCTTTTTTTTTTGTAGAGTTTTTCTGTGTGTTCTTGCCACCTTTTCTTAATATCTTCTGCTTCTGTTAGGTCCATACTATTTCTGTCCTTTATTGAGCCCATATGATGACATCACAGGGTGATATGTTAATCTGGTCATCCAGATAGCAACATTCCCTTTCTAAAAATGTGGTAAGTTGATGTCACAATGGCTGAGATTCTTGATAAGAGATGTATTCCTATTGATAATTTCTAAAATTCTGGGTCAAAAAACTGCCCTAAAGTAGATTAAAACTTAAAGTAAAATTTGAGAATGCTAATATTTTGTACAGTATACCATAACCTGTAGAATGGGTAAGAAGTGAGACAAGAATATAGTATGAAAAGTATAAAAGATTCATATAAATAAGTGAGAAGAAATTTAAAAAGAAAAGCAGAAAACCATGATTGGATGATTTCCTCCTGATGTCACAATTACTGTACTTAGCAGTAAATGCAGAATCCAGAAAAGACCCAAGTTAAAGTGTAAAACAGAGCGGACCACCACCCACGCCATCCTGTCAGTAGAGAGTGTGTGTACCACAATGCTAACATTCCAGGTGGAATCCTCACACTGGTAAGTTATATTATTTGGCCCTTAAGCCATGCTTTCCTTTTCTCATTCCTTATCATTAACATGCACCTTAGCCTATTTTCTATGGAAGCATTCACATAACAGTGCTAGAATCAGAGGACCCCTCATGCTTTTTCTTCCAACATGCTCATCCTCTGTCCTCACTTACATCCTCAGTCCCTGTGTGGCTTCAGTATCTTTACATCATGAACAAAGCTCTCTAGACATTTGATCTTCCTTCTAACAGCACTTTCTCTATTCCATTTTACCAGATATCTGTTTTTACTTGATGACACCCGTTGTCATAAAACCATAAAAAAATGCACTTCATGGGAAGTAGGAATGGCCTCGTAGGTACTCATCAGAGAAGAAGGATGGGCCTTTGCTCTGACATCATTATTCAGCACAAGCTCTCTTTGGACGTTGCTGCCCTGTGATTGTATCGTTTGCTGATTATTCACATCCTTGTCCCCAAGTGAACACCACAGTTCTCTCCCAGCTTTCTGCAGTTGTTTTAATGGCTGTCTTGTAGATTTTTGGCATACCTCTGGCCCCAAATCATGGCATACCTCTGGCATACTCTTCTTTCACACCTTTTTCCAAATCCACCACTAGGTTCTATGGGTTCTGCAATCAAAATATATCATGAATCAGCTGCTTCACTAGTATTTGTCTAATCCCAGCCATAGTCATCTCTCATCTGGACTTCTGCCATAGCCCCCATATAACTGTTGTTCCTGTACCAACACTCTTTGCTACTTTATGAAGAAGGCTCTACAGAGTCAATCAGATCAGGTTATCATTAAAATCCTTCAAAGCTTTCTCATGAAACTTAAAAACAAAATTCAGACCCCTTAGAGTGGCAATTAAACCTACTTGATCTAGCTTTTGGATCTTGCCTCCCTTTAAGGGAAGAAAACACTAAGGAAACATACATGGACCACATGCAGAGAGACCAGGAAACAACCACATCAACAGAGACTGCAGCATCACAAAGGTCCAGGCAATCCCAAAGCGGGGCCTGTGGTACTGTGCTCTCCCAGTGCTAGTGTAGCATGGCCTAGGCCTACAGATGAAGGCGTTGGTCAATGGCCGGAGGCTAAGAGCATCCCTTGCCTTCTTCCACAGTACTGCCCAAGGTTTGCTAACCAGACAAAACAGCAGAAAAGGGGGTAGTCAACAATTTTATAATTGGAAAAGCTAAAATTATTTCATGTTTTTCCTCCAGTGAACTGATACTTCTTGACCAGCTAGAGTGACCAAGGACAATTATAATAATTGCAGTATAATTCATATTCTGCAAGCCCTATCCTTAATAAAGATCAACTCGATATTTTTCTAAACAGCATTGACAGTATTGATGATATAGTGCTTATTCTCTGCTCTCTAAATCTCAGACCACCCTGAGAAAGGCTGTCAGGCACTATTATTATTACTTTTAATAATACTACTATTAATACTTCCCCAATGGCTCAGTGGGTAAAGAATCTGCCTGCAATGCAGGAGACACAGGATACAGGTTCAATCCCTAGGTTAGGAAGCTCCCCTGGAGAAGGGCATGGCAACCTACTCCAGTATTCTTGCCTGGAGAATCCCATGGACAGAGGAGCCTGGTGGACTACAGTCCATGGGGTCACAAAGAGTCAGACCTGACTAAACCTTGATCTTTTTCACCCTCTTTCTATGTTTGAACCAGAGTCTGCAATAACTTCACCACTCCATCATCTGAAAACCTCTTTCACTTATTCATGAATAGCCTTACTATGAGAAAAAAAGGCATTCTACATGAAAGCTCATAGTAGTGAGATCAAGGGAAGAGCCACAGGTCCAAGGGGACATGAAATAATGTTCAGTGAATACTTTCTGGTTTTCAGAAAGACCAAAATTTTAACAGTCCATCTATCCCATTTCTTAAAACACGGGTTGTCCTTCCACAGCAAAAATAAATATCCAACTAACACTGAAAATTAAAAAAATTCCTTTAAGCTGGATCAAAATATTTTAGTGTAGCTTCCATATTGAAAATAGGATAAAAGGCCCTAAAACTAAATAAAAAAGTAAAGATGGACTTTGAATGTGTTAAAAAAATATTGAAGGATGATTATAGCCAACTGTACATTGTTACAAGTTTTTCTTCAAAAGTATTAAAAAACATCAACTTAGAAGATAGCTAGATCCCAGGGCCATAATTCTGAAATTGCTGTTGTCTTTTTTGTGTGGTAAGCAAGAATACTGTAAAACCAGTATCCTAACATCAGTATGTTGCGTTTTTGGTATTGCTTAGGAAAGAAAGATTCTGACCTTGCAATTTATTGGCCTGAAGAGACGCCACTCCACCCCTACTTCATGAGAAGTAGGAATGGCCTCGTAGGTACTCATCAGAGAAGAAGGATGGGCCTTTGCTCTGACATCATTATTCAGCACAAGCTCTCTTTGGACATTGCTGCCCTATGATTGTATCGTTTGCTGCTTATTCTCATCTGGACTTCTGCAATAGCCCCGATATAACTGTTGTTCCTGCACCAACACTCTTTTGCTACTTTACGAAGAAGACTCTACAGAGTCAGTCAGATCAGGTTATCATTAAAATCTTTCAAAGCTTTCTCATGAAACTTAAAAACAAAATTCAGACTCCTTAGAGTGGCAATTAAACCTACTTGCAAAGGCCCTAAAACTAAATAAAGTAGTTTTAGGGCCTTAGGTAATAGCCCCCATATAGCAGCCCCCATAAAGTAGTTTTAGGGCCTCAGGTAATAGACCCCATAGGCTATTGCAGAAGTCCAGATGAGAGATGAGCAAAATATAATCAAGGAGAAAAACTCAACTTTCATGGCCAATCAACTCTCCTAAATGTTATACCTTTCCTTATTGTATTAGTTTTGAGGAAATCAAATTTAAAACTGATATAAAAATACAGAGTTTAGAGTGAGGTGATTCCTGTTTACCTTCTACTTTAAAATTTGCTTTGTGGACTTCCCTGGTGATACAGTGGATAAGAATCTGCCTGCCAATGAAGGGGACACAGGTTTGATCCCTGGTCCAGGAGGATCCCACATGCCATGGGTCAGCTAAATCGGTGAGCCATAGAGCCACAACTGGAGAATCCCTGCCTCACAGCGAAAGATTCCTCTCTCAGCAGAGATCCCACATGCTGCAACTAAGACCTGATGCAGCCAAGCAAATAGATAAATATTTTGAAAAAAAAGAATGATAATGGACACACATCAAAAGGACAGGGAGGAGGACATCTTGAAGGGATGCTATTGATCAAACCTGGGACAGACTAACAAGAAAAAATAATACTTGTAGCTAATTATAACTTACTGAATAGAACTGGAAATCATGAGTCCAAACAGTTATAAGTGAATGAATAAATTGAAATGATATAAATGCATAGATTTAATGTTTGATGAGGAATATGCTTTTTGCATACGTTCCAAGAACCTAGGCATAAATATATTTAAAAGGGGAAAAGTAACTTTTTATTTTTTTGGTTCTGCCAAAAGGCTTTTAGGATCTCTGTTACCCTACCAGGGATTGAGCCCTGTCAGTGAAAGCCTGAAATCTAAACACTAGGCCACCAGGGAACTCCCTAGGTGGGAAAAAGCAACTTTCATGTGAGACAAGCTGGCAGACACCACCTTAAATAAGTGATATAACTGTTAGGGACTGGGCCATACAGCAAAAGGTGAGCAGCCAGAGAGGGAGTGAAGTTTTATCTGTGGCTCACCACTGCTCCCCATCACTCCCATAGTCACCTGAACCGTCTCCAGCCCCTCTTCCCCCAGGGTCCATGGAAAAATTGTCTTCTCTGAGACCGGTCCCTGGTGCCAAAAAGCTGGGAATCCCTGATCATTATCAACAGAGGGTCCACCATCAAAATCACGCAACATTAGGTAGAACGCAATAAAAACAGTATCACTTTTGTGATTTTTCTGGTCAAAGATGCATAACTTATTTCTAATCCTGAGGAAACAGACTAAATTACTTTAAGAGATATTCTACAGAATATCCAACCATGGTGTTTGCCTGGTTGTTCAGTGGTTAAAACTCTGAGCTCTTAATGCAGGGGGCACGGTTTTGATATCTGGCCAAGGAACTAAGATCCCTCATGCCCAATGGTGTGGCCAAAAAAAGAAAAAAAAAGTCCAGTCTTTCATCATCAAAAGTATCAAGGGCATGAAAGCTAAGACTGAGGAGCTGTTACAAAATAAAGGAACAAAAGACACATGGCAAATAAATGCAGCTTGAGATTCTGAATCGAATGCTTTTGTTATAAAGGACATTATTGGGATAATGGGCAACTCTTGATGGAGCTCAACTAAAATGACAGTAATGCATCACTGCGTCTGATTTTGATGGTTGTATTGTATTGTTATGTAGGAGAACATCCTTATTTGTAGGATATATATGCTATAGTATTCAAAGGTAATGCGGTCCACAGCTTACTCTTCAATGATTCTGGAAAAAAGAAATAATTGTTGCATTAGATTGCAACTTTTTGTATGTTTGTAAGTCTTTCAAATCCAATCAAATAGTTTTAAGTGAAGTTTCTGTTATAGTCATCTCTGCAGTTAGTGTATCAGCTCTGATACTGCGTTATCTCCAGTTTAGGATGCGCATGTCATAGGACACAGAAGCAGATCAGAATCTGAGGATAAGCAAAGGAAGAGAAGGGCTTCCCTGATGGTCCCGTAGCTAAGACTACTTGTTCCCTTGGTCAGGGAACTAGATCCCACATGTAAGACAAGACATGCTGCAACTAAGATCGCATGCTGCAACTAAAGATCCTGCACGTAGCAACTAAGACCCGGTGCAGCCAAATAAATACAGCTTTTTAATAAAGCCTTTGTTAAAAAAGAAAGAAAGAGGGCCTAAACAAGACTCTCTGAAGACAAGACAGTACTAGAGACACTCTGAACTAAGGTTTTTTTCTACTAACACCCTAATAGATAGGGATTTGTACTTACTAGCATTTGTCCTATAAGAATATAGTTTAGTAAACTGTTCAAAATTCATGTAATGTGAGGGTTCATTCTTCTCAATTTATTCTTTTTGTTGATTTTTGTTGTTGTTGTTGCCCCCATGACAGCATGAGGGGATCTTAGTTCCCTTGGCCTGGGATGAACGTGTGTCCCCTGGAGTGGAAGCACAGGGCCTTAACCACTGAACTGCCAGTAAAGTTTTTTGTTGAATTTTTGAAATCCTGTGTTTAGAAGAAGATATCAACTTACAGGAATTCAGTGGTTTTTTTGAGCAACAGATAGCATGCTTCTATGGAAAGACCTCTGGATAAGGAAAATTATTGTCAAGGGCTCAAGCCTTGAATTTGATGGAATCCCAATCTGCCTTATTCACAAAGCCTGTGTGACAAACTCTAAACAGGAGTTTAAGAGAAGTGCAACTTTATTCATATTGAAGAGATAAAGCAATTCACTTCCAACTCAGTCTATTTTTAATCAAAGGAAATTGCACAAAACACACACTCATACATATCCAATAATATACAGAAGAAAAGTACAGGCGAGAGATTTCTGAGTTACTCAAATCTGTCCAATTTAAGTCAAAAAATGTTAACTGACAATTTTGCAAATTCCTCCATATCAAATTTGCAAATATTTACAAACTTAAAGTAATAATAATTTTATATAATTTTATTTCTAATGTGGAAAACTTCAGATGTCTTAGAAGTTGATTTTTCTCTATTCTGCATTTTTGAACCATTAAAAGTCTTTTAAAAGTTGATTTCCCAACACTTCCCGGTGATCCAGTGGTTAAGAATCCGCCTGCTAATGTGGGGGACACACGTTCCATCCCCGGTACCGGAAGATCCCGCGTGCTACGCGGGACCTAAGCCCGTGATCCAGACTGCAGAGTCCGAGCCCGCCTGCTGCACTTACTGATGCCTGAGACCTCTAGAGCCTGTGCTCCGCACGGAGAAACGCCCGCGCAATGAGCCGCAGGCGCTGCAAGGAGAGCAACCCCCGCCTGTCACAAGGAGAGAAAGCTTGTGCGCAGCAACCAAGACCCAGTGCATCAGTGAAGGGAAGGGAAGGGAAGCGAAAGTCGGTTGGTCGTGTTCCACTCTTTGCAATCCCATGGATATACAGCCCATGGAATTCTCTACGCCAGAATACTGGGGTGAGGGACCGAACCCAGGTCTCCCACATTACAGGCAGATTCTTTACCAGCTGAGTCACAAAGGAAGCCCAAGAATTCTGGAGTGAGTACCCTTTCCCTTCTCCAGCGGATCTTCCCGATCCAGGAATGGAACCGGGGTCTCCTGCATTGCAGGTGGATTCTTTAGTGCAAAAATGAACAAATATTTTTAAAAAGTTGATTTGCCTTTTTATTTTTTTCATTTCCAAATTTCTTCTCTATAAAAGTAGGCTTCATCGCTGTTGTGCCTGGACTTTCTTCAGGTGTGGCTTCTGTGTGTGGGCTTCTTGTTTTGGAGCCTCTCCTGTTAAGGACAGGCTCCAGGCCTGCTGGTAGCGGGTGGTGCAGCCTGTGGGCTCAGTTCTGTGACTGTAGGGCCCTACAGAGCAGGGTCAGCAGTTGTGCACAGGCTTAGTTGCTCCTCAGCAGGTGGAAGATTGAACCGGTGTCCCCCGCCCTGGTCCCCCGCCCTGGTCCCCCGCGAGGCAAAGTGGATACCCATCCACTGGGCTACAAGGGAAATCCAAAAACTAGACCTTTAAAGTACTTTTGAAGGCACCTGTGTGTGAGTTTTGCTATTTATATCTCTTCTTTCACACTCTCAACAATGCCCATTGTAGGCTGTATGTTTTAGTATTGTTTGACTATTTTTGTTTTCTAAATTATTTTAATACGATGTTTCCTCAGTTTGCAGGTTTTTTAAAAGTTAATCAAATAGAATTGTACTTTCTAAATAGTTTCCTTTTTTGAATAAAATCATTCTCTTGTAATTCTTCTGTTGTTGTTTGTATTTTACTCATGTTTTCTAGCTGTATACTCTTCTTGGGCTCCAAAATCACTGCAGATGGTGACTGCAACCACGAATTAAAAGATGCTTGCTCCTTGAAAGGAAAGCTATGATCAACCTAGACAGCATATTAACAAGCAGACACATTACTTTGCTGAAAAAGGTCCATCTAGTCAAAGCTATGATTTTTCCAGTAGTCGCATATGAATGGAGAGTTGGACTGTAAAGAAGGCTCAGTGCCGAAGAACTGATGCTTTCAAACTATGGCTCTGGAGAAGACTCTTGAGAGTCCCTTGGGCAGCAAGGAGATCAAACCAGTCCATCCTAAAGGAAACCAATCCTGCATATTCATTGGAAGGACTGATGCTGAAGCTCCAATATTTTGGCCATCTGATATGAAGAGCCAACTCATTAGAAAAGATCCTGAAGCTGGGAAAGATTGATGGCAGGAGGAGAAGGGGGCAACAGAGGATGAGATGGCTGGATGGCGTCACCGACTGGATGGAGATGAGTTTAGGCAAACTCCGGGAGATGGTGAAGGACAGGGGAGCCTGGCATGCTGCAGTCCTTAGGGTTGCAGAGGTGGACATGACTTAGCAACTGAACAACAGCAACACCACTTGTCCAAGCTGAGGAGACAGAGCTGAGGGTCTGGTGCTGATGCCGGAGCAGACAGGATGTGAACCTCAGGCTTCTCACTGTCCTGCCAGGGTTCCTGGCTTGATTTCTTCCTGTCATTAGAAGCCGGACCAGGGACCACACCCTGAGTGGCAGGGGCGCCACATTCCCTGTGATGTGGCAGGGGGCTCCTGGATGAGTCCCCAGCTGCCCATGCAGACCCGGACTTCTGTTTGTGGCTTTTGAAAACAATTTTATTGATAAAATTAATTAACATACAGATAATTAACATACAGTAAAACTGCACAGATTTAGAGTGTATAATATAAAATTTTTGAAAAAGTTAAAAAAGTTTTTTTTTATTAAAAAAAAGTTAAAATGAGGATATTAACTATAGAGGAATAAATTAATAGAAGTAAAGAGAAGAGAAATTTTGAACCTCATCTAACAGGTAAGTGGGAGAAAGGTTTCCCGCTAACTGCTGCAGAATCTGTGAAGACTTGTGAGAAAGGGTGGATATTTTTGTTGTGTCTCCATAGTTTTTGTTTCTTTTCTCCTTTCCTATTATGTTTTCTTCTCGTTCCATTCTCTCTCCCACCCTGTCTTTGTGAGAGCTGCAGCACTTTGCCAAGGCGGTGAAAATTCCAGCCCTCGAGATGTATTTTAACATAGTTGAGCAGCTCCCGGGAAGATGCCAGTAATGTCAGAAGCCACATTGCCCTGGCTCCTGAACCCCGTATCTTGGACAAGCAGTCTGTTTTCCTTTTCCTGTTTGGTCAATTTATTATTTTCTCTGTGACTGAGAGGTGGCTTCCCAGGTGGTACTAGTAGCAGAGAACTCACCTGCCCATGTAGGTAGACATAAGAGATCCAGGTTCGGTTCCAGGGTTAGGAAGATCCCCTGGAGGAGGAAATGGCGACCCATTCCAGTATTCTTGCCCGGAGAATCCCATGGACAGAGGATCCTGGCGGGATATAGTCCATGGGGTCTTAAACAGTAGGACACAAATGAATCAGTACTTTTCTCCCTTGTATGAAAACTTGCATGAAAAATGTTTCTTGAGGGAAAATTGTCTGTCTACTTCTCTTTGTTCATTCGTCTATCCTCTTCCCAGTTACTGCTACTGCTGCTAAGTCACTTCAGTCGTGTCCGACTCTGTGCGACCCCATAGATGGCAGCCCACTAGGGTCCCCCATCCCTGGGATTCTCCAGACAAGAACACTGGAGTGGGTTGCCATTTCCTTCTCCAATGCATGAAAGTGAAAAGTGAAAGTGAAGTCGCTCAGTCATGTCTGACTCTTAGCGACCCCATGGACTGCAGCCTTCCAGGCTCCTCCATCCATGAGATTTTCCAGGCAAGAGTACTGGAGTGGGGTGTCATTGCCTTCTCCGCCTCCTCCCAGTACCCAGAATTAAATGCCCAAAGGTCCCAGACTGACGAGAAATCCTTCGGAATGCATTTTCATATAAAATCGGATGTGTTGTCATTACCATTAAGAGAAATTCATAATTACCTGGAATGGATGAGGATCGGAGGGAGCTGGTGCTTCTTGGCCATCCATTTTACCAAGCCTGAGAAATCCTGAGGAAAGGTTGGCGAGGTGTTGACCCTAGTTAGGCCTTTGAGCTGTGAATTTTGGTTTTGTTTTTAACATACACCCACCCTGAGTTGTGTTTGAGTTAGGTCCTTAGATAGATCCCAGGTTGGTTTTCAGATGTGTGTGCTGTGCTAAGAGTCTTCAGTGTGTCCGACTCAACTCTGTAGCCCACCAGGCTCCTTCGTCCATGGGATTCTCCAGGCAAGAATACATTGGAGTGGGTTGCCATGCCCTCCTCCAGGGGATCTTCCCAACCCAGGGATCGAACCCACGTCTCTTACGTCTTCTGCATTGGCAAGTGGGTTCTCTACCACCAATGCCACCCGGGAAGCCCTTGCTTTTGGATACCGGACAGCAATCAGTATCAGCACACTCATTTTTTTCTATGCCATCACTAACTTCAACATTCGACGTCCAGGAAGGGTCCCTGGACGGCTGGGCTGGGAAGACCCTTCCTTCCCCCAATGAAGATCCACCGAGCCAGGTGGGGTCACCCGAAGCTCAAAGCTATGGCCACCTGTCTGCCTGCCCATTCCTCTCCCTGGCTCTCTAGCGGTCCCTCATTTTCTGCTTTGGTGAGAGATGAGCTCCAAGGTCCTCTCCTGGCTCTTCTTTGTTGTTGTTGTTTTTAAATTTTACTCAGCCTGTGAAGTTGGCCAGCAAATATACCACTCCTCCTCTCTCTACAGATTTTTGAAAGTCAGAGAGTTCTTGTGCAAATGGCCTTCTGTTGCAGGGCGAATTGGGGCTGTCTAGTCAAAGCGATGGGAGAAGGCAACGGCAACCCACTCCAGTACTCTTGCCTGGAAAATCCCATGGATGGAGGAGCCTGGTAGGCTGCAGTCCATGGAGTCGCTAAGAGTTGGGCACGACTGAGGGATTTCACTTTGACTTTTCACTTTCATGCATTGGAGAAGGAAATGGCAACCCACTCCAGTATTCTTGCCTGGAGAATCCCAGGGACAGAGGAGCCTAATGGGCTGCCCTCTATGGGGTTGCACAGAGTCGGACACAGCTGAAGCGACTTTGAGCTTAAAGAAAGCTGGGCCCTAAAAATTGATATTTTCCAGCTGTGGCACTGGAGAAGACCTTTGAGAGTCCCTTGGACAGCAAGGAGATCAAACCAGTCAACCTAAAAGGAAATCAGTCCTGAATATTCATTGGAAGGACTGAGGCTGAAGCTGAAGCTCCAATACTTTGGCCACCTGATGTGAAGAACTGACTCATTGGAAAAGACCCTTATGATGAGAAAGATTGAAGGCAGGAGGAAAAGGGGACAACAGAGGATGAGATGGTTGGATGGCATCACCAAATCTACAGACATGAGTTTGAACAAACTCTGAGAGATAGTAAAGGACAGGGAAGCCTGGCGTGCTGTAGTCCGTGGGGTTGCAAAGAGTCAAGAAAGACATGACTGAGTGACTGAGCAACAGCTGGTTTTCTCTAAGTATAGGTGTGGCATTGCTGGGTGATATGTTGGTTCTATTTTTAGTTTTTTAAGGAGCTTTCATACTGTTCTCCATAGTGGCTGTAATAATTTACATTCCTGCTAACAGTGTAAGAGAGTTCCCTTTTCTCCACACCCGCTCCAGCATTTATTGCGCATAGATTTTGTGATGATGGCCATTTTGATCAGTGTGAGGTGATACCTCATTGTAGTTTTGATTTGCATTTCTCTAATAATTAGTGATGTTGAGCATCCTTTTATGTGTTTGTTGGACATCTGTATGTCTTCTTTGGAGAAATGTCTATTCAGGTCTTTTGGGCATTTATTTTTTATTGAAGGATATTGCTTTACAGAATTTTGCGGTTTTCTGTCAAACTTCAACATGAATCAGCCATAGGTATACATATATCCCCTCCCTTTTGAACCTCCCTCCCATCTCCCTCCCCACCCCACCACTCTAGGTTGATACAGAGCCCCTGTTTGAGTTTCCTGAGCCATACAGCAAATTCCCGTTGGCTATCTATTTTACATATGGTAATGTAAGTTTCCATGTTACTCTTTCCATACATCTTACCCTCTCTTCCCCTCTCCCCAGGTCCATAAGTCTATTCTCTCTGTGTGTTTCTCCACTGTTGCCCTGTAAATAAATTCTTCAGTACCAGTTTTCTGGATTCCGTATATATATGTGTTAGAATATAATATTTATCTTTCTCTTTCTGCCTTAATTCACTCTGTATAATAGGTTCTAGGTTCATCCACCTCATCAGAACTGACTCAAATGCCTTCTTTTTTATGGCTGAGTAATATTTCATTGTGTATATGTACCACAACTTCATTATCCATTCATCTGTCAATGGACATCTAGGTTGCTTCCATGCTCTAGCTATTGTAAATAGAGCTGTGATGAACAATGGGATACTTGTGTCTCTTTCAATTTTGGTTTCCTCAGGGTATATGCCTAGGAGTGGGATTGCTGGGTCATATGGTGGTTTTATTCCTAGTTTTTAAAGGAATCTCCACACTGTCTTCCATAGTGGCTGTATCAATTTACATTCCCACCAATAGTGCAAGAGGGTTCCCTTTTCCCCACACCCTCTCCAGCATTTATTGTTTGTTGACTTTTTGATGTTGGCCATTCTGACTGGTGTGAGATGATATCTCATTGTAGTTTTGATCTGCATTTCTCTAATAACGAGTAGTGTTGAGCATCTTTTCATGTGTTTGTTAGCCATCTGTAGGTTTTCTTTGGAGAAATGTCTGTTAAGGTCTTTTCTCACTTTTTGATTGGGTTGTTTGTTTTTCTGGCATGGAGTTGTATGAGCTGCTTGTATATTTTGGAAATTAATCTGTTGTCAGTTGTTTCATTTGCTATTATTTTCTCCCGTTCTGAGGGTTGTCTTTTCACCTTGCTTCTAGTTTCCTTTGCTGTGCAAAAGCTTTTAAGTTTAATCAGGTTCCACCTGTTTACTTTTTATTTCTGTTACTCTAGGAGGTGGGTCATAGAGGATCTTGCTTTGATTTATGTCATCAAGTGTTCTGCCTATGTTTTCCTCTAAGAGTTTTATTGTTTCTGAGCTTCCATTTAGGTCTTTAATTCATGTTGAGTTTATCTTTGTTTATGGTGTTAAGAAGTGTTCTAATTTCAATCTTTTACATGGAGCTGTCCAGTTTCCCCAGCACCATTTATTGAAGAGGCTGTCTTTGCCGCATTGTATATTCTTGCCTCCTTTGTCAAAAATAAGGTACCCATAGGGGCATGGGTATATTTCTGGGCTTTCTATCTTGTTCCATTGGTCTATATTTCTGTTTTTGTGCCAGCACCATACTGTCTAGATGACTGTGGCTTAGTAGTATAACCTGAAGTCAGGAAGGTTGATTCCTCCAGCTCCAGTCTTCTTTCTTGAGACTGCTTTGGGTATTCGAGGTCTTTTGTGCTTCCATATGAATTGTGAAATGTTTTGTTCTAGTTCTGTGAAAAATGCCACTGGTAATTTGATAGGGGTCACATTGAATCTGTAGATTGCATTTGGTGGCATAGTCATTTTCACAATATTGATTCTTCCTACCTAGGAACATGGAATATCTGTTCATCTGTTCATGTCATCTTTGATTTATTTCATCAGTGTCTTATAAATTTTCTGTGTACAGTTCTTTTGTCTCCTTAGGTAAGTTTATTCCTAGATATTTAATTCTTTTTGTTGCAATGGTGAATGGGATTTATTTCTTAATTTCTCTTTCTGATTTTTCATTGTGAGTATATAGAAATGCAAGCTATTTCTGTGTATTGATTTTGTATCCTGCAACTTTGCTAAATTCACTGATTAGCTCTTGTAATTTTCTGATACTATCTTTAGGGTTTTCTATGTACAGTATCATGTCATCTGCAAACAGTGAGAGCTTTACTTCTTTTTTCCCTATCTGGATTGATTTTATTTCTTTTTCTGCTCTGGCTGCTGTAGCTAGGACATCCAGAACTATGTTGAATAATGGTGGCAAAAGTGGACACCTTTGTTTTGCTCCTGGTCTTAGAGGGAATGCATTCAGGTTTTCACCATTGAGAATAATGTTTGCTGTAGGCTTAACATATATGGCCTTTACTATGTTGAGGTAGGTTCCCTCTATGCCCATTTTTTGAAGAGTTTTAATCATTAATGGGTGCTGAATTTTGTCAAAGGTTTTTTCTTTATCTGTTGAGATGACCATATGGTTTTTATCTTTCAGTTTGTTAATATGGTGTATCACATTGATTGATTTGCATATATTGAAGAATCCTTGCATCCCTGGAATAAACCAAACTTGATCATAGTGTATGAGCTTTTTGATGTGTTGCTGAATTCTTTTTGCTAAAATTTTGTTGAGGATTTTTGCATCTTTGTTCATCAGTGATATTGGCCTGTAGTTTTCTTTTCTGTGTGTTGTCTTTGTCTGGTTTTGGTATCAGGGTGATGGCGGCCTCGTAGAATGAATTTTGAAGTGTTCCTTCCTCTGCAGTTTTTTGAAAGAGTTTTAGAATGATAGGCATTAGCTCTTCTTTAAATGTTTGATAGAATTCTCCTGTGAAGCCATCTAGTCCTGGGCTTTTTTTGGGGGGAGATTTTTGATCACAGCTTCAATTTCAGTGCTTGCAATTGGGTTGTTCATAATTTCTATTTCTTCCTGGCTCAGTCTTAGAAGATAGAACTTTTCTAAGAATCTGTCCATTTCTTCCAGGTTATCCATTTTATTGCCATATAGTTGTTCATAATAGTCTCTTATAACCCTTTGTATTTCTGCATTGTCTGTTGTAACCTCTTCTTTTTCATTTCTAATTTTGTTGATTTGATTCTTCTCTGTTTTGTTCTTGATGAGTCTGGCTAAGGGTTTGTCAATTTTGTTTATCTTCTCAAAGAACCAGCTGTTAGTTTTATTAATCTTTACTACTGTTTCTTTCATTTTTTTTTATTTTTTTCTGCTCAGATCTTTATGATTTCTTTTCTTCTACTAATTTTGGGGTTTTTTTGTTCTTCTCTTTCCAGTTGCTTTAGATGTAAAGTTACATTGTCTATTCGATGTTTTTCTTGTTTCTTGAGGTAGGATTGTATTGCTGTAAAGTTTTTGCTGCATCCCATAGGTTTGAGTTGTCATGTTTTCATTGTCATTTGTTTCTAGAAATTGTTTGATTTCCCTTTTTATTTCTTCAGGAACCTGTTGGTTATTTAGAAACGTGTTGTTTAATCTCCATGTATTTGTGTTTCTTATGGTTTTTTTTTCTTGTAATTGATATCTAGTCCATAGCATTGTGGTCAGAGAAGATGCTTGATACGATTTCCATTTTTTTTTTAATTTACTGAAGTTTGATTTGTGACCCAAGATGTGGTCTATGCTGGAGAATGTTCCATGTGACTTGAGAAGAAGGTGTATTCTTCTGCATTTGGAGGGAATGTCCTGAAGATATGAATGAGACCCATTTCATCTAATGTATTATTGAAGACTTGTGTTTCCTTATTAATTTCCATTTTGATGATCTGTCCATTAGTGTGAGTGGGTGTTAAAGTCTCCTCCTATTATTGTGTTACTATTAATTTCTCCTTTTATGTCTGTTAGTTTTTGTCTTATATAATGGGGTGCTCCTATGTTGGGGCATAGATATGTACCATTGCTATCTCTTCCTCTTGGATTGATCCCTTGATCATTATGTAGTGTCTTTCCTTATCTCTTATAATCTTCCGTATTTTAGGGTCTATTTCATCTGATATGAGGATTGCTGGTCCAGCTTTCTTTTGCTTCCTGTTTGCATGGAATATGTTTTTCCATCCTCTCACTTTCAAACTATATGTGTCTTTAGGTCTGAAGTGGATTTCTTGTAGACAGCATGTATATGGGTCTTGTTTTTGTATCCATTCAGCCAGTCTGTGTCTTTAGGTTGGAGCATGTCATTTATTTACATTTAAAGTAATTATTGATATATATGTTCCTATTGCCATTTTATTAATTATTTTGGGTTGATTTTGTAGATCTTTTTTCTTCTCTTGTATTTCTTGACTATATAAGTCCCTTTAACATTTGTTGTAAAGCTCATATGGTGGTACTGAATTCTCTTAATTTTTGCTTGTCTGAAAAGCATCTTAGTTCTCCATCAATTTTGAATGTGATCCTTGCTGTGTACAGTAATCTTGGTTATAGATTTTTCCCTTTCAGTACTTTAAATATATCCTGCCATTCCCTTCTGTCCTGCAGAGTTTCTGCTTAAAGATCAGCTGTTAAGCATATGGGGTTTCACTTGCATGTTACTTGTTGCTGCTCCCTTGCTGCTTTTAATATTCTTTCTTTGTGTTTAATCTTTGTTAGTTTGATTAGTATGTGTCTTGATGTGTTTCTCCTTGGGTTTATCCTGTATGGGACTCTCTGTGCCTCTTTGACTTGACTGACTATTTCCTTTTCCATGTTGGGGAAATTTTCAACTATAATCTCTTCAAAAATTTTTTCAGACCCTTTAATTTTCTCTTCTTCTTCTGGGACCCCTATGATTCAAATGTTGGTGCATTTGATATTGTCCCAGAGGTCTGTGAGACTGTCCTCAGTTTTTTTCATTCTTTTTTACTTTATTCTGCTCTCCAGAGTTAGTTCCACCATTTATCTTCCAGCTCACTGATTTGTTCTTCTGCTTCATATATTCTGCTATTGATTCCTTCTAGAGGATTTTTATTTCTTGTAATTGTGTTGTTTGTTTTGTATGTTTATTCTTTAATTCTTCTAGGTCTTTGTTAATTGATTCTCACATTTTCTCCATTTTGTTTTCGGGGTTTTTGATTATCTTTACTATCATTATTCTGAATTCTTTTTCAGGTAGTTTGCCTATTTCCTCTTCATTTATTTGGAGTTCTGTGTTTCTAGTTTGTTCCTTCATTTGTGTAGTATTTCTCTGCCTTTTCATTATTTTTTTATAAGTTATTGTGTTTGAGGTCTCCTTTTCCCAGGCTTCAAGGAAAGTTGAAATCTTTCTTTGAAGAAAATTGAATGCTTCCTTTTGGTTTCTGCCCTCCTAAGATTGGTCCAGTGGTTGGTGTGAGCTTCATATAGGGTGAGATTTGTGCTGAGTTTTTGTTTGCTTGTTTGTTTTTCCTCTGATGGGCAAGGCTGAGTGGGGTTTGTAATTCTGCCTGCTGATGATTGGGTTTGCATTTTTGTTTTGTTTGTTGTTTAGATTAGGCATCCTGCACAGGGTGGTACTTGTGGTTGGGTGATGCTGGGTTCTGTATTCAAGTGGTTTCCTTTGTGTGGGTTCTCACTATTGGGTACTCCCTAGGGTTAGTTCTTCACATGAGGTGGCCAAAGTACTGGAGTTTCAGCTTTAGCATCATTCCTTCCAAAGAAATCCCAGGGCTGATCTCCTTCAGAATGGACTGGTTGGATCTCCTTGCAGTCCAAGGCATTCTCAAGAGTCTTCTCCAACACCACAGTTCAAAAGCATCAATTCTTCAGCGCTCAGCCTGAAGAGTTGACTCACTGGAAAAGACTCTGATGCTGGGAGGGATTGGGGGCAGGAGGAGAAGGGGAAGACAGAGGATGAGATGGCTGGATGGCATCACTGACTCGATGGACGTGAGTCTGAGTGAACTCTGGGAGTTGGTGATGGACAGGGAGGCCTGATGTGCTGAGATTCATGGGGTTGCAAAGAGTCAGACACGACTGAGTGACTGATCTGATCTGATCTGAGGGTTAGTTCTCTGGTAGTCTAGGGTCTTGGAGTCAGTGCTCCCACTCCAAAGGCTCAGGGCTTGATCTCTGGTCAGGAACGAAGGTTTCACAAGTGGTTTGTTATGGCATTAAGTGAGATTAAAACAAATACCCAAGAACAAGAAACCAAAGATGAACCCCAAGCAAATGGCAGTTACAAAATAATAATTAAAATAATGGATTATACACATATACACCCATAAGCAAAGTCAAAATAGTCCAACTAAAATAAAGTACAGTAGATTGACCCAGCAAACAAAGGAAACCAAAAATTATACTTACCAGTTAAGAACAAAACTAACCTAAGCACAAACTGGAAAACAGAACTAAAGCAAGTGGGGAATAAAGCAATGAAAACAAGACTAACAGATATGTTGAGAGGAAAGGAAAGAAAGAAAAGAAGGAAAGAATAGATATGTAACTTAAATGGATGTAGATAAAGAAGATTTATATATGTTAAAGTTTAACTGCAAAGGGAAAAGAACAGTAGGAAAGGCAAACAAAGGAATAAATGTAGAAAAATATAATAGGTTTAAAAAATTAAAATTATAAGAAAGAAAAGAAAAAAAAAAGAAGAAAAAAAAAAAGGAAATAAAAGGAAAACTCCACAGTACTGCAAAAGCCCAACATAAAGGCAGAGGTGTATAACAACAATAAAAAATGTGACTGAATATAGACATATACATATATACCCATAATCAAAATCAAACCAGTTCAACAAAAATAAAGTACAATAGATTGACCTAGTGAACAAAGGAAACCAAAAATTATACCCACCAGAACAAAATTAACTAAAACACAAACTGGAAAACAAAACTAAAGCAAGGTGCCAATTGGGGAATAAGGCAATGAAAATAAAACTAACAAATATGTTGAGAGTAAAGGGGAGAAAGAAAAGAAAGAAAGAATAGATATGCAAAGTTAAATAGAGATAGATAAAGAAGATTTATATATATAAAGATTAACTCCAAGGAGAAAAGAACAGTAGGAAAAGAAAACAAAGGAATAAATGTAGAAAAAATAATAATAGGTTTTAAAAATTAAAAATGAGAAAAATTAAAAAAAAAAAAAAGATGGGGGAAAACTCAACAGAACTGCAAAAGCCCAACGTAGAGGCAGAGGTTTATAACAACAATAAAAAAATATGACTGAAAAAAAAAAAAAAGCAAAAAATCTTAACTGGATTTCTTAGTGTCAAAAATATAGACAACTACAACAGAGTGGGGGTGAGGGGAAGAGAAAGGAAAAAAAAATACAAAAGAATCTACAGAATAAGTAAAAAAATAAGAATAATAAATGTTTTTCTTGAGTCGCTGCTGTAAGCACCCTTTCCCTCGCTGGGAGTCACAGCCCACCTCACCTCCCTAGGATGCCTTCCAACACTGTGCTGATCTCTGGACCTGCTGTGGGGGCAGGTCAGAGTCTAATCTGGTCCTACCCCTGTGTGTTCTTGCCTCCAATGTCCAAAGCTATCTGAAGTAGTTCATTTTCTTTTGTGGGAACTCTCAAAGGCCTTTTATATATTCCATAGACACAGAGTCTGCCTAGTTGATCATGTGTATTTAATCTGCAGCTTGTACAGCTGGTGGGAGGGTTTTGGGTCTTCTTCCTTAGCCACACTGCCCCTGGGTTTCAATTGTGGTTTTATTTTCACCTCTGCATATGGGTCTTCCACTGGGGTTTGCTCCTGAGGCTGCCCTGGAGGACTTGGGTTTGTTCCTGTGAGGGCCAGGTGTGGAGGTAGTGCAGCTGCTTGGGTCCCAGGGGTTCTGGCAGCACCAGGTACTCAGGGGAATTGGAGGCTAGGGCAACAGGAAATACAGTGCTCTGTAAGAGTGTGGCAACCAGTATTGGCCAATACACTCCAGTATTCTTGCCTGGAGAACCCCCCCGACAAAGAAGGCTGCCAAGCCACAGTCTACAGGGTTGCAAAGAGTTGGACATGAGAGAAACAACCCTGAGCGCATAGACACAAGAGTTTTTTTTTTTTGCCTGTGGTAGCTCTGCTCCACTGAGGGTTGAGCATGAAGTTGGCACAGCTACTTGGCTTGCAGGGACCCTGGTGACACCAAGTGTGCAGGGACATGGACTGCCTCCACCGCAGGAGTTGTGGCCTGATCAGAGTCTTTTTTCCAGCCTCTTGTAGCTGGTGATTAGAAGGCCTCTTTGGCCAGTCTTTCTCCATAGCTCCGCCCGTTCAGTCACTTAGAGGGCCCCTTGCTTGGGGTCCTTCTCTGTTGTTTGCTGTGTCAGGCACATAGAGGGGCTCCCCTGGCTGGGGTCCTATTCTGTAGATTGGTGCATCAGGCATTTGATGGGCCAGCCTGTCTATTGTTCTGCTGCCTATGCTGGCATGTGAAGAGAGAGAGGCTATGGTGATGGCTCCACCCCTGCGCCCCCCCCCCCCCCCACCCCCATGCATGACTCACATTATCACCTTGCTTCCATGGTTCCTGGCTTTCCTCCACAGGCATTTCCCACCACGATCTCCTCCCTCACATCCCCTCAACCCATGTCTCCACAGTCAACAGCAGCGCATGCCCTGGGATTTTTCCATAACCCCAAACTCCAGCTCCCAGTCACTGCGCCTTCCAGAGGACCAGAGTTCCTGCCTGCTCTATGTATGGCAAGAAGAGGTGGCAAGAATACACAGAAGAACTATACAAAAAAAAAAAAACAACTTCAGGACCCAGATAATCACAATGGTATGATCATTCACCTAGAGCCAGACATCCTGGAATGCGAAGTCAAGTGGGCCTTAGGAAGCATCACAAAGAACAAAACTAGTGGAGGTGATGAAATTCCAGTTGAGCTATTTCAAATCCTAAAAGATGATGCTGTGAAAGTGCTACACTCAATACACCAGCAAATTTGGAAAACTCAGCAGTGGCTACAGGACTGGAAAAGGTTAGTTTTCATTCCAGTCAGAAAGGCAGTGCCAAAGAATGCTCAAATGACTGCATAATTGCACTCATCTCACATGCTAGTCGGAGAAGGCGATGGAACCCTACTCTAGTACTCTTTCCTGGAAAATCCCATGGACGGAGGAACCTGGTAGGCTGCAGTCCATGGGGTCACGAAGAGTCAAGCACGACTGAAGTGACTTAGCAGCAGCAGCAGGAGCACACGCTAGTAAAGTAATGCTCAAAATTATCCAAGTCAGTCTTCAACAGTACGTGAACCGTGAACTTCCAGATGTTCAAGCTGGTTTTAGAAAAGGCAGAGGAACCACAGATCAAATTGTCAACATCTGTAGGATCATAAAAAAAAAAAAAAAAAACAACCCACACACAAGACAGTTCCAGAAAAATATCTATTTCTGCTTTACTGACTATGCCAAAGCCTTTGTGTGGATCACAATAAACTGTGGAAAATTCTGAAAGAGATAGGAATACCAGACCACCTGACCTGCCTCTTGAGGAATCTGTACGCAGGTCAGGAAGCAACAGTTAGAACTGGACATGGAACAACAGACTGGTTCCAAATAGGAAAAGGAGTATGTTAAGGCTGTATATTGTCACCCTGCTTATTTAACTTATATGCAGAGTATATCATGAGAAATTCTAGGCTTGATGGAGCACAAACTGGAATTGAGATTGCTGGGAGAAATATCAATAATGTCAGATATACAGATGACACCACCCTTATGGCAGAAAGTGAAGAAGAACTAAAGAGACTCTTGATGAAAGTGAAAGAGGAGAGTGAAAAAATTAGCTTAAAACTTAACATTCAGAAAACTAAGATCATGGCATCTGGTCTCATCACTTCATGGCAAATAGATGGGGAAACAGTGGAAATAGTGACACTGTTTGGGGCTCCAAAATCACTGCAGATGGTGACTGCAGCCATGAAATTAAAAGACACTTGCTCCTTGGAAGAAAAGTTATGACCAACATATAATATGACAGCATATTAAAAAGCAGAGACATTACTTTGCCCACACAGGTCCATCTAGTCAAGGCTATGGTTTTTCCAGTAGTCATGTATGGATATGAAAGTTGGATTATAAAGAAAACTGAGCACTGAAGAATTGATGCTTTTGAACTGTAGTGTTGGAGAAGACTCTTGAGAGTCCCTTGTACTGCAAGGAGATCCACCCAGTCTATCCTGAAGGAAATCAGTCCTGAATATTCATTGGAAGGACTTATATCAAAGCTGAAACTCCAATACTTTGGCCACCTGGTGAGAAGAATGGACACATTTGAAAAGACCCTGATTCTGGGAAAGATTGAAGGCAGCAGAAGGGGACGACAGAGGATGAGATGGTTGGATGGCATCAGCGACTCAATGGACATGAGTTTGAGTAAACTCCAGGAGTTGGTGATGGACAGGGAGGCCTGGCGTGCTGCAGTCTATGGGGTCACAAAGAGTCGGACACGACAGTGACTGAACTGAACTGACTGTATGGCTGTGGCAAGCAGCCATATGTCTGATTCTCATTCCATTTAGGCTGCCACAGATCAGCTGTTTCACTCTCATACTTAAATGTTTCTCCTCTGACTCAGACAATTGCCCCGATGTGGGGATTTGGACCCCTGCATTGAAATGCCCCGACCTGCTGAGGGCAGGTCTAGTCCTACTAACACTCCTGTTTTCCCCCTAGTTCCTTTATCCTACTAAGTTTTGTGTGTTCTATATATTCTTTTCCACTGGTCAGGTCCTCCTGTCTGCTCTCAGCTGGTGTTCTGCATGCCCTTTTGTGTCTAAGCTGTATTCCTGATGTATCCGTGGAGACAGACATACTCCATGTCCACCTACTCCTCGGCCATTTTTGCATCTGCCCATTATTTGACTGGATTGTTCATTTCTTTGATATTGAGCTGCATGAGCTGCTTGTATATTTCAGAGATTAATCCTTTGTCAGTTGCTTCACTTGCAAATATTTTCTCCTATTCTGAGGGTTGCACTTTGAATTTTGAACATGCTGCTTCCTCCATCTGGACGTCACTTCCACCATCCCTTTCCCTACTTGCTCTCTATTCAAGTCTAATGTTTCTTGTGTGTTTTGGTTCTGGAGTGATTTTTAACATATTTTTAAGCTTCCAGGACTAATTCTGTCAAAGAGCAAAACTTTCTCAAGTTATAAGTCTAAGTATTTAAGTTTGCACAGTTGTTCAGAAAAAAAATTTAAAGCTATTTTCCCCCCCATTCCCTCAATGACTGGGTAGACTTGAACAAGTGGTTGTCATTGGGTGGAAGATTATTCTCCTTATATACTAATGACTTTATAATGTCTTCTTCAGAGCACTGGTCTTGGCCATTAGACTTTATCTTTAGGTCTTTGGGCCACTTGTAAGATCCCAGTTATGCAGACATTTCAGTAAGAGCTCAAACTTCTTCATTCTCAAGACCAGCAGGTGAATTATTTTTGGAAGTGTGTATGTGTTATTACATATTTCTGAGGAGAAAGAGAGGAAATTCATGAGAAGATCACAAACCCACTTGGGATATGTCCCTTGTATAATTAAATCTCCTTAACAATATAAGTGGAATATTGCCTATTCTGAATTGAAATTGATGTTCAGTTTCATATGCCACATTTGCACTTTTCCAAAAGTGTCACCCTCCACTCCAGCCTACCTTCTGCCAAACCTCACCAAGTTCTGTCTTAAATACAAAGAAGTAGACCGAAAACTGGCTACTCTCTTAAGAAGCTCAGTTCAGTTCAATTCAGCCACTCAGTCGTGTCCGACTCTGTGATCCCATGGATGGCAGCACATCAGGCCTCCCTGTCCATCACCAACTCCTGAAGTTTGCTCAAACTCACTTCCATTGAATCAGTGATGCCATCAACCACCTCATCCTCTGTCGTCCCCTTCTCCTGCTGCCTTCAATCTTTTCTAGCATCAGGGTCTTTTCCAATGAGTCAACTCTTCGCATGAGGTAGCCAAAGTACTGGAGTTTCAGCTCCAGCATCAGTTCTTCCAATGAACACCCAGGACTGATCTCTTTTAGGATGGACTGGTTTGATTTCCTTGCAGTCCAAGGGACTCTCAAGAGTCTTCTCCAACACCACAGTTCAAAAGCATCAATTCTTCGGTGCTTACTTTTCTTTATAGTCCAATTCTCATATCCATACGTGACTACTGGAAAAACCATAGCTTTGACTAGATGGACCTTTGTTGGCAAAGTAATGTCTCTGCTGCACAAAAAGACTTGGGGAAGAAGTATAAGAATATACAATGAAAAGAGAAAGAGCTAAAAGGGAAAAGACCTTTGTTCTCTAGTACTTTGAGTATGGCCACTTTCTAAGTGCTGCCTAGGTGTCCATGGCTGATGGTGTGAGTTAGAAATAAAATGTGACAAGCCAAGGAGCTCCTCCACAGATGCATCCCACCGTAGTCTTCTTATGACTGATATATAGATTATTCAGTGTATATATATATATATATATATATATGTACTTCTCCCTTCAAATGTCAAGGCCCAAATGAGAATTATAGAACATTTATAATTTTATTTGGTTTAACTGTTCCTCATTTAACAATTAACTTTTAGGTTTCAATGCTAAATACAAAACTACACAAAACCTAGAACTTTTCTCTAGATATCAAAATTAAATTAAAGAAAACATATAAATTTGTAAATGTCAAAACAATAATGTAAAAATCTATAGTTCAGAGTTAAGTGAAAGTAATTACATAAGTTTTAACTCTCTCTCTCCTGTTATCTTCTAAATAAAATAGAGCTGTAACGCTGATTTGCCTAAGAGCTATAACACGATTTGTCCAAGACCCGAGAGCTGTGACGCGCTGAGGGCTTTAATGTCTGTCGCTCCAAATCTTTGTTGTGACGAGACAAAGAACCGAGGAACATACACTCGCGTGACATCTATGGTGCTGTGACTCAGGTTTAACCTGGCTGAAACAACCTCCGCATGGAAGAGGCCAAGCACAGCAGGAGCCCAACTCAGCGAAGCTCCCGCACTAGAAGCAGAATGTGAAGAAACCCAGTGCAGGGGAAGGCCCATCGTGCTGGAAACCAGGACAGCGAAAAACGAACTCAGCAGAAAGCTCACGCGGCCCAGTCTCAGAGTCCAGAAGACCTCCGGTTTAGGTAAGAGGTCCTCGCTCCTATGGCTGGAGGGACCTTTACAATCTCTTGTTTCTTGTTTCCTCAAACCTCCCGTGAACAGGCGGGTGGCAGGGGCACAACTGAGGGACTCTGGAGAGGCTACTCCTCAGCATGTCCCAAAGGCGTTATCTGCTGAGCCCCAGTAGCTGTTACCCAAGCCGGTGGGGGTTCTGTCCTTTCTATTCTCTGTGCCAAGGATCAGACCAATGAAACTGCGAGCACTGGTCAGTTATTTAGCAAATTTTCCAGTGGGCTATGAAGGGGATTCCTTGGCACGTTTTTCCCACTGCTTTTTCCTCCTGTCCTTCAGCTCTCTCCCGGGACTCAAGCCTGGCTAAAACTAATGAAACTCAGGCTCTGATGTCTCATTGCAAAAATTCATTGAGAGACAAAGGGGTAAGAGGTAGATTTGTTTAGGATCCAGAGAGAAGCCACTCTTCAGGGTGTGAACCATTGCCGAGGGCAAGGGCTGGGGCCATGGTATTAGGCCTGGCTAGGTTATGTAACATTTGATTTAGGAGAAGGCAGTGGCAACCCACTTCAGTACTCTTGCCTGAAAAATCCCATGGACGGAGGAGCCTGGTATGCTGCAGTCCATGGGGTCGCGAAGAGTCGGACACGACTGAGCGACTTCACTTTCACTTTACTAACTAAGCATATAAATCTGCTTAGGAAAGTCTTAAGCCTGCTGACAGTTAAACTAAATTCCTTTTTTAATTTTTAAAGGAAAGAAGTAAAAAATCATTTAATTGCAAGTGTGTGCTCACTTGTTAAATTCCTATAATTGGTCTCATCATTTGTAGGAAAATTCAATTAGGTCAGGGATTCTGGGTTCTCTGGACTCTGTAAAAATGATATGTTAATAAATTATTAAAATCATTGTGGAATACAAAAGTCCTAATGTGCTCAAAATATTTTTCAAAAATAACAAAGTTAGAAGATTTACATTACCCAGCTTAAAAATGTATAGTACATTTACTGTAATGAAGACTATAATGAACACAGAATGTGGTGTTAGCATAAAGTGAAATATATAAATATGTACAACAATGAAGCAGAGTTAGAATCCAGAAATAGATAACACCGTGGTCAATTAATTTTCAACAAAGATACCAAGATAAATAAAAAAATGGAAAGGACAAATATTTTCCACAAATGGAGCTTAAACACTGAGACTATATGCAAAATGAACCTCATCCTCACATTATACCATATAAAAATTTAACTAAAAGTGGATCATTGATCTAATTGTATTTATAAAAAAGAAAAATTAGTGACCTCGTGTTAACAAAGATTTCTTGCACATGGCACCAAAATGAAACAAAATAAAAAGCTGCTAGATTGTATTCATCAATATTAAAATTTTCATTCTTCAAATGAGATATTTAACAAAATTAAAAGATAAGCTATAGATTGAAAGAAAAAAATTTGTGAAACATGTATCAGCTAAGGGTTTTGCATCCAAAAGAGCACTTACAATTCAATAAGACCAATAATCCAAAGGAAACCATGGTACGAACTAGAAGACTTGAGTAGACACTTCACCAAAGAAAGTATTAATATCTCCATGGCAAATAAGGACCTTGCCTTTGTCTGTTCTAGCTTCTAGGACAAAAATACCATAGACTGGATGGCTTTTAAGCCCCAGAAACTTATATCTCATAGTTCTAGAGGCTGAAAAGTCAAAGGTCAAGATGCTGGCAGATGTGCCGTCTGCTGAAGGCCTGCCTCCTGGTTCAGTGTCTCCTGGTGCCCTCACAGGTTAGAGTGAGTAACGGTGCTCTCTCTAATAGGACTCTAATTCTATTCATGATGGCTTCACCCTTTTAACCTAGTCATCTCCAGAAGTCCTACCTCCAAACATTATTACAATGTTGATTAGCCTGTTAGCCTCCTCTGTCCTGGGAATTCTCCAGGCAAGATACTGGAGTCGATAGCCATTCCCTTCTCCAGGGGATCTTCCCAGCCCAGGGATTAAATCTAGGTCTCCTTCATTGCAGGCAGATTCTTTACTGTCTGAGCCACCATGTAAACCTGATTAGGCTTTAACATATGAGTTTTGAGGGGAACAGACATCTAGTCTAGCATACATAAAACGATGCTCAACATCCTTAGTTATTAGTAATACATGTGCATATTAAAACTACGATGAGATACCACTACACAGTAAAAAGTGAAATGGCTTAAGTAATGAAGGCAAACAATACTAAATGCTGGTGAGAATGTGGAGGAATTAGAACTCTTGTAAATAGCTGGTAACAAAATAAAATGGTCCAAAAACAAACAAAATGGTCCAGCTATCCTGAACAACAGTTTTACAGACTCTTAAATGATTAAATATATAAAACAAGTAACTCAGCACTTCCACACATCAATATCTACCCACAATAAATGAAAGACACATGAAATTTCATAGCAGTGTTATTCATATTAGATAAAAACTCACAATAATCCAAATGCCCATTATTTAATGGATAATTATGTAAATTACAATATATTCATAAAATGCAATGCTATTCAGCTAAAATGGAATAAACTACATTGACGAAAAAGGCATAATAAATTCAAAATATTTTGTTAAGTGAAGGGGGCCAGACATAAAGGACTATGTGCCGGGAGCCGGCGAGAGACATTTCACTCGTGACAAAGGTCATGAGGAAGGAGGCTCGGCATATGCAAAGGCGGGGTCGAGCCTCGGGAGTCCCCCCGGATATTCTCGAGCATCTACCCCCAACAAACCAGAGTCTGCCTACTTTATTGCTTTGTGCTCTCACCTCTGACTTCACTGGGGGCTGTTGCCCACCACCATCTCGCTCTCTCTGTCAAAGAGTTAACTTACAGCTCCAATTAATATAGTTCCTGGGCAACTAGGAGTGTTTAAATCCAAACCCCTCAGATGGCTCTCTAAATCGCCTGACAAGTTTACCCGGACTCCTACAGCTATGTGTACGATTGTTTACAGTCTCCCAGCCTCGAGGGGCACAGGAAGCTGAAGATATTCAAATAGCTTAGAACCTCTCAGAGAGTTAGAAACCGTCAGAATAAAACTAGTAAAAGATTTCATTGATGAGCCAATGCTTGCTGCCAAGTTTCCACATCCCCTGTATTGTATCCTTGAATGTGTATTAATTAATATAGTTGGTATGTAGAAAAAATAAGTAGTGGCCTTGGTGTTAGTAACTTTAGACCCTTAAGGTAATAAATTTTTTCCTTTGTTGTAAACCCATTACACATCCGCCCTATAGGAATGTAATTTTATCTTCGGAAGATGGCGCCAAACCTTAAAATAATTATTCTTAGAGAAAATAAGTCTTTGTTGATAAGTTTTTGTCAAGAGTCATAAAATGTTAATAGGCCTTCTGGCCAGAAGATGATGTAAATCACCTAAACCATTTGTATACGATAAATTTGTAGGATAGAAACCCTGGTTTTTGATAAGGATCAAAGACTGCTGACTTTGCATCCCCTATTATCCTCTATGTATAACTTAGGATATAAAAACCCCTGTTGAAAATAAAGCTACGGGCCTTGCTCACCAAAGCTTGGTCTCCCCATGTCATTCTTCCCCTCAATTTCCAGCTGAGTCTCCATCTGGAGCGCGGATATCCTCTGTGACCATTTATTTGCCTGGGCTTCTAAGACGCACTCGAGAAGATGTCTAAGGTGGGGCACCTTCCGCTATTTGAGAGGGCACCTGCGGCCTCCATGGTCAGAGCTAACCCGGTGTCATGGGTTATATTGATTTTCCGCGTAAACCAAGCTACTCAGCTTCTTTTCTCCACTGAATTTTCCTACTGAGCTATCCTCATTCTATTATTCTTTACATCTTTGATAAATAAACAAATAAATAGGTCGCCTACGCCGTCTCTCCTTCGAATACCCTGGATCAGCTGGGGCTGGACCCCGGCAACTATGTGTAATATGATTTCATACATGTGATGATTCTAAAAAAATAAAACTAGAGAGACAGAAAGGTATCTGGTTGCATGGAGCTGAGGATAGGAGTAGGGACTGACTGTGATAGATCAGGAGGGATCTTTTGGAAAGACAGATGTATACTAGAAGTGGACGTGATGATGGTTGAATAAAATAAACTTAACAAACATTTATTAGAAGTCATTAAACTGTACATATTTGGTGGGTGAATTTTATGGTATATACATTGCACCTCAGTTAAACTAATAAATTATTGTACAGTCCCACAAGCTTTTTGTTAACTGGGCTTTTTTTTTTTTTTTTTAATATCAGAATATGCCATATCCCCTGGAGAAGGGAATAGCAACCCACTCCAGTATTCTCGCCTGGAAAATTCCATGAACAGAGGAGCCTGGTGGGCTACAGTCCATGGGGTTGCAAAGAGTCAGACACAACAGAGACTAACACACACACACACACACACACACCATATTAGAAATTAAACCTAAAAATAATTAAATATTTATTTACTAAATAATTTTATAAAATTAATTACTAAATAATTTTATAAAATAATTATAAAATAACATTTATAAAGCCATCTAGGCCACAGGACAAATATTCTCTAAATATTATTTTAAATATAATTTTGACCTCACAGACTCCCACAATTCTCAAAAACACACTTTGAGAACTGATGTAATAAGGACATATTTCCTGTGAAGTTGGGATAGGGAAAGGAATGATCCAGAGGTGGGGCTGCCTGGGCCCCTGGACGAGAGGCCTGTACCTTGTTGCTAGATTTTCTGGGCCCTGCAAGCTAAGGATGCATGGTGGTACTCCTGCATTCCTCTCAAGGCCCTGTAGCTATATAGGAGAAAGAGCCAGCATTTTCGGCCACTTTATGCTTTCCACCACAGACTATAAAAGGCGATAGTAGCAAGGTCAGCAGCAGCAGCAAGGTCACAGTGTGCTTCCAGCCTGTGCTTGGCAATAAGATTCTTTATAAACTATCCTTCCTGTACAACCTAAAAGTATCACCTGTAATAGACATAGTCTCAGTCGGAGATTCTCAAATTATGGTCCAGGAAACAGCACCTTGTGAACTATGCAAACTCGCCTCTCATTAGATATGCAAACTCGCCTCTCACTAGACGTGCAAACTCTGTGACCCCAGACCTACTGAATCAAGAATCGTTGTGGCTGAAGCCTAGCAGCCTGTGGTCTACCAAGCCCTGCAGGTGATTCTGATGTACCTACTAGGCTACGTCGGCCTTGACAATTAACATCAAATGGGCCTAACATCCCTTTTAAGAAGGGAAACAGCACAGCTGGGAAGGGGAGCTTCTTTTGCTCTCTCTCATCTCCTCACCTTCCTGAATGTGGACAGCGGGCAAAGACAGAGAATCAGTCCCTGGTGTTGGGGACAAACAAAATCAGGCCACAGAGGTTCCTTGAGAAGCACCAACTGAAAGGTGAGAAATGTGAGTTGTATAAAACAAGATTGCCTTGCTTTTGGTTAGTGTTTGTCTTTCCTTGTAGTTTTAATTGAGCCTTTAAGAAAGCCTGTAATCAAAGTTCCAGCCTCCTCTCTGACCCTTGTTTGAATAAAAATGAAACCAGGACCATATTATGTGGAAAAACCCCACCTGTGGTCCCCTCGAGGGTTATCCAGAAAATCTTCAAAGAAGTGGAGTTGTGGTGAGAGCTGCTCTCTGCACCTGGAGACTCCCTTCTGGATACCTTGGTGGTTCTGAGTTTGCTTCCATTAAAGGAGGCTTTATTACAGTTCATTCCAAGGTCTGTGGATACTGCAGAGACAGCCATCTACATCCTCTTTCCTAACACAGTCTTGCACTAATATTTTTGCTACTTGCAAATTTGTAAAGTACCAAATAACAAAAATAAACTACTTTAACTCATAATACATAACTAGCATCTATTAGTGATTTTGTTAATATTTGTTAATATTTTTGGTATGAGTATTTTCTTTATTTTAATTTTGTGTTTCACTGGAGAAAGTTTTATTAAAAAAAATTAGCCAGCAAAATTTATTGAGATGGACTGGTAAGGTTGCTTTCATAAATATTGAAATAAGGATTGAGGGGAAGATAAATAGAAAAGATCCTCATGGTGTGAAATCAGTTATAGGGTTGATATCCTTTTTGGGAAAAATTCTGAGCACATATCATTTCAGTTCAGTCGCTCAGTCGTGTCCCACTCTTTGCCACCCCATGAACCGCAGCATGTCAGGCCTCCCTGTCCATCATCAACTCCCAGAGTCCACCCAAACTCATGTCCATTGAGTCGGTGATGCCATCCAACCATCTCATCTTCTGTCGTCCCTTTCTCTTCCTGCCTTCAATCTTTCCCAGCATAAGGGTCTTTTCAAATGAGTCAGCTCTTTGCATCAGGTGGCCAAAGTATTGGAGTTTCAGCTTCAACATCAGTCCTTCCAATGAACACCCAAGCACATATTCTAGGGATTAAATAATGTTTTAAAATGTATCTCACAAATCACAGCAATCTCTGCATTTTTGAAAAATTCTTGAATGTTAGTGTTTGGTGGCAGGCACAAATTCACATGAGAAGGGTAGAAAAGAAAGTCTGATATTCCCACTTTTCCAAAAGATTTTGTCATCTTTGAGGGGAATCTTGTCTCTGGAGAATAATAGCCTGGTGGGCTATAGTCCATGGGCTCACAGAGTTGGACACGATTGAGTGACCAAGTATAGCACAAGTTCCTCTTTTTCCCCAAAGACCCAACTCAGCCCACAATCAGAATTCAACTTTCCTTTTGTTTGATAAGACCCATCGTCCATCAATTGTCCCTGAATACAGGGAACTTAGAACCCTGAGTTTGGAAAACAAATGAAATCCCCAACCTGGATTATAAACATAGATATATGTTTTCCTACATCATTCTTCTATAATAAATTTTAAAAGTTTCAAAAATCTTTTAAATGCTTTTCCTGAACTCAGCTACCTTTTGACAAGGGTGTTTTCCTTTCATCAACTACCATCTCAAATTTGGTTTTTCTTTTCTCTCTTTGCTTTATTTTTATTAGCTTTTCCTTAAGACTCTCTACTTTTCTTCCAATTCTTACATTGTTGTCTTTCTCGTGACTGAGCTCCCTTTCTCTTTTGTTGTCATTTTTACTTGATAATTAGTAGAAATTAACTCTTCTACAAGATGCTGATCCAATTATCCCTCTTTCAAATAGGTACCTGGTTTGTTTTGCAAGTGGAGATACAGAATCGTCTCAAGATGGCAGGGTCTAGAGAACAACGGGTCTAACTCAGCAATTTAGCTTCAGGATCTGTACTCTTATCCACAGACCATAGTGGTCTCCAATGTCTTTTTCACTTTGGGTGTTAAACTGCAGAAGCTTCATGCCAACTTCTTGAAATGGGAGTTTTCTACCACCAAGAATTGGAGAAGGAAATGGCTACCCACTCCAGTATTCTTGCCTGCGAAATCCCATGGACAGAGGAGTCTGGTGGGCTATAGCCCATGGCGTCACAAAAGAGTTGGACGCAACTCAGCAACTAAACATTAACCACCAAGAATAGTTTTGAAATGTGCAGAAAATTTTGCCTGTTGCCTCCTTTATCAGTATCTCATATTCTCTACAATTTTGCTGATATTGCCCAAGGGTTATCTTTCTCTTGGGTTCATCAATTAAAGCAAGGGTAGTTTACTTTGGACCAGGCACTGTTTGAACTTTTTCTCTATAACTGCCCACAAGGTCACGTAACCCTGTTATCCAATTTTCTCTACAATTACATTTCTTTTCTTTTTTCATACTGCTTTCTCTAAGTGCCTCTCTACTCCTGGTATCTCTTGTTTCCCTCTCATCTCTGATCCGTTGGACGTTACTTTCTTCTTCCTCTCTTCCTATGATATAATACCCCAAATCCCTTGTCCTGTAAGTCACGACCTTCTCACGTTTGTGGAATCAGTCAAAACAAGAGAAACGTCACTCCAGTTTCTTGAAGTCACATCATAGGAAAAAGACTGAACATTCTGGAAAGCTTCACCTTTTGCCACCTCCTCTTTGCTGCTGCTGCTGCTAAGTCGCTTCATTCGTGTCCGACTCTATGCGACCCCATAGACGGCAGCCCACCAGGCTCCCCTGTCCCTGGGATACTCCAGGCAAGAACACTGGAGCAGGTTGCCATTTCCTTCTCCAATGCATGAAAGTGAAAAGTGAAAATGAAGTTGCTCAGTCATGACTGACTCTAGCGACCCCATGGACTGCAGCCTACCAGGCTCCTCCTTCCATGGGATTTTCTAGGCAAAAGTACTGGAGTGGGGTGCCATTGCCTTCTCCGCACCTCCTCTTTAGGATCCTATATATTTATTGCTGGTTCTCAGGGAAGAACTGGCAGCCCTGACTCTTCATTCTGGGATATTTTGATGATCAACACACCTTATGTTACGAAAGCGAACAGCAAGAGCAGAGCCCTGGAATGTGGCTTTGTGCTGAGATCTGGGCCAGACAGAGAATGAAGGAGAAGGGAAAGGATTTCAGGGTGGCTTTGTCAGACATCCTGATTCAGTAGGCCCAGAGTAGAGATACACACAGGAACACTCAAAACTGTGTGGCAAGGACGGGGCCTATTCCTTCACAGCAGAATGACAGTACAGACACTAGATGTTAGCAAAGAGATGCCATGTCTCAGAGACCGCATCAGAAATTTCCAGAGTCCAGAAGAGTGGGAGGTCAGAAGAACTTGCCTGACTGTCCTTCAGAGTATGGGAGGCACAGAGACTGTGCAAACAGAGCAGTTTCTAAAGATGGGGCCATGTTTCAAGCTCTGCAGGCTGCACTTAGTGGTAAGGTCTAGGGGATGGCTCAGCTACAGATTTTGAACATCTGTCTACTACAGGCTGGATATGCTACCCTCTCCTCAGGAAGACACACATGGACACAAGTCCACAAGGCCTGCCTTTTTATTTTTTATCATTTTATTTACTTATTTCTGTCTGTGCTGTGTCTTCATTATAGTGCATGGCTTCTTAGAGTGGTGGCTTCCTTTGCTGCTGAGCATGAGCTCCAGTAGTTTCAGCGTTTGGGCTCAGGAGTTGCTGTTCCCCAGGTCCAGAGCCCAGCTTCCACAGTTGTGGCACCTGGCCTTAGTCGCTCCTCGGCATATGAGATCTTCTTGGGCCAGAGACTGAACATGTGTCTTCCACATTGACAGGCAGGTTCTTTTACCACTAAGCTCCCAGGGAAGCCCCAAGACCTATACTGATGAGACTTTTCAGTGAAATATGGAGACATCAGAAGGGGCTTCCTGCTGAAGAGAGGTTCTGACCTTCTTCACTCCGTTGGCCTGGAATTATCAAGTCTGTTCCTGGTGCCCTGTGAGGAAACGAACATCTCTCCCATTCAGAATTGTGCATATCTGTATCAATATGCCTTTTACTATGTTGTATTCAGAGTGATTGTCCAGTTGACACCAAACCCTTAAAGGGCCCTCTCACATTAAAAATATTTATTGTACCAAATTTCCAGAGAGCTAGAGAACCATTTAATAGAAATCTGGAGCTTGAAAGGTAGATCTATAAAAGACTCATTGAATCCAGGGCCTTCACTCTCTGGATCCAGATCCCTGAGGTCAACTTATCAGGAAGAGCAGGTATAGCAAGATTTATTCCTCTCCTCTTCATCCCCAAAGAGATTCAACAATATCCCATTTCCCATTCTTGTCCTATAATGTAACTTCAAAACTGCTCACAATTCAAAGTGTTCCATCCCTTTGAATCTGGGTAGGGTTATGACCATAACAGGTGAGATATGTTGTGTTGCACAATTCCTCCTGACAATATTGGGATGGAAATAACTAGGAAACTAATTACCAGGCTGTGAGGAAGCCCATGAAGCTACATGAGTGATTAGGTGAAGATATTCTGGGCAGCAGCCCCAGCAGAGGTAACCCAGACAGTGTCATCTGCCAGACTTGTGAGTGAGGTCTTTTGTGTCCAGTACATATTCAGCTTCCAAGAGAATGCTATTAGGTGAGTCTATAGACCCAAGAGACTCAGGATACTCGGGAGTCTTCCAGAGCTGCTTTTGTTAAATGATTCTCATTTGTTTTTAGTCTAACATGAGATGAGGATTATGCTTCAGGTCTTCAAGTGTCAATTAAAACTCCTACCTTGTTTGAAGTCAAACTGAATGCATTTTCCTAAGTCATTTTCCTAAGTCACTTTGGTTATTGACCATAGGTCCCTTTGGATAAGGACTGGGTAATCTCTACAGTACATACTTTTCATGATGTCACAGAGAACTTATTCCAAGGGATGTGGTCACCTTGTCAATCAAGGAGCTCTAAGTCTGAAAATAAGGGAAGTCTGGAAAGAAGGATCATTAACTAGAGAAAAAACCCCTCTGCCTCTTGATAATACTTTCTTGCCTTCTTCTGTTCATATCTTACAGCAGTATTATTGGCTTCTCTTGTATCTATTCTGCCCCTGGGGGTGCTATTCATTTTATTAACTATCTCTGCAATTCCATGTGGGTCAAGTCATCTTGGTTCCTGCTCAACCCTTGCTAGTCATTACACAGATTCAGTCTGCTGGCACCTGGTAGTTAAACATCCTATCATCTGATTGAGATCAGTAGCCAAGCTACCTAAACACTCTTTATCACTGTCCTAATCCTGGAGAGGACAGCTACCATTGAACTGCATTCTGATGCTATATCTCTCTCGGCAGCACATTTGTGATAATCTTGGTGGATAGTGTGGCTTTATTGATAAACACAATGCTGTGATTGATCTTCTGATTTCATAACATATTCACTTTAACATGAAAATGCCCTTTGGCTTTTTAATCCTGTCCAGTCCCATCTTACACAGCAGTTCTTGCATTTCATTGTTAAGCATGGGCCATCATTTTCCTAGGGTTGTAGGAGCCTGCAAGCATCAAATGTGCCCCATCTTCTAATGTCCTTGTCAAACTATTATATTCTGTATCCTGAGGAAGTGTCCCCATCCAGTAAACTCTCTCTTATCCTGTTTTATGTCCCAGCCCTTTGATCAAGTATTTCAAAATCTAGTCCTAAGGGAACTCTCACAATCTCTGCCAGTGCACACTGGATAATTATCCCAGCTTCTTTGGGATACAGTCCCTTAATTCTCAGTTAGACCCAATGTCTTCATGGTTAGGTTTTGCTGAGGATTAAATAAGCCAGGAGAGAATCTGAAGGGCTCCCCATTGACTCTTAGGGGAGAAACTTCTACTGTGTTTACATAGCAGCTCCAGGTTTAATAGGAAGAGTGAGATATCTCTGTAATCTTTGTGGATCCAGAGAAGTCTTATCTTGTCTTGTCAGTCTTTTCAGTTCATTTGGATAAATACTTTGGAGTGAAATAGAATCTGCCTGCAATACAGGAGACCCAGGTTTGATCCCTGGATCAGGAAGATCCCCAGGAGAAGGGAATGGCAACCCACTCTCCAGTATGCTTGCCTGGAGAATTCCCTGGACAGAGGAGCATAGTGTGTTAATTTCTTTCATGGATTGTGCTTTTGGTGTTTTATCTGGATAAAGGCTATTCTTTCTCCAGTGAAGTGCTGATGAAAGTTAAAGTGAAAGTCTCTCAGTCGTGTCCAACTCTTTGCGACCCCATGGACTATACCATGGAGTTCTCCAGGCCAGAATACTGGAGTGGGTAGCCTTTCCCTTCTCCAGGGGATCTTCCCAACCCAGGGATCGAACCCAGGTCTCCCATATTGTAGGCAGATTCTTTACCAGCTGAGCCACAACGGAAGCTCAAGAATACTGGCTACAGTTAAACACTTGTAAAAAAAAAAAAAATCAGCTGACTATATCTTTGCAGGTCTCTACTTTCAGTTTCGTTCTAATAATCAGTATGTCTTTCCTTTTCCCAATACTGTGTGTTTTTAGTACTATAGAATTCTACTAACTTTTAAAATCAAGTAATGTGAGTATTCTGATTTTATTTCTTAGGATTGTTTTGGCTATTCTATTTGTTTGGTATGCCATAAAACATTTCAAAACCAGTTCGTATATACCTATAAAATTTTTCTAGAGTTTTATCAGAGATTATGTTAAATTTATATATCATATAGAAGAAGATTGCCATTTTAACAGTATTAAATTGTCCAGTGTATAAACATAATTCTCCATTTATCTAGATCTTAATTCTTTTCTTCCATTGATATTTTATTAAAATTATAACTAGTTATTTCATTTTTTTGGCATGCACATATGCCAAGTCACTTTACTTGTGTCTAACTCTTTGTGACCCTACAGATGTAGCCCCCCAGGCTTCTCTGACCATGGGATTCTCCAGGCAAGCATACTAAAATAGGTTGCCATGCGCTCCTCTAGGGGATCTTCCTGACCCAGGGATTGAACCTGCATCTTTTATGTCTCCCGCATTGGCAGGCACGTTCTTTACCACTTGCGCCACCTTCATTTTCTTAAAATTTAATAATTGTGTTCAGACATAATTGACAAAAAATAAATTCTGCATACTTAAAATGTACAATTTGACAGTCTTTTGATACATGTATACACTTACAAATCCTCCATCAAAACCAAGATAATGAACATATCAATATATTACCTGCAAAAGTTTCCTTTGCCCTTTTTTTTAAGTTGTAGTATAAGAACACTTAACATGAGATCTACCCATTTAACACATTTTTAATGATACAATACAATATCACTAACTATAGGTACAATGTTTTTTTTTTTATCAAATCTCTAGAACTTATTGCATTTGACTAACTCATTATTTGAAGTTATTATAAATGTGAAGTTTAAAGAAATTCAAATACAAAATTTTCATACAGGTGTGTGGCATTAAAATCAATTTTTATATATTGGCCCTTTGTTTTCTGACCTTGCTAAATTTGCTTATTACTTCCAGGATGTTTTATATTAGATTCTGCCAGAGTCCAACTCCAGCAGCCAGGGATTCAACCTGAAGAGATGGACAGTGTCTGCAATGAGACAGCCTCTCATTTTTCTGTGGACTGCCTGTTTATTCCAAGTTTAAGATTCTCTTTTATATTTTTACAAAAACACTGGGCCAGAGGTTTGACATTTTCAGTCCCTCCTCTCCCAGATTTATTATCTCCATAAATCATTGTTGCTCTTCAAACAGAGTTCCTGCTTTAGTGATTCTCTGGGAATCAGCCTTATCATCTATTATCTACCTCTTCTAATGTGTCCTGTAGTTAACTTGTGATTACATTGTAACTCATGCTACATTCCTCAGTTTACTACTTATCTTCCTAAATCCTGTTTGCCCCTAACATCCTGAGCTCACTATCTCTTAAAAAGGCTTCTAGCTATAGCATCTCTAAAAATTCCTAACTTCTATAAGCTATAGTAAAATATGCTAACTTTACAACATTCCTTAAATCTTTAACTTCTGTTTTAATTATTTCTAAGCCCTAAATTCAGTAAACTCCTTTGTCATAAACATTCTCCTCACAAATAAGCTTCAGATAGCAATCCCTCCCATGGCCTCAAGCTATGGCCTCTGTGCTCATCCTGGAACACTCTTTTGTAAAAGTCCTTGAACAAATGTCAGTGATTAACTTTATGAATTATTTTCTGAGCACAGCTACAGAAGGCTTTTGTGCCTTCTTACGCTCCTCTCAAGAACAATAAGCACCTTAATATTCCTTTTCAGTCAACTCAGCTGAGGAGAAGAAAAGACAAGTCAGAATTACAAGGCCTAACTCCTTCATCCCGGGATCCGTGCCTGCGGAATGAGGAGAGGGGTCTGGGGCCATGCCTCCATTTTGTCAGTAATGCCTAACGCAGCTCCCGACAAGATTCTTTGGGATTTTCTACACTCATAGCTTTATCATCTATGAATATACATAGTTAGCTTAAAATGTTCTTGTTGTTTAGTCACTAGCTCGTGTCCGACTCTTTTGCGACCCCAAGGACTATAGCCTGCCGGGCTCCTCTGTCCATGCAATTTCCCAGGCAAGAATATGGAACGGGTTGCCATTTCTTTCTTCAGGGAATTTTCCTGACCCAAGGATCAAACCTGCATCTCCTGCATTGCAGACGGTTTCTTTACCACTCAGCCACCAGGGAAGCCCCGTTCAAAATATACCTCTTTAAATAATCTTTGTCCACTTTCAGTAATACTATATTGCTTTTCATTTAATGTAAAATCCTTATAATATTTCCAATTCCTCTTTTCTATTTCTTGTGTCATTTTTGTCATAAGTTTCATAAACACATGGTTCATTGTTAAGCTATTGCTTTAAATAGTTGATATATGGCAAAACCAATACAATATTGTAAAGTTTAAAAAAAATTAAAAAAAAATAGTGAGTTAAAGAAAAATATAAGAGCTTATGTTTTGCCTTTATTCAATTTCCAGTATCACTTATTTTTTGTGAGTAGATCAATTTTCTTCTTAGCACAACATATGCTTTTAAATGAAGAGCTTCTTTATCTCTTTCTTATAGATTAGACCTGATAAAACTGAATTCCCTCAAGTTTTCTTTCTTCTTTTTGAAAAATTATAATATTTTACTTTTGAAGTATATTTTCACTACATATGAGAATTTTGGGTTAATAGTTGTTTTCTCTCAGCAATCTAAAGATGTCACTTAATTGTTTTCTTGCCTGCATGGTTTCTGCTCTAATTTTTATCTTTATTTTTCTGTGCATAATCTTTATTTTTCCTATTTCTGTGACTCCCTTAATGAATTTATCTTTGTAAAAAAAAAGAAGGAAAGAAAGAATTTCTCTTTGTTATTTGTTTTTATTTAGTTTTAATGTAACTTGCCTAGTTGTGTTTTTGTTTGCTTATTCGTTTTGTATTTTTCTGTCTGATATTCTCTGAATATCACAGATCTCTTTTATGCTGTCTGTCACTAATTTTGGAAGAGCCTCTAAAATTATTTCTTTAAATGCTTCTTTTGCCCTGTTGGGTTTCCCTGGTGGCTCAGCTGGTAAAGAATCTGCCTGCAGTGTGGGAGACTGGGGTTCGATCCCTGAGTTGGGAAGATTCCCTGGAGAAAGGGAAAGGCTACCCACTCCAGTATTCTGGCCTGAAGAATTCCATGGACTGTATAGTCCATGGGCCTGCAAAGAGTTGGACATGACTAAGTGACTTTCACTTCACTTTGCCCTATTATATCTTCATTTTCTTTCTGGAAATCTAATCACACAGATGTTAAACAATGTTAAACAACATTTAATGTTGTCTTACTGCTCTTTGATGCTCTGCTCTGTTGTAATTTTTTATTCTTTGTTTTTCCTTTTTGTGTTTAGTTTTTGTATTTTACACTGACATACTCCCATGCTCACTGGTAATTTTCTTACTTGTACCTACTTCTGAACCCAAACATAAAATTCTCTGCATATGTTATATCTAGCCTATCTGCTTATCTTATACTTTTCATCTGTTTCCTGAAATTACCTATCTTGCATGTTGTCAACATTTTTTTAATAAAAGTCTTTAACATACTAATCATAGTTATTATTATTTAAATTAATTAATTTATTTTAACTGA
This sequence comes from Bos taurus, assembly GCF_002263795.3. Taxonomy (NCBI): domain Eukaryota; kingdom Metazoa; phylum Chordata; class Mammalia; order Artiodactyla; family Bovidae; genus Bos; species Bos taurus. The sequence goes on from NC_037356.1 coordinate 5,201,021, forward strand.
AGGCTAATTACTTTACAGTATTGTAGGGTTTTTGCCATACATTGACATGAGTCAGCCATGGGTGTACATGTGTTCCCCATCCTGAACCCCCCTCCCACCTCCCTCCTCATCCCACCCCTCAGGGTCATCCCAGTGCACCAGCCCTGAGCACCCTGTCTCATGCACAGAACCTGGACTGGTGATCTGTTTCACATATGATAATATGCATGTTTCAATACTATTCTCTCAAATCATCCCACCCTCGCTTTCTCCCACAGAGTCCAAAAGTCTGTTCTTTACATCTGCGTCTCTTTTGCTGTCTTGCATATAGGGTCATCGTTACTATCTTAGTTATCTTAATAGTTCTAATATCTGTTTTATATCTAAGTCTGGTTTTGATGACTGCTTTGTCTGTTTAGACTAAATTTTTCTTGCCTTATGATATGCTGCATGATTTTTGTTGAACCCCCGACATGTATATGGCAGTAGATCCTGTGCAAAGTTCTTTTTGTATGTGGTGGTAAACACAAACTTTCTTCTGCTAGGATTTTAAGTCTAGAGATTTGTGTTAATTTAGTTGGGAATTGGCTTCTTCAGAATTAGTTAACTATTGTTCAATGCCATTGTTAAAAACCATTTCTTTCTGTTTTTGTTATCCTTAGACTATTGGCTTTTCTCCTCAGGCCAACTCATTCTGTGATCACAAAATGGCTATGCAAGTGGGCATTATATCTGGAAAATGACCAGAAACAGAAAAAGCCATCCATTAATTCTGTGCATCTCTTCTGGAACAAGAAAATTTTTTCTAGAATTGTCCTAGGAATTTTAGCGTCTTATTTCATTGGCCAGGATTTGAACAAATACCTTGTGTTAACCAATCAGAGAGAGTAAAAAAGGGGAAAATTGTGATAGTTTCGGACACAATATGATTAGCTACCTATGAATGATCCCAGAACCTCTGATTCTTTGTCTTTGAAAAAGAGATAATATATGTGGAAAATACTGGATTTCTAATAGGGAACTGAGAAGTAGTGCTGGAGGCCAATGGTGGAAAATAATAACACATTTTACTGGTCTATAGGACTCTCTTTTCTTCACCATCCTCAAAACATGGGCTGTCCTCCTATAGGACATATGTGTATTGGCGAGAGAAAGCTTAAGCTCAGCTCACATGCTGAAAGTCAAGAAAGTCCTTCCTTTTTGTTTTCTTAGAAACATGGCATCTGCTTCCGCACAGTGTCTCCCCACTGAGATCATCTGCTCCATCTGCAAGGACACGTTCACAGACCCTGCCACCATTAGGTGTGGGCACCGATTCTGTACTCCCTGCCTCTGTCTCTTGTGGGAAGATGCCCCAACAGTTACTTGCTGTCCTGTGTGCAAGGCGGCATCTCCAAAAATGGACCTCAAAAGCACTATTCTTGCTAAGAAACATATTCGTTCCACCGGAAACTCAGTTATCTGCCAGTTACCTGGCTCTGCCAAGCAGATGTGTAGGACACACCAAGTGATAAAGCTCTACTTCTGTGAAGCTGACAAGAGCCTGCTGTGCTTGTTCTGCTCTCGTTCCACAGGGCATGCCACTCATGAACACTATTCAGTAATGCAGGTTGCAGAGCACTACAGGGTAAGTAATATCTCTGACTGAACTTTAAAATGTGGAAGACCCTGTATCTGATAAGCACTGAGGAAAATACATTGGTTAACAACCATTATCACTTTATGCTATTAACAAATACAATTTTTGAACACCATGTGCCAGGCACTATTCTGAAATCTAGAGATAAAGCAGTGAAGAAACTAGATATCATCCTTGCTTTCCTGATGTTTAAATTCTGTTGAGCTGAAAGAGAGGAATGATGATGAAATTGATGAGGATTAGGATGCTGGTACTTCAGAAGTAATGTGGTAGATGGGCTTCCCTGGTGGCTCAGACAGTTAAGAATCTGCCTGCAATACAGGAGACGTGGGGTTGATCCCTGGGTCAGGAAGATCCCCTGGAGAAGGGAATAGCTACCCAATCTAATATTCTTGCCCGGAGAATCCCATGGACAGAGGAACCTGGTGGGCTACAGTCCATGGCGTCGCAGAGAGTCAGATACAACTGAGCCACTAAGCGTGCACACAGTGTGGAAGATAAATATCTAGTTTCAGTAAAAGTCATTGGCTACCACAAACATGATTATAATGGTCCTGTTCTAATTATAGCAGATTTAGAAACACTGGCCAACATTTTCTAACAGTGCCACAGGAAAACTGAGGGCTAATATTTCACAATTAAATATAAAGCAAGAGACCTCACAGAATGAATTAAAAGGTATTCCTTCCTCTTCCATTATTTTAGAAGAGTTGGAGAAAGATTAGTATTGATTCTTCTTTAAATGATTGGTGCATTTCATCAGTGAAACCATCTGGTTCTTGGCTTCTCATTGTTGGAAAATTTTTCATTATCGATTCACTCTCTCTACTACATACAGGCCTGTTCACATTTTCCATTTCTTCTTGAGTTAATTTTGGTAATTTGTGTCTTTCTAGGAATTTGTTCATGTTGACTTAAAAAAATGTGTAACATGAAAAAAAAAAAAAAAAACAAACAAACCCAGAAACAAAAGCAAGATTCACTTCTGAAAACTGACCAGGTTATTATAAATTCAATGCTAGATTCCTCAGATAATGGATTACATTTTTTCAAATTTAGACATTCCATCTTTGTTTGATCTCCCCAGATTTAGGAGATAGTATTCCAAAGGAAAATTACTGACATATCTGCTCTTTTTACTGTTTGTCCCATGTTCATCCCCTTATATCTTCTTTAAAATATCTGAAATATACTAACTTTGCTATTCTAGTGCTACAAATAATAGTTATTTTGCAGGAGCACCTTCTGATGCAAATGAAGTCTATTTGGAAAAAGAAACAGGAAAATCAACGAAATATAAAAAAAGTGACCAACACATTCAGAGCATGGGAGGTAAGCCGCAGACCCTGAATCCCTTGGAGCCAGTTTGGAACAAATAACCTGGTAACTTACAGTGGAAGAACTTGAATTAAATCATAATGTCCCCTGAGAGGGTGATCAAAGAGAGCTGCATATGGAAAAACATGACCTTCAATGTAGGATTTCATGTTGAATGACCCCAATAGGTAAATAAAAGATTTTTCCTGATTATCTTGATAAAGCAATATCTACCACTAATACTTCAGCAGAGACAAGAAAATGCAGTATCACAAAACAAAATGCAAGGGTCACTCGGATGAAGGTAAAAAAACAGTTCTGTAGGAGTTTAATAAACTTTGAATGTAAAGCTTCTCAAAAAAATAAAAATCACCCTGAAGCTAATGTTTTAGTAGAACCTGTAAATTCATAACACAGAGATCTAAGGGACAAGAAAGCTAAATATGAGAAAAAATCATAGAATTATCTGGGGCATGTAGATAGCTCCTATTAATTAGTACATACGGTACGAGGCAGGCAGTGAGAGATATGGCTGGCAATGTAATTATAGCCACGGCAAGATGCCTAGCTAAGGATTTGGGGTTTTATTATTCATTGGTTCACATTTATGAATGGAGAGCCTGAAACTAAAGAAGTTGAACTACATTTTCATTTTCAAAGAACTCAATGACTTCTAAAGAAGATACATCAGCAGGCTATATTACAGAATATTTCATTAAAGAGAAATCTGTACATAGTGCTGTAAAAATACTGCAGGACAATAACAAAATTACCCTGATCATTTAAGATGGTTTTCCTAATGAACCATTCTTTCATAGGAGGGCATGTGATATGTTGCTCACTGTTATAGGTCCACAGAGAGATACGGAAATGGACAAAAAGAAACAAATCAATGACTTCAGTAGGATATAATCTTGTAAAAGAAGTCATACAACAAATAAAGAAGAATAACATTTATAATACATCACATTTGTAAAGTTCTTGGAAGAAAATTAAAGCAGGGATATATATAAATAGTACAGGTTTGGGGGATGTATGCTGGCCAGAGAATACCCATCATGAAGGTTACATCTGGGTAGAGATCTAAAAGGATCAAAGGGAGTGAGCCAGAAGGTCTCTGAGAACACATCCTTCTGGAGCACAGAAGACAGAAGCTATGGTCTGAAAGTCTGGGTCCCCCATAGTTCAAATGTTGAAATTCTAACCCCCAAAATGATAGTGTTAGGAGGTTTGGCCTTTGGAAAGTGATTAGGTCATTAGGAAAGAATCCTTATTAATGGGATTCTTATAAAAGAAGCCCTAAAAAAGAAAGAAGCTTAGTAGAGACTTGCCCCTTCTGCCATGTGAGGACAAAACCAGAGGATGGCTATTTAGCCAAGGCATAGAAGAAACCTAAATGTTCGTTGACAGATGAGTTGATGAAGAAAATGTAGTATATTTATACAATGAAGTACTGCTCAGCCATAAAAAGAATGAAATAATGCCCTTTGCAGTAGCATGAATGGACCTAGAGATTATCATACCAAGGGAAGTAATCAGAGAAAGGCAAATATCATATGATATCACGTGTGGAATCTAAAAGAATGATACAATTACACTTATTTACAGATCAGAAATAGGCCAATAGTCACAGAAAACAAGCCTATGGTTATCAAAGGGGAAGGTGAGGGGAGGGATAAATTAGGAATTTAGGATTAACATATATACACTATTCTACATAAAAATAGATAAACAACAAGGACCTACTTTATAGCACAGGGAGCTATCAGTTCAGTTCAGTTGCTCAGTTGTGTCCAACTCTTTGCGACCCCACAGACTGCAGCACACCAGGCTTCCCTGTCCATCACCAACTCCCAGAACTTGCTCAAACTCACATCCATCTCATCCCATCGTCCCTTTCTCCTTCCACCTTCAATCTTTCCCAGCATCAGGGTCTTTTCTAATGAGTTGGCTCTTTGTATTAGATGATCAAATTATTGGAGCTTCAGCATCAGCCCTTCCAATGAATATTCAGAGATGATTTCCTTCAGGATTGCCTGGTTGGATCTCCTTGCTGTCCAAGGGACTCTCAAGAGTCTTCTCCAACACCACAATTCAAAAGCATCAACTCTTCAGCACTCAGCAGGGAACTATAATCAGTATCTTGTAATAACCTATAGTGAAAAAGAATTGGAAAAAAGAATTAGCTATACACATGTATATGGATAACTGAATCACTTTACAGTATATCTGAAACTAACACAATATTGAAAATCAATAATACTTCAACAAAAAAATACATGCATATGGTAAAAAATGAAAACCAAGTATGTGAATGTGCTTTGTAAAGTGGAGTATATTTTAATTATTATTAAGCAAAAAAAAAAAAAAAAAAGATGCCTATTTAAGAGGTGGGCTCTCACTGTACACCAAACCTGCTGGCACTAATTTTGTATTTCTTACCTTACTGAACAGTGAGAAGTAAATTTCGGTTATTAATAAGCACTCAGTCTTTAGTACTTTTGTTAGTAGTCCAAATGAACGAAGACAAGCATTCTATATACAACACATAGACAACAGATAATAAGGGAAGAATAAAATCCCATCCAAATACATGATCTAATTCATCCAATGTCACTGCAGGGTTTTATAAATCTACGACTGGTGATGATACGAGCTGAATACCCTAAAGTGTGTCAGTATCTCCAGGAAGAAAAGCAAAAACATTTAGAGATGTTGGCAATTGAAGGCACAGTTATTTTTCAGCGACTCAATAGAAATGTAGCCAGAATGATTCATATGGGGAAACTCCTGAGAAAAACATATGAGGAACTGAAGGAAATGTGCCTTAAAGCAGATGTGGACATGCTCCAGGTAAGGACTAAGGACGGATGTTGGCTGCAGAACACCAACCTGCTTGGAAAACACTTGTATCATTTGACATTATATCTTCTTTGACTTCCATTATTTTTCTGACTCCAAAGTCCAGATTCTGACTCTTCTACCTCTGTGATGGTAGGTTTTGTTCCTCCAGTATAACCTGGAGACAAAACATCAGTTTTGCCTTCTATGGAAGAAGGAGGGCTATGTGGCAAGATTCAAGTAACAGAGCCAGAAAAAAAAAAATCTCCCAAACCTTCTTATATCCTTCTACCATACAGTTGCCCTTCCAACTCTCTACAGGTTTTGCATCTAGGGACTCAACAAACCACCAATGGAAAATATTTTTTAAGAAAATTCAGAAATTTCAAAAAAGAAAAACTTCAATTTGCCAATGCTGACAATGATTTACATAGAATTTACATTATATTAGATCTCATAAGTAATCTTGTTATTTAGTCACTAAGTCGTGTCCAACTCTTTGCGACCCCATATATAGCCTGCCTGGCTTCTCCGTACATGCGACTTTTCAGGCAAGAATACTGGTTGTTCATTGTTCAGTTGTTAAGTTGTATCTGACTCTTTGCAACCCTGTGGATGGCAGCACGCCAGGCTTCCCTGTCTTTCACTATCTCCTGGAGAATCCTGGAGTGGGTTGCTATTTCTTTCCCCAGGGGATCTTCAACTCAGAGATCTAACCCTTGTCTCCAGCTGGGCAGGTGCACTTTTTACCACTGAGCCACCTGGGAAGCCTTTAAGTAATCTAGAGATGCTTAAAGTATACAGGAAAATGTGTGTATATTATACAGATATACTGTGCCATTGTATATAAAAATTTGAACACCCGATGGATTTTAGTATCCAAGGGGGTTCTTAGAATGAATTCCCTTCATATAATGAGGGATGACTGTGTTGAACAGATAAGTTAACTTTATATTTGCACTTGATAATATGTGTAACATGTGTAACCATAGGATGCATTCATCCTTTCTATTTTGAAGTTCTAGATTCAGAGAAGGCAATGGCACCCCACTCCAGTACTCTTGCCTGGAAAATCCCATGGATGGAGGAGCCTGGTAGGCTGCAGTCCATGGTGTTGCTAAGAGTCGGGCATGACTGAGTGACTTCGCTTTCACTTTTCACTTTCATGCTTTGGAGAAGGAAATGGCAACCCACTCCAGTATTCTTGCCTGGAGAATCCCAGGGACAGAGGAGCCTAGTGGGCTGCCATCTATGGGGTCGCACAGAGTCGGACACGTCTGAAGCAACTTAGCAGCAGCAGCAGCAGCAGATTTGGAGTCCACACACCAAAGAACTTTGGGGAAACCCCTGTGAATACTTCTGTATATCAGGACAAAGAACAGTCATTCATGCACCCTAAGAACGTTTGACTTTCAATTTTATTAAGATTATGATCTTGTCAGTTAATGTAAATGTGAGATTGGATTTCATATTTATAAGGAGAAGGGAAATGACAAATGATTTTAATCTAAGGAAGAAAACTGGAAATAATGAATTTTTCAGTATAATCTCATATCCTGAAACTAGACTTAAGAGGAGAGTTTGTGCTGAAAACTAAGCCTCCCTCTCTTTTTCTTTACAGGGTGTGGAAGACACAATGAAAAGGTAAGTTTGCTCCTCTATTCAAATCATGATAATTGTGACAGTGATCAGGCTATTTCTGCTAAGATGAACCCTCCCTTTCAATACGAAGTATCTTTCTCTCTGTATTTATTCCTTCCTTCTCTAATAGTCTGCCAGGTTTTATATAGTCTACCCTTTGGTGACCGTATGGTGGAGAGGAGCGCAGTTTCTATTGCAAGGCTTTCTGTAGAAGTTGCAAAGAGATGACGATTTTTCCTGCCCCTAATTTCCAAATCCTAGTTATCCAAGGATTATTCCTGGTCATCCATGGGAAAGGCAGATAAGCTCAGAGAAACAGTAGGTAGAAGGATGCTGAGAAAAGGAGTGAGGTAGAATTCATAAAGAAAGAACATACAATAGTGCTGAGCTTTCATATGTATTAAATGATAAGTTCCAACAATTTTCCGCCTGTTAGATTTCAGGAATTAGATGTGAATTGCTGTGTGGATCCTCTAGGGAAGCTAGAAGGAAGGAAACACAGTTTTGATTGCGGCGGCACATTCTACTAGGTTTGATATGCCAAGAGCAAGGAAGTAGATTGTAAAATATCATAGCAACTGCAGTGTTCATCCATCTGAGCAGTTAAATTCATACCCTTTAAAGGTAATTATGAGGATTCTGTTGAAGCATCATCAGTGGGTTGCTAATGATACCTTTGGGCCTATTAGTAAGCGGGCCTTTCTCTTTACAGGAGTCAGTTAATGCAGCTGTATATCCCCCAGCCTTTGGACCCACAGCTCAGTACATGGACCATCACTGGGATGCTGGAAAGGCTTAACAGCTTCCGAGGTGAGAGGCAGCACTCTGCGTGAAGGCAATCACATTGGAAATCACATAGGAAACTACATGAATAGATAACACATTGATGATATCTCTTCACCGCTCTGTCTGTTCTTTGTAGAGAACATATGCAAACCCTTTTAACTTATTTTATTGCTAATTATCAGTCAGAAAAGTTAACTGAAGGCTGTCAAAAATAATCAAATATGACACATAGTTTTTTATTTAGCTACTTGCAGTGAGTTAATAATAAAAAGAACACTTTGACTTATAAAAATGCATATCCATTCAGTGTATTTCATCTTGTAGTTAGCTGTGGATATTTAGATTATATCTGGATATTGAGACTCTTAGAATCACCTTAATGCTGTTATTTAAATGTTTACCTGAATATTAAAGGTAATGCTTGTATATGAAAAATCACAAGACTTTCAAAAAGCTTGAAAACAATCCATAATTCATTGTGTAGAGGACTCCCTGAGACAAATGCAACTGACGGTGAGCCCAGCGGACAAAGGAGAAGCTGGACTGAGATGGGATGAGTTGGATTCTGATTTAGCAGTGACTCCGTTAGAAATTCTGAGAGAAATCACTGCAAAAAAAGAGCACATATAGATATTTGGTTTATTTTATTTTTACTTCTTTAAATGTTAAACCCTTATATCCTAGGCAATGTGATCCCTGTTTAGGACTAAAAATAACAATGTCATATAAAATATAATATATATTTATTATGATTATTTTTTTATTTTGTGATGATTGATTAATGAGATGACTTAAGGGCCATTTTGCTATTTTCTTGACATCTATGAACGGACTCCCAAATTTTTGGTGAGGTAGTGAAAATAAGCCAGAGTCGGACATCCTATATCTTTATGTATTCTCAAAGTTTTCCTTCCTCCAGTTGTATAATTAGGGATTTCCTGGCTCTTTAGATAGATAAGAAGCCCTTCCTGTTCTTTCTATGTATTTCCAGTGACACACTCTGTATAAAAGGGTGTGGTAACACAGGGTGTCTAACATCTGTGATTAAAGGGTATTCTGAAACGAGCCAGTACTGCCACACTTGTGGGAGCTAATTGTTACAAGTTCCAGAACTTTAGGAGCAATTATTAAAGGACTGGCGCCTTGAAACCAGTCATGGTGGGTTGAAACATTCCCAGCAAATGAAACAAATCAGTTTGGCTTCATTTCAGAGATTTGGTTGCTACACATTTGTCACAACACCACTGCAGTTATATGTTCTTCAGAACTTGAAACGCTGTTCTCTGACTTCATTGCTTTCATTTTCCTGAAGTGTATATTACGTTGGATGGGAAAATAAGAAACGGTTGCGTGCCTCTGATTGAAGCCCTGAGACGTCTGCAATGCGGTCCTGTCGATCGAGATGTGCCTTGGGACGCAGCATGTCCAGAGAACACGCCTACATGGGGTGCTCAGACCTTCACCGCTGGCAAGCACTACTGGGAGGTGGATGTGGGAAACTCCGGTGACTGGGTTATAGGGCTCTGCAAGGAGTCCTGGACAAGCAGGAATGATATGCTGCTCAACTCTGAGGACATTTTTCTACTTCTCTGTGTCAGTAAGGATGGCCATTTCAGTCTCTTTTCTACCTTCCCATTCTTACCCCACTATATTCAAAGACCCCAGGGCTACATAGGGGTGTTTCTAGATTATGAATGTGGTATGATAAGCTTTATTAATGTTGCCAGAGGTTCCCTCATTTGTAATTTCCTCTCACGATCTTTCTCTTTCCCTCTCAGACCTTTCATTTGGTGTGGACCCAAATGATCAGGAACAGGTCACAAACCTAACCAAGGTTTTGGGAATTCTAGTAGCTGAGGGGGCTCCTATCCTGGTGACTTCTAGAATGGGGAAAATCAATTATAACTTCACTGTGTTTAACTTCATTTTACCTTTAGGACTTATAATGGCTGCATTATTTCTTAAAGTGGTGGTAGTGTTAATGATGTCCATTTGTCTTTTGTATTTTATTTAAATAAAAGCAATCACATTCATTTTTTTGGGTAGGATATAGGCACTTTTCATCTGCCATCTGAACTTACTAGAGATGAAAGAACACACGGGTGTGGAAACCCAGTCAAATGCATGAATGCAAAGCACAGAGGATTCTTCTTCCAGAGAATCCTTGTCAAAACTCAAGGGCAGCATAGAATTTTCCTCTCCTTCCACTCATCTGGCTAAATTCTACCCCTCCTTTAATCCTGGGTTTCCTGAAGTAGAGTAGATCAATTATAATATGACCTCAAGAACAGCTTATTCTTTCCCTTTGCAAAGCTCACAGTAGATTTTGGATCTTCTTTTGTAGTTTTCAGACTGCCAAAAAGGAAGGCCAATGTCCATCCTCTTCATAACCACATTCCAGGGATGAAACACCAGGTTAAGGATATGAAAGACATCTGAAAAATATTTGAACAAACGAATATGTAGGAAAAACATTAAAAGCAAAGGCTATGTAACCAAAAACATTTACTATCGTGTAGACACAGTCAGTAGCTCAAGAAGTGATGAGAAACATTAAAGAAGTGAATTAAGTTATTGTTCAGGTTCGTGGTGCAGAAATTCAGTTTAGTGGGCGAGATATAGACTGTGTATGATTTGATTCCCAGTGTTGCTCTTAGTAGTTCTCAATGATGAACAGATTTTCAGGAATACAAACATGCTTTTACCAGAGGGATCGTAGTACAGATAATATGGCTTAGCTGCTTGGAATCTGCAGTATTTTTAAGGAAGATACATAGAGTGAAAATACTCTGAATATTTATTTTCAAGGATGGACAATGAACTTTATTTCTCACATATAAAAAACATCCAAGCTGTCAAAAAATTTCATTTCAAAGAGTGTTACTGACTTAGAGATTAAAACTTTGCAAAATAATCAGACATTGAAATTCATCTCTTTGGGGATGTATTGCCCAATATAATGACTCTAGTTAACACTATTGTATGATAGATAAGAAAGCTGTTAAAAGAATAGATTCTAAGAGATCTCATCATTAAGAATTTTTTTCTTTTTTCTTCTATTTTCATATATATATATATATATATATATATATATATATATATATGAAGTGAAGTGTGAAAGTGTTAGTCACTCTATAGTCTGACTCTGATTCTGTCAGTTGTGTCCAACTCTTTCTGACCCCATGTACTGTAACCTCTGTCCACGGAATTCTCCAGACAAGAATAGTGGAGTGGGTAACCATTTCCTTCTCCCGGGGATCTTTCCAACCCAGGGACAGAACTGGGGTCTCCTGCATTGCAGGCATATTCTTTACCGGCTGAGCCACCAGGGAAGCCCATATATATACATATAAATATTTCTCTTCCCACTCCTTTCTTCTGTCTCTGCATCTTTTGTTCACTCTCTTTACAGAGAAAGTGGTTTAGGGAATAATCTCGGGATTAAATGTATTTTTATGAAATTGTAGTGGAAAATAAATTTTAATTAGAGTTTCAAGTATTTGCTTAGGGATTATTTAAAGCAGTCCAATAATGCCCAGGTGGCGCTCAGTTCAGTTCAGTTGCTCAGTCCTGTCCGGCTTTTTGCAACCCCACGAACTGCAGCACGCCAGGCCTCCCTGTCCATCACCAACTCCCAGAGTTTACTCAGACTCATGTCCACTGAGTCAGTGATGCCATCCAACCATCTCATCCTTTGTCCTCCCCTTCTCCTCCTGCCTTCAATCTTGCCCAGCATCAGGGTCTTTTCCAATGAGTCAGTTCTTTGCACCAGGTGGTCAATGTATTGGAGTTTCAGCTTCAACATGGTCTTTCCAATGAATATTCAGACTGATCTTCTTTAGGATGGACTGGTTGGATCTCCTTGCAGTCCCAGGGACTCCGAAGAGTCTTCTCCAACACCACAGTTCAAAGGCAGCATTTCTTGGGCGCTCAGCTTTCTTTTTTTTTGTTTTGTTTTGTTTTTTTACGTTTTTTTTTTTCCTAATTTTATTTTATTTTTAAACTTTACATAATTGTATTAGTTTTGCCAAATATCAAAATGAATCCGCCACAGGTATACATGTGTTCCCCATCCCGAACCCTCCTCCCTCCTCCCTCCCCATACCATCCCTCTGGGCCGTCCCAGTGCACCAGCCCCAAGCATCCAGCATCGTGCATCGAACCTGGACTGGCAACTCGTTTCCTACATGATATTTTACATGTTTCATTGCCATTCTCCCAAATCTTCCCACCCTCTCCCTCTCCCACAGAGTCCATAAGACTGTTCTATACATCAGTGTCTCTTTTGCTGTCTCGTACACCGGGTTATTGTTACCATCTTTCTAAATTCCATATATATGCGTTAGTATACTGTATTTATGTTTTTCCTTCTGGCTTACTTCACTCTGTATAATAGGCTCCAGTTTCATCCACCTCATTATATCAGCTTTCTTTATGGTAAAACTCTCACATCCATACCTGACTACTGGAAAAACTATAGTTTTGACTAGACCGACCTTTGCGGGCAGGTGGCGCTAGTGGTAAAGAAACCGCGTGTAAGTGCAGGAGAAATGATTTGAGGGTTCCATCCCTGGAGGAGGGCACAGCAACTCACTCTAGTATTTTTGCCTGAGAATCCCAGGGACAGAGGGAGCCTAGAGGACGACAGCCTATAGAGTCCCAAAGAGTTGGACACGACTGAAGTGACTTAGCACACACGCACAATAATGCCCTTTTTTTTGGAAGGGATCCAAAAATTGTTGCATATCTAAACTTTTTAGATTGATTCTGACACCTGCCCAAACGGGATAAATTGTCAACAGTAGGTCTCACGCACAGATAACTGAAAACTCAGAATCGACTATAAACAGTAACTATGTGAGGGCTGCGAAAAATGAAAAGTGAAATGAGGAGAGAAGTTAAAACTGGACTCATTATCCGCAATGGAGTGGGATTTTGTGGCATGTTTTTCCGCTTCTCTTTCCCGGCATTGACTGAAAGGAAGGGAGACAGAGCCCTCTGGTTTGCACGGCTTGGGCATGCAGCAAAAGGTCACACACAGACGCCTGCTCTCTGGTCAAAGAACCGGGAAAAGACGTTTCTGGAAAAAGAAAAGTGTGGCAGAAAGTTGTTTTTTTTGGTTTTTTTTTTTAATCTTTTTTCTTTGTATCTGCTGGGAAGTTACCCTCCGGGCCCTGGATGGGTAGGCCTCCCGGCTCCCCGCGGCCCCCGCGGGCCTCAGTTCCATTTAGGAGGCGGGGGAGCCCTGGCCACCGGCCTCTCCGCACTCAGGGCTGCCGCTCCTCCCGGAGGGGAGGGTCGCACTGCCCCGGGGCTCAGGAAGCACTGCGGCCGGCCGTGCTCTGAGTCCCGGCGCAGCTAGGTCCCCGCCGCGCCGGCTCGGTCTACTGCGCTCGGCCGAGTCCCGCCTTGCCCCAGGTGACTGCTGCAGCCCCTCTGGCCGCCTCCCTTCCCCACACCTAGAAGAAGAGTTTACTAGGTTGTCGGTCACCTATGCACGCGTGCTCAAGCGTCTGTGCTCCTTGACTGCTGTGGTGGCCTTCTCTCGGTGACAGCATGGACTGTAGCCTACCAGGCTCCTCTGTCCATGGGATTCTCCAGGCAAGAGTACTGGACAGGGTAGTCATTCCCTTCTCCAGGGGATCTTCCCGACCCAGGGATCCAATCTAGGTCTCCTGCATTGCAGGCAGATGCTTTACCATCTGAGTCACCAGGAAAGCTCCAAACCACTTATTCTTCAATTTAAAAAGGAGGGGAAATTTTTCTTTCGCAATACAGTTGTTCAGGGGCCCAGTCATCTGGGACTCTCTGCAACCCCATGGACTGCAGCACGCCAGGCCCGCGTCCCCCACCGTCTTCCGGAGTTTGTCCAAGTTCGTGATCATTCATTGGTGATGCAGTCTAGCCATCTCATGCTCTGACACCCTCTTCTCCTTCTGCCCTGAATATTTCCTAGCATCAGGGACTTTTCCAATGAGTTGCCTATTTGCATCAGATGACCAAAATACTGGAGCTTCAGCATCAGTTCTTCTAACAAAGTATTCAGGGTTAATATCTCAAGATTGACTGGTTAGATCTCCTTGCTGTCCAAGGGACTTTCAGGAGTCTTCTCCAGCACCACAGTCGGAAGGCATCAATTCAGTAATACAGTAGCAATCAATTAACAATACAGTACACCATATCAAAAAACTGTTTAGATCTTTCAGAATTCAAAGATATTGCTGGCCATGTCCACACCTCAAATTTCTCACATTGTTAAACAGCTTGGTATTGTGACTGATGATTTCTTTTTACTGTGGCAAAAACAGAATATTCCAGTCAAAGTCAGATTTTGAATTATTATAAAGGTTTCCCAACTAAGAGTCATCCCCCTCTCCAACAGTTTTCCTCATGTATAAAAAAACAAAACAAAATAAAAATATGGTTTTGTTGTTGGTGTTAATTTCCTCCAAATAGCTTGGACTTCCACAGTTTGATTCATCCTATAGCTCCAGGAGGTGAGTCCTATTTGGTCTGGAAAATCAAACAATAATAGTACCAGCCAGGGACTGGTTTAGCAAAGAGTAGTTAACTAAACTTTTCTACTTCCATTATTTGAGTTAAGTGTCACAACCATCCAAGCAGGATTTCTTGTTCAAAATCACCCTGCTGAGAAGTGCGGGAGTAAGAAATCACTTTTGACCCAAATTAAAATCCACAAGTCATCAAGTGTCCTAGATCAGGCAAAATACAAGCAACATGTTGTTTTCTAAGCAACTATGTTAATTCATTCAACAAGTGTTTTCTGGCAAGCTGACAGTTCAAGGGACAATCTACCAGCTTGAGAATGTAATGGTTAATAAAACAACATCCTTATAAGAGATAATCAAAGATTTAAAAACAAAACCACAGCTGTTAAAATGAAGAAATGTACACAGTGCCACTGATCTGTACTTCTTCTGCCCTCACCCACGGTCTAGAAAATGCTTTAAGGCCTCCTCTGGTGGTCCAGTGGCTAAGACTCCTCACAACCAATGCAGAGCGCCCAGGTTCCATCCCTGGTCAGGGAACTAGATCCTATACACCACAACTAATATCAAAGTTCCAGTGTGCTACAACTAAGACTCAGCACAGCCAAAATAAAATAAATAAAAGTAACATTAAAAAAATTTGTTTAAATGCCTTTATTGCAACCCATTGATTAAAATGTAGGAAAGCGCACATACACAAGATATAGTCACAAACTAAGTGGTTTCCTTTGATGTCCTTTATCTCAAATAGAATTTGTCATTAAAAATCAGTTTCCAAATATATAATTAATAGGGTTAATTTTTGTAAAAATGGTTTGGATTTCAACTAAAGTCTACTTATATGAATATAGCTACATTTTAAATTTGCCCTTCTATCTTTATTATTGACACCCTTGCATTTAAAAACAAAACAAAGGGATTATTCTAAAGTTCTCTGAAACTATTATCAGGAACTCCTCGCCACCGTGATGTAACTCTCATTCGTAACAGACAACACCAGAAAACAAATCCTTTTAACATTTTCTTTTGTAAAAAACATTTCAGTTCAGTTCAGTTCAGTTCTGACTCTTTGCGACCCCATGGACTGCACCACAACAGGCTTCCTTGTCCATCACCAATTCCCGGAGCTTGCTTAAACTCATGTCCATTGAGTCGGCGATGCCATCTAACCATCTCATCCACTGTTGTCCCCTTCTACTCCTGCCTTCAATCTTTCCCAGCAACAGGGTCTTTTCTAAGGCGTCAGTTCTTCCCATCAGGTGGCCAAAATACTGGAGCTTCAGCTTCAGCATCAGTTCTTTCAATGAACATTCAGGGTTGATTTCCTTTAGGAGGACTTCCCTAGCGGTTCAGATGGTAAAGCATTTGCCGACAATGCGGGAGACCCAGGTTCAATCCCTGGGTTGGGAAGATCCCCTGGAGAAGGAAATGGCAACCCACTCCAGTACTCTTACCTGGAAAAATCCCATGGAAGGAGGAGCCTGGTAAGCTACAGTCCATGGGGCTGCAAAGAGTGGACATGACTGAACGACTTCACTTTCTTTCTTTCTTTTCCTTTAGGATGGACTCATTCAAATTCCTTGCTGTCCAAGTGTCAGGGGACGTTCAACTTTAAGGGATCCAATATGTTCTTCTTTTGTGTGCTGTTTCTCAAGGACTCTCATTTCCTTATCAGTTCCTGGAAAACAGGAGTGGGCAGAGCTACACGCAGTTCTGAGATCATGAGAAAGGGCACCTGCTTGGATTCCTTTTAGTGACTCCCTTCCTTGACCTTTTACTTAAAGTAATCTATTCAGTTATGCCCTTCTTACTCAGGATACGGAGTGCTTTCTGGCCCTTGGAAGATTGCTATTTGCTTGGCTTTGTTTTGCTCATTTTTTTTTTACTGCCTACTTTCTGCTTTATTGAGTATGCCAAAGCCTCTGACTGTGTGGATCACAATAAACTGTGGAAAATTCCGAAAGAGATGGGAATACCAGACCACCTGACCTGCCTCTTGAGAAACCTATATGCAGGTCAGGAAGCAACAGTTAGAACCGGACATGGAACAACAGACTGGTTCCAAATAGGAAAAGGAGTATGTCAAGGCTGTATACTGTGACCCTGCTTATTTAACTTATATGCAGAGTACCTCATGAGAAACGCTGGGCTGGAAGAAGCACACACTGGAATCAATATTGCTGGGAGAAATATCAGTAATCTCAGATATGCAGATGACACCACCGTTATGGCAGAAAGTGAAGAGGAACTAAAAAGTCTCTTGATGAAAGTGAAAGAGGAGAGTGAAAAAGTTGGCTTAAAGGTCAACATTCAGAAAACAAAGATCATGGCATCTGGTCCCATCACTTCATGGGAAATAGATGGGGAAACAGTGGAAACAGTGTCAGACTTTATTTTGGGGGGCTCCAAAATCACTGCAGATGGTGACTGCAGCCATGAAATTAAAAGACGCTTACTCCTTGGAAGGAAAGTTATGGCCAACCTAGATAGCATATTCAAAAGCAGAGACATTACTTTGCCAACAAAGGTCCGTCTAGTCAAGGCTATGGTTTTTCCAGTGATCATGTATGGATGGGAGAGTTGGACCATGAAGATAGCTGAACACTGAAGAATTGATGCTTTTGAACTGTGGTGTTGGAGAAGACTCTTGAGAGTCCCTTGGACTGTAAGGAGATCCAACCAGTCCATTCTGAAGGAGATCAGCCCTGGGATTTCTTTGGAAGGAATGATGCTAAAGCTGAAACTCCAATACTTTGGCCACCTCATGCGAAGAGTTGACTCATTGGAAAAGACTCTGATGCTGGGAGGGATTGGGGGCAGGAGGAGAAGGGGATGACAGAGGATGAGATGCTGGATGGCATCACTGACTTGATGGATGTGAGTCTGAGTGAACTCCGGGAGTTGGTGATGAACAGGGAGTCCTGGCATGCTGCAATTCATGGGGTCGCAAAGAGTCGGACACAACTGAGCAACTGAACTGAACTGAACTGAAAACTGCCTTGTATGAAGATATATAAACATGCGTTTCTGCAAATAAAGCACCCTTGTTTCACTCACCAACTCACTTGGGTCCCCTGCATCCCTCTTCTTGTCTACTGCAGTCCCCAGGTCCCGGTCTACAAAGACCGTGACATCCAAGGGACTCCAAGAGTCTTCTCCAACAACAGTTCAAAACCATCAGTTCTTGATCTTAGTTTCTACATCCCATGAATGGTCACTTTAATTTCTCATATTTATGCACAGTTACAAATGTCGCTTTCCTATAGATACATTCATTATTGCTTGCTCGAAGTCAGAGGTTTCTGAAAAGTCATTTGCCAACACTCAAAACCAAATTCTATTTTTTCTCAAATCATTTACTGCGCTATCTACTTATCTATTGCTAAACATTCTTTCTAACACACACAAATATTACCACTTGTAATATATTTATATGAGTAGAGCAGGAGACCCTTTTTAGGAACTACACTAAATAGAAAACTAAACAGTACCTGGAAACTACTTTCTGAGTCCTTAAAATCTATGTAAACAACCAAGGAATTCATAGATAACAGACCTAAAATTAATCATTAAATTATTCCAAAAATATATAGCAAGACAAGATGGCTGAATGGTTTAATTTATAGAAAGGTTGAAAAAATGTAATACTTTAAAAAATTTGACAAATGAGAGCATTACATAGAAACAACCTCAGCTTGTATTGGAAAGCTTGGTCTCTGAATACCTGTGCCAAATTAAATCCCAGAGCCAGTTTTGGGTGAAGCAGAAAAGGATAGCTTTATTGCCTTACCAGGCAAAGGGAGACATACCAGGCTTCTGCCTCAATAAACTATGTGCCTCAACCCCAGAGGATTTGATGAAGGTTTTTTATAATATTGGATCAAAGGTGGGGTCTGACAAAATTAGGGTGTGAGCAAGGCTTGCACTGTTTAATCTCATCTCAGCTAGTCTGTCCCCTAATCTTGATGAGCTTCTCTGGTCCCTTTAATCTTACCTCAGGTGTTTTTCTGTCTGTCCCTCCCTTGATTAGCAACTGTTTGAATCCGCCCTTTGGAACTCAGGGAACATTATGGCCTTACAAGAAATGGAGGCACAGAAAAGCCTCCATCCTTGGGACTGGTCCCCAGCCTTTTCGGTGCTAGGGACAGGTTCATGGCAGACAGTTTTTCATGGACTTGGGAGGGGGCATGGTGTAGGCGGTAACGTGAGGGATGGGATGGGCAGACGACCTTCGCTTGCTCACCCTCTGCTCGCCTCCTGCAGTGTGGCCTGGCTCCTTCCAGCCCATGGACTGGTGCCGTCCATGCCTCAGGGTTGGGGATCACTGCTCTGATTCCTCTGAGGTCTGGGAGCTTCCCTGGGGTTAGCTATGCAGGGTTAAGGCAGGAGGTGCTTTTTTGGTTCTGGAACCAGAGAGCAGGGCTTCAGCAGGAGACCCAGCTGAGCGGGTAACCAGAGAATAAGTTCTCCCTGATTCAAACTGGGAATCGAACTGGGGTCTCCTAATCAACTGAGCTATCAGGGAAGCCCGTTTTGATGCTACTAGACTGAATATCCCAAGAGGGTAGGGAAAATATTTTTTATTATTCCCACTATCTTATACATGCTTAGAACATAGAATACTATAAAAATATGGTGAATGAATGAATAAATAAATGAATGAAAGAGTGAATATAAACAATATTATTCTGGCAAAGTTTTCCAAAATGCAGCTAACATAATAGGACTGAGAATAATAAAGCATAATGTCAACAAAAGGCAAGTCATAAATTGATTTCCAGATTGATAGGCCAAGGAAATTCCATTATTTTGAGATTTGAAATGATTATATATACTACAATTTTATTCTACAAGTTTGATTTTGAGATTTCCTCAGAGATGGGCTTCCCTGATAGCTCAGTAAGTAAAGAATCCGCCTGCAATGCAGGAGACCCCAGTTCCATTCCTGGGTTGGGAAGATCCGCTGGAAAAGGGATAGGCTACCCACTCCAGTGTTCTTAGACTTCCCCTGTGGCTCAGCTGGTAAAGAATCCACCTGCAATGCGGGAGAACTGGGTTCGATCCCTGGGTTGGTAAGATCCCCTGGAGAAGGGAAAGGTAACCACTCCAGTATCCTGGCCTGGAGAATTCCATGGGGTTGCAAAGAGTCTGACACGACTGAGTGACTTTCACTTTCAGGGATGGCAAATATATAATATGGAAGATAATGTTCCTAGTGATAAGAAAATGGAAAACAGTACTTAGAAGGAGACAGTCAGGATTTTTAGTTCTAAAGTTTTTATTGGAGTATAGTTGATTTACTATGTCATGTAATTAGTTTCAGGTGTACAGCGAAGTGACTTGATTATACAAATATCCAGTCTTTTTCAGATTCTTTCCCCATATAGGCCGTTATAGAATATTGAGTAGATTTCCCTGTGCTATCCAGTAGGTCCTTTTTAGTTATCTATTTTATATATAGTAGTGTGTGTATGTTGATCCCAATAGCCCACTTTATCCCACACAAACACACTTACCCCTTGGTAACCATAGTTTTGTTTTCTACATCTATAACTCTATGTCTGTTTTGGAGACAAGTTCATTTGTACCCCTTTTTTAGATTCCACATACAAGTGATATATGATATTTGTCTTCCTTCAGACAGTCAGGATTTAAATAGGCATATATACAAAATCACTTACTGGGACTTCCTTGGTGGTAGTTGCTAAGACTGCACTCCCAATCCAGGGTGCCAGGGTTTGATCCCTGATCAAGGAACTAGATCCCGTATGCCACAACTAAGACCCAGCACATCCAAATAAATAAATATTAAAAAAAGAATCCTTATTAAAGCTTTAGATGATATAAACATTACACATGGAAAAAAACAACAGATTTGCTTTTGAAAGAATGATGCACATGACTAAGAATTCACATTTCTATAAACAAAATGATAACATGACTCACAAGAAAGAAAAGCAAAGAAAATATTTTGGGATTTGGTTCTTGGGCTCCAAAATCACTGCAGATGGTGACTGCAGCCATGAAATTAAAAGACGCTTGCTCCTTGGAGGGAAAGCTATGACAAACCTAGACAGTATATTAATATTCATTGGAAGGACTGCAGCTGAAGCTGAAGTTTCAATACTTTGGCCACCTGATGCGAAGAGGTGACTCATCGGAAAAGACCCTGATGCTGGGAAAGATTGAGGACAGGAGGAAAAGGGGATGACAGAGAATGAGATGGTTGGATGGCATCACCGGCTCAATGGATATGAGTTTGAGCAAACTCTGGGAGATAGTG
This sequence comes from Bos taurus, assembly GCF_002263795.3. Classification (NCBI taxonomy): domain Eukaryota; kingdom Metazoa; phylum Chordata; class Mammalia; order Artiodactyla; family Bovidae; genus Bos; species Bos taurus. The sequence continues at coordinate 5,222,016 of NC_037356.1, forward strand.
GAGGACAGGGAAGACTGGTGTGATGCAGTTGGTGGGGTTGTAAACAGGTGGACACAACTGAGCAACTGAATAACAAGATGGTGAATACATCACTTTCCCTACAAAGGTTCATCTAGTCAAAGCTATGGTTTTTCCAGGAGTCATGTATGGATGTGAGGATTGGACCATAAAGAAGGCTGAGTGCCAAAGAACTGATGATGAATTGTGATGATGGAGAAGATGCTTTTGAATTGTGATGCTGGAGAAGACTCTTGAGAGTCCCTTGGACTGCAAAGAGATCCAACCGGTCAATTTTAAAGAGAATCAGCTCTGAATATTCATTGAAAGGACTGATGCTGAAGCTCCAACACTTTGACCATCTCATGCGAAGAACTGATTCATTGGAAAAGACCTTATGCTGGGAAAGATTGAAGGCAAAAGAAGAAGAGTGTCGCAGAGAATAAGATGGTCAGATAGTATCACGGACTCAAAGGAAGGAATTTGAGCAAACTCTAGGAGATAGTGATGGATAGGGAAGCTTGGTGTACTGCAGTCCATGGAATCAGAAAGAGTTGGACATGGCTTAGCGACTGAATACCAGCATGGCCTTGGGATAAATGATGTCTGAAATGTGAAAAAATTACGCAATTTGTAATGCATTAAATTCCATGAAACCAGGAGTTCACTTCTTACATATATTTCAGGCAAGTGAAAATCTCTCAAACAAGTTAGAGGACAGGCTAATTTTCTCTAACAAACACCCCCAAACTTAAATGAATCGGAATGTGTATTTCCCAGGTTCTCCTCCTGTCACCTTTCCTTTGATTTGTCGCTAGTGACTAAGAATTCAAGATTATGTTCAATATAGTTACTGTTATTAGATAATGAAAGGTGAAGAAAAATGTGATTTTTTGGCCCCACTTCTACTACTGATGTAAGTATGATTTTTATCAAATTTCTTCATATCTCTTTGATTAAAATTTTTTTCTTTCCTTTTTAAATTTGGCTACATTTCATGGCACATTGGACCTTAGTTCCCCGACCATGGTTCCAACCACAGCCCCTGCGTTGAAAGGCGGGGTCTCAACTACCAGCTCACTAGAGAAGTCCCTTGTTTATTGCATGTTTAATAGAACATTTTTAAAGCATTTTATCTAAGTTTCTATCCCTTTAATAGGATTTAATTTCCAGCCACCTAAAACAGTGGTCTTTTAGACTATAGAAACTTTCAAACTTTGGAGAGTGGGGCTCTGAATTCTACAAGCATGCTGTTGTTTTAAAAGGAAGGGCTTGAGTTTATTGTTTTCTTACTAGAGAAAATAATAAAGGAAATTTATTTTTTGAAAAGATAGGCATAAGATCTACAAAAAAACTGGGAGGAGGGACAAGTTATTGGTATGTTGAAAGGAGATTAGTAGCAATTGTTCCCTTCAATCTCATTTTAGGAAAAACTGTTGTTCATTCAGTCTCTGTTTCTTTATTCTCAGCTACTAGGAAATCTTCCTTGATGAGTTTTTCTCCTCACAGTTCATTTTCAAAGATCCCTAGGAAACATCCACAACTAAATACTGTATTAACATAATCCTTTTAAGAAGAAAAATATTTATCTTCCTTCCATTTACAGAAAGAAAGCAGCCCGGTAAGAATCAAAGAAGGACGTGGAGAAAAAATTTGCCTGATTTGTGTAGCCTGTGGTTGGAAGATCAACACAGTTTCTAGAGAGCTAGAATCCAGAAAAGCTTCTCACATGGAGTAAAGGAAGGATTGCCTCCATGAAAGTTCAGACTAATCCAGCAGCATTTCTCAAAAATTTTGTATGAATATTGTTCTTCATCAACCAGGTAAGAAGATACCATAGAGTCTATTATTTTCCTCAACATCTTATCTTTGAACACAAATCTGTAATTCTGTGTGTATGAAAAGTGGGAATATTAGGAAATATGTGACTGGACTATATACATTTTTTTGGTATTTCTTTTCATTTCATTTATTTATTTATTTGACCGAGCTGGCTCTTCTTCTCTCTAGCTGCGGTGACTAGAGGCTACTCTAGTTGCAGTGGGCTGGCTTCTCATTGCGGTGGCTTCTCAGAGCACGGGGCCTAGGTGCTGCAGCTTCAGCAATTGTGGTTCAGGGGCTTAGTTGCCCTGGGGTCTTCCTGGACCAGGGACAGATTCTTTACCACTGGACCACCCCAGGGAAGTCCCTTTTTTGTATTTTTCTTTCATATTATTACTTATTTGCTTCATTAGCTTCTGTATTGTTGCCTTGCATGCTTTAGATTTTACAGTTTTAAGAATCAGCATATCTAAGTTATGTTATGGATCTTACTGCTGTTGAAAATTCAATTAACAATCAAGGGGGGAAAAAGAGCATTTTATTCAAACCAAGCTGAGGAGTATAACTCAGGAAACAGACTTGCAGAAGCTCTGAGAATTACTCTGCCTGTTAGACATGGAAGGCACAGTCACAAACCTTTCAAGATAAAGTAACAGACATTAAACCTATATATTGATATTTTATATAAAGTTCACCAAAGGTATATAGTCCAGGTGAAAAATGAAAGTGTTAGTCATTCAGTCATGTCTAACTCTGCGACTCCATGGAATATAGCCTGCCATGTTCCTCTGTCCATGGAAGTCTCCAGGCAAGAATATTAGAGTGGGTTGCCATTCACTTCTCCGGGGGATCTTCCCAACCCAGGGACTGAACCCAGGTCTCCCACATTGCAGGCAGATTCTTTACCATCTGAGGGACAGTAGGGGAACCCCCATTCTTTTAACACTAGCAGTGTAACCTTTTAAAGAAGAGTGTTCTTTCCAGCTCTGTATTGGGGTGTCATGATGACTTGCTACTCATTTTGTGTGTTGTTACCTAGACTATGAGCATCCCTGGTGGCTCAGACTCCACCTGCAATGTGGGAGACCTGGGTTTCAATCCCTGGGTCAGGAAGATCCCTGGAGAAGGGAATGGCTACCCACTCCAGTGTTCTTGCCTAGAGGATTCCATGGACAGAGGAGCCTGGTGGGCTACAGTCTATGGGGTCCCAAAGAGTCGGACACGACTGGGGAACTAACACTTTCAAGAAGTTACGTTGCTAGCATTAGAAAAGAGGGAAAAGGAATTTCTTTGTGTTCGGGTAGACACCCACATCTTTGAGGAGATCTGGTTAGAGTGGAATGCAGATGGACACTGCACACTAGAGAAGGAGGAAGGAGGCCTGAATGAACACGGAAGAGAAATTCATGTTTACATTTTCTCGTCATAACTAAAAATATAAATTTTATCATGAGCAATGTCTCATTTCTTTTTTCACTGCAATGGTTTCAATTGGGGGTGATTTTTCCTTCCAGAGGGCAATTGTTGATATGTGGATAAATGTTAGGTTGTCACAATTGGATGTTACTATTATTTCATGGGTAGACACCATGGATTCTGTTAAGCAGCCTACAAGGCAGAGGAGAGCCCAACAAGAAAGAAATAAGCAGTTCCAAATGTCAGTTGTTCTGATTTTGGAAAATCCCTGAGCTAGAGAATCTTAACGTGGATTAGTAATAAGACTTTTAATTAGCTAGTTCCTGAAGAGAACAGGCGATCAGTCAAAAGTCCTGAATAAATAGAAAGCTAAGACTTTAAAGAGAATATTGTTTTGCCCAAGATTTATGTGGAATTCCTTGAAATCACTCTGGATTATTAAATTCACATCTACTAGCCAAGAGTATTTTGACTTGAGATTTTGTCACTGTGATTTGAGACTGTCTTTCAGTCTGTAAATATATTTTCAATACTGTGAATACTGCATCTGAATGCATTCTTGGGTTATTTTGTTGCTTATGTATTAACATTTGTTTTAAGTACCGAGGGGGAGTTATGAACAATACAGTCATCCTTCCTACCCTTATGAAGGCTATAGTCAGAGAGCAAGGAATTGAATAAAAGTTATAGGAATTCTAGTTACAATTTGAATCAATGTGCTGCTGCTAAGTCGCTTCAGTTGTATCTGACTCTGTACGACCCCATAGATAGCAGCCCACCAGGCTCTCCATCCCTGGGATTCTCCGGGCAAGAACACTGGAGTGGGTTGCCATTTCCTTCTCCAATGCACGAAAGTGAAACGTGAAAGTGAAGTCGCTCAGTCGTGTCCGACTCCTAGCGACCCCATGTACTCTAGTACTCTAGTACTCTTGCCTGGAAAATCCCATGGACGGAGGGGCCTGGTAGGCTGCAGTCCATGGGGTCGTGAAGAGTCAGATACAACTGAGCGACTTCACTTTCACGTTTCACTTTTGTGCATTGGAGAAGGAAATGGCAACCCACTCAAAGGAATACATAATGAAGTATAAACTTAAGGCAGTGGCATAAGGGAGTGGCATCTGAAGACAGACTTGAAGGATAAATAGGGTGGGGTGGGTGGATATCCTGAGGTGGGAAAGAGCTGTGATGCTTTTCAGTACATGGCTGAAAAAGCCATTGAATCAAACAGAGCAAGAAAACAAAGTATAATGAAGTAAGTAGGGCTGAACTGGCTTCCTTGGTGGCTCAGTGGTAAAGACTCTGCCTGCCAATAAAGGAGACTTGGGTTTGATCCCCATGTCGGGAAGATACCTTGGAAAGGAAATGGCAGCCCACTCCAGTATTCTTGCCTGGGAAATCCCAAGGACACAGGAGTCTGACAGCTACAGTCCATGGAGTTGCAAAAGACTTGAACACAGCTAAATATCACAACAAAAGCCTAAATATTCAGAGTTTTGTTAGAATCAAAAAGTATTTTAATATTGAATATGTATTCCTACTTCTTTGCTACTTTTGAAAAATAATCTATTGGTATAATAGTTTTTCTTTCTTATAAGATCCCCTACAGATATCATCTTATGCACAGTTTTCTTTTCAATACTATAATTTTGTTTCCTTCTCTTTACCACCGCCATTTTTATAGATTATGTCAGCTTGGACCTCCCAAGAGAATTGCATGGACGCAGTGATAGTAGCTGTGAGTAAGTGAAGGTTGCTGAGTTGTGTCTGACTCTTCGTGACCCCCATGGACTGTAGCCTGCCACGCTCGTCTGTCCATGGAATTCTCCAGGCAAGAATACTGGAGTGGGTTGCCATTTCCCCCTCCAGAGGATCTTCTTGACCTAGGGATCAAACTGACATCCCTTGCATCTCTTGGATTGGCAGGTGTATTTGATTCTTTACCACTAGTGCCACCTGGGAAGCTCAAACTCCTGAAAATGACAAGTTACTTCACTATCTCCATATTTTTGTTTTTCTAGAATGTCTTACAGTTGGACTCATGAAATACATATTATTTTCAGATTAGCTTCTTTTACTTAGTGATGTCTCTTTCTAGCCTGATCTCTCATTTCTTTTTAGCACTGAATAATGTTCCATTGTCTGTAGGTAGCGTAGTTTCTTTATCCAGTCAACTATCTAAAGACATGTTGGTTGCTTTCAAGTTTTGACAATTATGAACAAAGCTGCTAAAGCATCCCTCTGCAGTTTTTTTTTTTTTTTTAATGAGGTTTTCAGGTTTTTAGCCAATTTGGTTAAATACAAAGAAACATGATTACTGAATAATATTAAAAGGATATTTAGTTTGATAAGAAAGTTCCCTATTACTGTTCAGAATACCTGCATCATTGTGCATTCCCATTAACAATGAATCAAAGTTGCTGTTTTTCCAAATTCTCTCCAGGATTTGGTAATGTCACTGTTTGGGATTTTGGACATTCCAATACAGGTACCATGGTATCTGTGGAGGTGATGCAATTCCAGTTGAGCTATTTCAAATCCTGGAAGATGATGCTGTGAAAGTGCTGCACTCAATATGACAGCAAATTTGGAAAACTCAGCAGTGGCCACAGGAATAGAAAAGGTCAGTTTTCATTCCAATCCCTAAGAAATGCAATGCCAAAGAATGCTCAAACTACCGCACAATTGCACTCATCTCAGATGCTACTAAAGTAATGCTCAAAATTCTTCAAGCCAGGCTTCAGCAATACGTGAACCATGAACTTCCAGATGTTCAAGCTGGTTTTAGAAAAGGCAGAGGAACCAGAGATCAAATTGCCAACATCCGCTGGATCATGGAAAAAGCAAGAGAGTTCAAGAAAAACATCAATTTCTGCTTTATTGACTATGCCAAAGCCTTTGACTGTGTGGATCACAATAAACTGTAGAAAATTCTGTAAGAGATAGAAAAACCAGACCACCTGATTGCCTCTTGAGAAACCTATATGCAGGTCAGGAAGCAACAGTTAGAACTGGACATGGAACAACAGACTGGTTCCAAATAGGAAAAGGAGTATGTCAAGGCTGTATATTATCACCCTGCTTATTTAACTTCTATGCAGAGTACATCATGAGAAACACTGGGCTGGAAGAAGCACAAGCTGGAATCAGGATTGCCGGGAGAAATATCAATAACCTCAGATATGCAGATGACACCACCCTTATGGCAGAAAGTGAAGAGGAACTAAAAAGCCTCTTGATGAAAGTGAAAGTGGAGAGTGAAAAAGTTGACTTAAAGCTCAACATTCAGAAAACGAAGATCATGGCATCCAGTCCCATCACTTCATGGGAAATAGATGGGGAAACAGTGGAAACAGTGTCAGACTTTATTTTGGGGGGCTCCAAAGTCACTGCAGATGGTGACTGCAGGCATGGAATTAGAAGATGCTTACTCCTTGGAACAAAAGTTATGACCAACCTGGATAGCATATTCAAAAGCAGAGACATTACTTTGCCAACAAAGGTCTGTCTAGTCAAGACTATGGTTTTTCCAGTGGTCATGTATGGATGTGAGAGTTGGACTGTGAAGAAAGCTGAGTGCTGAAGAATTGATGCTTTTGAACTGTGGTGTTGGAGAAGACTCTTGAGAGTCCTTTGGACTGCAAGGAAATCCAACCAGTCCATTCTAAAGGAGATCGGTCCTGGGTGTTCATTGGAAGGACTGATGCTAAAGCTGAAACTCCAGTACTTTGGCCACCTCATGCGAAGAGTTGACTCATTGGAAAAGACTCTGAGGCTGGGAGGGATTGGGGGCAGGAGGAGAAGGGGACGACAGAGGATGAGATGGCTGGATGGCATCACTGATTTTATGGACGTGAGTCTGGGTGAACTCCGGGAGTTGGTGATGGACAGGGAGGCCTGGTGTGCTGCGATTCATGGGGTCGCAAAGAGTCGGACATGACTGAGCGACTGAACTGACTGAGTGACTGACCATGGTATCTCAATGGTATTTTAAAGTCCTTTCCTTTTCAGGAATTTTAATTTTTTAAATTTTGTTTCATTTTCACTTATTATTTGTCCCCTGAGGGGGCAACCAATCTTTTGTTTTGTTCATTTGTATGTAAAACACCCTGTGGTAAGACTGATTGGAAGGCATGTTGGGAAAGCGCCTGAGGATTTTTAATTATGGAAAAGAAGCTTCATAATGTTCAATAAGAGTCTCAACTCAGAGGTTGGGCCAGTTTTCATTTACATTCTTAAGGGTAAATGAAAGGATAGAAAGGACATATCTCAAGCAGGGTGTGCTTCTCTCATGTATCACATAGGAGAACTTTCCTTTTCTTTCTCCACAGAAACATAGAATTGCACACTGCAAGACTTCGGAAATAACTCATCTGCTGAATTTTGAGAGTGACGAAGCTGAAGATTCTACTGAGGTGCCTGAACTGTTGGGATCACATAAGTGTCCCAAAGACCTAGAAATGGCGATGCCTGAAAGTCAAGATGACTGGTCCAAGGAAGACATTATGCAGTTACTGGAATGTATGGAGAAAAACATTCCATCCAACAACAGGCACACATTCAAAGTGACCCAGTCAGTGATGGACTGGGGTAAAGTAGCTTTTAAAGATTTTTCTGGGGAAATGTGCAAACTCAAATGGTTAGAGATTTCCTATAACTTGAGAAAGTTCCGCACTTTGAAAGAATTAATCTTGGAGGCTAAGGAAAACATTAACAATTCCAAAAGAAAAAAACACAAGAAACATCCTGATTTACCCAAGAAGCCCCTGACAGCTTACCTCCGCTTTTTTAAAGAGATGAGACCTCAGTACCTCCAAAAACACCCCAAGATGAGCAACCAGGAGCTGATCAAAGTTCTGTCTGAGGAATACAGGAAGCTGCCAGAACAGCTCAAGCTGAAATACAGTCAAGATTTCCAGAAAGAGAAACAGGAGTTTCAGGAGAAAATGACTCTGTTCAGAGAACAGCACCCTGAACTTGTCCGGAACTCCAAGAAACCTAATGTCCCCAAAGGAAGTCAAAGCAAAGTGCCAAAGAAGTTTCAGGAACATGTCCAAAAAGTGAAGCCTCCCCCAGAAAACCATTTACCCGTGAAATGGAAGTTCCACGGAGAGCCCGAGAAGCCCCCGATGAATGGCTATCACAAGTTCCACCAGGATCTCTGGTCGAGCAGGGAGCTGAAAGTGGTGCCCCCGAGGGAGCGCATGGTGGAGATCAGTAGACGCTGGCAGAGGGTTCCCCAGGACCAGAAGGAGCTTTATAAGAAGCAGGCAGAGGAACTACAGACACAGTACAAGGTGGACCTTGATCTCTGGCTCAGGACTCTGTCTCCTGAAGAATATGCTGCTTACAGAGAGGTGACCTGTGCTAAGCCTAAGAACATGAGTATGATGGGGGGCCCAACCCCAAGATTAGAAGGATGGGTCTGCAGTCCCCATCATCAGGGAATTTGCAAGGAAGGCTTAAAGAGGACCCGGTGTTTCAGGCTGCAGAGTTAGCATCATCAGACACGACTGGAGAACATTCTCCTACCTCAGGGAGATCAGAGGAAAATGAGGAAGATGCAGAGGGGGATGCCACTAACTCCTCAGACCAGTGCAGAGAAGATGTAGACTGCAAATTTGAAAGCACTGGGGATGAAGATAAAGATTGTGATGTTGAGAGTACTGTCTGTAACTCACCTTCCTAAGGGGACTCCTCTGACTCAGACTCCAAAATTATTTTTTTATCCCTTAAATGGTGGAACAGAGGACTTTGCAGCAAAACTCTAGGGAATCTAGAGTTACCAAAGGGACTGGAGTCTCCTCCTTGCCCATTTCCCTCCCTCTTTTCCTTGCTTCTTTCTTTCTTTCCTTTCCCTTCCTCCTCCATATAAAGTAGGATAGGTTGGGAAGAAGAGAACTTGAGAAGTATTCACTGCATCAGGTCCATATACATGAAAGGAGGGGATATTGCTGGGAGAATAACTGTAAATATGAACTAGCGTTGCTCCAACCTCCAATACCACCCACCCCTCCTCCTGCAAACCAGGATATATTTGAAAATCTGTTTAAGGTTAATGCCCTCTCATTATACTTTCTTTTTTTTCCCCTAAAAGTTCCTGGCTTCTTTTGTTTTTTTTTGTTTGTTTTGTTTTCATGAAAACTTGCATTTACTAAGTAGTTGCATCTTTTATAGTGTTAATTTTGTTGCTAAAAATCTTAGAGGTTTATTTTATTGTTCATAACTGTGTTTCTTGGTAAACAATTATAATACCAGAAATAATGATAATATTTATACTTGTTATACCTGAAATTTATATCATACTATGTCTTGCCATATGTCTAAAACGATGTTAAAAGTAAAGATACGTTATTGTCCTGACTGTGACTTTAAAGCTGATGCTTCAAAGCATTAAGGCAGGATTTCCCCTGATGATGCCTGGAGACTGAGTCCTAGTACCTGCTGCTCTTGAGCTTCCAGGAGCACTTCCAGCCCTGTGCATGCACTGCTTGAAGGCCATGTTCTCCTTCAAGCTACCGCAACCCACTGAAGCCCGAACACACCTGCAGCTTGGCTCCCTGCTGTTTCTTCACACTGAGAACAGAGAGCAGGCAGGTAGCCACCTGGAGAGGGCAGGCTGACATTACAGCAAAACCCGCTGTTTCAAAGATGCTAAATCTGAAGCAGCAAGGCTTTTGTCTGAATTATGCTATCAAGAGACTTCCATTGATTCAGGAAAGTCTCTGCTGTGAGAAGCAATCTAGATCTCAGGCAGACCCTGTCCTGGCACTGCCGCTTGGTCTTCCAGCTTACACGACTGCACACACTTGAGAAGGACCCCCTGTCAGCCTGCAGCCTCCTGCGTGTGGGGCTGCCTACGCCTAGGTGGTCGGATCTGAGTACACATGGGCGCCGTTCCCGCTCAGCAAGGGATGCGGCTGCTGTTGCAGGAAGTCCACCCACTGTTGAACCTCCGTGTACAGATAGTAGAGGACCTGCAAGGGAACCCCACTCAGAAAGTCTGTGTACCTTCTTCCTGGTGCTCCAGGTAGGTGCTCCTGATGCCAGGCAGGTAAAGGGCATGAGCAGCAACAGCAGTGCATCTAGACCATCTCCACATTGCACACGAAGAGATCCTGCTGATCCAGCAAACCCACCGACCTCTTCCACCCGACATCCAAGGAGCACGTGTGCGCACTTGTCAGATGGAGACTGTGATGCGCTCCTTTCAAGCCAGCTACCGAGAGAAGGTGCGGAAACACACAGACTTGTCCTCATGGCTGGAGAAGCTTAAAATGCTCGATTGCAGCCCATCCTGTCCTCCTTCCAAAAAATCCTGTGTAAGTACACCAGCACGTGTAGGCTGGGCAGAGTTTACAGGCCACTGGGCTGCAGGAGATCTCCCAGGTCTGTTGGCTGCGCCGGCACCGCGACCCCCGCCTTCCGACCCTCCTAGCCGCAGAACTCAGCTGCGTACCCTGCGGGGCCTGGCCTGTGTCTCTGCCAATGGCATGGACAGCGCTGAAGTCCAGTTCACCACAGCTTTGAGGCTCACTAATGACTGGGAGCTGTGGGCCTTCATCGTCACCAGCCTGGTGAGTGGGTATATGAAGGAGGGAAACAGACACCCAGAGGGAACTGAACAGTTCGCTGGAGAGGGTCAGTCCAGACCACAGCCTCGCTGTCAGCTCCTACTACCTCTGAGTGTGTGGCTTTTTTTTACCTGTGTGTGCTCTTCTCCTTCTTCCAGAGCCGATACAAGGAGGTCAGACACACTCTACATTATGTTTATCTCTCTATGTTTAAGCCTTTCTTTGCTTCTAGGGCATTTTGTATGTAGAGCAGTTTAAATAAGAACCTTAACATTTAACATCTGTTTTGATATTAAAGTGCTTGTAGTGACCATTCTGTTATCTGTATACATGTAAAGTTAGGGACAAGCTCTTAAATTTACAGTTAGAAATTCAGTGTGTGCCTGTGTGCTCAGCCACTTAGTTGGGTCCAACTCTTTGTGACCCTCTGGACAGTAGCCTGTGAGGGTCCTCTGGAATTTTTCAGGAAGAATACTGGAGTGGGTTGCTATTTCCTCCTTCAGGTGATCTTCCTGATCCAGAGATCGAACATTCTCCTGCATTGGCAAGTGGATTCTTTACCACTGAGCCACCTGGGAAGCCACCCCCAAAATTCAGTACTTGATATTTAATATTCCACTCTAGCTTCACAGAGGCCAACGCAAGTGTACATGCATGCGTGCATTTGTGTGAACTTTGAGCCTCCCCTTCACCTTTCAGTTATGTAAAGCTGTTGTAAATACCATCCCAATTCAGTGCCTCAAAGTTTTTTAATCATAAGAATTTAAAACAGACAGCAAGCAAGCCCCCAGGGAGCCATTACAGCTAGCCTCATACAGCTAAAGTGAAGGTGAAAATTTCTCAGTCATGTCCGACTCTTTGCGACCCCATGAACTGTAGCCCACCAAGCTCCTCTGCCCATGGAATTCTCCAGGCCAGGATACTGGAGTGGGTAGCCATTCCCTTCACTAAGTGTTTAGGAAAAACAGATAAATAAAACTTCAAAGCTTTACAGGAATGTGAGGAGGCGGCAGAAAGATTCCTGTGGGGAGGTGAACCACTGAAAGCTAGTCAGCCCCTTTGTGTGCGCCTCCCACTTCTTCCGACTGGTTGGGGTGGCCCTCAGGGCCTGCGGTTCTGGAGGTGCTGGTCCAGGAGGTGTCACGCTCTGTCACAGACCCAGAGCTGCCTCCCCCCGTTGTTGAGTCCTGACAGTCACCATGAGTGAGGCTCTGGGGTCAGCACTCCTTGTCCAACTTACTGGGAATACAGGCAGGGAAATTGGAAAGAGCTGCCTGGCGCGGTGGGTAAATCTGTTCGCTGCATGGTTTTTGTCTCCTTAAAGGGTTTTTTAAAATAAGTATTGGGTTGGCCAAAAAGTTCATTTGGGTTTTTCCACAACAGCTTATGGAAAAGCCTGAACGAATTTTTTGGCCAACCCTATATGTTTGGGATTGTTGTTGCTGTTCACTCACTGTGGTGTCCGACTCTTTGCGACCCTGTGGACTGCAGCACGCCAGGCTTCCCGGTCTTTCACTATCTTCTGGAGTTTTCTCAAATTCATGTCCATTAAGTCACGTTTGGCAAGCTGTCTTTTAATGGGTTTGTAATGTCTCATGTTTTTAGCAGCCTGTATCTGCAGCTGGTGCTTTTAATTAGGAAAAAAATTGTAAATAAAAAACATTGTTTAAAAGACATAACCATAGAACACAACTTCTCACTTGTGGATTTTTTTCTGTGTATTCCAAGTAAGATAACTTGAAGCAGCCAAAAAGTAAAGTGAAGTACTTTTTTTTTTCCCCCATCTAGATCCTTGTAGGTGCTTTTGTTATTGTGGTAAATATAAAAACACACTTTCATTCTCATGACTATGAAGAAATATCTGTACTTAAATGAATTCTAAATGGTTGAAATGCTGAATGTATTTGGAAAACCATGCTGCAAATTATATGATTTGCTTCTCTGCTCAATATGAAATTTGTGAAATTAGCGTCAAAGACATGATTATTTTTATTTCAAATAGCAGGTAATATAGGGGACTCTTGCTATTAAGATGTAGTAAGGTTTTTTGAAGAAAAGTTAAATTTTACCTAACCTCCTTCTCCTTCTGCCTCTGTAACTCAGCTTGCCCCTTGCAAAGTCTAGATCACATAGGTCACGTAGTCTCAGAAAGTGGGGACTTGCAATACTAGGAACTGGACTTTACTCACTCACCCTTGTCCTACTCTTTGCAGTCACCCAGCCCGCAATCCTGCTTAATCATGCCTGTCCAGGTCAGACATCACCCTCCCCATGCTGACCATTGTTTCCGTGTGTGAAACACCTTGTTTAAACCAGCCTATTAGCAGCTAGTGTTGCCTACTACACTCTGTCTATAAAAACTCTGTAATCCCTTTGTTCAGGGCTCAGAGCTTGGAGTGTTAACTCCTCTGTGCCCATTGGTGTAATAAACCTGAGTTTTCCAACTCTCCGAGTGTGGTGCTTGGTTTCTTGAGTGCTGGTTTCGGCAACATTTCAACATGAGCTAGAGAGTACGTTTAAAGAACCAGTATTGAAAAACTTATCAATATATATTTAGGAAGTATCTTTAGTGTTAGAAATACAATGGTGACTATGTAATTCAGTGTGGGGCAAAAATATTTAAATTAAAAGAAATGCTCTATTGTGTGATCGGAAAATGGGAACAGACATGCTCCCTGTCATACCATCCCATCCTTCATGCCCAGGTGATAATCCTAAATTAAAATAATAAAAAAGAGTAACATACCACCAGTATGATTGCAATGCCCACAATCACCCCCACACTTATAATATCTACGCTTAACAGAGCCTCCAACATACAAATACACTTAAGCTCAATGTGTGTAATCTACTTAGTTTTTGACATCCACTTTCAAATCTTGAAAACTTAAACTTTTAGACTCTAGTCCCTAACTTTTACTGCAAAACTCCTTTCCAATAAGGAGTATTTATTTATTAATTTCTTCAGGCAAAGATTTGTCCAGTGCCCCTCATGAAGCACTTTCTTTTTATTATTGTAGACAAAAAGGACCTGCTAATTCTGGATTCTCTGAAAGAAATGCTTATCCCAGTCTCCAGGTCAGTGGAGATTTCCCTGCAAATCGGTTTTCGCTCAGAGGGTGAATAGATGTGTAGGACAGAGTAGTTTTCAAGGAAGGGAGAAGGTTGGGGGCTGACCTGGATCTGGTTAGAGACCAGGTCTGTCCATCCTGTTTAAGCCCTGGGGGGCAGGAAATGGGAAGCACATGGTCATATTTTGTTGAGTCCAGCAAGCTCACAACACAGGTGAATAACCATTTCATATACTCCAGACAAATGGCTATAATGGAAGATTTCACTGTCAAGATGTTAGAAACCAACAAAAGTTGGCAGTTAGCACCTGCTTTATAATGTAGAACTAAAAAGGAGGGTCCATTACAGTAGAAAGAGCCTAAAGACAACGAAGTATTCTTTTGCAGCACTGGACAAGGGCTCCGCCAGAGAAGCAGCCCTGAGCACCCCGTCTGGGCCGTGACTCAGCCTCCTCACCTGTGGCCAGTGCAGATGAAGGGCCTGACAGGGAAAGTGCACATGCTATCATCGTACCTCCAAAGGAGGGAATGCTTGGCAACATCCACAAAACTAATACATTCCCACTGTCACAATCAAGGAACACCCCAACCCTGCCCAGAGGTCTCTCTATGTACAGAGGCGTGGTGGGGGCTGTGGTCCAGAGTTGGTAATGGTCATCCTGCTTCACACACACAAGGAGAAAGTTGTCCCTGTTGGACTCGTCCAGTATGCCATCATCCTTCCTTATCCAGGAATCCTTACAGAAGCCTACAGCCCAGTCCAAGAGCTGTCCACAAGCGTCTACCAGAACTGTTTTCTGGAGGTGAAGCTCTGGGCTCCCCATGAGGCAAAATACTTCAATGTTCCACCATCCAAAGACGCATGGAGGCTGTCATGTTCATACTTCAGACTTCTTGCATCATCGAACAACCTGATGTGCTGACTGCTTACTTCATTACTGAGTGAAAAAGTTACTGTGGAGAGATGAGAGAATATGCCAGTCAAAATTAATATTAAAATAAAATGACCTATGAGAGAGGAGGGTTTATCTAGAGTCTCATTGGGTGAAAAGTCTTAAGGTTATTAGAAAGGTAGTTTTAACTGGAAAACATTGGATTCAAACGTTGCCAGGATATCTGCCAAGGAAATAGATTATTAGTTACCATGGAAAAAACTGCTTAAAAACTCAGAGATTATAAACAATAGGGAGGTCATGTCTACTTCTGGCTGGGTACTTTTTATTCCATCTAAAAGACTGGACAACAGGCATTGACCATCTCCAAGACCATGACAATATACCTTATCTCCACCTCCATTACTTCTGCTCAAGGGAAAAAAAAATACATTGTAGAATAGAGAATTGGTGATCATTCTTCCATTTCAGTTAAATTAGCAAGTGGACATTGAGGAAACAAAACCTAAGTATGGCTTCTTAAAAGTGATTTCCTTATAGGCTTTTTTCTGCTTTTGATCTGCAGTTCCAGCCTAAGGTCTAGTCTTCCACTTCCTGACCTGGTCACCCTCCAGGCTGAAGTTTATCATGGAGCTCTGTGGGGCCCATCCACCAACCATTTGCTTTCTTGTGGTTTCCATACTTTTTTGAGGCTTATATGTTTGTTCATATTATATCAATGGGAAAACATATCATACATTCAATTGCTAAGAAACTTTCTCTATGTAACTGCACTTAAACTCTGAAACTGGAATACCCTGGATTAATAAGCAGCTTTCAGTGAACAACCCACATGGTAGGTGATGATATTTTTAGGGATCCAGGAGCCATTTTGGAGTATGTCCGTTTCTTCATTATACAAATTATTCAAATTTATAAGTAATTGATGAGGCAAGAATCGCATCAAGCACCAGCCTGGGTATATTCTGTAGAGGGTTTTAGTGATTGCAGGCTGTTCTGCACAAGCTGAGACATGAAGAGGGAAAGACTGTCTACAGAAACCAACACTGAGGGACCCTACAGGGCAGACACATCGGTGGGGTGATACTCTGGAAGCGGCTGAGCCAGTCCATCAGCCCGGCCATAGGTCATTCAGGGAGTTCTGGGAGCAGAGGCTGAGGCACGTGCAGCTGTGCTGACTCACTCCTGTAAGAGGGAGATATGGTTCATCCTTCTGCTGCCCAGGGCTTCTTAAATACAGCCTTTAGGATAAGACAGCATCCTTCAGCTCAACTTTCTTCATCTAAATCCTTTTCCCACAAGCATGGGATAGGATCAGGCTATTCTTGGGAAATTTTTTTCTCATTTTTCTCATGGTCTGTTTTCACCCCCGTTTCCCAGAGGTACTTACCTTTCTCACCTAATGCCTGGAAATACTAGGCCTTGAGCTTCAACATGTTTATGATCTTGAAATTTAAATCAGTAAAAACTGGCCTTTTGGAAAAGTCTGCATTGGGCATGGCAACATATACCTCCCTCAGCCACAGGAGCAAAATATGCTATTAATTACTTCAATTCAAGTATAACAGGAAATCATATTCAACAAAACAGACACCGATATGTGCGTGTTAAGTGAAGTGAAATGAAGTTGCTCAGAATGTCCGACTCTTTGCGACCCCATGCTCATGTTAAGTTGCGTCCAATTCTGTGTGACCCTATGGATTGTAGCCCTCCAGGCTTCTCTGTCCATGGGATTCTCCAGGCAAGAATACTGGAGTGGGTTGCCATGCCCTCTTCCAGGGGATGTTCCCAACTCAGGGATCGAACCTGCATCTCTTGTGTCTCCTGCATTGGCAGGCGGGTTCTTTACCACTAGCGCCACCTGGGGAGCCCCATAGACACATATACACACAAGCAATGTAGTATTGTCTGGCACACTATGTGTTCCCTTTGTTAAATGCAGCTCGATCTCTTACACAGCCCTCACAGTGCCATCATCAGCATTGCAAGATCAGACTTACCATTTCAGTTTGTCTCCCAATTCCTGTCAAAAATAAAATAAGGAAACATAAGACTAGACTTCTTCATAAATAGCCAACCAGTATTTGGGTTGGGGAAAACTTCAGAAAAGTTCTTATCACTACCATGAGAAAACAGTCAGGACACCCATTGTCTTTTTTCTCCCCAAAGCAAATTGGCACAGCATGTTGAGATAATCCAAATTCTCGGTAAATTAAGAAATTTGGAGGGCAATGAAGAGAGAGAAGTACAAGGGTAGTGATTGGACAACCCTCAGCTCTCTGTAAATTGATGTTTCCTAGGGCTTGTCCTAAAAGTTTAATATGCCCCAAACTAAAGGCAACTCAAACCTGGGATATTCCAACAGGAGGTGAAAACTTATGAATGTGTCTAAAATTTCCCCCATTGCCCAACTGGAGATCAAAACATTGAATGGCAGTATAAACATTGTTCCCTTCTGGTTTTTACAGAATCAAATTACAAAAGGAGATTTTGAGAAGGGAGTATTCCCTGAGGAGTCTCCATCTTCACAATTCTGCAAAGCTTGCTCAATCATGATTTGCACGAGTTGCACTTTCTCTATAGTATTGCCCACTAGGAGAGACTCCCACCTTATAATGCAAGAGATGAAAAAATAGACCCCTGGTACCATCTAATGGGCATCAAAGCTGTGAGCTTCAGACAATACATTTTCAGTCCTTGGTCCTTACCTGGAGCAGCTCCACATTTGGTTTATAGGACATTTTTCTTGAATTCTTTCTATATTACTTTCAGATCTGTCTTCTTTCCAATCAGTTCCTTTTGTTTCTTTCTGATTTGCTTACAAATCTTTTGGCCTTCTTTTATAATAAACCCTTTGTAGTAATTTTCTCCCTCCTGAAGAATTAGAGTTACCATCTGATAATCATGTCTCCATATCCATTAACGTCAAACAGTTGGGAGAGGGGTTTCAACAGCATTTAATTTGCACTGACTCATTCTGTCTCCCAAGAAGCTATGCCCATCTTAAATTCATATCTTCCCTCTTCTCAGAAATCAAACTTTTCCCTCTTTCCTTCACTTATTTTTCATGGTTTTTGACTAGGTAAAGAGTCAAACCCACCCTTTTCTCAAATAACTTCCATCCATTTCATACAGATGTTTCTGAAACATCTGGAGAAAATCTTTTCATGGGTCATTTCTTTCATATGCCTCCTATCAAATCTATCAGACCCATGCAAGCAATTGAAATCTATGGGTAATTCATACATCATGTGCATTTTCCTGATTTCAATGTTAAGTAGTAAACTGATGCCTCATCTTAAACCTGCCAAACTCCATAGCCTGCCTTCTCTCTGGGCAGCTATGTTCCATTTTATCCTCAGGGTGGGTATCCTAAGGAACGATCTTCAGATTTTCATCTACTGCCTTCAAGGAGATGTTCATCCTCCCAGTCCTTTATTTCTGCCCTCCTTTTCTCTACAAACAGGTTCTGTAAGGTCACAGGCTCCTACCTACACTGTTTAGAAGGTCATTCATCCTCATTCCATTGCATATTCCTTCCCAGCATCGATGGATTCTCTCTCTCACTCTTTATCTGATTCTCTTTATTCCTTTCCCTCCTGAGGTTTGTCTTTAACATGTCACATTTTCTGCTTACTCTCTAGATAGTGAGCTGTCACTCTTCACCATGATACTCACACCCCTTAAATTGCTGTTCAGTTTCCTTTGTATCTACCTGAGCTCAGGTACTAATCAGATTGAAAATACCTGTGGTTCTCAATAACCTGTCCCTTACTTTCTAGAATGTACAACTTATACAGAAATCTGTGCCTGAAATAACCCATAAATTTTTAAACGCCCCCTTGATCTTCAGAATGAGAACTGATCTTAAACCTGAGAAGTTTCCCCTGAGATCCTGAATCCCGGGTGTGGGGTCGTCCACGTCCGGTCATGTCCTCCATCTCAGCACTTGTGCTGCATTCTTCTAATGGATCTTTTGCTGTAGTTCCTGATCCATTAGATTCCAAAAAGTCCAAGAGGCTTGGAATTGTAGGTTGAAATGGTACATGGGATATTATTCTAAATAGTGTTCGACCCATTCTCTGAATTTTTTAGCACATGATTATTTCACCTCAAACTATTAAGGGACAAGTTTCTAGCATGTCTACTTTATCTTTTTCAAAGAGAAATGCATTCTCCTATTTACCATCCAAGCGTCAGTTTTTTGCCATATTTTTTGAGGTTTCTTTCAACATCTTGTATCTTTTCCCATAAAGATCCCATTTGGTTTGCCAGCTTCTCCTGTAAAAGAATTGAATTTTAGCACCAGAAAAGACTGAGGTTTCAGACTCCAAATGAGGGAGTGTACTAGGGAATGTCAGATACAGGAACTGGAGGAAGACTAGCAAGGCCATAACAGATCACGACATTTCCTTGTTCTTCCTCACTAATGATCAATTTCAAGAATTTCAATTTCAAGAATTTCAATTCCGCACCACAGAACCACACCAAGGGAACCATCTGTCTAGGGAAAGGAACAAGGTTTTGTTGAAGATAGCTAATTTTCAGATACTGTGGCATCTTGTAACCAGAGTTTGATTCTAGTGATGCTTGTCCCCTGTTAATTCCAATGTACTGTGTATCTTCCTTCATTGTCCAGGGTTAGGAAACCAGGATCCAATGACAAAGACTTTTTACACTTGTAGATTTTGGAGTCAAAGACTCTTCTCAAAATGAAGGCTTTACAGAACCTTGAGCATAATAACGTGTCATCCAAATAATCACGGGGGCTTCCCGGTGGCTCAGCAGTAAAGAATCCACATGCCAATGCAGGAGATGTGGGTTCAACCCCTGGGTCAGGAAGATCCCCCGGAGAAGGAAATGGCAACCCACTCCAGTATTCTTGCCTGGGAAATGCCATGGACTGAGGAGCCTGGTGGGCTACAGTCCATGACATCACAAAGAGTCAGACATGACTTTACAACAAATTGACTTCATAACCAAGCCAGTGGATACAAGTTCCATAAAGGCAGGTGGGCTGTGGCATTTTCTTCACAACTTTATCACTGCTAACTAGATTTGTACTGGCACTCAGTAAAGAGAAGTTTCAGTCATCATCATGATCATAATATCCTTTTAGTCTCTTAGGTGTACCATCCCCAAGCTTCCTAAGTGCTCTCAGAGGCCATCACTCACCTAGGATTCCTCAGCAGCCTCTGTGAGTCTTGTGCTCCTGACCTTGAGAGCAGACCAAACAGAGCAAGCTCTTGTCAGCTTCACAGAAGATCGTCTTTGTCTGCTTGTGGGTCGCACACAGGTGTTCCTCACACTTCAGGAATTGCCTGAGGTTGGCTTTTCTGACAGTGGACACCAGAGTCTTCAGAAGAAAGCTGGTTTTGAGGTTTGTCTGTTCTGATCGTTGTCTGTATACAGGACAACTGGCAGGGACTTTGGCTTGTTCCCAGAAAAGACAAAGACAGGACCTACAGAAGCTGTGCCCACAGCCTATGGTGACTGGGTCTAGAAGGAAATTCAGGCAGACAAGGCAGGTGAGCTCCTTCTGGAACGCTTCTGGGATTTCTGAGTCCATTTTCCTGAGGGAAGAACATCAGGAGTTTATTCCTTTTTCCCCAAGACATAAAGGAACAAACAAATTAGACTCAGGGGATGACTCAACTGTGGAATTGTATTGGGAACAGAAGAGACTGGAGTTTGCTTTGACGAAAATGGAAAACTGAGACACAAAGAGAGCTCTCAAGAGCTGCAGGAAATTTTCTCGACTGCCAAACAAACACTATATACTTCCTGCCCCCTTTTCCTCTACCTAGAGGAGAACTTCAATTTTGTTGGGGTCTTATTTTCCTCTAAGTAGCATGAGCTTCAGGAGTTTGACTTAATTTCTAGCTCTTTGTTATGGGTCTTGATTGCCCTAAACAGTCAATCACAATACTTGTGCCAGTCATTGATTTAGCACGTGATACTTGACTAAATTTGTATTTTATTCTTTCCTGTGATTGTCAGTATTCCTGTGATTGAATGCCCTTTGTTTTATGTCAATCTAAATTCACATCCACAATCACTTTTTTTCTCTCCAAAACACTTTCTGAATACATTCAGAGTTAATGAAGATGAAACTGCTGTTGCTGCTGCTGAGTAATTTTGTCAAATAGGATCCTATGTAACAGAAACTACTGCATTGCAGGCAGATTCTTTACCTCTGAGCCACCAGGGAAGCCCTTCATGAATCGTAACATATACTAATTCCATATACTGATTGGTTGCCTTTGCCTTCCTGTTTAATCTGTATCATACTCATTAATCAAACCAAAACTGAAACCATAGGGTTATATCTTCCAAGTCTTTAAAACTATTATCAGACACCCCTTTCATCTTGTGGTAAGATGCAGTTTGCATGTAATGGTGATAATCAGCAGCAAAAACCAAATCATACTCTTTAAAACTGACTTTGCTAAAATATCGGATCCTTGTGTCTGTGCTAGTTAAGTACAGACATTCCTCAGACGTCCCAAGTGTCACTTTTCTGCCTGCTAAATTATTTCTTAGTTTCTTTAAAATTTCAGCCATAAAAACTCACATTTCTGAAGAGAAAACAGTTACTTCACTTTAAAATAATATTTTTCTCAAATTATTGCATTCCTTACCTACTTCAATAGAATACAGTAGTGGACAATATTATCTCTCCTGTGTATACAGGCACACTCCATTTTTAAAATAGACCATTTTAGGTATTACACATGGAGATAAATAGCTCTAAAAATTATTTTTAGGATCTATACCACTTTCTGAGTCCTTGTAATGCATAGGAATAACTAAGAGATGAATGAAATTAGAGAACTAAAATTAGTCACAATTAATTCCAACATGTATGCCATTTAGACAATATAGAGATACAATAATTTTACTAAGTTGTCACACACAGTTACTTCAATGAAGCAACCTCAATTTTCTGTTAAAATTAGTAAATTGTGTCCCCCCACCCCCTTCCTCAAGAGAGTCCCAGGAGCTGCTCTGTGGTGAACTGTGTACTTGCCTAAGGAGATGTAGAAACAGTTCATCCTGGAGAAGAATGTAAAGTTGGCTTAGGGATCAAGAGTTCCATTGTGGTCGTGATAGCTTTCCAAAGTCTCAAGATCCAGGTGAGCTCCAAACACACCCTCTGAGTACTGGAGGAAACTTTGTGTCCTGGAGTCTCCTTGTACTGAATCTCTGAACCCCGCCCATTTGTTCCAAATGATTGTATTTCATCAGTCTTCCAATGGGATTAATACAGATGATGAGATTCCCTGAAACAAGATAAAATTGCTTTAACACCTTGGCTTATCCTCATAAACATGTCTCTGCAAACATCCTCTCATCAAGAGTCGCTGACTGTACTACAAAATGAAAGTGAAAGTTCACAAACCCACCCTGAAATATACTGATATGTGACTTTCTGAATATTAATCATTTTTATTTTTAACTTACCAAAAAAGTTGGAAAGATTATTTTATCACTTAGAGAGTTTAGCTAAATGTCTTGGAAAACTTGGAAGTCTATTTCTTGAGGTTAGTTTAAATACGTTCTGTCGTGGAGGAGGAGCTTTATTTTATCACTTGATTGATTTCTGCATTTTAAAGGAACACTGTAATGTAAGAACTCCTGTGGTCACCACTCCAGAATGGAAATATCTCTTGCCCCTCACCCCCACACTCCAGATCAAGCCCCCCAGCTCCCTCCAGCAACAACAGCACAGGGGTTTCTGCCTGGTGCCCCCGCCCAGCTCATGTGGGACAGTAGAGGAAGGCCCCAGCTCAGACACACCTTCAGGCCAATGACATTAAAAGGTTGCTCTGGAACAAAACAGAAACATTAGTGACCACAGTGGGAAAATTAGGACAAAGACATATTTTGAAGCAATAACACATGATATCCTCACTTTTCTTTCCTGATATATTTCCCATTGGACAATAAGCTGGAGAATGCAGAATTTTGGGGAAGAGTGGGAATCAGGACCCTGCTTTTAACTCTTTCAAGACACTTGTACTATTTATATACATTTTAAGGAGTTGATGGCTTCCCAGGTGGCTCAGTGGTAAAGAACCCACCTGCAATGCAGGAGACACAGGAGACATGGATTTGGTACCTAGGTAGGGAAGATCCACTGGAGAAGGAAATGGCAACCCACTCCAGTATACTTGTGGGGAGAATTCCATGGACTGAGGAGTCTGGAGGGCTACAGCCCATAGGGTCACAAAGAGCTGGACTCAACTGAAATGACTGAATATGCATGCAGGCAAGGCGTCGATGCTCCTAAATGTTTATGAATGTGCATTTAAAAATGATCTTGAAGATTCATAGACTTAGAGAATGAACTTGTGGATGTCAGGGGGAAGAATGGGAGGAAGAGGGATAGTCTGGGAATTTGGGATGGAAAGGTACACACTGCTGTATTTAAAATGGATAACCAACAAGGACCTACTATATAGCACATGGAACCCTGCTTAATGATATGTGGCAGCCTGGATGGGAAGAGGGTTTGTGGGACAATGGATACATGTATATGTATGGCTGAGTCCCTTTGCTGTTCACTGGAGATGATCACGACATTGTTTGTTAATCGGCTATACTCCAATGCAAAATGAAAAGTTTTTTAAAAATGAAAATGATCTTGAATTGCAAAAGCACAACCACTGTCTTAGGGGGGCCCACAATTGTTATAAGCATCCCCAGGTCATTATTTTTCAATTCTTAACCAATTTCCCTAGCACTGTTCTTTGGTAAGTGAAGTATGGCAGTATAGGTTAATTTCTACAATAATATTTTGTGTTCCGAATTAGTCATAAAGTGTTTTTAGGAATGCTGACATAAAAGTGACTGTATATTATTTCTCTGTTTTTCTGTATTTACAAATTGCAGCAGTCACAAAAATCAGGGCACCAGACACAAGTGTACAGTTTCCTCTTTGGAAGACACGGGTGCTCTGGATCTCCTCAGTGGTAGAGTTTGATGACGGTGTTAGCCCACAGTTCTCAGAAGTGGATGACATTAGGCCTGTAAGTGCATGTTCAATGAAAAGTCTGCCCCTGCTGTGGGACGGGTGGGAATGAGGCTTAAGGGAGAGGGGATACATATATATATATATTATATGTGTGTGTGTGTGTGTGTGTGTGTGTATGTATATATCCTCCAATTAAAAATATACTTAAAAAACGCCAGCTGCTCAGACAGCAGCTAGGAAGATAAATTAGTGTAAGCTCTCTAGTTTAGAATCTGGCTGAGAGACTTGTGTCTGCAAACTCCCTTCACGATAGCCCTTGGATTAGTTTAGTGCTTGTGTGAATAATCAGAGACCGGGTGACCCTGTGGGCATGTTTCAACTTGGCTACGGCCTTCACTTCCCCTCTGTCATGTAGCCCTGCCAAGTTGGCATGTCACAAAGTCATTGTGAGTTTATATGCCAAAGAATTCACCAAATATAAAAATACCTCCTTGTTCCATTATAAGTTTATTATGAAGACCCACAGTGAGTAAGTGTACTAGGTAGATAGTCTGGAACTCAATACATTGATCATGTCTGATCATACACATTTCTGAATGCAAGAGAAAGAAACTAAAATTTTGCCCACTAATGTTACTGTTTGTGAACTTGACTGATTTCAGTGGATTTCTCTTTCGAACCTCTTAACATTCAGTATGATGAGTTGTTTTTCAGTATTTTTTGCTGTCATATGGAGTCAACTGCTTTAGAATATTAACTCGTTAAAAAATATACAAGAGATCACGGACTAAGTGCAAACTACTGTTGCTTACACAGTTTAATGTGTAGCGTATTTTGTTCAATGATATCCCACATATCAAAAATTTTGATTGATTTTCTATTTACTGATTTAGTCATTGTAAATGCTATGTAATACATTCTTTGGCCCATGTATCCTTGCTTGTTATAATTTCTGTTGGAAAGAATGCTAGAGAAGATGTTTCTAGGTCAAAAGATTTATATAATTCCTTGGAAAGCCCCAGAAGCCTCCGATGAGTGGATATCACAAGTTCCACCATGATTTGAACTATACACTAAGCACCATTCCTTTTATTTACTAACTTGATGTAAATAAGTATACCACTTCATTCCTGCACCTGTCTAGTTCATTTATGCAATTAAAGCACACTGCTTACTATGTAGATGAACCTTGAAAACATAAGTGAAAGTAACCAGATATAAATAGTCATAAATTGTGTGAACCCATTTAATTGAAGCTATATAATAGAAAAATTCATGAAAAATAAAACTGGATTAAGGGGGTGACAAGACACAGGAAGGGATATGGGGAGTAAATATGTGCATTGATTTCTTTTTGGAGTGATGTATATGTTCTGAAATTAGACAGTTCTTGTTTCACAAATTTTTGTATATTACTAAAAAACACTGAATTATGTACTTTAAATGGCATAATCGTTATGGTATATAACTTTTATGTTAATAGAACTATTATTTAAAAGAGAAACACAATTGATTATATTTAATGAAATACTCCATAATCAATTTTTATTAGAAGAAAATTTAATTAACAAACTTATACATTCAACATGGTCATGCCATTTTATATAAACATGCAGTCACTATGTTTCATTAAATTACAGTGTGCTCAGAGATAGTCAGGGATTATCCTGTGGTCTCACATGAGGTTTTGGAGAACACCTCAGAGGAGAAGTAAAAATAATGGTCACAGAATTTGACAATTCATGGAGACCTAAGACAAAGGAAAGGCTTCAGAGGGAAGGAAAAGGGGGAAGGAAGGAAACGGTATATGAGGGATCCTCTGCAAACATCATAGAAGCTCACAGTTCCATTGTCATAATCCAGAAACACCCCAATCCTACCCAGAGGCCTTTTCACGTACTGAATGTAGGGTGGGGTGTTGGTGAAGAGACTATAATGATTGTTCACCTTCTTGGAAAACAAAATACATGCTTCGTCAGAATAAATATTGATACTAGTATTGGTTATCAAGATATCTTTGCAGATGCCCAGAATCCAGCTGGAGGAGTGCGTCACATCCAGCTCCCAGTAATGCCTCCCGGAGGCGAAGGCCCGAGTTCCCCAGGACACGACACTCTCCACAATCTGAGGCTGTCTGGACGTGCCGTGGTGCTCATCTCTGAACATCACACTTGCATCATTGCCATCCTCAGAAAGGCTCATGTGGTGAATGGTCGTTGTCTGACTCAGAATGTTATCCACTGCAGAAAGAGCAGAAATCAGGTTAGCGAGTGGGATTTCCATGTCTCTGAGAGGCAGAAGGCAGAGGTTCCCTACCCACTGAGATTTTTTTTCATTTTCCCTCCTCCAAGAAAACCCAAAACAAAGACAGCAAAGTGAGTTCAGACTGCCCTTCTCCGAAGAGGAAGAGTTACTACTATATATACGGCATATTGAAACACCTTAAATCATATCAAAGAAGAAAAAGACAGATATATCATGAACTGCATGATGTCTGATTTAATCTGTCTCTTGATGATCACTCTGAAAACTGAATATTCTGTTTCTTTATAACCATATGAGCAATGTGATTGCTCTCCTTTGCTCTATGTCAAATGTAACTAAATATATGTATATGACTTTGCATTTTCATTAAACTGTAGGTTGTAAAGTACAGGCTTGATATTTGCAATCCAAATATACAGGCAGAAAAGATACAACAACTTGGGAAAGTCATATAGTATCATAATTTCAGATAAAAATAAAATAACATTAAAAGGAGGCTCCTTCCCAGGAAGCTCTAATGAAGCAGAGTCCTGATCACCACAGGGCTGACTCTTACCTCTGAAGTTGTTCAGCATGTCTAGGATTCCAGTGACAGGCAAGCAAGTGAGCTCTGGGTTCACTGGCTGAGGCTTCTGCATCTCTGCCAAGTCAATCCTGTAACAAATGACATAGATATAAGTCAAGGCCAAAGGCTAATCATATGACCATTATGTAAAAAGAAGTTTTTAACCAAGGACATTTTGTTAGAAATCTGTTTTTGGTTAATTGCATATACAATATATTCTACACAGTTTGGAATATAAAAACATTACCAGATTCTTTTCCTAAATATCAGATCAGATCAGTCGCTCAGTCGTGTCCGACTCTTTGCGACCCTATGAATCTCAGCACGCCAGGCCTCCTTGTCCATCACCATCTCCTGGAGTTCATTGAGACTCACGTCCATCGAGTCAGTGATGCCATCCAACCATCTCATCCTCTGTTGTCCCCTTCTCCTCCTGCCCCCAATCCCTCCCAGCATCAGAGTCTTTTCCAATGAGTCAATTCTTCGCATGAGGTGGCCAAAGTCCTGGAGTTTCAGCTTTAGTATCATTCCTTCCAAAGAAATCCCAGGGCTGATCTCCTTCAGAATGGACTGGTTGGATCTCCTTGCAGTCCCAAGGGACTCTCAAGAGTCTTCTCCAACACCACAGTTCAAAAGCATCAATTCTTCGGCGCTCAGCCTTCTTCACAGTCCAAACCTCACATCCATACATGACCACAGGAAAAACCATAGCCTTGACTAGATGAATCTTTGTTGGCAAAGTAATGTCTCTGCTTTTGAATATGTTATCTAGGTTGGTCAAAACTTTCCTTCCAAGGAGTAAGCATCTTTTAATTTCATGGCTGCAGTCACCATCTGTAGTGATTTTGGAGCCCCCCCAAATAAAGTCTGACACTGTTTCCACTGTTTCCCCATTTATTTCCCATGAAGTGGTGGGACCAGATGCCATGATTTTCGTTTTCTGAATGTTGAGCTTTAAGCCCACTTTTTCACTCTCCACTTTCACTTTCATCAAGAGGCTTTTTAGTTCCTCTTCACTTTCTGCCATAAGGGTGGGTCATCTGCATATCTGAGGTTATTGATATTTCTCCTGGCAATCTTGATCCAGTTTGTGTTTCTTCCAGTCCAGCGTTTCTCATGATGTACTCTGCATATAAGTTAAATAAACAGGGTGACAATATACAGCCTTGATGAACTCCTTTTCCTATTTGGAACCCGTCTGTTGTTCCATGTCCAGTTCTAACTGTTGCTTTCTGACCTGCATACAAATTTCTCAAGAGGCAGATCAAGTGGTCTGGTATTCCCACCTCTTTCAGAATTTTCCACAGTTTATTGTGATCCACACAGTCAAAGGCTTTGGCATAGTCAATAAAGCAGAAATAGATGTTATTCTGGAACTCTCTTGCTTTTTCCATGATCCAGCAGATGCTGGCAATTTGATCTCTGCTTCCTCTGCCTTTTCTAAAACCAGCTTCAACATCTGGAAGTTCACGGTTCACATATTGCTGAAGCCTGGCTTGGAGAAATTTGAGCATTACTTTACTAGCATGTGAGATGAGTGCAATTGTGTGGTAGTTTGAGCACTCTTTGGCAATGCCTTTCTTTGGGATTGGAATGAAAACTGACCTTTTCCAGTCCTGTAGCCACTGCTGAGTTTTCCAAATTTGCTGGCATATTGAGTGCAGCACTTTCACAGCATCATCTTTCAGGATTTGGAATAGCTCAACTGGAATTCCATCACTTCCACTAGCTTTGTTTGTAGTGATGCTTTCTAAGGCCCACTTGACTTCACATTCCAGGATGTCTGGCTCTAGGTCAGTGATCACACCATCATGATTATCTGGGTCGTGAAGATCTTTTTTGTACAGTTCTTCTATGTATTCTTGCCATCTCTTCTTAATATCTTCTGCTTCTGTTAGGTCCATACCATTTCTATCCTTTATCGAGCTCATCTTTGCATGAAATGTTCCTTTAGTAGCTCTGATTTTCTTGAAGAGATCTCTAGTCTTTCCCATTCTGTTGTTTTCCTTTATTTCTTTGCATTGATCGCTGAAGAAGGCTTTCTTATCTCTTCTTGCTATTCTTTGGAAGTCTGCATTCAGATGTTTATATCTTTCCTTTTCTCCTTTGCTTTTCACTTCTCTTCTTTTCACAGCTATTTGTAAGGCCTCCCCAGACAGCCATTTTGCTTTTTTGCATTTCTTTTCTATGGGAATGGTCTTGATCCCTGTCTCCTGTACAGTGTCACGAACCTCATTCCATAGTTCATCAGGCACTCTATCTATCAGATCTAGGCCCTTAAATCTATTTCTCACTTCCACTGTATAATCATAAGGGATTTGATTTAGGTTATACCTGAATGGTCTAGTGGTTTTCCCTACTTTCTTCAATTTCAGTCTGAATTTGGCAATAAGGAGTTCATGATCTGAGCCACAGTCAGCTCCTGGTCTTGTTTTTGTTGACTGTATAGAGCTTCTCCATCTTTGGCTGCAAAGAATATAATCAATCTGATTTCGGTGTTGACCATCTGGTGATGTCCATGTATAGAGTCTTCTCTTGTGTTGTTGGAAGAGGGTGTTTGTTATGACCAGTGCATTTTCTTGGCAAAACTCTATTAGTCTTTGCCCTTCTTCATTCCGTATTCCAAGGCCAAATTTGCCTGTTACTCCAGGTGTTTCTTGACTTCCTACTTTTGCATTCCAGTCCCCTATAATGAAAAGGACATCTGTTTTGGGTGTTAATTCTAAAAGGTCTTGTAGGTCTTCATAGAACCATTCAACTTCAGCTTCTTCAGCATTACTGGTTGGGGCATAGACTTGGATTACTGTGATATTGAATGGTTTGTCTTGGAAACGAACAGAGATCATTCTGTCGTTTTTGAGATTGCATCTAAGTACTGCATTTTGGACTCTTTTGCTGACCATGATGGCCATTCCATTTCTTCTGAGGGATTCCTGCCCGCAGTAGTAGATATAATGGTCATTTGAGTTAAATTTACCCGTTTCAGTCCATTTCAGTTCACGGATTCCTAGAATGTCAACATTCACTCTTGCCATCTCTTGTTTGACCACTTCCAGGACCCTGACATTCCAGGTTCCTATGCAATATTGCTCTTTACAGCATCAGACCTTGCTTATATCACCAGTCACATCCACTCAACTTCCCCATTGTTTTCAGATATTATTCCAGTTTTCAACTCATTGAACCTCATTCCCTTCCTCTGTTCCATATGGGTAATGCAAAGATACTGGGCATTTTACAGACAGAAAGTTCAGGCTAAGCCTTTGAGACTTCAGTCAGTATGTAGTCATCAAGGATACATTCAGTGTCTACAAGGAAGAGTCCATCAAGCCAGACCTGCTTGCTCTTGTCAGCCCAGCAAGGGATCCAATTCCAACCTGGTTATTTTGGTCCAAAAAGTCTACCTTCTCAGTGGGCAGCGGAAAGCCACTCCCTCTGAGGTTCTGCCTACAAGGGACCTTGCAATGATGGAACAAGCTGAGTCCCTGCTACTCCTCAAAACAAAAGGACAGTTCTGCTCTCATTCTTAGGGAATTTGCCTCTTTCAGGCCTTTTCCACTTTCCAACTCATTAGCATAGGTGCTTCCTCTGTGATATCTTAGAAAATCCCTTCACTAAGCTTAACGTGGTGAGGTTGGAGAGGATGGGGTGAGTGGGTAAAATAAAGCCCAGAATGTCAGAATGTTTTCAGGTATATTGGATTTCAGCCAAATGAGAAGGAAACTTCTGAGGCCAAGGATTGAAATTCTTTTGAAATAAAATAGAAAATAGCCATAAAGACAATATTGGTCATCTGTATATGAGGGTGCTGCACCTATGGATGTACATGTGGATGCAATTTATAAATTCTCAGTTATTTGTTTATGTACTTGTTTATTTACACATTTATTTATTTCATGGGAGGTACTTCTTGGACCAACTATTTTAAATATATTTTAAAAACAGCAGTGTATATATGTCAACCCCAGATTCCCAGCCTATCCATTTCCCCCATCCTTACTCCTGGTTCTGAATGGAAAATATTCAGAAAAAAAATTCCAGAAAGTAAAACTTGAAAATGCCACATACTAGGGAACTATTTACAATGCGTTTAATTTACATTTTATGTGTTAGTTGTTATAAGTCATCTAGAGATGACAAAGTGTATGGCAATATGCTTGTAAGTTAACTGCAAATACTAAGGCATTTTGTATAAGGAATCCTGCATCCTGGAGTTTAAATACTGAGGAGGACTTGAAAACAATCTCCCATGGTACCGTGCGTCTACTTCATCAGAAAGATAACAACTTTTCCAGAAAAAGAACTTTAGTGTATACTCACATTTCCAATACATTTGCCAAGACCTGCAAAGAAAAACAAAGATCATGTTAATCATGAGACTTTTGTCGTTTTGCATCTTCTTCTCTATTCTTTATTCGGTGTTATTGTTTTTTACATTATCTTCTAAGGAATACTCAGAAGGCATCCTAGTAACATAGCCTAAGCTAAAACATGGGAGGCTTCCTCAGGGCACATTATGAAAGGAAGGAGGACAGAAGAGTCTGCGTAATGATGCAGCAACATCTAGGATTCCAGTATCGCCCGCTGCCAGTGCTGTTCTCAAGGACAGAGCTCCCCATTTAACAAAGCAATAGCAAAAACAGGGAACCGTATTTAACTTAGAGTGAAATTGATGACTGGTTGTAACAATCTTGCCTAGAGAACAGGTGGAACTTCAGTGTCTCTGGAAAATTTGGGATAACAGGGAGTGACAAAGCTTTAGGGGAACACATACTGAGATTTACTCCAAGAAAGTTAACTTTCCGCTGGTCACAGAATTTTGCTGATTTTAGATCATCTGTCTGGATAGTACTCCTGATCACACTGAAAAAATATAGTCCTATTTTAGCTAAGACATGGACAAAAATCTTTCAAAGATTACCAGAATATTTTGAACTAGGGGACTGGACTAATACAATAATGGGGGTCAAGGAGCACCATCCCTCAGCTGAGAGTATCGGTTTAAACAGTGAACATTCCAGCGTCACAGCAACTCATCTAAAAGAGTGTTTCTCTCTCTGAGGACTAACCCTCCTTTCTCACCTGGAGCAGCTCCCTGTCCGGCTTGCAGCACATCCCAGTCAGCTCTCTGTACATTTCTTTCAGACTTGCTCTGTACTGAGTCATTCTGAACACACTCTCCTCGAGTTGTTCACACATCTCCTTGGCTTCTCGCTCCAGGGCCTCCAGATGCAGTTGCTCCTCCTCCCGGAGAAACAGAAGCATCCTCTGATATTCAGCTGTAATCATCTCCTTCCTTAAGGCCACGTAGTCCTGTGGGGATAGTGGATTCAAAGTATTGCTTATGCTCACATTCAAAAGAAAACTTCCAATATTATTTCCTTGATGTCATCAAGAATGTTCTAGACAAACTGTCGGCCTCAAGTATTTTCCTGTCCAAGGTTTCTCTGAGTTCCTAGTCTCTGGCCCTGTTTGATTCAAGCCATCTGAGGGGTCCCAAGCTCTCCCCTTAGAAGGATTCTTCAAGGTTATTACTCTATCAATTATTTCCTCTTTAATTTGGATCATGTTTTTCTCTTGTTCCTTGCCCTGATTTTTCTAAATATTCTTTAATGTGGTAAACCCCATTTTGTATAGTTTTACAAGATGTTCTCTTTTCCCTCTAGGTACTTCTATATTCTTCCCCTCTACTACAGAGTAACACTTAGGACAGTGTTGTCTTATACTTCATTTCTGAATTTTAATCAAATCCTCAAAATTTTGCCTAGGAACACTTTTCATGCCAAGGTTTTCCCATGTACTAGCATTCCTTGAACTAGCCTGTATTGGCCCGTTTCAATTGTGACCACTGATAGGTCGTTTGAAATCACGCCTTTTCAAGGGAAGAGATCAATATCCTTTAATGGAAATGTAAATAGACCTAAAAGCTAGAATTATATCACTATCTATAGAAATAAATAGGAGCGTTTTTATTCTTACCTTAAATGACCAAGTTTTTTTAGCTTCCTGGTTCAGAAGGATTTGCATTTCTTCTCTGATTTTCCATAAAGAGCCCATTCTCTTTAGAAGTTTCTCCTGCAAAATACCCAGGGGATTTAGACACAGAAGATGACACTGTAAATTTCATCCCCTTATTCCTGAACAAAGGCAGTTGTTGGTTACACAGAAACCTTGAGTTAGAATGCTGTGGTCAGATTTTCCCACATTAATCTGCATCTAACACCAAGATGATGGTGACAAAAGTGTATGCCACACAACTGGGGAAATGTTACAGATCATGAAATCCAGTCCCTAAGAAACTGAGACTCACGTATTTATATAGCTTGATTAGGAAAGCCTCAAGTTCCCATCAGAAGCCTGTGTCCCTGGCACCACCCGCCCCGGGATGCTGCATTTCCACACGTGTGGACAATTGGGCAACAACACTGAGAGGACACATTATATGTGAGGATCCACATTCAGAAATCCCACCTCCACTATCTCCACCCCCATCACCATCACAGCATCCTCATCTTCCTCTCTGACTTAGGAGTCTCTAGATCCCGAACTGCTCTAGAGGCATCACCTACCCGGGACTCCTCAGCAGCCCTGTGTATCGGACTGTGGCTGTGAGCTGTGTGCTCGGGGCGTTCAGAGCAGGGCCCACAGAGCAGGGTCTGGTCAGCCTCACAGAAGAAGCCTTTGGCTTCCTGGTGTGTCACACAGATCTGCTCCTCAGAGCTGTGGTCGTGGTCAGCTCTGGCCTGTCTGGCAAGGGAAACCAGCCTCTTGAGGACAATATTGGTTTTGAAATCGGGCGTCTCTGCTATTCCCCTGCACTCCGGACACCTCCTTGGAGTCTGGCCTTCTTCCCAGCAAAGGCTCAGACAGGGACGGCAGAAGCTGTGCCCACAGTCTATGGTGATGGGGTCCAGGAAGCAGTTCATGCAGACGGAGCAGGTGAGTTCACTCTGGAAGACCTGCAGTGTGTCTGAATCCATGTTTCTGAAAATTAAAGATAGAAATAGAAATGATAAGAGAGGAAGTCTTTCTTCTGCCCTGATCAGGGAAAATAAAGCCTTTGGCACAGTCCTGTCTTGAACTCTGTCTAATTTCCGTATTTGCTAAACCCCAACACAAACCTGCATGCTGAGTCGCTCAGTCATGTCCAACTCTTTGTGACCTTATGGACTGTAACCCACCAGGCTCTGTTCATGGGATTCTCAAGGTAAAAATACTGGAGTAGGTTGCTGTGCCCACCTCCAGGGGATGTTTGCTACCATGGATTGAACCCATGTCTCTTAAGTGTCCTGGATTGCCAGGTGGGTTCTTTACCAATATTGCACCTGGACTTCCCCAATGGCTCAGTGGGTAAAGAATCTGCCTACAATTTAGGAGAAATGGGAAATGTGGGTTGGAGGCCTGGGTTGGAAAGATGCCTTGGAGAAGGAAATGGCAACTGGTCCTAGTACTCTTGCTTAGGAATTCCTGTGGGCAGTGGAGCCTGGTGGGCTACAGTCCATGGGGTTGCAAAGAGTTGGACATGACTGAATGACTAAGCAGAAACACAGTACAAACCTGGAAATGGTGACTACAGACAGGTTGTATTCCTGCTATAATAAAAAGGATGCAATTAGATAAGAGAGTCACTTGCAACTGTTTTCTTTTTTTTTTGTTTAAAGTTAACCTGAAGATAAATATTAGGATGACTCCAGAGTAATTTTTGTCAGCTGATTTGTACAAAAGCATATATATAATCTCAATCTGTCTCTCTCTCTCCATTTCCCCTACTTAAAACCCATACTTTGTCTCTTTGCTAATGTTCTCTATGCCTTCTGCCTTTGAAGTGACATATATGCTTTTCTAAAGCCAAATAAAATTGTTTATGAATAATTTAAACTTAATATAATTAATGTTTTTTTTTAACTTTGACATTCTGAAGCTGTAAACTGGTCAGTGTTTACTTATAACTTAAACTAACAAAACTATTCCTTTTAAGACAAAAAGAAAAAATAAATATGTCATTGCTAGTTCAGGAAGACAATTTTTCCTGGAGTCATTTCAGATAATCAGAGTATGTCGTATTTTGAACTGGTGAATGTTCCCACTATAACAATAATCTGTAAAAAAAGAATCAATTGTTTAGTAAAGAAAGTGATGGGGAAACAGTGTCAGACTTTGTTTTTTGGGGCTCCAAAATCACTGCAGATGGTGACTGCAACCATGAAATTAAAAGATGCTTACTCCTTGGAAGGAAAGTTATGACCAACCTAGATAGCATGTTCAAAAGCAGAGACATTACTTTGCCAACAAAGGTCCGTCTAGTCAAGGCTGTGGTTTTTCCTGTGGTCATGTATGGATGCGAGAGTTGGACTGTGAAGAAAGCTGAGCGATGAAGAATTGATGCTTTTGAACTGTGGTGTTGGAGAAGACTTGAGAGTCCCTTGGACTGTAAGGAGATCCAACCAGTCCATTCTGAAGGAGATCAGCCCTGGGGTTTCTTTGGAAGGAATGATGCTAAAGCTGAAACTCCAGTACTTTGGCCACCTCATGCGAAGAGTTGACTCATTGGAAAAGACTCTGATGCTGGGAGAGATTGGGGGCAAGAAGAGAAGGGGACGACAGAGGATGAGATGGCTGGATGACATCACTGACTCAATGGACGTGAGTCTGAGTGAACTCCGGGAGTTGGTGATGGACAGGGAGGCCTGGCGTGCTGCGATTCATGGGGTCAGAAAGAGTCAGACAGGACTGACTCGGCAACTGAACTGAACTGCAAGAAAGTGAAAGTGAAATCGCTTAGTTGTGTTCAACTCTATGCTACCCCATGGACTGTAGCCTACCAGGCTCCTCCATCCACGGGATTTTCCAGGCCAAGAATACTGGAATGGGTTGCCATTTCCTTCTCCAGGAGATCTTCCCAACCCAGGGATTGAACCCGGGTCTCCCAAATTGCAGGCAGACACTTTACCGTCTGAATCACCAGGGAGGTTCCAATTTGACTATACATTGTTTACTAAAACCATAGAAATAAGTTTGAATATACACAAGGATTTCCGCTCTACACTGGAAATTCCAAATATCTGGTTAATGGAAGCAACATCAGATTTTTTGTTTTTTGATGTTTCCCTCTGCCCATTCCACTTCTTTGGAGTCCCTACTGGTTGATTGGATCTATTTTGAACACTTTTCACTTCTGGACTGCAAAGTGATGTCTTTAAAATGATAGCAACTGTGACCATTTCAAGAAGGTTTTCTGATTAATTTAACCATTTAACTCATATTCATCCTTTAAAGACTATGAAATGTATTCATTATGTTGAACATTTTAGGAGTACTATGTGTTTTATAAATACTTACGTATTTATAAATATGTGCATCAAATGAGGAGATAGCTGATGAACAGGGAGAAAGTATAAGGAAGCCATGTGTAGAGTGGGCTAGAAACTGACCAAGAATTCTTTACGAATAAAATCATTTTTATGCTAATGACACTGGGAATCATGATAGCATTAAAATAATAGAAGAACTAAATGGGCTTCCACTTTGGCTCTGTGATAAAGAATCAGCTTGCCATTAGATTAACTCCTTTTATATGGATTAACTCTTTTAATCGTCTAAACAATATTCACTAATTTTCTATTTTTACCCACATTTTATAAGGAAATTACTTGGCATAGTATAGATAAAAGACATTACTTGTTTGCAAATCCCAGAGGGAATAAATGCTTGATGCATTGCATACATACAGATATTATTGATAGTAAAAAAAAAATTCCATTTCTGTCCATAATCACCATTAGAGTTTCATTCCTAAGTGAATATAGCTGAATTTCATTTACTTTGATTAGAACTCACCACTGGGTACAGTTGATGAAATGTTCTACTCCTATGCTGTAAGTAATTCTGCACGATTCAGTTCAGCTTTAGGTGTTCACCTCTGCCTGGCAGAAACTTCCCGAAGTCTCCACAACGCAGCCAACTCCAGTCTAGACAGCTCTGGACTCTGGAGAAAAGTGAGTGTGGATCTTCAAGGATGCTATATATAGTCTTTGAAGACCACGCCCATCTCTTCCAAGTGATAGTGTTATCAGCTCTGTGAAAAGGTATAGGTGCACATGATTAGATTTTCCCAGGGTTGAAAACACTTTCAGATGCCAATGATTGAAGTCCTTTGAGACCTACTTAATCCAATTGTCACAATCCAGTCTCTGTTAAAAAGTCACATTTTGAATTTATAGTTGTAATCCATGAAGTTGCTGTTTGGACAATAAATAAACTCCCCAGATGTGAATATCTCCATTTAATGAACTGCATCATAGTTCTAATTTCAGATGACCAGTATATCTATTACTTTGGGCAAGAATCCCTTAGAAGAAATGGAGTAGCTCTCATGGTCAACAAGAGTCTGAAATGCATTTCAGTTCAGTTCAGTGGCTCAGTTATGTCTAACTCTTTGTTAGTCCACCCCATGAACTGTTGCATGCCATGATTCCCTGTCGATACCAACTCTGGGAACTTGCTCAAACTCATGTCCATCGAGTCAGTGATGCCATCCAAACAGCTCATCCTCTGTCCTCCCCTTCTCTTCTTGCCTTCAATCTTTCCCAGCATCAGGGTCTTTTCCAATGAGTCATTTCTTTGCATCAGGTGGCCAAAGTATTGGAGTTTCAGTTTCAGCGTCAGTCCTTCCAATGACTATTCAGGACTGATATTCTTTAGGATGGACTGGTTGGATCTCCTTGCAGTCCAAGGGGCTTTCAAAAATCTTCTGCAACACCATAGTTCAAAAGCATAAATTCTTTGGCACTTAGCTTTCTTTATGGTCCAACTCTCACATCGATACCTGACTACTGAAAAAACCATAGCTTTGACTAGACAGATTTTGTCAGCAAAGTAATGTCTCTGCTTTTTTTTTTTTTAATTTTATTTTATTTTTAAACTTTACATAATTATATTAGTTTTGCCAAATATCAAAATGAATCCGCCACAGATATACATGTGTTCCCCTGTCTGCTACTGCTACTGCTAAGTCACTTCAGTCGTGTCTGACTCTGTGCGACCCCATAGATGGCAGCCCACCAGGCTCCCCCGTCCCTGGGATTCTCCAGGCAAGAATACTGGAGTGGGTTGCCATTTCCTTCTCCAATGCATCAAAGTGAAAAGTGAAAGTGAAGTCACTCAGTCATGTCCGACTCTTAGCGACCCCATGGACTGCAACCTACCAGGCTCCTCCACCCATGGGATTTTCCAGGCAAGAATACTGGAGTGGGGTGCCATTGCCTTCTCCAATATGCTGTCTAGGTTGGTCATAACTTCTTCCAAGGAGCAAGCGTCTTTAATTTCATGGCTGCAGTCACCATCTGCAGTGATTTTGGAGCCCTGCAAAATAAAGTCTCTCACTGTTTCCATTGTTCCCCCATCTATCTGCCATTAAGTGATGGGACCAGATGCCATGATCTTAGTATTTTGCATGTTGAGTTTTAAGCCAGCTTTTTCACTCTCCTCTTTCACTTTCATCAAGAGGCTCGTAAGTTCCTTTAGTACTTGGGTGCAATCACAAAAATGACAAAATGATTTCAGTTTGTTTCCAAGGCAAATGATTCAGCACTACAGAAATCCAAGTCTGTGCTCCAACCACTGATGTGGAAAAAACTGAAGTTGACCAATTCTATGAAGACCTACAGCACCTTCTAGAACTAATGTTAAAAGAAAGATGTCTTTTTAATCATAATATATTGGATTGCAAACGTATGAAGTCAAGAGAAACCTGGACTATCAGTCAAGTTTGGCCTTGAAGTATGAAATGAAGCAGGGCAAAGGCTAACAGAGTTTTGTCAAGAGACTAAACTGGTCATAGCAAACACCCTTGCCAAAAGCCCAAGAGATGACTCTATGCATGGACATCACCATACATAGAGTGCATTTTGATCAATACCAAAATCAGATTGATTATTATTATTATTATTATTTTGCAGCCAAAGGTGGAGAATCTCTATACAGTCAGTAAAAACAAGATGTGGAGTTGACTATGGCTCACATTTTGAGTTCTTATTGCAAAATTCAGCCTTAAATTGAAGAAAGTAGGGAAAACCTCTAGGACCTTCAGATATGAGCTAAATCAAATCCCTTATGATCATACACTGAAAGTCATAAATAGACTCAATGTATTAGATTTGACAGACAGAATGCCTGAAGAACTATGGAGGAAAGTTAGTAACATAGTACAGGAGACAGCGACCAAAACCATCCCAAAGAAAAAGTAAATGCAAGAAAGCAAAGTGGTTGTCTGAGGAGGTTTAACAAATAGCTGAGGAAAGAAGAAAAATCAAAGCAAGGGTGAAAAGGAAAGATATGTTCAACTGAACACAGAGTTCCAAGGCTAGCAAGGAGAAATAAGAAGGCCTTCTTAAATGAACAATGCAAAAAATAGAGGTAGACAAGGGAATGGAAAGACTTGAGATCTCTTCAAAAAATTGGAGATATCAAGGACTGTTT
The DNA here is from genome assembly GCF_002263795.3 of Bos taurus. NCBI lineage: Eukaryota > Metazoa > Chordata > Mammalia > Artiodactyla > Bovidae > Bos > Bos taurus. The sequence continues at coordinate 5,261,069 of NC_037356.1, forward strand.
CATGCAAGGGTAGGAATGATAAACAACAGAAACATTAAGGACTGAACAGAAACAGAAGGGATTAAGAAGACATGGCAAGAATACAGAGAAGAACTATTCAAGAAGGTTCTTAATGACCTGGATAGCCATGATGCTGAGGTCACTAACCTAGGGCCAAAGATCATGGAATATGAAGTAAAGTTGGTCTTAGAAAGTATTACAACAAACAAAGCTAGGGGAGGTGATGGAATTCCAGCTGAGCTATTTAATTCCTAAAGGATGATGTCATTAAACTGTTGCACTCCATATTTCATCAAATTTGGAAAGCTCAGTAGTGGCTACAGGACTGGAAAAGATCACTTTTCATTCCAGTGAAGGGCAATGGTAAAGAATGTTCAACTACCCTATAATTGCCCTCATTTTACATCCTAGCAAGTTTATGCTCAAAATCCTTCATGTTAGACTTCAGCAGTACATGGACCAAAAACTTCCAGATGTACAAGCTAGATTTCAAAGAGGCAGAGGAACCCAATTTCCAATTGCCAACATTTGTTGGATCATGGAGAAAGCAAAGGAATTCTAGAAAAACATCCACTTGTGCTTCACTGACTACACTAAAGCTTTGACTGTGTGGATCACAACAAGTCGTGGACGATTCTTAATGAGCTTGGAGTACGAGACCACCTTACTTGTCTCCTGAGACACCTGCTGTGTGCATCAAGAAGGAAGAGTTAGAACCAGACATGGAACAGCAGACTAGTTCCAAATTGGGAAAGGAGTACGGCAAGGCTGTACTTTGTCACCACGGTTATTTAACTTGTATTCAGTAAATGTGTGTGTGTGCTCAGTCTCTTCAGCCATGTCTGGACTGAAGTCCACCAGGCTCTTCTGTCCATTGGATTCTCTGCCCGCCACAGATGTGACGGAGCTCCCAGGAGTCTGTGACTCCCCGTTTCTCTGTGAGTGATCTCGTCCCTCAGGACTCCTGCAGTGAACTGCGGAGGGGAAGATATGATTGACTGGATGTAGAGAAGTTTCCTTTAGCAACATTGTCAAGCTTCTGACATCTTTCTCCCTTCTCTCTGAAGTGAGGAGTTGGCCCTTACTTATTTTCGAAATGGAGATGGGCATGTGGGCAGTAACAATTCTATATGTATTTTCTTACTTTTAGCTGTCAATGAGATTTTCTTATCTCAGTCATTAGAAATTAAAAATTTAAAACTTTTTGATCTGCATTGCTGCAGCTGCTGCTAAGTTGCTTTGGTCTTGTTCAACTCTGTGCATTAGCTTTTCCTTAAAACCAGCCTCCTGTGACTCAGTGGCAGTAATTTTCTTGGCCACATTTAAATTTCTCTGATTTCTATTCCAACCCATTCCTCATGCTCCTTGTTGTAAGGGAATCATGCTTTTTTGCCATACATTTCATTTATTTGTACTATGCTATGCATTTGTCCATGATCTGGGTGAGTATCTTAGTGCAGAGATTACTAAACTATTTGGGAATTCATGTACCATTATGGGACTGCTTTTATAATTTTAGTTTATTTTAAAATGTGTTTAAAGCTACTGCCATCTCATTAAACTTTTCTAAATATTTTTGGCTAGCTTCATTTTTGGTTCTCACGGACAATCGATTAGTATCACACAAGTGCATGCGTGCATGCTGAGTCATATCTGAGTCTTTGTGACCCCATGGACTGTAGCCTGTCTGGCTCTTCTGTCCATGGGATTCTCCAGGCAAGAGTACAGTAGGTTGCCATTTCCTCCTCCAAGGGATCTTCCCAGCCCAGAGATCAAACCTGGGGTATCTTGCATTGGCAGGCAGTTGGACTTCCCCGGTGGCTCAGATGGTAAAGCGTCTGTCTACAATGCAGGAGACCTGGGTTCGATCCCTAGGTGGGGAAGATTCCCTGGAGAAGGAAATGGCAACCCACTCCAGTACTCTTGCCTAGAAAATCCCATGGATGGAGGAGCCTGGTGCAGGCTACTGCCCATGAGGTCGCAAAGAGTCAGACACGACTGAGCAACTTCACTTTCACTTTTTCACTTTCTTTACCACATGAAGTTGTGCTCCTATATATGAAAAGAGTAGTTTTGAGGGTTCATCTTACTCCTTGATGCCTTAGTGAAATACTTTATTCTTTATAAATATACAGGTTGGGCACCTACTACATAGCACATGGAACTCTGCTCAATTGTTACATGGCTGACTGAGTGGGAGGGAGGTTTGGAGGAGAATGGATGCATACATATGCATGGCTGAGTCCTTTTATTTTTCACCTGAAACTATTACAGCATTTTTTTTTTTTTTCCTAAAGGTTTATTTATTTTGGCTTCCTGGCTGTGAACCTGCTTTCTCTAGTTGCAGTGAATGGGGGCTACTCTTTGTTGTGGTGCTTGGGCTTCTCACTACAGTGACTCCTCTTATTTCAGCGCACAGGCTTTGGAGTGCTGGCTCAGTAGTTATGGCGCATGAGCTTAGTTGCTCCGAGGCATGTGGGATATTCCCAGAGCAGGAATGGAACCGTGTCCCCTGCATTGGCAGGGGGATTCTTAACCACCAGACCATCAAGGAACCATTGTACATTGTTTACTACATTGTACATTTACTCCAAAATTATAAGTTGGCTGTTCAGTTCAGTTCAGTCGCTCAGTCATGTCCGACTCTTTGAGACCCCATGAACCCTAGCATGCCAAGCCTCCCTGTCCATCGTCACCTCCCGGAGTTCACTCAAACCCATGTCCATTGAGTTGGTGATGCCATCCAACCATCTCATCCTCTGTTGTCCCCTTCTCCTCCTGGCCTCAATCTTTCCCAGTACCAGGGTCTTTTCAAATGAGTCAACTCTTTGGATCAGGTGGCCAGAGTATTGGAGTTTCAGCTTCAACATCAGTCCTTCCAGTGAACACCCAGGACTGATCTCCCTTAGGATGGACTGGTACTACAGTACAAAATAAAAAGCTTCTTTTTTAAAAAATATAAATACTAAATGAATATAGGCTTAAATTCTGAATTTTCTAATGGAAGAAGATGGCATTGGTTAAAATAATGAATCTATATTTATTACTTCACCTATCCATTCATGAACTGGAAATAAAACTCCAGTAGTTTAAGATCTAAGATTAGATTTAGTGTTTCTAAAGTGACTGGCTCACATTTCATTCACACTCACAAAATTTTAAGTGTATTTCTTTCCTCCTGGCAAATCTAAACATATCTTTTGATTGAAAAAACTCAAGAAGAAGAGTGCGAGGCACTGCTCACACTGCCAGAGAGCTTCGTCCTTTTCCCCTAGAAATGGAACTGAAGCCAAGGATCTAGAAACTCAGCCCCAGAGATATTTCTGCCTCTTTGGCTGAGAGACCCAGCTGCTCCATGTCATTAGATCTTCCGTCTCAGAACCTGCCCAGCTTGCATTTCTGACCCCTTCACTCAGGTGCAGGGCAGCAGCAGGAGGAAAGCAGGGGTCAGGTACTCACCTCTCAGGATTCTTGGTCTCCCCTTTCCTTGTCTACAGCTTCTCTTTCAATGAAGGGCAGGAGTTCTTGAACTCTCAGTCCTAGAGCCCTTCCTAGTTATTCTGCCCCCTCTCTCTAGGAGTGGAGCTCCCTGGTTCCCCTGGGGATGCAGGCCCTGGAGGTGAGTGGTGCAGCCTGAGTGTAAAAAGCAGCTCCAGGACCCCTGCAGCCCCCCTCCCTCGCCCCCTCCTGCACATCCTCCAAGGGGGACTCTGGGCTGAGCAGAGCCTCACCCCTGCTTTCCCAGATGTGCCAGGTACACGAGCCGGTCTGGGGCTTCAGGGAAAAGCTCCTTCTCTGGACAAAACCACATTGGACTGTCAGAGTTTCAGTGCCTACAGAGGCAGGGACGAGAACACAGAGCCCAGTGTGGCCCTCTCAAAGGTCTGAAAGGTCCCTTCCTGCCCTGAAGGAAGGTCACAGTGGGCAGTGACCCCTTGAGTCCAGGGCTGAGTCTACTGGGACCCCGCACCACTGGGGGCAGATTGGCCTTGGGCAGGTAGGAGATCACCTCCCTCCTGGGTCTAGTCCCTTTGGAAGCTGCCAGGATTCCTCAGTACCACAGGGTTTTCTCCACTCTGGAGATATTTGTGAGCTCCTGGAGAACCACAATTTTTAATCCCTAAACTTCCTCTTGGTTCCTGGGCCTTGGTTACTCCTGGGGATTTTCCAGAGCTAATGGAGCAGAAGGCTTTTCCTCAGACCCTCTTGAGATCCAGTCCTTGGGAAAAGAGAGGTCTCTCCTACCACCAGACTCTGGAAGCAGGTGTCTGAGACTCTGCAGCTGAAAGAGCTGGGTCCCCAGTCCTCTGGCTCCTCCTACTTGTTTCTGTGTTCTGTCCAGGGGGCTTCAGAGAAGTGGGCCTCTCCATGCTTTGCTCCAGGAGATGTGAAGTTCCATTACCACAGCCTAGAGCTGGAATTGTCGGAACCAGGGTCTCTCAGGTACCTGGTTGGGGGACCAGGAACGGTGCCTACCTTCCTGTTGAACTTGATCTTCACCTGCCCGGGAGCTACATGACACTTAACCCTGAGTCATCAATGTCTTTCCATAGATGGACTTAAACATGTAGCTACATATTTTTCTGAAGAAAATAGAAAGGTAAATGAAATAAAATGATTTGTGTTTTAAAATATAACAGATAAACACAGTGATATATATTTATATATACAGTGATATATTTTTGTTATTTCTGTCTTTAAACAACAACCCTCATACTGGATCCATAAATAAACTCGTGTTAGCAACCAAATGTCAATTTTCTCATAGGTAAATTCAAATCCACCTTGAAGGAGTTAAATTTTTATGCCAAGTAAAAGCTAAAGTGTTAACATTCATTATGTATCTAGAAAAAATGGTTAACTTTACCAGCTGAGCCACAAGGGAAGCCCTGGGTAGCCTATCCCTTCTCCAGCCAATCTTCCTGACCCAGGAATTGAACCGGGGTCTCTTGCACTGCTGGTGGATTCTTTACCAACTGAGCTATCTGGGAAGCCCAACTTTATTCTACAAGACCTAAATAATAATAGTAGAACAGTACAGATTAACATCCTTTTTAGTTGATAATTTACATAGTATCTGCAAATGCTGCTGACAGCCATGATACCTCTATTCATCCTCCTAGCAGCTTTTCAACAAATCTCAGGTATTCTGACTTCCGGTTTGGGCTGTGGGGTCCTTAGATACTGGATAAATGGCAGATGACAAGGCTGAGAGGTCCGGCCACCAGATAGGTCACAAAAATTTTCTGTGGCTCCCTTGGTCTAAGAAGCATAAACTCTGCAGATTCACGGACCACATGGTTCCATGATTATGGTGCAAACAGGAGAGGAATCCACAAGTGTGATCTGTGTGTATGTGTGTGTATGTGTGTGTGTGTGTGTATCTGGTGAGACCAGGAATACCGGGAAAGACTGATTGGAATCATTGCCCTCCCTGCCACACACACCACACCCAGGGCTCTGACTCCTTTGCTAAACCTGCTTCCAGTATTTCCCCCACATTCCAATTGATATTCTATCTAATTTCTGGCTATGCCTCACTGTGCAAGCCTGCTGAACCTCTGTCCTGTGATTCCATTCTCTGTGCCTGCTCCCTGCACTCCTGATTCAAGGGATGGGATAGGACACAGGATCAGAGGAGTCTGAGACCACTCCAGCCAGGGAAGGACCAGCACCGTCTCTAACTGCACTGTACTGTGCTGCCTAGCGAAATCTTATATTCACAAAAACAAGCCAGCAATAACATTCTAGAGTATTTCACATAGGATTTCTCAAGAAAATGATGTACAGAAAGAGATTTATTTAGTAGCACGGCTTTTAATTGTGTTGTTCCCTGTTATATTCCTCAAAGTCTGTGTCCAGTTTAAAAATAAGACCCGACACAGAAATTGGATAACTAAGCTGAGTATAAGGGGACCCTTGGCAACACTGAAGAAAGTGAAACCCCTACCTTCAATATCAAGGAACACACCAATCCTGCCCAGAAGTTTCTCTGTGTAAGGAGAAAACGCGAAGGATGGTGCAAAGAATATGAAGAATGCCATCCTTGACACTGTAAGTAACTGAATGACTGTGTGCCAACTTTCTTATCCAAGAAACCAGACACACACCTGGACCTCAGTCCCGGGAACCCACTTCATTCTGCACCCAGTGATGTTTTCTAGACAGCTTTCCCCTTGGTCGTTCCCATGGCAAACTAGTTAGATCTTTTGGAATTCATGTCTACACCTTCAACTTCTCACATTGTCAAACAGCCTGTGATTGGAATTGGTGATTTTGTTATTTTAGGAAACTTAGCACTGTGAAAACAAAAGAAGAATCCAGTAAAACTCAATTTTAACGTGGCAATTGTCTTTGACATAATAGAGTCACTCTATGTACATAAAGTGACTATTATGTCAAAGACAATTAGGTGTCCTTTTCATTATAGGGGACTGGAATGTAAAAGTAGGAAGTCAAGAAACACCTGGAGTAACAGGCAAATTTGGCCTTGGAATACGCAATGAAGCAGGGTAAAGACTAACAGAGTTTTGCCAAGAAAATGCACTGGTCATAACAAACACCCTCTTCCAACAACACAAGAGAAGACTCTACACATGGACATCACCAGATGGTCAACACCGAAATCAGATTGATTATATTCTTTGCAGCCAAAGATGGAGAAGCTCTATACAGTCAGCAAAAACAAGACCAGGAGCTGACTGTGGCTCAGACCATGAATTCCGTATTGACAAATTCAGACTGAAATTGAAGAAAGTAGGGAAAACCACTAGACCATTCAGGTATAACCTAAATCAAATCCCTTATGATTATACAGTGGAAGTGAGAAATAGATTTAAGGGCCTAGATCTGATAGATAGAGTGCCTGGTGAACTATGGAATGAGGTTCGTGACACTGTACAGGAGACAGGGATCAAGACCATCCCCATGGAAAAGAAATGCAAAAAAGCAAAATGGCTGTCTGGGGAGGCCTTACAAATAGCTGTGAAAAGAAGAGAAGTGAAAAGCAAAGGAGAAAAGAAAGACATAAACATCTGAATGCAAAGTTCCAAAGAATAGCAAGAAGAGATAAGAAAGCCTCCTTCAGTGAGCAATGCAAAGAAATAAAGGAAAACAACAGAACAGGAAAGACTAGAGATCTCTTCAAGAAAATCAGAGATACCAAGGGAACATTTCATGCAAAGATGAGCTCGATAAAGGACAGAAATGGTATGGACCTAACAGAAGCAGAAGATATTAAGAAGAGATGGTAAGAATACACAGAAGAACTGTACAAAAAAGATCTTCATGACCCAGATAATCACGATGGTGTGATCACTGACCTAGAGCCAGACATCCTGGAATGTGAAGTCAAGTGGGCCTTAGAAAGCATCACTACGAACAAAGCTAGTGGAGGTGATGGAATTCCAGTTGAGCTATTCCAAATCCTCAAAGACGATGCTATGAAAGTGCTGCACTCAATATGCCAGCAAATTTGGAAAACTCAGCAGTGGCTACAGGACTGGAAAAGGTCAGTTTTCATTCCAGTCCCTAAGAAAGGCAATGCCAAAGAATGCTCAAACTACCACACAATTGCACTCATCTCACATGCTAGTAAAGTAATGCTCAAAATTCTTCAAGCCAGGCTTCAGCAATATGTGAACTGTGAACTTCCTGATGTTCAAGCTGGTTTTAGAAAAGGCAGAGGAAGCAGAGATCAAATTGCCAACATCCGCTGGATCATGGAAAAAGCAAGAGAGTTCCAGAAAAGCATCTATTTCTGCTTTATTGACTATGCCAAAGCCTTTGACTGTGTGGATCACAATAAACTGTGGAAAATTCTGAAAGAGATGGGAATACCAGGCCACCTGACCTGCCTCTTGAGAAACCTATATGCAGGTCAGGAAGCAACAGTTAGAACTGGACATGGAAAACAGACTGGTTCCAAATAGGAAAAGGAGTATGTCAAGGCTGTATATTGTCACCCTGCTTATTTAACTTCTGTGCAGAGTACATCATGAGAAACACTGGACTGGAAGAAACACAAGCTGGAATAAAGATTGCCAGGAGAAATATCAATAACCTCAGATATGCAGATGACACCACCCTTATGGCAGAAAGTGAAGGGGAACTAAAAAGCCTCTTGATGAAAGTGCAAGTGGAGAGTGAAAAAGTGGGCTTAAAGCTCAACGTTCAGAAAACGAAGACCATGGCCTCCGGTCCCATCCCTTCATTGGAAATAGATGGGGAAACAGTGGAAACAGTGTCAGACTTTATTTTTCTGGGCTCCAAAATCACTGCAGATGGTGACTGCAGCCATGAAATTAAAAGACGCTTACTCCTTGGAAGGAAAGTTATGACCAACCTAGATAGCATATTGAAAAGCAGAGACATTACTTTGCCAACAAAGGTCTGTCTAGTCAAGGCTATGGTTTTTCCTGTGGTCATGTATGGATGTGAGAGTTGGACTGTGAAGAAAGCTGAGCACTGAAGAATTGATGCTTTTGAACTGTGGTTTTGGAGAAGACTCTTGAGAGTCCCTTGGACTGCAAGGAGATCCAACCAGTCCATTCTGAAGGAGATCAGCCCTGGGATTTCTTTGGAAGGAATGACGTTAAAGCTGAAACTCCAGTACTTTGGCCACCTCATGCGAAGAGTTGACTCATGCTGGGAGGGATTGGGGGCAGAAGGAGAGGGGGACGACAGAGGATGAGATGGCTGGATGGCATCACTGACTCGATGGACGTGAGTCTGAGTGAACTCCAGGAGTTGGTGATGTACAGGGAGGCCTGGCGTGCTGCGATTCATGGGGTTGCAAAGAGTCGGACATGACTTAGCGACTGATCTGATCTGATCTGGTGTAGAATTCTCCTAGATTAAAAAAAAAGAAACACTAAAAACCAAAAAACAAAGACTTTCTGGACAGTTCTGTCTGGAAAAAATATCAGATTCAGGTACTACCAGCATATCTGCTGAAGAAATTATATCTAACCCCAGTAGACAATTCCTCAAAACTCTGAGATTATAAAGGGGAAGGGGGATCATGGTTATTTCTCTCTGGTTGCTTTTCAGGCCACAAGGAAGTTCATGACCTGTGCATTGCTGCAAGTCCTTAGTAATATGAGTTACCTCCACTGCGTCTTTGGTTTGGGGGAGAAAGTGACTATTCTTAGACTGAAATATCTGGTGATCACATTGTCAGGATTATTATGAGATGGTAGTTGAGAAAATTTACACTGAAAAGAAAAACTTAAATGCACCTCCTTAGAAGAGATTCCCTACTAGTGATTTTCTGCCTTTCACTCCCTGTCACGTAGGAGGTCTGGTTTTCCCTTCTCTTCCAGTTGTCCTCCAGGTTTGGCTCTACATAGTTTTTTTTCAGTCACCAACTTGTATTATTTTCTTGTTCATAAAAATTGCTTTGCATACTTAGTTATTTGTATATCAACTGTAGTGTTCATTGTAACAAAATTACTTACTGAGAAATGTTTAGGGGAAATTTTTAAAATGTGAAGTACCTTATCCGTGTTACTATTTGCTGTGCTTAGTTGATCAGTTGTGTCCCACTCTTTGAGACCCCATGGGACTGTAGCCTGGCAGGCTCCTGTGTCCATGTGGATTCTGCCAGCAAGAATAGTGGAGTGGGTTGCCATGCCCTCCTCCAGGGGATCTTCCCAACCCAGGGATCGAACCCAGGTCTCCAGAATTGCAGGCAGATTCTTTACCATTTGAGCTACCAGGGAAGCGCATCAGAGTGACTGAACAGAACTGAACTGAACTGAACACAATGGTTATCATCGCAGCACTGTTTATAATAGCCAGGACATGGAAGCAACCTAGATGTCCATCAGCAGATGAATGGATAAGAAAGCTGTGGTACATATACACAATGGAGTATTACTCAGTCATTAAAAAGAATACATTTGAACCAGTACTAATGAGGTGGATGAAACTGGAGCCTATTATACAGAGTGAAGTAAGCCAGAAAGAAAAACACCAATACAGTATACTAATGTATATATATGGAATTTAGAAAGATGGTAACAATAACCCTGTGTATGAGACAGCAAAAGAGACACTGATGTGTAGAACAGTCTTATGGACTCTGTGGGAGAGGGAGAGGGTGGGAAGATTTGGGAGAATGGCATTGAAACATGTATAATATCATGTATGAAATGAGTTGCCAGTCCAGGTTCGATGCACAGTACTGGATGCTTGGGGCTAGTGCACTGGGATGACCCAGAGGGATGGTATGGGGAGGGAGGAGGGAGGAGGGTTCAGGATGGGGAACACATGTATACCTGTGGCGGATTCATATTGATATTTGGCAAAACTAATACAATTTGTAAAGTTTAAAAAAAAAAAAAAAAGATTGCCAATGCAAAACCATGTTCAGAGGACGGGGATGTGTGGTTTCACCAATGGGCTACATTGTCTTGGAAATGGTTGAGTCTGTCCCTCAGTCCAGTGATGGCTCCTGGATTGAATTCTGGGTTCACAGACTGGTACATGAGAGCAGCGCTGACTCATTCCTGCAGAGATTCCTCAGGATGGGGAACAGATGTGCACCCATGGCTGATTCATGTCAATGTAAGGCTCTTAAAAACCCCTACAATATTGTAAAGTAATTAGCCTCCAGTTAAAATAAATAAATTTATATTAAAAAATAAAGAAATTAAAAAATTTAAAAAGAGCTTCTCTTTATGTTTCATCATAGTGTTTATGAATGTCATACATATTCACCTGAAAATGTTTCATCAAACCTTTTTCTCATGCACAAACACCAGATAAATTTGCATCATTCTTAGAGTATCTTTCTAATTTTTCTTTTGTCTGCTTCCACTGGCCTGACTTTCAGAGGTTCTTGCCTTTCTCACCTGTTACTGAAACAGAGCAGGACCCTACGCTCCTTTCTCCTGCCTCCAATGTCCTTAGCCTGCCTTTTATCTCTCAGTTCAGTTCAGTTCAGTCGCTCAATCGTGTTCAACTCTTTGCGACCCCATGAATCACAGCATGCCAGGCTCCCTGTCCATCACCAACTCCCAGAGTTCACTCAGACTCACGTCCATTGAGTTGGTGATGCCATCCAGCCATCTCATCCTCTGTCGTCCCCTTCTCCTCCTGCCCTCAATACCTCCCAGCATCAAAGTCTTTTCCAATGAGTCAGCTCTTCGCATGAGGTGGCAAAAGTACTGGAGTTTCAGCTTTAGCATCATTCCTTCCAAAGAAATCCCAGGGCTGATCTCCTTCAGAATGGACTGGTTGGATCTCCTTGCAGTCCAAGGGACTCTCAAAACCACAGTTCAAAAGCATCAATTCTTCAGTGCTCAGCTTTCTTCACAGTCCAACTCTCACATCCATACATGACCACTGGAAAAACCATAGCCTTGACTAGACAGACCTTTGTTGGCAAAGTAATGTCTCTGCTTTGCAATATGCTATCTAGGTTGGTCATAACTTTCTTTCCAAGGAGTAAGCGTCTTTTAATTTCATGGCTGCAGTCACCATCTGCAGTGATTTTGGAGCCCCCCCAAAATAAAGTCTGACACTGTTTCCCCATCTATTTGCCATGAAGTGATGGGACCAAATGCCATGATCTTTGTTTTCTGAACGTTGATCTTTAAGCCAACTTTTTCCCTCTCCTCTTTCACTTTCATCAAGAGGCTTTTTAGTTCCTCTTCACTTTCTGCCATAAGGGTGGTGTCATCTGCATATCTGAGGTTATTGATATTTCTCCCGGCAATCTTGATTCCAGCTTGTGTTTCTTCCAGTCCAGCATTTCTCATGATGTACTCTGCATGTAAGTTAAATAAACAGGGTGACAATATACAGCCTTGACATACTCCTTTTCCTATTTGGAACCAGTCTGTTGTTCCATGTCCAGTTCTAACTGTTGCTTCCTGACCTGCATACAAATTTCTCAAGAGGCAGGTCAGGTGGTCTGGCATTCCCATCTCCTTCAGAATTTCCCAAGTTTATTGTGATCCTCACAGTCAAAGGCTTTGGCATAGTCAATAAAACAGAAATGGATGTTTTTCTGGAACTCTCTTGCTTTTTTGATGATCCAGCAGATGTTGGCAATTTGATGGTTCCTCTGCCTATTCTAAAACCAGCTTGAACATCCTCTTGTCTCTAGAAAATTTTTAATCAAAATATGAATTTAATCAAAGAAGTGAGAAAATCCAGAAACAAAGGAAAAACAATGAAACAAGATGAAATAATAATAGTTTAGTGATTAAGCAAAGTGAAGGACCTTTAGTTCCTCTTCAAGGACTATAAATAATATTCTGAGCCATATGCTTTGAGCGGTTTTGTAGAAACTAAAATTCCCACTTGATGGAAGAAGTTAACTGCCTGATTACCATACTGTCCATGACATGTTGTTGTTGTTCATTCACTAAGTTGTGTCCAATTCTTGGCAACCCCATGGACTGTAGCACACCAGGCTCCTCTGTCCTCTACTATCTCCCAGAGTTTGCTCAAATTCATGTCCATTGAGTAGGTGATGCTATCTAACCATCTCATCCTCTGCTGCTTCTTTCCCCTTTTGCTTTCAATCTTTCCCAGTATCAGGGTCTTTTCCAAAGAGTTGGCTTTTTGCATTAGATGGCCGAAGTATTGGAGCTTCAACTTCAGCATCAGTTCAGTTCAGTCGCTCATTCATGTCCAACTCTTTTCGACCCCATGGACTGCAGCACACCAGGCCTGCCTGTCCATCACCAATTACCGAAGTTTACTTAAACTCATGTCCATTGAGTCGGTGATGTCATCCATCCATTTCATCCTCTGTCATCCCCTTCTCCTCCCACCTTCAATCTTTCCCAGCATCAGGGTCTTTTCAAATGACTCAGTTCTTCGCATCACGTGGCCAAAGTATTGGAGTTTCAACTTCAACATCAGTCCATCCAATAAATATTCAGGACTGATTTCCTTTAGGATGGACTGGTTGGATCTCCTTGCTGTCCAAGGGACTCTCAAGAATCTTCTCCAGCACCACAATTTGAAATCATCAACTTTTCAGCACTCAGCCTGCTTTATGGTCCAACTCTCACATTTGTGGGGCTTCCCAGGTAGCATTAGTGGGAAACAACCTGCCTGTCAATGCAGGAAGTGTAAGGGATGCAAGTTCAATCCTTGGGTTGGGAAGATCCCCTGAAGGAGGAAATGACCTACTCTGGTATTCTTACCTGGAGAATCCCATGGACAGAGGAGCCTGGCGGGCTGCATAGTCCATAGGGTCACAAAGAGTCAGATACAACTGAAGCAAGTTAGCATGCTCGCCTTCTTATGTTTGTACATAACTACTGGGAAAACCATCACTTTGACTACATGGGCCTTAGTTGGCAAAGTGATGTCTCTGCTTTTTAATACTCTATCTAGGTTTGTCATAGCTGTTCTTCCTAGGAGCAAGCATCTTTTAATTTCATAGCTGCAGTCACTGTCCACAGTGATGTCAGAGCCCAAGAAAATAAAATCTGTCACTGCTTCCACTTTCCCCCTTCTATTTGCCCTGAAGTGATGGGACCAGATGCCATGACCTTTCTCTTTTGAATGTTGAGTTTTAAGCCAGCTTTTTCACTCTCCTTTTTCATCTTCTTAGAACTCTTAAGAGGCTCTTAGTTCCTCTTCACTCTCTGCCATTAGAGTGACCTGTGTGCTGTTTCTCCATGGAGTCCCCTCCTTTCTTCTATATACCCCTGGAACTCCCCATGTAAAAGTTCTTGCTTACAGACTGTCAATGGGGAATGGGCCTTTGGACATACAGGATTACTCCGGCAGTTGCTGGTCTCCAAAGTAAAGCAATCTTTCCTTTCAACAGCCTTGCCTCTGGAGTATTGCCTTTCAAGTGGTGAGCAGCCAGACCTGCCTTTCATTTAATACTACCTGGGGAAAATTAGCCTGTGCACTAGAGTAAATTTATCCATTTGAATAATTTTATTAATTTATTTATTTTTGGCTGAACTGTTTCAGATCTTTGTTGCTGAGCAGGCTTTTCTCTAGATACATCAAGCAGGGCAACTCTAGTTTCTGTGCTTGGGCTTCTCATTGCCCTGGCTTCTCTGGCTGTGGAGCCCAGGCTCTAGGATGCTCTGGCTTCAGTAGCTATGATGTGTGGGCTCCGTAGTTGCAGCTCCCAGGCTCCAGACCACAGACTCAATAGCTATGATGCTCAGGTTTAGCTCCTCCAGGGCATGTGAGATCTTCCTGAATCAGGGATCAAACACGTCTCTCCTGCATTGGCAGGTAGATTATTTTTACCACTGAGCCCCACCAGGGAAGCCCTGAATTGGAATCTTAAAAACATAAGTAGCAATTTATTACCCATTGACTCCTTCAAGACAGACTTCTGCAACACAGGAGGAGAGGAAAAAGCCCAGACTAATTTCTGGTAAAGAGACACGGGAAATCAAATTCACTACAATGAACATTGCAGTATGTGTTATCTTTTTCCAGCTGGTCTTTTTGTTTTCTTCAAAAAGTAGAAGTGGATTTGCTGGATCATGTGGTGTTTATGAATTATATAAATCATATTGTAGTAATGTACTATTATATTGAAACTTTCAAGATTTTATCAACTTAAAAAATTTTAAATATGATTTTCTTTTTCTTCTGTATTCTTTATTCTACACTGCAAAAAACTTTACAGTCTATTCTGGTAAGTGAACTTTCAAGATTCCTGTGTCTTGAGGTCTCTCCATTAAAATATCTGAAATTTCCAAGGTACCCAGTCTTATTTTCTCTGTCAGTGTTATTCTGTTAATATGTGTGTGTGTATATATATATTAATATTTAATTATCTGTGATAGAGAATTTCTTTATCTTATGAATTTTAAAGGTAACATATTTCACTTTTTTCCATCTGTTATTGGCTACATGTAATAAGAAACAGAAGATATTAAGAAGAAGTGGCAAGAATACACAGGAGAACTGTATCAAAAAAAAAAAAAAGATCTTCATGTCCCAGACAATCACTATGGTGTGATCACTCACACTCAGCTAGAGCCAGACATCCTGGAATGTGAAGTCAAGTGGGCCTTAGGAAGCATCACTATGAACAAAGCTAGTGGAGGTGATGGAATTCCAGTTGAGCTATTTCAAATCCTAAAAGATGATGCTGTGAAAGTGCTGCACTCAATATGTCAGCAAATTTGGAAAACTCAGCAGTGACCACAGGACTGGAAAAGATCAGTTTTCATTCTAATCCCACAGAAAGCCAATGCCAAAGAATGCTCAAACTACCGCACAACTGCACTTATCTCACATGCTAGTAAAGTAATGCTCAAAAATGAATCACCAGTTCAGGTTCGATGCATGATACTGGATGCTTGGGGCTGGTGCACTGGGATGACCCCGAGGGATGGTATGGGGATGGAGGAGGGAGGGGGGTTCAGGATGGGGAACACGTGTACACCTGTGGCGGATTCATGTTGATATATGGCAAAACCAATACAATATTGTAAAGTAATTAACCTCCAATTAAAATAAATAAATTTATATTAAAAAAATTCTCCAAGCCAGGCTTCAGCAATACGTGAACCGTGAACTTCTGAATGTTCAAGCTGGTTTTAGAAAAAGCAGAGATAAAATCGCCAACATCCACTGGATCATCGAAAAAGCAAGAGAGTTCCAGAAAAACATCCATTTCTGCTTTATTGACTATGCCAAAGCCTTTGACTTTGTGGATCACAATAAATGGTGGAAAATTCTGAAGGAGATGGGAATACCAGGCCACCTGACCTGCCTCTTGAGAAACCTGTGTGCAGGTCAGGAAGCAACAGTTAGAACTGGACATGGAACAACAGACTGGTTCCAAATAGGAAAAGGAGTACGTCAAGGCTGTATATTGTCACCCTGCTTATTTAACTTCTATGCAGAGTACATCACGAGAAACGCTGGGCTGGAAGAAGCACAAGCTGGAATCAAGATTACCAGGAGAAATATCAATAACCTCAGATGCCGGGAGCCAGCGAGAGGCACTTCACTCGTGGCAAAGGTCATGAAGAAGGAGGCTCGGCATACGCAAAGGCGGGATCGAGCCTCAGGAGTCCCCCTGGATATTATCGAGCATCTACCCCCAAAAAACCAGAGTCTACCTACTTTATTGCTTTGTGCTCTCACCTCTGACTTTACTGGGGGCTGTCCCCCACCACCATCTCGCTCTCTCTGACAAAGAGTTAACTTACAGCTCCAATTCATAAAGTTCCTGGGCATTAGAAGTGCCAAACCCCTCAGATGGCTCTCTAATTTGCCTGACAAGTTTACCCGGACTCCTACAGCTATGTGTACGATTGTTTACAGTCTCCCAGCCTCGAGGGGCACGGGAAGCTTAAGATATTCAAATAGCTTAGAGCCTCTCAGAGAGTTAGAAACTGTCAGAATAAAACTAGTAAAAGATTTCATTGATGAGCCAATGCTTGCTGCCGAGTTTCCACATCCCCTGTACTGTATCCTTGAATGTGTATTAATTAATATAGTTGGTATGTAGGAAAAATAAGTAGTGGCCTTGGTGCTAGCAACTTTAGACCCTTAAGGTAATAAATTCTTTCCTTTGTTGTAAACCCATTACACATTTGCCCTATAGGAATGCAATTTTATCTAACACTTTCAGAAGATGGCGCCAAACCTTAAAATAATTGCTCTTAGAGATAATAAGTCTTACGATTGACAAACCTTTGTCAAGAGTCATAAAGTTAATAGGCCTTCTGGCCAGAAGATGATGTAAATCACCTAAACCATTTGTATACGATAAATTTGCAGGAAAGAAACCCTAGTTTTTGATAAGGATCAAAGACTGCTGACTTTGCATCCCCTATTATCCTCTATGTGTAACTTAGGGTATAAAAACCCCTGTTGAAAATAAAGCTATGGGCCTTGTTCACCAAAGCTTGGTCTCCCCATGTCATTCTTTTTCTCAATTTCCAGCTGAGTCTCCATCTGGAGCGTGGAGGTCCTCTGTGGCCATTTATTTGCCTGGGCTTCTAAGACCCACTCGAGAAGGTGTCTAAGGTGGGGCACCTTCCACTATTCGAGAGGGCTCCTGTGGCCTCCGTGGTCAGAGCTAACCTGGTGTCACAGGTTATATTGATTTTCCGCGTAAACCAAGCTACTCAGCCTCTTTTCTCCACTGAATTTTCCTACTGAGCTATCCTCATTCTATTACTCTTTATATCTCTAGTTACCATTTGAATAGGTCGCCGACGCCGTCTCCCTTCGAATACCCTGGATCAGCCGGGGCTGGTCCTCGGCACTTTGGTGTTGCATTTCTTAGGGATTGGAATGAAAACTGACCATTTCCAGTCCTGTGGCCACTGCTGAGTTTTCCAAATTTGCTGGGATATTGAGTGCAGCACTTTCACAGCATCATCTTCCAGGATTTGAAATAGCTCAACTGGAATTCCATCACCTCCACTACCTTTGTTCATAGTGATGCTTCCTAAGGCTCACTTGACTTTAGATTCCATGATGTTTGGCTCTAGATGAGTGATCATACCATGGTGATTATCTGGGTCATGAAGTTATTTTTTGTACAGTTCTTCTGTGTATTCTTGCCACCTTTTCTTAATATCTTCTGCTTCTTTTAGGTCCATACCATTTATGTCCTTTATTGAGCCAATCTTTACATGAAATGTTCCCTTGGTATCTCTAACTTTCTTGAAGAGATCTCTAGTCTTTCCCCTTTTATTGTTTTCCTCTATTTCTTTGCATTCATAACTGAGGAAGGCTTTCTTATCTCTCCTTGCTCTTCTTTGGAACTGTGCATTCAAATGGGTATATCTTTCCTTTTCTCCTTTGGTTTTCTCTTCTCTTCTTTTCACAGCTATTTGTAAGGCCTCCTCAGACAGCCATTTTGCTTTTTTGCATTTCTTTTTCTTGGGGATGTTCTTGATCCCTTTTTCCTGTACAGTGTCACGAACCTCTATGTATAGTTCATCAGGCACTCTGCCTATCAGATCTAGTCCCTTAAATCTATTTCTCACTTAGACTGTATAATTGTAAGGGCTTTGATTTAGGTCATACCTGAATGGTCTAGTGATTTCCCCTACTTTCTTCAAGCTTGAATTTGTCAATAAGAAGTTCATGATCTAAGCCACAGTCAGCTTCTGGTATTGTTTTTGCTGACTGTATAGAGCTTCTCCATCTTTGGCTGCAAAGAATATAATCAATCTGATTTCGGTGTTGACCATCTGGTGATGTCCATGTGTAGAGTCTTCTCTTGTGTTGTTGGAAGAGGGTGTTTGCTAGGAGCAGTGCATTCTCTTGGCAAAATTCTTTTAGCCTTTGCTCTGCTTCATTCTGTACTCCAATGCCAAATTTGCCTGTTACTCCAAGTGTTACTTTCTACTTTTGTGTTCCAGTACCCTATAATGAAAAGGACATCTTTTTTGGGTATTAGTTCTAGAAGTTCTTGTAGGTACATGGAACCATTCAGCTTCTTCAACAGTACTGGTCAGGGCATAGACTTGGATTAATGTGATACTGAATGGTTTGCCTTGGAAATGAACAGTTGTTTTTGAGATTGCATCCAAGTACTGCAGAGTACATTATGAGAAATGTGGGGCTGGAGGAAGCACAAACTGGAATCAAGTTTGCCAGGAGAAATATCAATAACCTCAGATATGCAGATAACACCACCCTTATGGCAGAAAGTGAAGAAGAACTAAAGAGCCTCTTGATGAAAGTGAAAGAGGAGTATGAAAAAGTTGGCTGAAAGCTCAACATTTAGGAAACTAAGATCATGGCATCTGGTCCCATCACTTCATGGGAAATAGGTGGGGAAACAGTGGAAACATTGTCAGACTTTATTTTTCTTGGCTCCAAAATCACTGCAGATGGAGACTGCAGCCATGAAATTAAAAGATGCTTACTTCTTGGAAGGAACGTTATGACCAACCTAGACAGCATATTGAAAAGCATAGACATTACTTTGTGAAGAGAGGTCCATCTCATCACGACTATGGTTTTTTCTTGGCCATGTATGGATGTGAGAGTTGGACTATAAAGAAAGCTGAGCACAGAAGAATTGATGCTTTTGAACTATGGTGTTGGAGAAGACTCTTGAGAGTCCCTTGGATGGCAAGGAAATCCAACCAGTCCATCCTAAAGGAAATCAGTTCTGAATATTCCTTGGAAGGACTGATGCTGAAGCTGAAACTCCAATACTTTGGCCACCTGATGTGAACAGCTGAATCATTTGAGAAGACCCTGGTGCTGGGAAAGATTGAGGGCAGGAGGAAAAGGGGATGACTGATGTATAGGGAGGCCCGTCATGCTGTGGTTCATGGGGTCACTAAGAGTCAGACACAAGCGAGCAACTTAACTGAACTGAACTGTGTTTCTGACTCTTTTACTGACTATGATGGCTACTTCATTTCTCCTAAGGCATTCTTTCCCACAGTAGTAGATATAATGGTCATCTGAGTTAAATTCACCCATTCCAGTCCATTTTAATTCACTGATTCCTAAAATGTCGACGTTCACTCTTGCCATCTCCTATTTGACCACTTCCAATTTGCTTTGATTCATGGGCCTATCATACCAGGTTCCTATGCAGTATTGCTCTTACAGAATTGAAGCTTGCTTCTATCACCAGTCACATCCACAACTGGGTGTTGTTTTTGCTTTGACTCCATCTCTTCCTTCTTTCTTGAGTTGTTTCTCCACTGATCTCCAGTAACATATTGGGCACCTACCGACTTGGGGAGTTCATCTTTCAGTGTCCTATCTTTTTGCCTTTTCATACTGTTCATGGGGTTCTCAAGGCAAGAGTACTGAAGTGGTTTGCCTTTCCTTTCTCCAATGGACCACATTCTGTCAGAACTCTTCACCATGACCCATCTGTCTTTGGTGGCCCTACTCAGCATGGCTCACAGTTTCATTGAATTAGACAAGGTTGTGGTCCATGTGATTAGATTGGTTAGTTTTCTGTGTGCCCTCTGATGGAGGATAAGAGGCTTATGGATGCTTCCTGATGGAATAGACTGACTGAGGGGGAAACTGGGTCTTGTCTTAAATCCCTAATTTTAAACCCCTATAAGACCTGCACTCCTGCCAGCCCATCTCTGTTACTTGCCTTCCATCACCGCTCTGCCACTTTGCTTCATCTCCTCTGTCCTCTTGGTTTACTTAGAATGTATGAAAACTGCTCTCACTCTAGGACATTTGCACTTCTTGTTTCCTCTGTCTGGAATGCTTTTCCCCACTCCTTTCAGGTTTCTCTCCAAATGCTTTCTTTTTGGTGGAGAGATCATGACTGACTACTTTTAAAAATAGTAACAATGATGTCACCTCATTCCTCTCTTTGCAAATTACCATGCTTTATTATTCTACTCATGTACAAACGGCCACAAGCACATGAAAAGATGCTCAGCATCACTGATAATTAGTAAATTATAAATAATTTTCCACTCACCAAAATAACTATAATCAAAGGGACAGATAATAGGTATTGACAAGGATATGGAGAAAATGAAACCCTCATACATTGCTGCTGAGAATGTAAACTGCCTCAGTCACTTTTGAGAACAATTTGACATAATATTGAGAAGTTAAACATAAACATTGTGTAGTTCAGGAATTCTACTCCTAAGAATCTACCAATGATAAATGAAAAAATATATTCACACAAAAACTTGTACATGAATGTTATAGTAGCATTATTCAAAATAGTCCAAAACTTGAAGCATTCCAATATCCAAATGGTGAATGAATTAAAATGTGGTATATCTCTACAATGGTATATTATTTAACAATAAAAAGGAATGAAGTACTGATAAATGGTATAACATGAATGAATCTCAGAAATAGGCTAACAAAGAAGCAAGAGGCTAAAGATTACATGTTGATTCCAGTTGTATGAAATGTATAAAAAAATCAAATGTATAAATACAGGTATCAGGCCAGCTGGAAGTAATTAGGGCTGGTAGTAAATGAGAGAATTGACTGAAAACAGGATGAAGGAAATTTTTGAGGGTTAATGAGAATGTTTTAAAACTGGATTTTTGCAATGCTTATACAATTTAGTGTACTTACTAAAAATTTTTTCCTTTCAATGGATGAATTTTTACAAAATGTGAATCATAACACAATAAAGATAAAATGCTTTCTTATTAGTTCTCACTATAATTTACAGGCAGTGATATGCAGGAGCTATAACATTCTTTCTCTGTATATAGATATATAGAAAAAATGTGGAGTGCTTACATTTTCTTTTGGCATAAAATGTAAATACTACACACCTTTTCTGGGTATTTATTTTTATTTAGTTCTTGTTGGAGTATAGCTGATTTATAATTTGTTAATTTCTGCTGCATAGCAAAGTGAATCACTTATACATAGACAAATACCCACTCATTTTTAGATTATTTCCTCCTGTAGGTCACTAGAGAGTAGTTCCCAGTGCTATGCAGTACCTCCTTATTAGCTTTCTGTTTTATATACACTGGTGTGTATATTGGAGAAGGCAATGGCAGCCCACTCCAGTGCTCTTGCCTGGAAAATCCCATGGATGGAGGAGCCTGGTAGGCTGCAGTCCATGGGGTCGCTAAGAGTCAGACACGGCTGAGCGACTTCCCTTTCACTTTTCACTTTCATGCATTGGAGAAGGAAATGGCAACCCACTCCAGTGTTCTTGCCTGGAGGATCCCAGAGATGGCGGAGCCTGGTGGACTGCTGTCTATTGGGTTGCACAGAGTTGGACACGACTGAAGCGACTTAGCAGTAGCAGTGTGTATATGTTAACCACAATCTCCAAAGCTGTCCCCCTTCCCTTTGCTCTTGGTAACCATAGTTGTTTGTTTGTTTTTTTAAATCTGTGACACTATTTCTGTTTGTAAGTATGTTCATTTGTACCAGTTTTTTTTTTTTTAAGACTTGACATATAAGGGATGACACATACTTACCTTTGTCTGACTTACTTCACTCAGTGTGACAATTTCTAGGTCTATCCATGTTGCTGCAAATGACATTTCATTTTTTCATGACTGAGTAAAATTCCATTGTGCATATGTAGTCACATCTTTATCCATTCCTCTGTTGATGGATATTTAGGTTGCCTCTGTGTTTTGACTATTGTGAATAGTGCTAGTATGAAAACTGGGGTGGGTGTATCTTTTTGGATTATGTTTTTCTCCAGATAGGTGCCCAAGGAATGGGAGTGCAGCATCAAATGGTGGCTCTATTTTCAGTTTTGTTAAGGAACCTACATTATGTTCTCCAAAGTGGTTGTACAGATTTGCATTCCCACCAATGGTGCAGGAGTGTTAATTTTATGCAAAAATGCTCCACAAAATATCAGCAAACCAAATCCAACAATACATTAAAAGGATTATACTTCGTGATCAAGTGGGATTTATCCCACGTATGCAAGGAGTTTTCAGGATCCACAAATCAGTGTGATACACCACATTAACAAACTGATGAATAAAACCAGATGATCATATCAGTAGATACAGAAAAAGCTTTTGATAACATTCAAAAGCCATTTATGATTAAAAAAAAAAAAAAAAACTCTCCAGAAAGTGGGCATAGAGGCAACCTACCTCACCATAATGAAGCCATATATGACAAATCAACAGCTGACATCATACTCAATGGTGAAAAACCGAGGGCTTCTCTGGTGACCCAGTGGTTAGAAATCTGCCTTGGTATACAGGGAACAGCAGTTCGATCCCTATTCCAGGAAGATCCCACATGCTTCAAGAGCAACTAAGCTTGTGTGCCACAAGTACTGAGGCCATGCGCTACAACTACTGAAGCCCGTGAACCTAGAGTCCGTGGTCCATGACAAGAGAAGCCACTGTCATTGAGACGCCTGCACACAGCAAAGAGAGAGTAGCCCCTGCTCACCACAACCAGAGAATGAAGCCTGTGTATAGCAACAAAGACCCACCACAGCCAATAAGTGAATAAATCTTTAAAATAAAAAGCTGAAAGCATTGCCTCCAAAATCAGGAATAAGGCAAGGAGACCCAGTGCAAACCTTATTAAAGACAAAGTCAGAGCAGGGTCTCCTTGCTCTCATGCTCCCTACTACCCTTTTGTTAAGAACCGTACTGGTAAGAATTTATCAGAAATTTAACAAGTAGATTACAAAGTTATATTTTATCACTGTCACTCTCAGACTAACCCATATGTATGCATTTGTGTCACTCCAGAGACAATAGGCCTTGAGAGAGCTTAGTGGGCTTCACAGGGGGCACAGTGGTGAAGAATCTGCCTGTAATGCAGGAGCTGCCAGAGACACAGGTTCGATCCCTGGGTTGGGAAAATACCCTGGAGGAGGACATGGCAACCCATTCCCGTATTGTTGCCTGGAGAATCCCATGGGCAGAGGAGCCTGGCAGGCTACCATCCATGGAGTCACAAAGAGTTGGACATGACTAAAGCACTTAGCAGCAGCAGCAGGAGCTATAGGAAATTCACCTGACTACATTCTCTTCCACATTCAAAATGGAAAGCATCCTAAAGCTTATCACAGGGTCCTCCCCATTCCCCTGCAATGTAATTTCATCCTTGTTAGCAAGAAATAGTATTGAAGGGAATTGAAACTGACAAGCCTCCTTGATTTAGGAAACTAGATTAAGCATTCATTGATTAGCAAATGAAACTCCATGCAGCACTTCAAAGTAAACCATTCACTAATCTTACAACTAATGAATGTAGTCCAGACATGAAAGTCCCCCAATACATACAATGTAACATGTGAGGCAATCAAAGCATGAGCTATTTTATGAGCAACAACACAGAAAATTTTTTCCTACGTTATAAATCAGGTTTGGTCAGTTTCCATGTTTCCACTGAGGTGAGGCACAGAGAGAAGGATAGAGGCCCACTCAACAGAGATTAGGCCTTCGTGCAGAGACCATAAAAGGAGTGCATGACTAATTGAGGTTTCCTTAAGTCTTCTATATTTACATATATTTGAAGTAAATTACAAATACATGTAATGTTTCAAAAAGATTTGAATTTTGTTTTCACAGTGACTGAATTGACTCCGGGGTGTATTTTAGTCACTGGAAGAAGGTAGGTAATTTTTTTAAAGAGCAGTTCAAACTTTGATAATGTATCTGATTTTTAAAACTTGCTCTGGGACTTCCCTGGTGGTCCTGTGGCTAAGACTCCAGCTCCCAGTGCAGGGGGCCCAGGTTCCATCCCTGGTCAGGGAATAGATCCCATATGCGGTAACAGAAGATTGCTCAGCCACAGTGAAGATCAAATATCCCATGTGCCACAGCTAAGACCTGGCACAGCCAAATAAACATATTAAAAAATAGCTCTAATTTCAGATGGCTGGTTTCTTTTCTTAAGTAGGGAAAATACTATTGGGTATTGACACCCACCCCCCAACCCCAGTCAGGCTGCACTCTGCAGGCCTGTACTTGCCCAGATTCAAGACTGAGGAAACAGCCGGCCGTCATTGACATAAGCAAGGTGTTGGAGCAACATCCACAGCACGCCCTGGGCAGCTAGCAAGAGGTGGCAGCAGTCTTCATTCTGGGGGAGAGGGAGATGCCGGTGGCCAGTTATAGGGGAAATTGACATCAGGTTAGCTCATCAGTTACCAGGGAAACCAAGAGAGGGCCAAGCCCACCACCGCCTCTTTGATAAGCCCTCCAGGTGGAAATGTTCTGATCTAAAGGTTAGAATGGGCTTCCCTGGTGGCTCGCAGTAAAGAATCAGCCTGCAATGCAGGAGATGGGGGTTTGATCCCTGGGCCAGGTAGATCCCTGGAGACAAAAATGGCAACAAACTCCAATATTCTTGCCTGGGAAATCCCATGGACAGAGGAGCCTTGTGAGCTACACTCCATGGGGTCGCAAGAGTCGGACTCGACTTAGTGACTGAATCACCACCAAAGGTTAGAATAATCATTAGCTGGGGCCTGGGGCAAGTACATAGAAGGTCAGTCCTGTAAGTAAGGTGCAGCTGAAGCAGGCACTGGACTGGCAGAGGATGGACAAAGCACCAGAGAACAGCCTTCATGAGTGGCCTGACCATACACCCACCTTGGCAAGATTATAATCCTCAAGAACTTTGAATTATCACTATATTTGTGTGGATCACACTAAAACATATATTGATATAAAAGTTGGTATTAAGATTCTAAAATATAAACATGTGTAAAAGACAGTGGGAATGAGTTACATAGGAAGTAGTGACTTTTAATATAAAGTTTATTCACTTATATATTCCTTTACTTAGAAAATTTAAACATTTATTTGATAAATGCCAGAATCCCACCAGGTGTTGGAGATACAATGATTAAGCAAAACAGTCATCTCCTGTTCTCATGGAGCTTAAAATATCAGATTAATAACTTAGCAATTATAAGATAATTTATTTCATATTATCTGAGCTAGACAAACATACTTTCTACTGTCAGTTCATTAAAATAATGTTTGATTACTATTTTTGTGGACATCATTTTTATTACTTATATGGGGATGAGGAAAAAGGAACATTTATGGTAGACTGCATTTTCTGAAAATATTCACAGCAATATTTTTGGTCTTTAAATCTCTTTAAATCTTTGTCACACCAACAATCATGACAAGGAGTGCATTTTCTCCCTTTCAACTCGGAAGGCGTTGTATATGCTTTGAGCTATAGAGTACAGCAGATATGATACTATGAAGCCTCCAAGGTTAGATCTAAAAATTACACAGCTTTTGCTTTCCTCTCTCTTGGGATACTCACTGCTGGAACACAACCACCATGCTGTAAAGAAGCCCAAGTTAAACAAAGGGTTGTGTGTCCGTATTTCTGTTGATAGCCCTGGTTAAAGTCTTAGTGGCTAGTGAGAGCAACTGAGAGATGTGTGAGTGAGCAAGCTTTCAGATACCTATATACCTCAGCCTTAAAGCTGCCTCAGCTGAGTGGAGCCAAGACCAGCTATTACTTCCCATGCCTTGCCCACATGGCGCATTTGTGAGCAAAATAAACGCTTTTGATGTTTTGTCTTTGAGATTTTTTAAATGAAGAAATAATTTTTAAAAAGTCTCTATATCTAAACTTTTAAATTGATGCTTTTGAACTGTGGTGTTGGAGAAGACTCTTGAGAGTCCCTTGGACAGGAGATCAAACCAGTCAGTCCTAAAAGGAAGAAATCAACTCTGAGTATTCACTGGAAGGACTGGTGCTGAAGCTCCAATAATTTAGCCACCTGATGTGAAGAGCCAACTCATTGGCAAAGATCCTGATGCTGGGAAAGACTGAGGGCAGGAGGAGAAGAGTTTGACAGAGGATGAGACGGTCGAATAGCATCACTAATTCAATGAACATGAACATGGGCAAACTCCGGGAAATGGTGAGAGACAGGAAAGCCTGGTGTGCTGCAGTTCACGGGGTCGCAAAGAGTCAGATATGACTGAGAGACTAACACTTTCTCTTTTCATTGGGGTGAAAAGCTATTGCCATGAGAGTTCAGGAAATTTGAGAATGTTTCTTAAAAACCCAGTTCACTGTTTGGTGTGAAAACCTATTATCGATGACATAGAGGCAGGAAACCAGGAGAGGGCGCCCTCACGTCCTCCAAAGAGAGCAGAACCTAACAGGAAGAAAAGCTTCTCCCCTGGCAACAGTTAAGCCAATGAAGCGCTACAGAATCTTTGTTTACTATAACATTCCCATTTCTTTTTCCCCTCTAGGGAAGATATCTTCAGTTCAGTTCAGTTCACTCAGTCGTGTCCGACTCTTTGTGACCCCGTGAACTGCAGCACGCCAGGCCTCCCTGTCCATCATCAACTCCCGGAGTTCACTCAAACTCACGTCCATCGAGTCGGTGATGCCATCCAGCCATCTCATCCTCTGTCGTCCTCTTCTCCTCCTGCTCCCAATCCCTCCCAGCATCAGAGTCTTTTCCAATGAGTCAACTCTTCGCATGAGGTGGCCAAAGTATTGCAGTTTCAGCTTCAGCATCAGTCCTTCCAATGAATATTCAGGACTGATTTCCTTTAGGATAGACTGGTTGGATCTCCTTGCAGCCCAAGGGACTCTCAAGAGTCTTCTCCAACACCCCAGTTCAAAAGCATCAATTCTTTGGCTTCACGGTCCAACTCTCACATCCATATATGACCACTGGAAAAATCATAGCCTTGACTAGACGGACCTTTGTTGGCAAGGCAATATCTCTGCTTTTAAATATACTATCTAGGTTGGTCATAACTTCCCTTCAAAGGAGTAAGCATCTTTTAATTTTATGGATGCAATCATCATCTGCAATGATTTTGGAGCCCCCCCAAATAAAGTCTGACACTGTTTCCAGTGTTTTCCCATCTATTTCCCATGAAGTGATGGGACCAGATGCCATGATCTTAGTTTCCTGAATGTTGAGCTTTAAGCCAAACTTTTCACTCTCCTCTTTCACTTTCATCAAGAGACTTTTTAATTCCTCTTCACTTTCTGCCATAAGGGTGGTATCATCTGCATATCTGAGGTTATTGATATTTCTCCCGGCAATCTTGATTCCAGCTTGTGCTTCTTTCAGGCCAGCGTTTCTCATGATGTACTCTGCATAGAAGTTAAATAAGCAAGGTAACAATATACAGCCTTGATGTACTTCTTTTCCTATTTGGAACGAGTCTGTTGTTCCATGTCCAGTTCTAACTGTTGCTTCCTGACCTATATATAGGTTTCTCAAGAGGCAGGTCAGGTGGTCTGGTATTCCCATCTCTTTCAGAATTTTCCACAGTTTATTGTGATCCACACCAGTCAAAGGCTTTGGCATAGTCAATAAAGCAGAAATAGATGTTTTTCTGGAACTCTCTATTACTTATTTCTTTCAGCTAAGGACGACCTCAGATACAGGTTTCATAAGCAACGGTCAGGTTTCTGATTTATTCCTCAACAATTTGTGTCTAGTTTACAAGAAAACCTGACAGAGAAATTGAAAGACTCATCTGAGTAGACGGGAAACTTTAGGAGCATTCAAGGCTGCTACCTCTACCTAAAGACACCTCTACCTTCAACATCAAGAAACACCAACCCTGCCTAGGAGTCATCTAAATAAGAAGAAAACTTTGGAAGGTGATCTTGAGGAATATCCTTTTTCACACATAAGAATTATGACTTTGGGTAGATTCAGTGTGCAATCTTTCTTCTCCAGAAATCTGAACACATGCCTGGAGCTCAGTGCAGGAATGTTTGCATAGAGATGAAGATCTTGGTTCCTCTTACAGATCTTCTACAATGTAAAGCTCCATCTTTTTTTAATTGGAGGCTAATTACTTTACAATATTGTGCTGGTTTTTGCCATAAAAAACCATGGTGTACATGGGTGTACATGTGTTACCCATCCTGACCTTCCTTTCCATGGGTGTACATGTGTTACCCATCCTGAATCAGCCATGGGTGTACATGTGTTACCCATCCTGATCCTCCTTTCCACCTCCCTCCCCATCCCATCCCTCAGGGTCATCTCAATGCACCAGCCCTGAGCACCCTGTCTCACATGCTGAACCTGGACTGGCGATCTATTTCAAATATGATAACATATATGTTTCAATGCTATACTCTCAAATCAGCCCATCCTCACCTTCTCCCACAGAGTCCAAAAGTCTGTTCTCTCCATCTGTGTCTCTTTTCTTATCTTGCATATAGGGTCATCATTATCATCTTTCTAAATTCCATATATATGTGTTAATATACTGTATTGGTGGTTTTCTTTCTAACTTATTTCACTCTGTATAATAGGCTCCAGTTTTATCCATCTCATTAGAACTGATTCAAATGCATTCTTTTTAATAGTTGAATAATATTCCATTGCATACATGTAACACAGCTTTCTTATCCATTCATCTGCCGATGGACATCCAGGTTGCTTCTGTGTCCTGGCTATTGTAAACAGTGCTGTGATGAACATTGGGGTACACGTATCTCTTTCAATTCTGGTTTCCTCAGTGTGTATGACCAGCAGTGGGATTGCTGGATTGTATGGTAGTTCTATTTCCAGTTTTTTAAGGAAAAACTCTTCTCCATAGTGGGTGTACTAGTTTGCATTCCCACCAACAGTGTAAGAGGGTTCCTTTTTCTCAACACCCTCTCCAGCGTTTATTGTTTGTAGACTTTTTAATAGCAGCCATTCTGACAGGCCTGAGATGGTAGCTCATTGTGGTTTTGATTTGCATTTCTCTGATAATGAGTGATGTTGAGCATCTTTTCATGTGTTTGCTAGCCATCTGTATGTTTTCTTTGGAGAAATGTCTGGAATCAAGATTGCTGGGAGAAATATCAATAACCTCAGATATGCAGATGACACCTCCCTTATGGCAGAAAGTGAAGAGGAACTAAAAAGCCTCTTGATGAAAGTGAAAGTGGAGAGTGAAAAAGTTGGCTTAAAGCTCAACATTCAGAAAACAAAGATGATGGCATCCGGTCCCATCACTTCATGGGAAATAGATGGGGAAACAGTGGAAACAGTGTTAGACTTTATTTTTTGGGGCTCCAAAATCACTGCAGATGGTGACTTCATCCATGAAATTAAAAGACGCTTGCTCCTTGAAAGGAAAGTTATGACCAACCTAGATAGCATATTCAAAAGCAGAGACATTACTTTGCCAACAAAGGTCCGCCTAGTCAAGGCTATGGTTTTTCCTGTGGTCATGTATGGATGTGAGAGTTGGACTGTGAAGAAAGCTGAGCGCCAAAGAATTGATGCTTTTGAACTGGGGTGTTGGAGAAGACTCTTGAGAGTCCCTTGGACTGCAAGGAGATCCAAGCAGTCCATTCTGAAGGAGATCAGCCCTGGGATTTCTTTGGAATGATGCTGAAGCTGAAACTCCAGTACTTTGGCCACCTCATGTGAAGAGCTGACCCATTGGAAAAGACCCTGATGCTGGGAAATATTTAAGGCAGGAGGAGAAGGGGATGACAGAGGATGAGATGGCTGGATGGCATCACTGACTCAATGGACGTGAGTCTGAGTGAACTCTGGGAGTTGGTGATGGACAGGGAGGCCTGGTGTGCTGTGATTCATGGGGTCACAAAGAGTCGGACACGACTGAGAGACTGAACTGAACTGAACTGAGCCTGAATATCTTCTTAGAAGCCTCCAAATTATTCACCGATGATTTCTATTAATTTTTTGGACCTTTCAAAATATAATGGGTAGAGAATATACCCAGATAAATATCCCCATGATAGCAAAATGTGATCTACATGTTTCATCGTATTAAATACAAAGGACACAAAGAAAGCTTTCTAATATAAATAAAAAACAATATTTTAAGTGAGTCCTGAAGTAAACTATCAAGAGAATGCCATTAAATCCGACTTTACATAGTTCATTATATAGCTCTTTTTTTTAAATTTTCTATATGACTTGAGGTGTTTCTATATGCCATAGCGATAGTAATAACGTTTATTCTTCAGAGAAGAGTCACCCTGAACTCCCTTTGCTGTCTTTGTTTTATGCTTCCTTGAAGGAGAGAAAATGGAAAAATTTACTGAGTAGAGAGCTTATGCCTCTCAGAGACATGGAAATCTCACTGGTTAACTGCAATTTTGTTCTTTCTGCAATGGACAACGTTCTGACTCAGACAATGACCACTCACTATATGAGCCTTGATGATGCACACGTGATGTTTGAAGATGACCACCATGGTGTGTCCAGACAGCCCTGGGGTGGGACATGGGTTGTGTCCTGGGGATTTCAGGCCTTCACTTCTGGGAGGCATTACTGGGAGCTGGATGTGGCACAGTCCTCCAGCTGGATTCTGGGGGTCTGTAAGGACATCTTGTCTAGTGATACCACTATCAGTATTGATTCTGATGAAACATTTCCTCTATGTTCTGAAAAGGTGAACAATCATTATAGTCTCTTCACCAACTCTCCACCCTTAGTTCAGTATGTCAAAAAATTCCATTATTTTGAGTTTAAAAATAACTACTGCATATTTTTGATAATGTTGATTTTGAGTTTTCCTAAGTAAAGTAATGCTCAAAATTATCCAAGCCAAGCTTCAGCAATACGTGAACTGTGAATTTCCAGATGTTCAAGCTGGTTTTAGAAAAGGCAGAGGACCAGAAATCAAATTGCCAACATCTACTGGATCTTCGAAAAAGCAAGAGAGTTTCAGAAAAATCATCTATTTCTGCTTTATTGACTATGCCAAAGTCTTTGACTGTGTAGATCACAATAAACTGGAAAATTCTGAAGGAGATGGGAATACCAGACCACCTGACCTGCCTCTTGAGAAACTTGTATTCAGGTCAGGAAGCAGCAGTTAGAACTGGACATGGAATAACAGACTGGTTCCAAATAGGAAAAGGAGTATGTTAAGGCTGTATATTATCACCCTGCTTATTTAACTTATATGCAGAGTACATCATGAGAAATGCTGGGCTGGAGGAAGCACAAGCTGGAATCAAGATTGCCGGGAGAAATATCAATAACCTCAGATATGCAGATGGCACCACACTTACGGCAGAAAGGGAAGAACTAAAGAGCCTCTTAAGTTGGCTTAAAGTGAAACATTCAGAAAACCAAGATCATGGCATCCAGTCCCATCACTTCATGGCAAATAGATGGGGAAACAGTGGTAACAGTGGCTGACTTTATTTTTGGGGGCTCTAAAATCACTGCAGATGGTTTTTGCAGCCAGAAATAAAAAGACTCTTAGTTCTTGGAAGGAAAGTTATGACCAACCTAGACAGCATATTAAAACACAGAGACATTACTTTGTCCACAATGTTCTGTCTGGTCAAGGCTATGGTTTTTCCCATAGTCATGTATGGATGTGAGAGTTGGACTTCAAAGAAAGCTGAGCCCCAAAGAATTGATGCTTTTGAACTGTGGTGTTGGAGGATTCTTGAGAATCCCTTGGGCTACAAGGAGATCCAATCAGTCTGTCCTAAAGCAGATCAGTCTTGGGTGTTCATTGGAAAGATTGACGTTGACGCTGAAACTCCAATACTTTGGCCACCTGATGCAAAGAGCTGACTCATTTGAAAAGACCGTGATGCTGGGAAAGATTGAGGGCAGGAGGAGAAGGGAACAACAGAGTATGAGATGGTTGGATGGCATCACCTACTCAATGGACATGGGTTTGGGTAGACTCCGAAAGTTGGTGAAGGACAAGGAGGCCTGGCGTGCTGTGGTTCATGGGGTCGCAAAGAGTCGGGCATGACTGAGCGACTGAACTGAACTGAACTGAAGAAATCAATATAATCTAATGGAAGATGAAGACCCTACATAAAATGATATGGAAGCAGAAAATACGGCTTCACATGATGGTGACCACCAGTATTTATGTTGACAATGAATTATAGTAAGTCTAAAGTGGTATATTCCTTAGCAGTGGAGAGGCCAAAACCACTTTACATTTGAAAGAATAATTCAGATGACAAAAAAACAGAACTCTGTGATATAGTGTTATACTTAGTAAATACTGTAATTGCTGTATAATGCTCATTGTACCTTGGTCATTTGAAAGGAGAAGCAGTATGGTTCACTAGAAAGCATTCCTTCTCAGGCACATAAGAATATATGAAGTGACAGTTTCAAGTTCAATTCAAGTTCAATTTATAATATACCAATTCATAAGATCTTAAGAGCCAGACATGTTTTCTTGTTCAGGAAGGACCTTCTCTGTTGATCTCATTTTATCTCCATATCCTTTATTGTACCCCCAGGCCTGCAATTCACTGGAGACCATTCAGTGCCGTATGGAGTGAAAATCCTTTCCCTTCAGCCACTTCTCTTTTCATTTTGACCTTTTTACTCCACTTTTTACACCTGGATTCCTGGATTACATATCTGATCCTAAACTTCTTGATTGAATGATTCACTTTTTGTTAAGTTCCATTTAGGATAAACCCTATAAAACTGGGTGTTACACAGGCTGAAGAGGCAAGGGACATTTCAAAGAGTACAAATAATGCATCTGATAACCAAACATAAATTTCAAATTGGATTTTGCAACAATTTTCATTTTTATTCTTAAGTGTCAGTTAAATTATAGAATTGACATATAAAGGCGTGGTGTGATTATATCATGTATGAAACAAAGGAAAGGA
Source organism: Bos taurus (assembly GCF_002263795.3). NCBI lineage: Eukaryota > Metazoa > Chordata > Mammalia > Artiodactyla > Bovidae > Bos > Bos taurus. The sequence continues at coordinate 5,294,060 of NC_037356.1, forward strand.
ATTTTCTTACCTTGCTTTGTTGAATCATTGCATCATACATACTACAGAACTTCAAGAAATAATTCACCTGCTGAGTCGTGAGTATGAGGAAGTTGGAGCTTTTGTTAGGATGACTGCATAACTGGCCTCTTGTAAGTGGCCCCAAATCTTTGAAATGGAGTTCCCCAATGGCCAAGATGACACTGTGAAGTTACTGGAAGATACAGAGAATAATCACCTGTTCAATGCTGGCCACACATCCACTCATCTCAGTCACTGATAGATTGAAATAAAGTAGCTTTTAAGATATTTCCTAGTCCTTCCCCACCCCGTGTTCTGACCCATTGTTCCCAATTGCTTTGTCCTCTCTCCTTGAAATTCTCACTGTTAGTTACAAAAAAATTAAAACTATCTTAATGTGGGGGCACAAAAAAAAAAATCCCTATTTATTTTTTTCCTTTCTAGATCAATAGGGGGAAATAGCTGGCATCCATTATTCTGGAGATTGAAGCCACTAGTTACTGTCCTATTTCTTAGTTCCTGAACATAGTCTGAAAATTCTAATCTTGGTGTCATATACAATATATCATATGGAATATATAATCTAAGACATGGAATTTTGAAATTAGATGACTGTGTCAGGAATTTTATTGATTGGAAAGTAGTTGTTTGGATAAAGGTGTGGCCTGATTAATTCTCTCTCTAGAGTGAGACCAATAACTTGTTATAAATTACTCGATGAAAAAATGCATGGAAGAGTAAAGGCAAATAGTGAGTTTTGTCCAAAATAGCTAAAAATGACAAAGCCTATAAATGAGTTTGATGAATTTGAGTTATATAAAATTTGAGGACATTTCCACATTAGATGTAACTTTTCATAAAGTAGTAAGTATTATCTTTGTAATATACATAGGTGAGAAAACTTATTTCTGTCTTACTATAAACAAGTGCAGTTTCCTTTCTCATGAATTTATGATTTGGGAAACTGATTAGATTCATTATTTGTGTTTATTTTTATCTGTTTAATTTAAAGCTTGTCCTGTATTTGTTGTGTAATCTTTTAAAATATCAAGAGATTCTGTTCTAAACAAAAACAATATGAATAAAAATGTAAACATTTCTAGCAAAAAATGTAAGTGGTGTTACAGAAAAATATTGAATCAAAGATAGCATATAAAGGCTTTAGGGCCCCAGACTGAGCTCCTATAACCGAGGAGTGGGATGGCTGGATCAGATAGCAACTCCACTTTTAGTATTTGGAGGAACCTCCATACTGTTTTCCACAGTGGCTACACTAATTTACATTCCCACCAACAGTGTAAGAGACTTCACTTTTCTTCACACACATATTAGCATTTATTAAGTAGATTAACAGTCACTTTTATTTATCACTGGACTGGAGGTGCTGACTCCAAGGGGAAGAAATGTGAGCCTTTAGAACAATACTGCTTTTGGATCTCATAAAAGCTGTGATTGTATAGAAACATCCCAAGTCCAGACTTCTCAAATTCCAGATTTCCAAAAACATCACATGAAGTCTCTCAGACAGCCATTTTCAACATAGGTTTCCTGGCTACTTGGGAGAGCCCTTCTGACCCCATCAACTGATCATTCTCTGCGCATAAAAGGGTAATAACTCTACTTAGCAGTGACCTAAAAGTCAAAGGCTTTGGCATAGTCAATAAGGCAGAAATAGATGTTTTTTTTGGAACTCTCTTGCTTTTTCAATGATCCAGCGGATGCTGGCAATTTGATCTCTGCTTCCTATGCCTTTTCTAAAACCTTTTCTAAAATCGTGAGCATCTGGAAGTTCACGATTCACGTATTGCTGAAGCCTGGCTTGGAGAATTTTGAGCATTACTTTACTAGCGTGTGAGATGAACGCAATTGTGCAGTAGTTTGAGCATTCTTTGGCATTGCCTTTATTTGAGATTGGAAAGAAAACTGACCTTTTCCAGTCCTTTGGCCACTGCCGAGTTTTCCAAATTTGCTGGCATATTGAGTGCATCACTTTCACAGCATCGTCTTTCAGAATTTGAAATATCTCCACTGGAATTCCATCACCTCCACTAGTTTTGTTCATAGTGATGCTTCCAAAGACCCACTTGACTTCACATTCCAGGATGTCTGGCTCTAGCTGAGTGATCACACAATCATGATTATCTGGGTCATGAAGATCTTTTTTGTACAGTTCTGTGTATTCTTGCCACCTCTTCTTAATATCTTCTGCTTCTGTTAGGTCCCTAACATTTCTGTCCTTTATTGAGTGCATCTTTGCATGAAATGTTCCCTTGGTATCTCTATTTTCTTGACAGATCTCTAGTCTTTCCCATTCTGTTGTTTTCCTCTATTTCTTTGCATTGATCACTGAGGAAGTTTTTCTTATCTCTCCTTGCTATTCTTTGGAAGTCTGCATTCAAATGGGTTTATCTTTCCTTTTCTCCTTTGCTTTTTGCTTCCCTTCTTCTCACAGCTATTTGTAAGGCCTCCTCAGACAGCCATTTTGCTTTTTTGCATTTCTTTTCCAGGGGGATGGTTTCGATCCCTGTCTCCTGTACAATGTCATGAACCTCCACCCATAGTTCATCAGGCATTCGGTCTATCAGATGTAGTCCCTTAAATCTATTTCTCACTTCCACATTATAGTCATAAGGGATTTGATTTAGCTCATACCTGAATGGTCTAGTGGTTTTCTCCACTTTCTTCAATTTCAGTCTGATTTTGGAAATAAAGAATTCATGGTCTGAGCCACAGTCAGCTCCTGGTCCTGTTTTTGTTGATTGTATAGAGCTTCTCCATCTTTGGCTGCAAAGAATATAATCAATCTGATTTCGGTGTTGACCATCTGGTGATGCCCATGTGTAGAGTCTTCTCTTGTAGTGTTGGAAGAGGGTGTTTGCTATGACCAATGTGTTCTCTTGGCAGAACTCTATTAGCCTTTGCCCTGCTTCATTCTGTACTCCAAGGCCAAATTTGCCTGTTACTCCAGGTGTTTCTTGACTTCCTGCTTTTGCATTCCAGTCCCCTATAATGATCAAATTGCCAACATCCGCTGGATCATCAAAAAAGCAAGAGAGTTCCAGAAAAACATCTATTTCTGCTTTATTGACTATGCCAAAACCTTTGACTGTGTGGATCACAATAAACTGGAAAATTCTGAAAGAGATGGGCATATCAGACCACCTGACCTGCCTCTTGCGAAACCTATATGCAGGTCAGGAAGCAACAGTTAGAACTGGACATGGAACAACAGAGTGGTTCCAAAAGGAGTACGTCAAGGCTGTATATTGTCACCCTGCTTATTTAACTTCTATGCAGAGTACATCATGAGAAACACTGGGCTGAAAGAAGCACAAGCTGGAATCAAGATTGCTGGGAGAAATATCAATAACCTCAGATATGCAGATGACACCACCCTTATGACAGAAAGTGAAGAGGAACTAAAAAGCCTCTTGATGAAAGTGAAAGAGTTAGAGTGAAAAACTTGGCTTAAAGCTCAACATTCAGAAAACGAAGATCATGGCCTCCGGTCCCATCACTTCATGGCAGATAGATGGGGAAACAGTGCACATAGTGGCTGACTTTATTTCTCTGGGCTCCAACATCACTGCAGATGGTGATTGCAACCATGAAATTTAAAGTCTCTTACTCCTTGGAAGGAAAGTTATGACCAACCTAGGCAGCATATTAAAAAGCAGAGACATTATTTTGCCAACAAAGGTCCATCTAGTCAAGGCTATGGTTTTTCCAGTGGTCTTTTATGGATGTGAGAGTTGGACTCTAAAGAAAGCTGAGCACCAAAGAATTGATGCTTTTGAACTGTGGTGTTGGAGAAGACTCTTGAGAGTCCCTTGGACTGCAAGCAGATCCAACCAGTCCATCCTAAAGGAGATCAGTCCTGGAAGTTCATTGGAAGGACTGATGCTGAAGCTGAAACTCCAGTACTTTGGCCACCTGATGCGAAGAGCTGACTCATTTGAAAAGACCCTGATGCTGGGAAAGATGGAAGGCAGGAGGAGAAGGGGATGAAAGAGAATGAGATGGTTGGATGGCATCACTGACTAGACAGACATGGGTTTAGGTGGACGATGGGTGTTGGTGATGGACACGGAGGCCTGGCGTGCTGTGGTTCATGGGTTTGCAAAGAGTTGGACACGACTGAGCAGCTGAACTGAACTGAACTGAGCAGTGACCTTGTTTCACCAGCCTAGAATGGGGAAAAGTCTGAGTAAAGTTTAGCTTTTCCCTGAAGGTTATCTGAAGGAGTGAAGAAGAAGTGCCCACATGGTGGCTCACTCAGTTTCTGTTCAGTAACAGAGACATTTATGCTTATTATTGTTACTAACCTCACTCAACTGAATGTTATTAATAAAAGGGATTGCTGACCTGGGATTTAAAACACCTATTGAGTTGAATCCATTAAACCCTTTCTTATGCTAAGGCTATTCATACCCATGGCAGAAATATGGTGAAAGGGATCGTCCCCAAAGAGACCAAGTGGGAGGACACCCTTAGCAGAGTCATCACCTTGGCAGCCAGCGGTATGTAAGAATTGCTTGGGCATCAAATAAATGGGCTGGGAGAGAGGCATGGGAAATTCTTGGAGATGGGGAAAGCACTCCCTTTGTGTATGACCTTAAACTTCAGAGGTATCTTTGCATGATGCAGCCCAAAGTGGGTGTCATCCCTGAATGTAGCAGAAATTTGGACACCAAGGAGAGCTTCTGTACTTAGTGCAGAAAAGGTGTTGGTACTTATGAAGAGAAATCAGAGAATTTTATTTCTGTGCCTAGTTCCATCACCTTGGTCCGAATTTGTGTTGCTCTTAGCTAAGTTTGAGTAATGATGTAAATACAGTGGAAAGGGGTCAATAAAATTATGGTTTGGCTTCTAAGATTCTGGAAAAATGGCTGGGGAAATTTGCCTTCTGGAAAATGTCCTTAGTGAGAAAAACATAAAGAAATAGGTGGATGTCTCCTGGTAACAGCTGCCTCTGGATGACCATTTGGGAATGGCCCATGTTTATTTCTTCTCTGACTCCAAATTCTCAAAGTGCCCTGCAGGGCCCACCTTCTGAGCCTCTTGGTCTTGGGAAAAGTCTTGATGACAGAATTTGCTCTTCTTCCTCTTCTCATATTTTAGCCTGAATCTTTGCATGCAGTTTGCTGTGCTGATCCCAACTTTCTGAGAAAAAACACTAAGGTGACTCTGTCTCCTCTGAGCCACTCTCCTTTACTACCTTTAAAAAAAAATCAAAACTGTTCTATTTATTTTTTGTTGCCCTAGGTCTGTGGTGCTGAGTACACTTTTCTCTAGTTGATGGAAGTGGGGGTGCCCTGTGGTTGAGGGGCCCCTCCCTGCAGCGCCCTCTGTGCTGTAGAGTGGGCTCTAGAGGGCATGGGGTTTCAGTAGTTTCATTCCCAGCTCTAGAGCACAGGCTCAGTAGTTGTGGGGCTCTGGGTTAGTTGCTCCTTGACTTGGGCTATCTTCTGTGACCATGGATCAAACCCTGATCTCTTCACTGCCATAAGATTATTTACCAATGAGCCACAGGGCAGCCTTCTTTCACTACCTTAATATCACCCTGAATAGTGTCTTTGTGAATCAGTGAATGGGTCCTTGATGACCCAGCCACCCTGTCTTTCTCTGCCTCCTGAATGTATATCAGATTCAATCAACTAACCTAGAGAAATATGATGATCCAATCAGGATAAATCCAATGGGTACTCAGTAATCTAAACATGTATCCCTTTCTGATTGGGTTAGTAGTGAGACAGAGGGATGATGGGAATAAAAGGTTGTACTGGAGAAGAGATGCAGAATCTTCATACTCTGGAGACAACAGCAGGGCTCTCCATGCGTCTGACGTCTGAGCACCTTTCCAGACACATCAGAGCAGAAAGTCACCTCCCTCATATGAGAACACCTTTTTTTTTTTTTATATTACCATTGACTAGCTAACCTTGAAGGGTGGCCTGTATCTCTGGATGTAGTGAGAGTTTTCAAAAAAAAACCATTTCTCACATGAACACATTTCATGTCTTGATTTTGCCTATGCTATGCTCTGCTAAGTCGCTTCAGTGGTGTCCGACTCTGTGCGACCCCATAGACAGCAGCCCACCAGGCTCCCCCGTCCCTGGGATTCTCCAGGCAAGAACACTGGAGTGGGTTGCCATTTCCTTCTCCAATGCATGAAAGAGAAAAGTGAAAGTGAAGTCGCTCATTCGTGTCTGACTCTTAGCGACCCCATGGACTGCAGCCTACCAGACTCCTCCGTCCATGGGATTTTCCAGGCAAGAGTACTGGAGTGGGGTGTGATTTTGCCTAGCAGTGCAATTTAGCCTGAATCTCAAACATTTTGATTTGTGCTTTAGCTGATATCAATTTTTTAATGTAAATTTATTTATTTTAATTGGAGGTTAATTACTTTACAATATTGTACTGGTTTTGCCATACATCAACATGAATCTGCCACAGGTATACGTGTGTTCCCCATCCCGAATCCCCCTCCCTCCTCCCTCCCCGTACCATCTCTCTGGGTCATCCCAGTGCACCAGCCCTAAGCAACCAGTATCATGCATCGAACTTGAACTTACGATTCGTTTCATATATGATATTATACATGTTTCAATGCCATTCTCCCAAATCATCCCACCCTCTCCCTCTCCCACAGAGTCCAAAAGACTGTTCTATACATCTGTGTCTCTTTTGCTGTCTCGCATACAGGGTTATCGTTATCATCTTTCTAAATTCCATATATATGTGTTAGTATACTGTATTGGTGTTTTTCTTTCTGGCTTACTTCACTCTGTATAATTTTAAATGACTTTACAAAGGAGATATTTTTAATGAAAAACATCCATTTAGCATTTTATTTCATGAAATTTAAGATATTCTGACACAATGGCATTCATGTTGGGGGTAACTGAGGTTAGCGGCTGTGCTGGTCCACATGACTCTCATCTGCCCATTAATGTAGGGCTCTAAGGATGATGTGCAGCTCTTCCCCAAACAAAGACTGGAGTGAACTCTCGGGCTTCTAGGTACCCACTTTCTAGTGGGACCTGCATCATGCAAAGCAATGGGTGGAACTGAACAGGCTAGTGACTGTCTTTTTTCCTCTTTGGCCAGAGTGTCATACGAGCTAACTGAGGCACTTCCACCCCTGCCAGAGCAGTGACCTTGGACCTAGTAGGTCCTTCTGAAAGGTTGGGAGATTGTCTTAGGTGTGCTGCTGCTTGGCCTGACATGGATGCCTTGTTCCTTGGCAGTTTCCACAGGACTCCTCTTCTTGTAGAGTCAGGACTAATGTCTGGAACCCACCCAGACTCCTGGATCTGGCAGGAAAGCACCTGCTGAGGAATGATGCTTTGGTCTTTTCTGCTTTGGAGGATCTGCCCAGGGACTCTTCCCACCCCTCTTCATGGAGGCATTCTATGGGAGACACATTGAGACCCTGCGCCCATGGTGCAAGCCTTTCCCTTTGTCTGCCTCTGGGGAGCCTCATTTCCCTGCCTCATGTGGGGCCCTTACAAGCAGTTCTGGAAGCACTTGATGTCCTGCTGACCCAGAAGGTTCGTTCCAGGTGAGTGTGATCAAGGCACCCTGATAAAATCCTGGGTGTCCCAGAGGAGACTGCTGGGTTGAGGGCAAGTGGATGGAAAGGGTTCTGAAGATGGCAATGAAGAAGCCTTTGCATGCTAAGGGAAATAGCTTCTGGAAGCATATGAGTGCCTTTAGTGAATGGGAGCCTGAAAGAACATTCCCTACCTCCTCAAAGTCATGCATAAGTTACTAAAGTGGAGAAATAGAAAGGATAAGAGGGCAAAGGGAGTTGGAGGAAAGTGAGGCAGAGAGGTAGAGAGCAAGGCAGCAGACAACATCAGGAATGTTAAGTTACAGCAGAGGAGCAGAGGTGGGCAGGCTGTTGTCAAATTATGAGGCTGTTTTTTTTTTTTTTTTTTTTAATTCTGTGAGGATTTGAATGCATCCCAATTAGTTTCCTTTCCCTACGAGGTGCAAACTGAGGGTCCTGGATTTACGACATACTGGCCAGAACTTCTGGAGCATGTGGTCTGGTGCTCAGGCTCACAAACGGCACCAGTGGCTGAGCAGAGCTCAACCACAAAGCAGCACTTGGCTCCACTGACGGTTTTGCCTGAAGAAAAGGACTCTGGACAACTTCCTCACCTACATCCTCAGGTGGGTGGAGCAGAGTAAATCCTCCATCCACCTGTGCAGCAAGAAGCTGAAGACTGTCTCTACGCCCGTGGATGGCACTGTGAAGTTCCTGAGCATGGTGCAGCTGGATGTGTCCAGGTGAGTGGGAATCGGCCCTGGCATCTGTCCATGCTGGCCACGTTTGCTCCTTTTCTGGGAAAGATGAATAATTTGCAGAGACTCTGCCTCTCTCCCATCCACCTGACTGCCTTCACGAAGCAGGAGCAGGATCACTTTGTCCAAATTATGTCTCAGTTCCTGAGGCTGGGCCACCTCCTGGATCTCCATCTGGAGTCTCCCTCCCTCCCTGAAGGATGCCTGAACCACATGCTCAGGTGAGAGTGGACCACGAGCTGGGTAACACTGAACACAACCCTAGAATTTCAAAAGTACCCTCTCCTTTCTTGCACTCTCCTGAAGCGTGGCATCCCATAACCACACAAATGTAGGGGGTAGGGGGCTGAACTGGTCTCATGGCTCTTGTGAGATACCTGGCTGGGGAGATACAGAGGATTGACTGGGGTGTTTGCATCCCAGCATTTGTAATTCCCTCCTTTTGTGGAGGTGTCTATGTTGAAATGATAAAATTAAGTAAGTTAGAAATGACATTGAAGTGAGGAAACTGCATCAGATCCAAGCATTCTTGAAGAGAAGCTCTATGCTCCACAGGTTTGTGCCCACTGCGGACCTGTTAATTAACATGTGGGAAAAGCATGATTCTGGAGATGCTGTTAATCAAGCTGAGAAAAGGATAATAAAAAGGGATAGAAAGTTGAAGACGATGCAGGGATGTATGTAAGCCCCTTTGGTCTGGCATCACATTTCATGTTGTGGGATCTTGTTTAAGTTGGTTCCTTATGCATGTCTCGCTAGAGACACCCTGGCCAGAGATATAGGCATCCAGAGCTCAACCTCGACTGAAGCCTTAACTGGAATCACTTTTAAATCTCATCTCCCAACACTAATATTCAGTGATGTCCAGACTCGATGGAGACTCTCTCTGGCTCTCACTGTTCTGGTGATTCCATGACCTTCATTCATCCTCATAAGGAAGTGGGGTGTGTTGACTCTATTTGATAGATGAGGAGGTGTACCTTCCAGATTCTGTGACGTGACTTAACTCTGCAGTGAAGGTGACAGTGCTCAGCCTAGCATGAGACGTGACAATCAGTGTATTGACCCTGAATTGATGGTCAGACCAACGTTAGTTCTGTACAAACCATTTGTCTATCGCATGTGTGCAACCTAGCACTCCAGTTTCCAAGAACTAATTATTTGGTTTCTCCCCAGGTGCCTGCCGTACCCCTTGAATAACCTGTCAATAACCAACTGCTGGCTGACAGAATCAGACTCGACCCACCAGTCCCAGAGCCCAAACATCAGTCAGCTAAAGGCCTGGACCTGAATGGGATCACCGTGACTGACTTTAGACCTGAGGTCCTCCACGTTCTGCTGGAGAAAGTTGCAGCCACCGTCCAGGACTGACTGGACTTAGGTCTGTGTGGGATCAAGGACTCCCAGGTGGAGGCCATCTTGTCTGCCCTGAGCCACTGCTCCCAGCTCAGGCACTTCAGTCCGGGTGGGAAACCTCCTGTCCAGGCTGTCATGGAGAAGCTGATCCAACACCCCACTGGGCTGCCCCGTTTAATGCAAGAGCGTTCATCCTGCCCCTCAGGAGAGTGACAGACCTCAGGGTATTTTCCTGGAAGCGAGACTTGCCAAGCCTCGGGCTCAGCTGTTGGAGATTCTGAGAGCCTCAGGATGTCCCAGGGCCTGTGGCTTAGCTTCAGCCCCGTCCTCCCTGTGGTGAGGACATCACGTGGTGCCCATTTTACACAAGTATACTGCCCCTGCCTAGAGCACTGGCTCCATCAGGAGCTTTCTTCTGTGTGCTCGGAAACTGAAATCTAAAACATGGGGATATCGTGGAGGGAAAACAGCATGGTTTCAGACATGTGCTCAGTGTGGATGTGAAAAGGAACAGCGCTCCTCGGGGGCAGGGATTGCTGTGGAAATGTAGACTCTGGAAGGGGTCGGACTGGCATGGACATGGGCTTCTAGAATCTAATATGACACCTGGATACGTGCTGGACACCCACATGTTGCAATTATCCTTGGGAAGATAGTTGTAAAGAAACTGTCAGGAAGAAAGTTACCTTCTTGGTGATCTAAACAGGAAGGAAATCTAAAATGAGAGTGGATAAACAGATTGATATGACTTATTTCGTTGTTAAGCAACAAACTAACATGACATTGTAATGCAAATCTACTCAATAAAAATGAATTAAAAGATAAGTAAATAAAGAGATGCTCATGGAAAACCAACTGCTGTCCTCCATGATATATTGTTCTGTGTGCATGTGTGCATGCGTGCTTAGTCATTCCGTTGTGTCCAACTCTTTAAGACCCATAAAGAGTAGCCTCTTCTGTTCATGGGATTCTCCAGAGAAGAATATTGGAATGGGTAACGATTGCCTTCTCCAGGGGACCTTCCCGATCCAGGGCTTGAACCCCGGTCTCCTGCAGTATAGGTAAATTCTTTGCCATCTGAGCCACCATGTAATGTAAGCCTCCTGGGGCAACTCTTACCTCCTTGCTTATTTCTTTGGCTGTTCAGTGGATTGATACACACAGAGGGTAACACAGCATCCGATGAACTATTGGAATGAAGAGCTCTCTGCAGGGCTCTCCCTGCTGACTCAGGCCATGACCCTGGGCATGGGTATTCTTCATGCTTCTATCAGTCGGTGTATAAGTCACAGTTTCTTGCCTTTGTGTGTCCTTCACTGTCAAAGGCGAGGTCCTCAGTTCTGTTAAGTTTTGCACACTGCCAACAAGATTGAGACTGGTTCTCACCACTCCATGCCTGTCAGGGAGGAGGAGTTACAATCTATATAATCAATTATAGGAGTGATATATAGAAGTGATATAGGAGTGATTATAGGAATGATATAGGAGGAGATATAATTGAGTTGTGACCAGACATTCAAAGTCTTTTTAGTAAAATGCTAAAATGTAAAAAAAAAATGGACATGGGTTTTATTTCCACACCACATTCTAGATTTATATCAGTTTGGGTGGTTGATCATATCAGAATAGCTTGATAGTTTCTATTACAGTTCCAGTCTCTCCCTATTAGAAAAGTCAAGGGTAGCTTGTCTGGACATCAGAATGTTCAAATGTAAAAGAAATATATGTTATGTATTACATATAACTCACAGTCAGCTCTCCCTATCCTCTGTTCATCATCCTCAGATTCAGTCAACTACATATGATTTTTTTAACTACTGTTAAAAAAATAAATCTTTGTCTAAGTGACCCTGAGCAGTTGAACCAGGTGTTGTTCAAGATTCACCTGGTACACACACATACATAGTTTCAGAAGAAGCTGACATGATTACAGACTCTATAGTCCCACTGTGATGTTGAAGACTCTGGAGAGTCCCTTGGACTGCAAGGAGATCCACCAGTCCATCTAAAGGAGATCAGTCCTGAATATTCATTGAAAGGACTGATGCTCAAGCTGAAGCTCCAATACTTTGGCCACTGATGCACAGAACTGACACCTTGGAAAAGACCCTGATGGTGTGAAAGATTGAAGGCAGGAGGAGAAGGGAATAACAGAAGATGAGATGGTTGGATCGAATCAGCAACTCGATGGACATTAAGTGAGTAGGTTCTGGGAGTTGATGATGGACAGGGAAGCCTGGCGTGCAGCAGTCCATGGAGTTTCAAAGAACTGGACAAGACTGAATGACTGAACTGAATTCACAGTCCCACCATCTTCTATCTGTTGCCTAGAGAACTAGAAAAGGCTGTGGTATAATTCAGACCTAATCTTAGTGGTATTCACTTCAGTTCAGTTCAGTCACTCAGTCGTGTCCGACTCTTGGCGACCCCATGAATGACAGCACACCAGGCCTCCCTGTCCATCACCAACTCCCGGATTTCACTCAGACTCATGTCCATCGAGTCAGTGATGCCATCCAGCCATCTCATCCTCTGTTGTCCCCTTCTCCTCCTGCCCTCAATCCCTCCCAGCCTCAGAGTCTTTTCCAATGAGTCAGCTCTTCGCATGAGGTGGCCAAAGTACTGGAGTTTCAGCTTCAGCATCATTCCTTCCAAAGAAATCCCAGGGCTGATCTCCTTCAGAATGGACTGTTTGGATCTCCTTGCAGTCCAAGGGACTCTCAAGAGTCTTTTCCAACACCACAGTTCAAAAGCATCAATTCTTTGGCACTGAGCTTTCTTCACAGTCCAACTCTACATCCATACACGACCACAGGAAAAACCATAGCCTTGACTAGATGGACCTTTGTTGGCAAAGTAATGTCTCTGATTTGAATATTCTATCTAGGTTGGTCATAGCTTTCCTTCCAAGGAGTAAGCGTCTTTTAATTTCATGGCTGCAGTCACCATCTGCAGTGACTTTGGAGCCCAGAAAAATAAAGTCTGACACTGTTTCCACTGTTTCCCCATCTATTTCCCATGAAGTGATGGGACCGGATGCCATGATCTTCGTTTTCTGAATGTTGAGCTTTAAGCCCACTTTTTCAGTCTCCACTTTCACTTTCATCAAGAGGCTTTTTAGTTCCTCTTCACTTTCTGCCATAAGGGTGGTGTTATCTGTATATCTGAGGTTATTGATATTTCTCCTGGCAATCTTGATTCCAGCTTGTGTTTCTTCCAGTCCAGCGTTTCTCATGATGTACTCTGCATAGAAATTAAATAAGCAGGGTGACAATATACAGCCTTGACGTACTCCTTTTCCTATTTGGAACCAGTCTGTTGTTTCATGTCCAGTTTTAACTGTTGCTTCTTGACCTGCATACAGATTTCTCTAGAAGTAGGTCATGTGGTCAGGTATCCCCATCTCTTTCAGAATTGTCCACAGTTCACTGTGATCCACACAGTCAAAAGCTTTGGCATAGTCAATAAAGCAGAAATAGATGTTTTTCTGGAACTCTCTTGCTTTTTCCATGATCCAGCGGATGTTGGCAATTTGATCTCTGGTTCCTCTGCCTTTTCTAAAACGAGGAGTATCTCCTCACCACCGCCCCTCCTGACCGTGACGTGGTATAGCTCCTCTAGGCCCTCCTGGGCCCGCGCAGCCACCGCTCCTTGGACGTGGGGTTGCTCCTCCCACCCGCCGCCCGTGGTCTTGGGCATGGGGGTAGCTCCTCCCTGCCGCCGCCCCTGGCCTCGTGCGGCTGTATCTCCTCTCCGCTTTTGTGATGTCGCAGCTTGGCATTCTTGGCTGCCGCCCCTGACCTCGGAGTTGGGGTAGCTCCTCCCGGCTGCCGCCCCTGACCTCGACGTGTGGTAGCTCCTCCCGGCCGCTGCCCCTGACCTCGGACGCAGGGTAAGTCCTCTCGGCTGCTCCTGCGGTGTCGCAGCCTGGCGTTCTCGGCCGCCGCCCCTGACCTCGGACATGGGGTAACTCCTCTTGGTCGCCGCCCCTTTGCATGGGGTCCTCCCGGTCTGCCCCTGACCTCGGACGTGAGGTAGCTCCTCTCGGCCACGCTCTGTGTGCCGCTGCAGCCGCCCGCGCTCTGTTCTTAATGGTATCCTGCTACTGCTGCTAAGTCGCTTCAGTCGTGTCCGACTCTGTGCGACCCCATAGACGGCAGCCCACTAGGCTTCCCCGTCCCTGGGATTCTCCAGGCAAGAACACTGCAGTGGGTTGCCATTTCCTTCTCCAATGCACGAAAGTGAAAAGTGAAAGTGAAGTCGCTCAGTCGTGTCCAACTCTTAGCGACCCCATGGACTGCAGCCTACCAGGTTCCTCCGTCCATGGGATTTTCCAGGCAAGAGTATTGGAGTGGGGTGCCATTGCCTTCTCTGACTTAATGGTATAATTCAGACCTAATCTTAATGGTATAATTCAGACGTAATCTTAAGGTTGAAAAGCAATGGAAGTGATGATGTAGCTCTAAGTCAAAACTAAAGATCTGAGAACCAGGGAGACACTTGTGTATGTACTGGAGTTTCCAGGTTTAGGAGCTAGAAGCTCCAGTATTCATAGCCAAGAAGAGAGAGAAGGCAAACAGTTGCCTTTGTTCCATCCAAGCCCCCAGATGATAAAGTGATGCCCACCCACACTGGTGAGGGCTGATGTCTTGACTCAATTACTGATTTCAATGCTAATCTCTCCCAGGAGTTCCCTTGCAGATTCTCCTAGTGTTAATCTTTGACCTGTGATCTGGTCATCTCAACTGACAGTGAAGTTGACACATAAATTTAACCCTCACAGTGTGTCTAAACTAATGGAGACAAATAAAAAGTTTCTTGCAAAGGATTCAGAGGCTTCAATTGTTTCTGATCTGATGGAAGGGAATATATGGCTTAGAGGACCTTAGGCAGATCTTTGGTTCCCCCACAGTGAATATAATGATGCACGTACAGTTTATGGGATTTTTAGTAGGATCCAAAGAGATATTTGCTCTCGCTTTGGCAGCACATATACTGAAATCGTAACGATACAGAGAAGTTTGTCATGGCCCCTGCACAAGGATGACACACAAATTCATGAAGCATTCCATATTTTTTAGGCTTCCCTGGAGCCTCAGCTGTTAAATAATCCATCTGCAATTCAGATGGGTTCAATCCCTGGGTTGGGAAGATCCCCTGGAGAACAGAAAGGCTAACCTCTCCAGTATTCTGCCCTGAAGAATTCCGTGGACTGTATAGTGCATGGGGTCACAAAGAGTCAGACATGACTGAGTGACTTTCACAAAATGAGATATTGCCTGTTGAGAGCTGGGCTCTGGAGTTGTTGAACAAGAGCTCATTATTATGTAAGCACTTCACAATTTTTTTTTTTTTTTTTTAGTCTTCTCCCTCCTCATGAATAGCATGAGTCTTCATCCCTTGAACTCAACCACTGTTGTTTACAACAGAGGAAAGAAAAACCTGGATGCTGAAACTGGACTCACATATTGCATGTGCTTACCAATGAGTCAGGATTCATCCAGACTGTTCCAGTAGCCAGTGCGGGGGTGGGGGTGAGGGTGGGGGCTGGGGATGGGAGGGAGTAGGACAGACTGGATTCATCTTCAGTGATAGACATTCTGAGCCTCAGGTCTCTAGGCCAGCAGCTTGTAGATCAGACCAGAGTGCAGGGGCTAATAGTCAGCCACCTCTTGCTCTGGCTAAGCCATGAGAAAAACCCCATGGGAAAAGAATAAAAGCAAAATATAGCAATGGGAAATGTGATTGGGGACACAGGACTGATTGTATCATAGCAAAACAGACACTTTCTGTGTGCCGAGACACTAAAAAAAAGTGACCTGGCCCCAAAGAACAGGGCTCTTGATCCAAGAAGTCTTGAGTCCCCCAGTTCCATCTTTGAAACTTTAATTCTGTCTCTAGTTTCTTTTTCCCAAAATGTGCATCAACCACTTTCAATCCCTACCTGCTTCCCTGGCCACAGCACCTCACAATAGAAATCAGTTTTGTAATCAGGACTGTATACTTTAGAATTTTCAATCAACCTTGCTGTCCTGGAACTTCTCTGGTGATCCAGTGAGCCCTGGTTCAATCTCTGGTCAAGAAACTAGATTTCATATCCTGAAACTAAGTATTTGCATGCCACAACTGAATGATCCCTCCGATTCCCCAGGTGGCCCAGTGGCAAAGAATCTGCCTGCCAATGCAGGAGACACAGAAGACATGGGTTCTATCCCTGGGTCGGGAAGAACCCCTGGAGAAGGAAACGACACCCTACTCCAGTACTCCTGCCTAGAAAATTCCATGGACAGAGGAGCCTGGTGGACTACAGTCCATGGGGTCACAAAGAGTTGGAGCAAACTGAACATATACAGGCACACACACACACACAATACCCACACACAGGGTCACAAGGAAGATCAAAGATCGTGTGTGCATGACTAAGACCCAGGGCAGCCAAATAATTAAATAAATAAATATTTAAAAAACTGTGTCTTCCGGTAATATCATTGAGTATAAATATTTGCACAGTGGTTTATATAGAAAACACTCTAAAGTTAATTGAGGCAATATACTATTTTTAAGAAGTCATGTGGGTAATTTAAAAATATTGTACTTGCTTAGAAGACTCAGAAAACAAATGTGATTTATAAACTGATTTTAACCATAAATGAACAAGAATTGTTTCTTTAAAAAAATATGTAGATCAATAAAATTTTGAGTCGAAAGGTTTCCAAGGATATTTTTAATAGTTCACTTCAGTTCAGTTCAGTTGCTCAGTCGTGTCCAACCCTTTGTGAGCCCACGGCCTGCAGCACACCAGGCCTCCCTGTCTATCACTAACTCCCGGAGATTCCTCAAACTCATGTCTGTTGAGTCGTTGATGCCATCCAACCGTCTCATCCTCTGTCGTCCCCTTCTACTGCCTTCAATCTTTCCCAGCATCAGGGTCTTTTCAGATGAGTCAGTTCTTCGCATCAGGTGGCCAAAGAATTAGAGTTTCAGCCTCAGCATCAGTCCTTCCAATGAATATTCAGGACTGATTTCCTTTAGGATGTAGACATTATATTTAGAGCATTTTTTGGTTCACAATATTATTGAATAGAAGGTACAGAAAGTTTTGTGAAATGAAGACATCTCTTGCCATTTCAATAAACAAGAAATGACACAGTCACCAGAGATTTCTGGCGTCCAAATGTGAATGAGGGCTCCCAGACCTCCAATCCAACAGATGTCACTGCTCCCCATGGTGATCTCTGAGGAGCTCAGGGAGTGAAAGAAGCAGCCATCTGGGGCATCTAGCACTCCTTAAGTTGAACAAGGCAACAGGATTTGGCCCCAGAGAGCTGAGGTGCATATGAAAGGAATGAATTCAGTGAGCCCAGAGGCTTGCATCTTCCCATATGCAGTATGCTAAATTCCTTCACTTGAAATCTGATTTTTCTTACAGCAGCCCCTGGAATTGCAAAGTCAGACTGAGTGACTGAACAACAACAATCTTTGATGTTCAGACTGCCTTCTCCCTTTTTACAAATTTTATCACATGACTCCCCCTCCTGCCTTCTTGGAGCAGTTTTCTCAGAGCAACTGAGATTCTGTCTCCTGGGCTTGGGTCCTAAACACGGCTACCAAATAAAATCTCCCTCTACTTTCAGGGGGTGGCTAATGTTTTCATTGGCAGTTTCCATGTAACTCCTGGAACTCAGGTGAGTGGGGCCAGGACATGTGTGTTTGGAAAAGGTCTCGGAAGAGCATATCAAATGACAAGTACACAACCTAAAAGGTGAGAAGTATGTTTTATTTGGTGACTACAGATTATAGGCAGAAAGGTGGCTTCTCAGATAGCTCGAAGGAACTGTTCAAAAGTTATAAGGAGGAAAAAAAAAATTATAAGGAGAAAAAAAAAGTTATAAGGAGAGCCCGACGGGTTGCACAGAGTCGGACACGACGAAGTGACTTACCGTACCTTACAGTATATAAGATCATTTGGTGTTAAAAAAAAAAAACAGAAAATATCAAAGAATTATTGCACATGATAAAAATGATACATCTCACTAAGTTTCATGCACTTTAAATTTTATTTATTGATTTCTCTAATTTTTAAAATTTACTTATTTTGGCTGTTCCGGGTCTTCCTTGCTAAGCACAGCCTTTCTCTTGTTGTGGCGAGCAGGGGCCACTCTCTAGTAGAAATGCACTGGTTTCTCATTTTGGTGGCTTCTCTCATTGCAGAGCATAGCGCCAGGGTGTGTGTGCTTCAGTAGTCACGGCTCCCAGGCCCCAGTCCGGTGCTTGTGGGGCTTGGGCTTAGTTGCTCTGCAGCCCGTGGGAGTTTCCCAGAACAGGGATCTAACCTGTATCCCTTGCACTGAGTGGTGGATTCTTAATCACTGGACCACCCGGGAATTTTTTCTTTTTTCTTTTTCTCTGTATGGAAAGAGGCAGGAGTCTGGTCTTATTAAAGTCATCCATGTGACGTTCTTGGTGCCACCTCAGGACACTGACTTCTTCTCCTCCTTGAACTGCCCTCAGGGCACACTGTCTTGGGGCTGCAGTGGATGACGGCCTTTGGGCTGCAATAACCTTTGTTTACTGTCATGGCAAGTGAAATAATTCTCTCCAAAGGAAAGTGTAGGAGAAGACGGCAAGTGGAACTGAGGGAGAATGTCTACCGAGTCCCCTCTAGATGCGCCTGCTCACTGGGTTACACAAGTGAGGCAGGGAAAGCATTGTTTCACCAAAATTTATTCAGGCTCGTGATCCTTCTCCTTGAATTATCAGAGGGCTTCCTTGTAAAATCCAGTTTGAATAATAATTCTAAGTCAGTTCAGCAAAAGAACCCACTCTTGATATCTGTATAATCATAAAGGATTTGATTTAGGTCATACCTGAATGGTCTAGTGGTTTTCCCTACTTTCCTCAATTTCAGTCTGAATTTGGCAATAAGGAGTTCATGATCTGAGCCACAGTCAGCTCCTGGTCTTGTTTTTGCTGACTGTATAGAGCTTCTCCATCTTTGGCTGCAAAGAATATAATCAATCTGATTTCAGTGTTGATCATCTGGTGATGTCCATGTATAGAGTCTTCTCTTGTGTTGTTGGAAGAGGGTGTTTGTTATGACCAGTGCATTTTCTTGGCAAAACTCTATTAGTCTTTGCCCTGCTTCATTGTGTATTCCAAGGCCAAATTTGCCTGTTACTCCAGGTGTTTCTTGACTTCCTACTTTTGCATTCCAGTCCCCTATAATGAAAAGGACATCTTTTTTGGATGTTAGTTCTATGGTTTTTCCTGTGGTCATGTATGGATGTGAGAGTTGGACTGTGAAGAAGGCTGAGGGCCGAAGAATTGATGCTTTTGAACTGTGGTGTTGGAGAAGACTCTTGAGAGTCCCTTGGAATAAAAGGAGATCCAACCAGTCCATTCTGAAGGAGATCAGCCCTGGGATTTCTTTGGAAAGACTGATGCTAAAGCTGAAACTCCAGTACTTTGGCCACCTCATGTGAAGAGTTGACTCATTGGAAAAGACTCTGATCTTGGGAGGGAGGCAAGAGGAGAAGGGGACGACAGAGGATGAGATGGCTGGGTGGCATCACTGACTTGATGGACGTGAGTCTGAGTGAACTCTGCGAGTTGGTGATGGACAAGGACCTGGCGTGCTGCGATACATGGGGTCGCAAAGAGTCGGACATGACTGAGCGACTGATCTGATCTGATCTGATCTTGATATCTGGTCTCCCCAAGAATCTGATCAAACTTCCTCACTGCCCACTATTAGTATCCAGTTCATCTGGGCTGCCCTCAGCAAAAAATCTACTTCTTTGGTTCAGCCAAGATCCTTTGCAGACCTGATTCCTCCTCATAGGAAATTACCAGCCAAGAAACACACTGCTTCTGAATTGTGAGTCCCTATCACCTGTATCTGTTGAAGTTGGATGACCTGAGATGCTAGGGTATCCTTATCTATATTATCATTGTCCTAAATAAAATTTGATGTAGCCACTTACACCTGTGTCTATTTCTTATTTTCCTTGGAAACAACTCCCTCAGCTGATTACTGCTCAGGCAGGAAACGTTCTACAAGTATCCCCCAGATTCCCACATACTCAAGGATGACCAGTTTAGAGTCTGACCAGATTTTTTGCTTCCATATCAGGCCTCGAGTTATTTTCAGAAAATTCATTTCAACTTTAAATAATTCTTTTTTTTGATCTCATAGTAACTGTGATCCCAGAGGAACATCACCACCTTGAATTTTGAAATTTCCACATTTCCACTAACATCACAGCCTTTTCCAACACTTATGTGATCTGACAATTGGAGGAGTCCTTCTCATCCCTTCAGCTATGACAGGAATGGGCAAATTTAATTCAGATGACCATTATATCTACTACTATGGGAAAGAATCTCTTTGAAGAAATGTAATAGCCTTCATAGTCAACAAAAGAGTCTGAAATGCAGTACTTGGGTATAGTCCCAAAAATGACAGAATGATCTCGGCTCTTTTCCAAGGCAAACCATTCAACATTAAAATAATCCAAGTCTATGCCCCAACCATGGACATGCCCAGTGATTGACATAAGTTTGAGAAAGCTCCATGGGTTGGTGATGGACAGGGAAACTTGGCTGCGGTCCATGGGGTCACAAAGAGTCAGACACGACTGAGTGACGAAACTGAATTGATGCCCCAACCACTAACACTGAAAACTGAAGTTTAATGGTTCTATGAAGACCTATGTGACCTTCTAGAGCTAAAAACAAAAAAAGATGACCTTTTCATCATAGGGGGCTAGAATGAAAATGTAGGAAGTCAAGAGTAACAGACAAGTTTGACCTTGCAGTACAAAATGAAGCAGGCAGAGGCTAACAGAGTGTTGTGAAAAGAACACACCTGTCATAGCAAACACCCTTTCCATTAACCCAAGAGAAGACTCTACACATGGATATCACCAGATGGTCAATACCAAAACAGGTTGATTATATTCCTTGTAGTCAAAAATGGAGAAACTCTATATAGCTAGCAAAAACAAGTCTGGGAGTTGACTGTGGCCAGATCATGAACTTCTTGCCGAATTCAGACACAAATTGAAGGATGTAGGGAAAACCACTAGGCCGTTCAGGTCTAACCTAAATCAAAAACGTGAAAGTCACTCAGTTGTGTCCGATTCTTTGAGACCCATGGAAAATACAGTCAATGGAATTGTCCAGGCCAGAATAATGGAGTGAGGAGCCTTTCACTTCTCCAGGGTATCTTCCCAACCCAGAGATCAAGCCCAGATCTTCCACATTTGAAGTAATTTCTTTACCAGCTGAGCCACAAGGGAAGCCCAAGAACACTGGAGTGGATAGCCCATCCCTTCTCTAGTGGATCTTCCGGACCCAGGAATGGAACTGGGTCTCCTGCATTGCATACAGACTCTTTACTAACTGAGCTATCAGGGAAGACTCATGATTATACAGTGGAAGTGACAAATAGATTCAAGGGAATAGAGCTGATAGATAAAGTGCTTGAAGAACTGTGGACAGAGGTTTGTAACATTGTACGGGAGGTGGTGATCAAAACCATCCCCAAGAAAAGAAATGCTAAAAGGCAAAATGGTTGTCTGAGAAGGCCTTAAAAATAGCTGGGGAAAAAAAAAAGAGAGAGAGAGAGAAGTGAAAGGCAAAGGAGAAAAGGAAAAATATATCCATCTGAATGCAGAGTTCCAGAAAACAGCAAGGAGAGATAAGAAATCCATTTTAAGTGAAAAATGCAAAGAAATAGAGGAAAATAATAGGGCATGAGAGACTAGAGATCTCTTCAAGAAAATTAGAAATACCAAGGGAACATTTCACGCAAACTAATGTCTCTACTTTTTAATATGCTGTCTAGGTTGGTCATAACTTTTCTTCTAAGGAGTAAGCATCTTTTTATTTCAGTGGCCATATTAACAAAACTCAATCAATTTTGTATAGTGAATTACTGAATAAGTCCTAGATTCCCCCTCCCCCAATTTTTTTCTTTCATGAATAATGATCTGACTCAATCAATTCATCTAGAGACTGGCAGTAACCCAATCTGGATGAACCTGAGGGATGCTCTGGAATCCAATCAGGTAATGCCTACTGATTGGAAGTTAGCAGTTGAAAGGAGAGAAGATGTGGTTAAAAAGTTCCATAAAATGCCCCAGCACCAAAGAATAGACACAGAAACTTCTCGCTCTGGAGTCACTCCTTGTGTTCTCCACCAAGTCTGAGGTCTGAGCAGCACCCCAAACCTGACCACATCAGACCTGGTGAGTTAACCTCAGTGAGGGATGTTCTGCCAATGGCCAGCATGCAATGAATGGTATAATGCAGTTTGACATGGCATGGAGAGTTTACTTTTTTCTCTTCTTTAGGTTAAATTTAAATCTATCTTTCTGCCTCAAGGTATACTTTTGCTTCCATTCTAAACATTTTGATTTGTGCTTTGGTTTATAGTATTTAAAAGCCCTAACCAGCAGTTTTTCTTTTTAAAGACATCTGTTTGACATGCTGTTTCTTGACATTTAAGGTTTTTACTCTATACACAAATGGCATTCCCTTTACAAGTATCTCCTTAATCTTTCCCAGCTAAGTTGACTTTGGGAACTGAGGATGGAAGCTGTGTTCTACATGAACTCCTGTCCCCATAGTTTGGGCTTTAAGCAATAGTTCTTTTTTTTTTTTTTTTTTTTCACCATATAAACAAAGAGAGTCAGCTTTTTCAGTCTTTTGCTGCAGATGTGCAAGAGGGACATGCATTAAGGAAAGCAGTGGATGGAAACAGATGAGCCTCCATTTGGCTTTCTTCCTTCCTGCAACTTGTTAGATTCTTGCTCTAGTGGCAGGATGGGGAGAGCTCTGGCCTTAGGGACACAAACCCAGACTGGAATCCAGACACACCGAAGTCTTCCATTCTGATTCATCATTGCCAGAGCAATGACTGTGGGCCTGATTTGATTTCTCTGAAGTGTGGGGAGAGAGACTACCCTGATGGTTATGATTGTTCTGAGAAGGATGTCTTGTCTCTTTGCAGTTTCCCAGGATTCAATTCAGAGAAGAGTCAGGATGAGTGTTCACAACCCTCCCAGACTTGCGATCTTGGCAGCAATTGGCCTGCTGAGAGACGAGCCCTTAGCCATCTCTACTTTGGAGTTTCTGCCCACAGAGCTCTACCCACCACTCTTCATGGCTGCCGTCTTTGGCCGACACAGGGAGACCCTGAAGGCTATGGTGCCAGCCTGGCCCTTTGCCCGCCTGCCTCTGGGAAGCCTGATGCAAAAGCCTCACCAAGGAACCTTACAAGCAGTGCTGGAAGGCCTTGATGTCCTGCTTGCCCAGAAGGTTCACCCCAGGTGAGTCAGATCCAGGGAGCCTGGCAGGGTCTTGGATTCCTGGAAGAGACACATGGTGCCAGGCAGAGTGGATGACCAAGTGGTGACCAGAGGCTTCTGAAAAAGCTCAGAGGCTTTTTCAGAGGAATTGCTGAGATCACTTTGGGAAATCCCTTACAAATATATAATAGGAAGGATGGAAGAGGAAAAAGAGCTGGGGGAGAGGGAGCGAGAAAGGAAAGAACAGCAGGTGAGAGCAGGACTGTGAAGTCAGAGCACACATGGGGAGATGGAATGTTGCCTGAACATTCTATCCAGGCTGTGGGTTCATTCAGTGTGGATTTTAAATAATCTTACCCCACCATCTGCTGTTTCCCCACAGGAGGGGCAAGCTGCGGGTGCTGGACTTAAGGAATACCGGCCAGGACTTCTGGAACATGTGGTCTGGAGGCAAGGGCCACATGCCCTCCAGCTCACTGCTGGTTCCAGTGGCTGAGGACATGTCCAGGAAAAGGCACCCCTTGACTCCCTTAGAAGTGTACATAGAACTTTGTCTTACGAAAAAGCCCCTGGAGAAATTCCTTACCTACCTCTTCAGGTGGGTGGAGCAGAGAAAAGCCTCCATACACCTGTGCTGTAAGAAGATGAAGATTATTTCAATGTCCAAGGAAAATATGAAGACAGTTCTCAGGATGGTGAAGCTGGACTGTGTACAGATGATTAAACTGAGTTTCACCCAGAAGCTGTCCACCCTGGCCCAGTTTGCTCCTCTCCTGGGTCAGATGAGCAATGTTCAGAGTCTCATTCTCTCCCGCATTCGTGGGTCTGCTGTTGAGGAGCAGGACCATCAGGATCTTCTGCAATTGACCTCTCAGATCCTCCAGCTGCGGAACCTCCGGGACCTCTGCATGGAAGCTCCATTCTTCCTTGAAGGCCGTCTGGACCAGATGCTCAGGTGAGGCTCTGCCAGCAGCTGATTAACAGTGGACACAATGGTAGAATATCAAGGGCAGTGTCTCATCTGCTGCTCCACCATGAAACGCAGTATTACAGAAGCACAGCAATCCAGGTGGGGGGAATCGGTTACAGAAGCTCTGGAAAGGGACGCCATGTTGGGAACCCACAAGTTAGGGGGCCTAGATCTAGTGCAAGTGTGTATGTGATTTCTTCTTGGGGGAGAGATTTCTGTGTTCTGAAGATTTATGTATAGGTAAGCGAAGGGGGCATTGAAGAGGGAAAATCACATCAGCCTGAGCGTTGTGAAAAGAAACTCTGTGGTCACTAACCTGTGACCACAAGGAGCCTGTTTTAAAGTCCAAGTCAGTAACAGGTGTCCTTTTGCTGCATATAAGGTAATTAATATATGGGAAATGCATGGTTCTGGAGATGATGGTAGCAGAGCAGAGCCAAAAGAATGTAAAAAGTGATAGAAAGTTTGTAGATGTCATAGGGCTGGGAGTCCCTAAAGACCGGCAGCCCCTTTCTGCATGTATGCCAAGAGCCTCACCTGGCCAGAGGTATATGACCAGCAGCTCACCCACAGAGTGGCGATCTAAATGAAAAGCATTTTTTATCTCATCTCCCAGAACTAACACTCAGTGATGTCCACCCTGATGGACACTTTGTGTCATGCTCTCCTCTGATCATGTTCTAGTGCATTCCATTATGTCTATTCATCCTGCTAAGGAAGTAGAGTGTACTGTACTCTGCTTGACAGATGAGGAAAGACAGCTTTCAAGATCATGTGAATGTGATCCAGTCACACTAAGAAAATGGCAGGACTCAGCCTAGAATGAGACTGGACATTCTGGAATTTGAACTGTATCAGCTTTGGGCCAATCATTGAGTTCTCCTCTGGAACTCAACTGCTACTTTGCTTTCCCTCATCTAATTGCTTCTTCCCCCCCTCCACCCCAGGTGCTTGAAGACCCCCTTGGACAACATCTCAATCACCAACTGCCTGCTTACAGAATCAGACCTGACCCATCTGTCCTGGTGTCCAAAAATCTGTCAGCTGAAGGGCCTGAATCTTAGTGGCGTCACCCTGACCGACTTTAATCCCAAGCTCCTTCAAGTTCTACTGGAGAAAGTTGCAGGCACTCTGGAAGAACTGGACTTAAACCTGTGTGGGATCACGGACGTCTACCTCATGGGCTTTCTGCCTGCCCTGAGCTGCTGCTCCCAGCTTAGGGTCCTCACCATGTGCGGAAACCTCATCTCCATGGCTGTCCTGGAGAGTGTCCTGCGTCATACTGACAGGCTCCCTGATTTAAATCTAGAGCTTTATCCAGCCCCTCGGGAGAGTTACAGCTCTCTGGGTGTCCTTCACCGGGAGAGATTTGCTCAGATAAAGGCTAAGCTGAGGGTGATCCTTACATACTTAGAACGTCCCAGGAAGATTTGGGTTAGCCCCAGCCCCTGTCCTTACTGTGGTGATGACATGTGTGGTCATCTGAGTCCCAACACATAATTCTGTAATACACTGTGTAGTCGGTTGCTTCTATCAGAAGCTTTCTTCTGGACACTTGAAAACTGAAATCTAGGTCATACATCCATTATGAAGGGAAAACACAGCCCTGGTTTCTGATATAAGCTCAGTGTGATTGAAAAACCTGATCCAGCAGGGGTGCAGGATTCGAAAAGGGAGTGTTGACTTGAGGAATTGATGTGACTTTTTTAGGTATGTGTTTATAGAGTCAAATATGAAACTGAGTTTCTGGAAGGTTCAGTCTGAGACACACATGTTCAAGTTATTTCTGTATGCACACTTGTAGAAATGATCAGAAATAAAGAGACCTTCAGTGTAAATGATAAATGCCCTCCATGATATTATTCTGCTTTCTGTATTTATATCTCGTGGATCTCCAGTTACTTGTGGAGTGGAAGCCCTCTGTTGCGTATGATCTGAAACTCCATCATTCCCTAGTTATCTTTTTTCTTCATAGTTTCCTTACTTAGTTCTGGTGGTTAATACAAACAGCAAAGGAAATACATTCAGTGGTCCTCAATAGCACATCCTGTCAAGAGTGGGTACTTACATGCATATTCCTATCAGAAAAATACTAAAATCATACAGCATGAAATATGGTTTTGTTACATTTATACCAGAAGTATATTTCAGAAGTATGTCTTTTGAAAGCTGAGTCATGTCAATAAGAGTTTTATTTTATTCCCATACCTACTATTGTTCTTCCCTATCGAGGAAGACTAGTAGAGCATGTTTTGACATCAGCATATCAAGATGTATAATAAAATGTCTTTACACCATATAACTTAAAGTTGGCCATTTTTATTCTCAGCTCCCTACTCTCTCCCTCAATCAGCTGCAGATTCATTATAAAATATTTCTTATGATTCTCTGGATCTCCTGTCTTACTAGTCTATAATGATGCAGAAAATATTTTTCCCTGTTCCCTCTTCTCATATCTAGATATGTACTATTACAAATATTCTCTATGTGGTTTTAAATGTGATTGATAGCCTCAAGATATTTAACTATGTTAGAAGCCTGGGTTCCCCTTGGGTAGTGCAGGAGACACTATTTTATAAAGTAGATGGGCTATAAGGTATATAGCTCATTACATTTATAAATTCATAATACAGCGAAGAGAGACACAAGACATAAACCATTTGAAAACAAGTTAGAACAAATTAAATAATGATTAGTGAAAATCAATTGTGGTCTGGTGGCAGTAATTCATCAAGTCCACAGGGAAGCTAGAGAAGCCAAATTCTGGAGGAATGTCAAAAGAAGCCCATTTGGCAGTCTATTGTCATCATGCTGAATAAAATTTGTCTTCAGCACTTAACCCCATGTCTGTCTCTGATTTTCTTTGGCACAAGGATGACAGCTCAGGCAGGAAAGGTCCTTCTGCATATCCCCCAGATTCCCGCATACCTGAGAATGGCCAACTTGGAATCTGGCCTCTGTGGCAGAGCTCCATATCAGCCCATGAGCTTTCTTCAGAGACTAATTTTCTGATTGATTGATTGGTTTTGTTCTGGCTGTGCTAGGTCTTCCTTGCTGCATGGCTTTCTCTAGCTGTGGTGCACACAGCTGCTCTTCATCGCAGGGCTCAGGCTTCTCCTCGTGGTGGCGTCTCCCGTTTTGGAGCACAGGCTCCAGTCCACAGGCTTAACTTGTTGCTACACATGGGCTCATGGTTGCTGCTCATGGGCTTAGTTGCCCTGTGGCATGAGACATGTTTCTGGGCCAGGGATTGAACTGGCATCCCCTGCACTGTAAGATTCTTAAACTCTGGACCACCTCAGAAGTCCCAGGTTTGTTTTTTTTTTAAAGTTTTTACTGAAGTATAGTTAAATCATTGTGTTTTTACTTAAACACACAATTAAAAATAAACACAATTTAAACACACAATTAAAAATAATTTTAGTTACATTATTGTGTCTCATCTTAACTGTAGGGCAAAGTGACTCAGTTACACACACATATATATTTTTTCATCATGTTTATGTTTAAAATGTCATGAGTAGAATCCATTTTAATGCTTTTTATGTAAAGGTCATGAGAGAAATATGGTGAAAGCAATCTTCCCCAAAGTGACTCAGACAGAGAACACCCTTCAGGGAGTCTTCACCTTGGTGGTCAGAGGTGTATAAGAATTGTTCAGGCATCAAATAACTGGGGTGCGTGAGAGGCATGGAAAATTCTTATAGATGGAGAAAAGGTCTCCCTTTGCATGTGACATTCAACTTCAAAGAAATCCTTGTATGATGCATCTCAAAGTGGAAATCATCCCTGAACAAGGTAGTATGCTAACACCATAAGAGCTTCGGGATTAAGTGCAGAAAAGATGTTGGTATTTATGAAGAGAAATAGCAGAATTTTATTTCTGGGCCTAACGGTGTCAACTTGATCAGAATCTGTGTGGATTTAGCTAGGTCTGAGGAGACAGTAATCATCTAAATGCAGTAGAAAAGGGGCCAGTGAAATTATGATTTATTTGACTTCTAAGACCCCTGAAAAATGGAGGGAGAAACAGCCATCTGGAAAGTGTCCTCAGTGAGAACAACAACAACAACAACAAAAAAAACACAACTTAAAGAAAACCTCTGGACGGCAGGGTTATTGGGGACTGAAGCAGGTTCGTTTCTTCTCTGATTCCAAGTTCCCAAAGAGCCCGCAGTGCCCACCCTCAGTGGGCTGTGCTGATCTCAACTCTCTGGGAAAGAACAGCCTCTAAGGTGACAGTGTCTCCTCTGAGCCTCTCTCTTTTCCTTGAAATTTATTGCATTTCTTTTTGTGGCCTTGGGTCTTCACTGTTGTTCCTGCTTTTCTCTAGCTGGGGCAAGGGGCCTGCTCTCTAGTCGTGGTGTGCAGGCTTCTCACGGAGGTGCCTTCTCTTGTTGCAGAGCAAACTCTAGAGTGCTTGACTTTCAGTAGTTTCGGCTCCCAGGATTTAGAGCACAGACTCAACAGCTGTGGCTGCTGCTGCTGCTGCTGCGTCGCCTCAGTCGTGTCCGACTCTGTGCGACCCCAGAGACGGCAGCCCACCAGGCTTCCCCATCCCTGGGATTCTCCTGGCAAGAACACTGGAGTGGGCTGCCATTTCCTTCTCCAATGCATGAAAGTGAAAAGTGAAAGTGAAGTCACTCAGTCGTTCCCGACTCTTATCGACCCCATGGACTGCAGCCTACCAGGCTCCTCTGTCCATGGGTTTTCCAGGCAAGAGTACTGGAGTGGGGTGCCATTGCCTTCTCCGACAGTTGTGGCAAGTGGGTTTATATGCCTCATGTCATATGGGATCTTCCCAGACCAGGGATCAGACCCATGTCTCCTGCATTGGCAGTCAGATTTTTTATGACTGAACCACAGGGAAGCCCTCTTTTGCTATCTTAATATCACCCAGAGTAGTGTATTTAAATTTCCCTGTTTCTCAAAATATAAAAATGAAAAAGAAACCTTTATTTTCCACCGTTGTGATCATTCATGATGTCCCTTTAGGAATGCTCAGCTCCAAACTGTCCAGAACCACTCTTACTGTCACTGAGGTTTTGACCTGTCTACCTTCAGAGAAGGCTTGGCTTAGGCCTGGAAAACCAATCACATCCCCCAAAGCTTTTCCCTTGCTGCCCAAATAGGCTTAGAATCTCCCGTGTTTCCTACCTAACACCTGAGTGAAAATCTCATACAAGAATGAGTGTATTTTGTTTTCTTTGATGACAACACCACTGTTTTCATGAGCTGTTTTAACTCAAGGACATTTTGCTAATTTTGACTTGACCAAAATTCCCCCAACAATTATTCTGTCAACTTTTGTTCTTTCTTGGCCAAGGGCAGGAATCAATAATCTCTTTCATGTTTGATCCACAAAAATATAACTGTCCATATTAGTAGAATACAGTAAATATTTGTGAAGTGAATCAGTGAACAGGTCCTTGATTACCTGACCACTCCATTGGTCTCTGTTTGGTGATGTGTATATGATTCAATCAACTAATCTAGAGAAGTACGATGATCCAATCAGGGTCAATCCAATGGTCCCTCTGTAATCTAATCAGATATACTGTTCCAGTTGGGTTAGCAGTGGGACAGAGGGATGATAGAACAAAAAGACTTATAAAAGTCTCAAGCACTGGAGAAGAGGTGCAGAATTTCCTGGCTCTGGAGACATCAGAGGGGTTCTCACAGGGTTTGAATTGTGAGCACCCCACCAGGCACATTAGAGCAGTAAGTTTCCACCCTCATATAAGGACACTCTTCTCTTACTGGTGGTGGTGGTTTAGTCGCCAAGTCGTGTCCAACTCTTGCAATCCCATGGACTGTAGCCTGTCAGGCTCCTCTGTCCATGGGATTGTCCAGACAAGAATGCTAGAGTGGGTTGCCATTTCCTTCTCCAGGGGATCATCCTGACCCAAGAATTGAACCGGGGCCTCCTGCATTGCAGGCAGATGATTTACCAACTGAGCTATGAGGGAAGCCTTCTCTTCTCTTACTAGTGGTTAGCTAATCTTGAAGGGTGCCATGTATCCCTAGTGAAGGGAGAGTTGTTAAAAAACATCAGTTCTTTCCAATGAACACGTTTCAGGTTTAATTTTGCCTCTCAGTGTAGTTTTGCCTGAACTCAAACATTTTAATTAGTGCTTTAACTTCAATCATTTAAAAATATCTTTTAAAGACATGTAACATGTGTATTTAAAATATCTCTTTGGAGTTTTGTTTCATGAGTTTCACCTACACAGTTCTGACACACATGGCATTCGTGTTAGGGGTAACTGAGGATGGAGGCTGCGTTGGTCCACATGACCTTCCTCGTACTGATTTAGGGCTCTAAATGACGCTCTGACGTCATTCCCTCATAAAGACTGGAGTGGGTTTTCAGAATTCCTGCTACCCACTTCCAGGTGGGACTTGGATTAATCCAAGCACCGTATGAACTGAATGGGCTGGTGGTTGCCCTTCCTCCGGATTGGTACTTGTGAGAGGCTTGTTCTGAATCCAGTAGGGAAAGAGCTATATCATTGTGCCCTTGAGGCCTGAATGGCATGTGGCCTAACAGGCACGTCCACCCCTGCCAGAGCAGTGCCTTAGTCCTGAGTAGATTCCTCTGAAGGGTTGGGAGATTGTCTTAGGTCTGCTCCTGCTTGGCCTGACATGGATGATATGCTCACTGGCATTTTCCACAGGATTCCTCCTGAAGCAGAGTCAGGATGAGTGTCCGGCACCCCCGTAGGCTCCTGGACCTGGAGAGAATGCACCTGCTCAGGGAAGATGCCTTGGTCTATTCTTATCTGGAGTTTCTGCCCAGGGAGCTCTTCCCACCCCTCTTCATGGACACAATCCATGGAGGACACATCAAGACCTTGGGATCATGGTGCAAGCCTGTCCCTTTGTCTGCCTCCCTCTGGAGGGCCTCATTGCCCCCATGTGGGTCCCTTATGAGCAGGGCTGGAAGCACTTGATGTCCTGCTGGCCCAGAAGGTTCACTCCAGGGGAACGAGATCCAGGTAGCTTGATAGGGTCCTGGGCATCCCAGAAGAGACTTCTAGGGTGGGCCAATTCGGCGACCCATGGACAGACCCGAGGGCTCTGAGGGTGGCAATGGAGAGGCTTAGAGGCCTTGGCTCAGTGTGAGAAATGCCTTCCTGATATGTAAGGGTGCCTAAGATGCAAGGAGGGTTGAGAGAACATGCCCCATCTCCTTCCCATGAGGCTTAATCCTACTAGAAGTGGAGACCTGGAGAGGAAAGGGGGAGAAAGGGAGCTGGAGAATAGAGAGGCACAGAAGGGAGCCGGCGAGGAAGCAGGTGACGAGAGAGACGTGAGGGAAATACAGAGGCCGCCTGTGGTCTATTTCTGAGTCTGTGGCTGCAGTCTGTGTGGATGGTAATGCATCCCTGTCAATCTCCTGGTCCTCATAGGAGGTGCAAACTGCAGGTGCTAGATTCATGGAATACTGGCCAGAATTTCTGGAGCGTGTGGTCTGGAGCCAGCACTCAAGGGGGCTCACACTCAGGAATGGCACCAGTGGTGGAGCAGAGCTCAAGGACACAGCAGGCCTTGGCTCCCTTAAAGTATACACAGACCTTTGTCTGAAGAAAAGGACCCTGGATAACTTCCTCTCCTACCTCCCCGGGTGGGTGGCACAGAGAAAAGCCTGCACACACCTGTACTGTAAGAAGCAGATGATCTCTGCAATGCCCCTGGACAGTATCAGGAAGGTCCTGAATATGGTGCAGCTGGACTGTATCCAGGAGATGCAAGTCACCTGGATCTGGCATCTGTCCATCCTGGCCACGTTTGCTCCTCTCCTGGGTCAGATGAGCAACGTGCAGAGACCCCATCTCTCCCACATTCACGGTCTGCCCGTGAGAAGCAGCAACAGGATGTTTTTCGATTCCCCCCTCAGTTTCTAAGCTGCACCGTCTCCAGTCTCTCTATCTGGACTCTCCCTCCTTGTCTGAACCTGCCTGGACCAGACGCTCAGGTGAGGGTGGACCGCTGCCTGGGAAACAGTGAACACAACATTGGCATGTCAAGCACACTGGGTCCTTTGTGTTTCTATCCTGAGCTGTGGAATCACTTCACCTCAGAAATCAAGGGGGAGGAGCAGACAACACACTAGAAATCTCTGGATGGGGCGTTTGGATCCAGTGAGGGAAGGCATGGGTTCTTCCTTAGGAAGGGAAAGCTATGTCAGATGACTAAGAAAATAGGTAAGTGAAGAGGGCATTAAAGAAGGGAAACCACCTCTGACGCAAGCAATTTGAAAGACAAGGTCTGAGGAATTCCCTGGTGGTCTGGTGGTTAGGACTCTTCTCTTTCGGGGTTGAAAGTCCAGGTTTGATCTCTGGTGAGGGAAGAATTTTCACAACCTGTGCAGTGTGGCCAGAAAAGAAAAATGAAAACAGAAAGTTCAGGAGAGAGACAGAGAGAAAAGCTCTGTGCTTACCAGATTCCTGAACACAATGAACTTGTCTCAAATCACCAGGCCCTAAAAGAGTGCCTTTTGCTCCCGATAAGTTAGTTAATATTTAAGTTGTGCATAATTCTGAGAGGATCGTAGTGGAGCAGGAGCCAGAGATCATACAAAGCTGCAGGTGGTTTGCAGGAGATGCAGAGAGGTAGTGCCAGGCCAAAATGAGACGGGTCATTCTGGGTACTGACATTCAAGAGGTGGTTAGAAGGACCTTGTCTTAGGGCAAATCACCTATCTGGCACGTTTAGCTCAGTTTCCACTCTGAATTCTCAGACCTAATTGCTTGCTTTCTCTCCAGATGCCCGAGGACCCTCTTGGCCCACCTGGCAGTAACTAACTGGCAGCTTAGAGAGTCGGACTTGCCCCATCTGTTCCAGAGCCCAAACATGTATCAGCTTAAAGGCCTAGATCTGGGTGGGGTCACCATGATGGACTTTAGTCCTGAGATCCTCCACATTCTTCTGGAACAATTTGCAGCCACCCTACAGGAGCTGAACCTAGAGCAGTTTGGGATCACAGAGTCCCAACGTGAGTCCATCCTGAGTGAGTCCATGCATCAGGAATGGAAAACCAATCCATGGTTTCAAACATCAGCTCAACATGAATGGAAAGGAAAGATGATACTGTGGGTTTGCAGGACTGCAAGGGGAAATGCAGACTCTGGTTGGTGATGGGACCTTCAGAGACATGGGTTTATAGCATAACAAACATGAATTAATTTCCTGCAAGGAAATCTTGTATGCACCTTACCCTTGAGTAGTGATTGGAAAGAAATGGTCACAAATAAAGAAACCTGCATTGTATTTGTATCCGGTGCCCTTCACGATACATTATCCTGTTTGTCTGTCTTCACCTCAGGAATCTCCAGGTAGTGATGAAAGCACACAGGATTGTCTATGCTCAGAAATCCCTCTATTCCCACTAGTTCTCTATTCTGTCTCAGACATCCGCTACCTCCTAGCTTACTGCAGTGGCTGTTCAGTGGCTTACTGCACACACAGCAAGAGGAACATGCTCAGTGGTCAAGGAGTCACTGGAGTGAAGAGCTCTAAATTAGGGCGCCAGCTGTCCTCAGGGTTCTCCTGGTGCGTCCGTAAGTCCCAGTCCCTGACCACACATGTCAAAACCCTCCATCCTAGAAGCATCATCCACTCTGCAGATGAGCCCAGTCTCTTGTCCTCACCAACCCATCCCTGTCAAGCGTGTGTAGTGGTCCTCCTTGAATAAGCTACAGTAAAGACATACAGTAAAGTTATACAATTTCCTTTGAGCATAATACTAAAACCATACAGGCATATAGCATGGCTTTAGTATTTCTAAGCCACATTAAGAAAATGCATCCTTTTGTGGGAGTAGGTCATGTCTTTGGGAGAGTGACATTATTCCCATAACACCTACTGTTTCTCCCTATTCAGAGAAGAATAGTAGCATGTTTGATCATTAACATATCAGCCTGTTGTCAAAAATACTTCCTATATACATCTTAGAATTCCTAATCAACTCTCACTTCCACATCCTGAGGTTTAAGCACCTGCAGTTGGGGTACATTTATTCTAGAAAAATGTCCTAGAGTAACAGGATCTGAGCAGTTCAAAGGAATGCCAGTCAAGAATGCTGTGTATATGCATTAGAATGGATTATTATGTGAAGGGGTTCAAAGAGGCTACAGAGATGGAGGAGTCTCATGGTCTGCTCTCTCTAAAGGAGAGGACCGAAAAATCCACTTGATAACTCAGGCCAGTGCTTAGGACTGAAAATGGGGGGAGCTTGTGATGTAACTCCAAGTGGGAGGCTAAAGGCCTGAGAACCAGGGCACTACTCAGGTAGGTCCTGGAGTCTCAGCTCAAGAGCCAGAAGTAGCTATGTTCACGGGCAAGAAGAGAATGAGGGAGAGAAGACAGTACCTTGTTCCATTCAGGCTCCCAGGAATCGGATGAAACCCAACTGTGTAGGTGAGGGCGGATGTCTTCACTCATTTGATGGGTTTAAATGCTGCTCTATTCCTGGAACATCATCTCAGAAATACCAACTCTTATAATGTCACATAAATTTAACCAACACAGAGACCATAAACAAAGGGCACCCAAATGGAGGCTCCTGCTGAAGATTCAAGAGCTGGTATTGTTGGCTCTGGGGATGGAGTGGATATTGGGCTGGGGGGAATACAGTGGGTTGCTATTCCCTTCTCCAGGGGATCTTCCTCACCCAGGGATCGACCCCAGGTCTCCCACATTGTAGACAATTTCTTTACCATCTGAGCCACCAGGGAAGTCTTATCCTATAAATCAATAAGATGAAACATGTTAAGGCCTTGTCACTGGACCTATTATAGAGTATGAGCTCAATAAATGAGACTTTG
The DNA here is from genome assembly GCF_002263795.3 of Bos taurus. NCBI lineage: Eukaryota > Metazoa > Chordata > Mammalia > Artiodactyla > Bovidae > Bos > Bos taurus. The sequence continues at coordinate 5,328,841 of NC_037356.1, forward strand.
CCTTCTTTTCCTTTGCTAGCAGACACCCAAAGGATTCCTCATTCCTCAGGCTTACTCTACATTCCTATAACAGGAAGGAAAGAAGGAAGGCTCAGCACGTACATGAGGCCATGAATGAATCAGAATTCCCCTAAGCTGCTTTAGTAGCCATCAGAGGAAGGGACAAGAGTTGCTCATAGGAAAGATTCCCCTCCTCTCTGGAGACAGACATCCTGAGCCTTAGGACTCCTAGGAGACCTGCTGGTACATCAGCCCAGAGGATGTGAATTAATGTTGCAAGCAGGGCTGTGGGGTTCTATAAACATCTGCTGTAAAGTAAATGCATTTGTGCTGTGATTTATATAAACATAAGGACTTCCCCTTAGCTCAAATGGTAAAGAACCTGCCTGAAATGCAGGAGAGCAGGGTTCCATCCCTGGGTCGGGAAGGTCCTCTGGAGAAGGGAATGACAAGCCACTCCAGTATTCTTGTCTGGAGATTCCCATGGACAGAGGAGCTTGTCAGGCTACAGTCCATGGGGTTGCAAAGAGTCGGACATGACTGAGCGACTAACACACATTATATAAACATAGAAGATATACACTGTCTTTTAAAATTATAAAGGAAATTTAGTGAAAGGATGCATGTGGATTTGGAGTCTCCAAAGAAAAATTTCATTAAAATGGATTTCAAAGATCATTCAAAAAATAGTTCCTTTTAAAATATTTAGAATAATATTTCAGAACTGGATTTCAATTATCCTTTTTAAGGTAGACTTTACATTGAAGAGCAATTTTGTGTTCAAAGTAAAATAGAGGACACGGTGCAGAGTTTCCACTAAATCCCTCTCCCTCCACATGCATTGCCTCCCCAGCTGTCAACATTCCACATTCTACTGGTATATTTGTTATAACTGATGGGCCCACATTGACATATCATCATCATGCAAAGTGGAGTTTATATGGTACTTCCCTCTTGGTGTTGTGTGTTCTATGACTTCTAACAAGTATATAAGGACATTGTAAAATCACACAGAGTGTCTGCTCTGCCTGTTTATCCCTCCTCCACCTCTACCCCTGGAAAAAATACTGATTATTTCATTGTTCTCCGAGTCTACCTTTTTTAAAATGTCATGTGGTTGAGCTCACTGTATGTAGGCTTCTCAGATTGGTTCTTTCACTTAGTAATAGACATTGTGGTTTCCTCCATGACTTTTCATGGTTTAATACCGTTTCATTGTCTGTATATATCACAGTTCATTGGCTCTTTCACCTACTAAAGGACAGCTTGGTTCCTTTCAAGCTTTGGCAATGAGGAATAAAGCTGCTCTAAGCTTCCATGTGTTTGTGTTTGCGTGGAAAGAATGTTTCAAGTCATCTGAAAGGAGCAAAATTGCTGGATTGTAAAATACCAATATGTACTAATTTTTTTTTTTCTTAACAAACTACCAAGTTAGATATTGTCCAATAAATGGTAAGGGACAATGTCCCTGTGGTCTCATAACTGATCACAGAGACTGGCAAATCAGTAAATGTTTATAAATGCATGATCCATAGAAAACTTTATCATCAGCATTTGGTGAAATATTATTATTTACTAAAATTCAATGCTAGGCCTCGTGCCAATACCACAAATATAAACATATAGAAGAAATAACTCTTCTGGTAAATATATATGTTCATGAAAATTACTTATGAAGGAAAACTCCATTTTTTACCATACTTTTTAGTTTTTCCCAAATAAAAACACTTTTTAATGCTACAGATAGAAGAAGCATCTCTCATGAACTTCTTTCTCATAAGTGTGTGTGTGTGTGTATATATATATACACACAAACATGTATATATGTATTATTATGCCATGAAAAGAAAGATATTCTACCATATTCCACAAAGCAAGATGAATTTTGAGTGCACTATGCTAAGGGAACTATGTCAGAGAAAGTAAATATTGGATATGCTTCTTCATCTGTGAAATCTAAATAACTGAGCTCCTCTTTCTCTTTCTTCCTGTGAGCTGTTTAACCCTGTCTCCATTTCTCCAATTCATTGTGTGCTTGCTCTAGATTTTCTAAAAGGATTATGGCTTTATTTTCAACACTGGTCATTGAAAAGAATCTGATAACAGAGAATATTCAATAAAATACAGAATGTTGAGTGGAAATACAATAAAAATTCCCAGAACTTTGCAATCACCAGTGCTTTCATCTTAATGAATCTTAGTGAAATTTCATCTGGACATTTCAGCATGCTGATCATGATGCTCACAGATATGAATTTCCATCTTTGTGGTAATTATCATATCTGTTAATATATCTGTTTCATTTTCCTGAGAGTGAGCAAGAAAAACAATAAAGTTCTGATGCCTGCTTCTTGGATAGAAAGCTATGGCAAACCTGGTCAGCATATTAAAAAGCAGGGACATCACTTTATATAGTCAAACTATGGTTTTTCCAGTAGCCATATACATGGCTATGTGAGAGTTGGACCATAAGAAAAGTTGAGCGCTGAAGAACTGACTCTTTCAAATGGTAGTACTGGGGAAGACTCTTGAGAGTCCCTTGGACAGCAAGGAGATCAAACCCATCAATCCTAAAGGAAATCAGTCCTGAATATTCATTGGAAGGACTGATGCCAAAGCTGAAGCTCCAGTATTTTGGTCATCTTATGTGAACAGCTGACTCATTGGCAAAGTCCCTGATACTGGGACATATTAAGGGCAGAAGGAAAAGAGGACATCAGAGGATGAGATGGCTGGATGGTAACACCAGTGGAATGGACATGAAATTGAGCAAACTCTGGGAGACAGTGATGAACAGGAAAGCCAAAGAAATAAGCAAGGACTAAGAGGTACTCTTAACAGAAGAAAGAATGTGCAGGAATTGTAAGGTTTTGGATCATAGACAACACAGCGCTTTTTTAAAAAATCAATAACTGGAGATTGCTGAGGTATAAGCTGAAAAAGAGTACTAAATCAGGGAAGGCAGCAGTTGGTTTTCAAGAGGAGTTTCTTTATTTATGACAATTGCTTTAGAAGCATCTGCCCAGGGAAAATTCCAACATGTGGATCTCAAACCCACATGCAGTTCCAAAAATTGAAGTGCATATTTGATTGTATAAATACATATCCCCCAAAGTTCCAACACCTCCCAGAGTCTACATTTCCCATTGCAATCCAGCATCCCCACAGGATCGTCTTTCCTCTCCCTTCATGTTAAGATGATGTCTGAAACCGTCGATTGGTTTTCCGTTCCTGATGCATCTACTGCCTAGATTTTAGTTTGAAGGTGGCCAGAAGTGAACTCTGACAGATGCATCCAACTAGGCAGGAGTGTAACAGTGGTACAGAAAGGGCTCCTCAAGATCGAATGTCTTATTGCCCCAGTGAGGACACAGGCTGGAGCTAAGCCAGATGGACCTTGCATGTCATAAATCCCACAAAATCTCAATGAGTTTATCTTGAAGCTGGATGAGTCAGCCCAGGTGGAGGGCTCCATGAGGGCTGCTGCTCTCCTGAGGGGCAGGATCAAACTCATCACTTAATTTGCTCAGCCCAGTGGTGTGACTCAGAAGCTTCTCCAGGATGGTCAGAGAGGATATTCCCACACAGACTGAAGGTCACAAGCTTGAACAGCGGCTCAGGGCAGACAGAATGGACTCACATTTGGATTCTGTGATCCCACACCACTCTAAGTTCATTCCTGGAGGGTGGCTGCAACTTGTTCCAGAAGTGGAGGATCTCAGGACTAAAGTCCGTCATGGTGACCACACTCAGATCCAGGCCTTTGAGCTGACACATGTTTGGGCTCTGGAACAAATGGGGCAAGTCTGACTCTGTAAGCTGCCAGTTAGTTACTGCCAGGTGGGCCAAGGGGGTCCTTGGGCATCTGAGGAGAAAGCAAACAGGTCTTAGAATTCAGGGTTACAGCTGAGCTAAACTTGTCAGATAGGTGATTTGCCCTAAGACAAGGTCCTTCTAACCACCTCCTGAAGGTCAGTACCCAGAATGATCCATCTCATTTTGGCCTGGCACTACCTCTCTGCATCTCCTGCAAACCACCTGCAGCTTTGTATGATCTCTGGCTCCTGCTCCACTATGATCCTCTCAGAATTATGCATAATTTAAATATTAACTAACTTATTGGGAGCAATAAGTCTCAAATCCCTTATTATTATGCAGTGGAAGTGAGAAATAGATTTAAGGGCCTAGATCTGATAGATAGAGTGCCTGATGAACTATGGAATGAGGTTCATGACCTTGTACAGGAGACAGGGATCAAGACCATCCCCATGGAAAAGAAATGCAAAAAAGCAAAATGGCTGTCTGGGGAGGCCTTACAAATAGCTGTGAAAAGAAGAGAAGCGAAAAGCAAAGGAGAAAAGGAAAGATATAAACATCTGAATGCAGAGTTCCAAAGAATAGCAAGAAGAGATAAGAAAGCCTTCTTTAGTGATCAATTCAAAGAAATAGAGGAAAACAACAGAATGGGAAAGACTAGGGATCTCTTCAAGAAAATTAGAGATACCAAAGGAACATTTCATGCAAAGATGGGTTCGATAAAGGACAGAAATGGTATGGTCCTAACAGAAGCAGAAGATATTAAGAAGAGATGGCAAGAATACACAGAACTGTACAAAAAAGATCTTCAAGACCCAGATAATCATGATGGTGTGATCACTGACCTAGAGCCAGACATCTTGGAATGTGAAGTCAAGTGGGCCTTAGAAAGCATCACTAGGAACAAAGCTAGTGGAGGTGATGGAATTCCAGTTGAGCTATTTCAAATCCTGAAAGATGATGCTGTGAAAGTGCTGCACTCAATATGCCAGCAAATTTGGAAACTCAGCACTGGCCAAAGGACTGGAAAAGGTCAGTTGTCATTCCAATCCCAAAGAAAGGCAATGCCAAAGAATGCTCAAACTACGGCACGATTGCACTCATCTCACATGCTAGTAAAGTAATGCTCAAAATTCTCCAAGCCAGGCTTCAGCAATATGTGAACTGTGAACTTCCTGATGTTCAAGCTGGTTTTAGAAAAGGCAGAGGAACCAGAGATCAAATTGCCAACATGTGCTGGATCATGGAAAAAGCAAGAGAGTTCCAGAATAACATCTATTTCTGCTTTATTGACTATGCCAAAGCCTTTGACTGTGTGGATCACAATAAACTGTGGAAAATTCTTCAAGAGATGGGAATACCAGACCACCGGATCTGCCTCTTGAGAAATTTGTATGCAAGTCAGGAAGCAACAGTTAGAACTGGACATGGAACAACAGACTAGTTCCAAATAGGAAAAGGAGTATGTCAAGGCTGTATATTGTCACCCTGTTTATTTAACTTATATGCAGAGTACATCACGAGAAATGCTGGACTGGAAGAAACACAAGCTGGAATCAAGATTGTCGGGAGAAATATCAATAACCTCAGATATGCAGTAGACACCACCCTTATGGCAGAAAGTGAAGAGAAACTAAAAAGTCTCTTGATGAAAGTGAAAGTGGAGCTTACAGCTCAACATTCAGAAAATGAAGATCATGGCATCCAGTCCCATCACTTCATGGGAAATAGATGGGGAAATAGTGGAAACAGTGTCAGACTTTATTTTTCTGGGCTCCAATATCATTGCAGATGGTGACTGCAGCCATGAAATTAAAAGCAGCTTACTCCTTGGAAGGAAAGTTATGACCAACCTAGATAGCATATTCAAAAGCAGAGACATTGCTTTGCCAACAAAGGTCCGTCTAGTCAAGGCTATGGTTTTTCCAGTGGTCATGTCTGGATGTGAGAGTTGGACTGTGAAGAAGGCTGAGCACTGAAGAATTGATGCTTTTGAACTTAGGTGTTGGAGAAGACTCTTGAGAGTCCCTTGGACTGCAAGGAGATCCAACCAGTCCATTCTGAAGGAGATCAGCCCTGGGATTTCTTTGGAAGGAATAATGCTAAAGCTGAAACTCCAGTACTTTGGCCACCTCATGTGAAGAGTTGACTCATTGGAAAGACTCTGATTCTGGGAGGGATTGGGGGCAAGAGGAGAAGGGGACGACAGAGGATGAGATGGCTGGATGCATCACTGACTCGATGGACGTGAATCTCAGTGAACTCTAGGCGTTGGTGATCCTGGCGTGCTTCGATTCATGGGGTCACAAAGAGTCAGACATGACTGAGTGATTGATCTGATCTGATTGGGAGCAAAAGGCACCCTTTTAGGGACTGGTGATTTGAGACAAGTTCATTGTGTTCAGGAATCTGGTAAGCACAGAGCTTTTCTCTCTGTCTCTCTCCTGAACTTACTGTTTTCATTTTTCTTTTCTGTGCACACTGCACAGGTTGTGAAAATTCTTCCCTCACCAGGGATCAAACCTGAACTTTCAGCTCCAAAAGAGAAGAGTCCTAACCACCGGACCACCAGGGAATTCCTCAGACCTTGTCTTTCAAATTTCTCATATCTGAAGTGGTTTCCCTTCTTTAATGCCCTCTTCACTTACCTATTTTTTAGTCATCTGACATAGCTTTCACTTCCTAAGGAAGAATGCATGCCTGCCATCACTGGATCCAAACTGCCCCATCCAGAGATTTCTAGTGTTGTCTCTGCTCCTCCCCCTTGATTTCCGAGGTGAAGTGATTCCACAGCTCAGGATAGAAACACAAAGGACCCAGTGTGCTTGACATGCCAGTGTTGTGTTCACTGTTTCCCAGGCAGCGGTCCACCCTCACCTGAATGTTTGGTCCAGGCAGGTTCAGAGAAGGAGGGAGAGTCCAGGTAGTCAGACTGGAGACGGTGCAGCTTAGAAACTGAGGGGGAAATTGAACAACTTCCTTTTGCTGCTTCTCTCGGGCAGACTGTGAATGTGGGAGAGACGGGGTTTCTGCACGTTGCTCGTCTGACCCAGGAGAGGAGCAAAGGTGGCCAGGATGGACAGATGCCAGATCCAGGTCACTTGCACCTCCTGGATACAGTCCAGCTGCACCATATTCAGGACCTTCGTGATACTGTCCAGGGCCATTGTAGAGATCATGAGCTTTGTACAGCACGGGTTTGTGCAGTGTTTTCTTTAGTCAAAGCAGTGGTTTTTCTAGTAGTCATCTATGGATGTGAGAGTTGGATCATAAAGAAGGCTGAGCACTGAAGAACTGATGCTTTCAAACTGTGGTGCTTGAGAAGACTCTTGAGATTCCCTTGAACTGCAAGGAGACCAAACCAGTCAATCCAAAAGGAAATCAACCCTGAATATTCGTTGTAAGCACTGATGCTGAAGTTGAAACTCCAGTACTTTGGCCACCTGTTTGGAAGAGCTGACTCATCACCTGTACATCCATGGCCGCTTCATGTCAATGTATGGCAAACACCACTACAATATTGTAGTTAGCCTCCAACTAAAATAAATTAATTAATTTTAAAATTATAATAACTAATCTTAAACACCATTAAATATATACCATTATGAAAAAAAAAAAAAACCTGACCCTGGGGAAGATTGAGGGCAGGAGGAGAAGGGGTCAACAAAGGATGAGATGGTTGGATGGCATCACCACTCAATGGACATGAATTTGAGCAAACTGTGGGAGATGGTGAAGGACAGGGAAGCCTGGCATGCTGCATTCCATGGGGTCACAAAGAGACGGACATGACAGAGCAACTGAACAGCAACTCAGTTCTACTTCCAGTCTTCTCCTAATCCATTATCCACTGCAGCACCTCCCCCCCCCCAAGACAGTGTGCCCTGAGGGGAATTCAAGGAGAGGAAAACAGGACAGTGTCCTGAGGGAGTTAAGAGGCATATCATAAACATGACTTCAATAAGCCCAGACTCTTGCTTCTTTTCACAGAGAAAATCATGAAAAGGGACTTCCCTGGGGGCCTGTGGTTAAGAATCCACTGGTCAGCACCAGGGATACAGGTTGGATCCCTGGTCCAGGAAGACCTCACAGACTGTGTAGCAACTAAGCCCAAGTACCACAACTACTGAGCACCCGACTAGAGCCTGGGGGCCATGACCACTAATGCCCACACCCTGGTCCCAGAGTCTGCGATGAGACGCCATCAAAAGGAGAAGTCAACACATTTCAGCTTGACAGTATCCCCTGCTTGCCACAACCAGAAAAGGCTGCCCTCAGAAAGGAAGAGCCAGCACAGTCAAAATAAGCAAACAAATAAATAAGATCATAAAAATAAATAAATAACAATTGTTTAAAAGCATGAAAATCATTAATTTGAAATGTATCAAAAGTTTATCATCCACAATAATCTTTTGATGCTTTTGAATGTTTGCTTTTGAATCTTTTGAATGTTTTTTCAGCCCATGACCTTATGCACTCTGGCTCCCCTTAATACTTTTGAACAGTTCCTCAGAGCCACCTGAGAAGACACCTTTCTGGCTACAATCTTCCGTAAAATCACTGAATAAAGCATATTTGCCCTGTTTTAGTTTGTTCATTTTTTTGTCATTTGACCTGCTCTTCCAAGACCTTTTCCCAACCCACAGTGTCTTGTCCCTGCTTACCTGAGTTCCAGGGATTAGATGGAAACTGTCACCTGAAAGTAGAGTCATTTTATTTCATGGGAGAATTTAAGAACCAAGCCTGGGCTTCCTTGGTGGCTCAGAGGGTAAAGAATCTTCCTGGAATGCAGAAGATCTGGGTTTGATCCCTGGGACTGGAAGATCTTCTGGAGGAGAAAATGGCAGCCTGAGAATCTTGAGAGGTGAGTCCCTGACCCCTCTTGCCTCCTGCTGCTGCCCTGCACCTGTCCTTCTACAGGAAAGGGATCAGAAGTCCACGTTCTGGGAAGGAAGGTCTAATGATGTGGAGCAGCTGGGTCCCACAGCCAAAGAGGCAGAAGTATCTCTAGGGTTGAGCTGCAAGACTCCTGGCTTCAATTTCGTTTCTGGGATAAAAGGGAAAAGCTGTCTGGCAGGCACTGGGCAGTGCTTCCTGCTTTCCTCCCTGTCTTCTCAACCAAAATATATGTTTAGATTTTCCTAGGGAAAAGAAATCCACTTAACATTTTGTGGGTGTGAATGAACTGTGAGCAAGACATTTTGGAAGCACAAAATCTTAATCTTAAATTAGATCCTATAGGACTGGAGTTTCATTCCCAGTTCATGTATATGTGAAGCAACAGATAAATATATATTTTAGTATTTTGACCAATGTTGTCTTCTTCTATTAGAAAATACAGAATTTTAGCCTATATTCATCTAGTTTTTGTGTTTTCCTGCATGTTTCTTTAAACAATTTTTATTTGTATTGCAGTATAGCCAGTTATAATTCTGTGGTAGGTCTTCCCTGTTGGTCTAGTGGTTAAGAATCTACCTTCCCATGCAGGGGACATAGGTTTGATTCCTGGTCCCAGAAGATCTCACAGGCCCTGGAGCACCAAAGCCCATGTGTCACAACTACTGAGCCATTGCTCTAGGGCCGTGCTCCAAAACCTGGGAAACCACCCCAGGGAGGAGCCCAAGCACTGAGTTGCCTCAGCTTCCCCTAACTGGAAACATGCCCTGCACAGCAAGAAGACTGAGCTCATTGAAAAATAAGGAATTAATCTGTAAAAAAAAAAAAAAAAAAAAAAGACAGACAGACAGAAGGAAAGAAAGAAAAAGAGAGAGGATAGAAGTAATAATATTCTGGTAATTTGGTAATTTCAGGTAAAAAGCAAAGAGGCTTGGCCATGAATATACCTGTGTCCATCCTTCACCACACTTCCCTCCCATCCTGGCTGCCACACAAAACTGAGCAGAGTTCCATGTGCTCTACAGTAGTTCCCCAACTGTATATTCATGGGGAATAAAATACTCCACTAAGACATCATGGATGAACAGGAAGTCTCCAAATTCAACACTTTTCATATACAAGAACAATACTTGTGTGATACTAATTGTCCACAAGAATAAAAAATGAAAATAGTCAGCAACGTTTAGAAAAAAAAAGTTTAATGAGATGGCGCTAGCTTTAAATACAGTTGCAAATACATCAATAAACCAAAATAAAAATGTGTCACAGTGGTAGATGAATTCCCAAACAGTTTAATAACTGTGAATTAAAATAGTGACACACAAACTATAAGTCATAATATAATACAATTTGAAAGTGAAAAGTGAAAGTGAAGTCGCTCAGGCGTGTCCCACTCTTTGCGACCCCATGGACTGTAGCCTATCAGGCTCCTCTGTCTATGTGATTTTCCAGGCAAGAGTCCTGGAGTGGATTGCCATTTCCTTCTCCAGGGGATCCTCCTGATGCAGAAATTGAACCTGGGTCTCCCATATTGCAGGCAGACGCTTTACTGTCTGAGCCACCAGGGAAGCCCATGCAATTTGAGTCTATGGTAAAAACATGATTCACTTACAGCCTGGAGCAGGAGGAAGGTTGTGGGGCAGAAACCTGCAGAAATTCAGACATGGCCTGAAAACTCAGGGCCACTGGGTCAAAGGAGGCTGGTTTTAAGGAAAAGCTAATTCAGGTGGAGGGGTTACACGTTTTTAGTTTTGAGGTTTTGATCAGTAAGAAAATCTCATGGACAGTTCACAGGATGCACACACATGGAAATGCTGCTGTCCACGTGCCTGCCCCACTTTGAAGGTAAGGAAAGGCCAGCTCCTCACTTCAGAGAGAAGGGCCAGAGACATCAGGGCCTGACAGCTTTCTTTAAGGCAAGTCTCCTGCTCCTGCTGCTTCTGCTAAGTCGCCTCAGTCGTGTTCGACTCTGTGCGACCCCATAGACGGCAGCCCACCAGGCTCCGCCATCCCTGGGATTCTCCAGGCAAGAACACTGGAGTGGGTTGCCATTTCCTTCTCCAATGCAGGAAAGTGAAAAGTGAAAATGATGTTGCTTAGTCGTGTCCGACTCCTCGAGACCCCATGGACTGCAACCCACCAGGCTCCTCCGTCCATGGGATTTTCCAGGCAAGAGTACTGGAGCCTTACCCAGCTCACTGCCTGAGTCCTGAGGGACAAGGTCACAGAGAAGGGGCTCACAGCCCCCTGGAGCCCCTCACACGTCTGGCAGGCAGAGGGTGAGGAGAGCAAACCTTTCCAGTTCAGGGAGCTCAGTCTAGTCCAGGGTGCCCTGCAGCCCAGTCAGCTCAGGGTTTATTCCACGAGGCGTCATTGCATTGACTCTCTCAGGGTGAACATGGGGTGGATGGAAAGGCTAGAAATTACAGTACAAAATTCATTCTTTCCAACAGGTCCCACTTTGTATGAAGAGGGAGGAAAAGAAGGAAGGCAATGAAAAGGCGTGGAGAGAGAGCCCATGGACTTTTGCTGAAAGTTCTGTCCCTTCAGGTTGTGAACTAAACTCAGTTGGAATCTGAGTCAGAGGAGTCCCCTGAGGACGATGAGCTGGAGCTGCTGTCCTCCGGCTCAGAATCTCCATCTTCATCCTCACTGCTTGGGGCTGAGCAGCGGCTGCCTTCCTCCTCTTCCTCATTTTCTTCTCATCTCCCTGAGGCAGGAGAATGTTCTCCAGTCGTGTCTGATGATGCTAACTCTGCAGTCTGAAGCCCCGGGTCCTCTCTAAGTCTTCCTTGCAGACTCCCTGATGATGGGGACTGCAGACCCATCCTTCTAATCTTGGGGTTCAGGCCCCCTGTCACGCTCATGTTCTTACGCTTAACACAGGTCACCTCTCTGTAAGCAGCATATTCTTCAGGAGGCAGAGTCCTGAGCCAGAGATCAAGGTCCACCTTGTACTGTGTCTGCAGTCCCTCCGCCTGCTTCTTATAAAGCTCCTTCTGGTCCTGGGGGACCTGCTGCCAGCATCTACTGATCTCCACCATGTGCTCCCTCCGGGGCACCACTTTCAGCTCCCTGCTTGACCAGAGATCCTGGTGGAACTTGTGATAGCCATTCATTGGGGGCTTCTTGGGCTCTCCGTGGAATTTCCACTTCATGGGTAAACTCTTTTCTGGGGGAGACTTCACTGTTTGAACATTCTCCTGAAGCTTCTCTGGCACTTTCATTTCACTTCTTTGAGGGACACCAGATTTCTCGGGGTTTGGGACTAGATCAGGGTGCTGTGCTCTGAACAGAGCTATTTTCTCCCTAATATCCTTTTTCACTTTCTCAAGATCCTGACTTTGTTTCACCCTCAGCTGCTCAGGCACCTTCCTGTGTTCCTCAGAAAGAACCCTGGTCAGATCCTGGTTGCTTATCTTGGGGTGTTTTGGGATGTACTGTGGTCGCATCACTTGGGAAATGTGCCGGTAAGCTGTCAGGGATTTCTGGAACAAATAAACACATTTCTTGTGTTTTCTGGTGTTTTCTTCTGTTTTCTGTGTTTTCTTGTGTTTTTTTTTTTGGAAGATTGCTAACATTCTCCTTAGCTTCCAGGACTAATTCTTTCAGCGTGTGGAACTTTCTCACCTTATGGGAAACCTCTAACCATTTGAGTTTGCACATTTCCCCAGAAAAATCTTTAAAAGCTACTTTTTCCCAGTCCATCACTGACTGGGTTGTTTTGAACGTGTGCCCGTCACTGGATGGAATGCTTTTCCCCATACTTTCCAGTAACTGTACAATGTCTTCCTTGGACCAGTCATCTTGGCGTTTAGGCATCGCCATTTCTAGGTCTTTGGGACACTTATGTGATCCCAGCAGTTCAGACACCTCAGCAGAATCTTCAGCTTCTTCACTCTCGAGATTCAGCAGGTGAGTTATTTCTGAAGTCCTGCAGTGTCTGTGATCCTCTGTTTCTGTGGAGAAAGAAAAGGAAAGTTACTCTCCTATGTGACACAGGAGAGAAGCACAGCCTGCTTGAGATATGTCCCTTCTGTAATTTCATTTACCCTCAAGAATGTAAATGAAAAATCTCTCAAAATCTGAGTTGAGAGTCCTGTTGAGCATTATGAAGCTTCTTTCCACAATTAAAAATCCTCAGGCCTGAACCCAACTTGCCTTCTAGTCTCACCACAGTGGGTTTTACATAGAAATGAACAAGAGCCTGAGGATTCACTCACAGGACAAAGGATGAGAGAAAAGGAAGGGAAGTTAAAAATTGAAATGTCTGACAAGCAAGAGGGCTTTAAAATAGCAATGAGATACCACAGCACATGGAGAAGAATGGTCAAAATCCCAAAGAAGGACCAGGTACTGAGGATGGATATCAGGAAATTGGATTTATTTCCTAAGGCAATGAGAAACAGTATAAGCTTTCTGAAAGAGAATAAGGCAATTTGTTATAAAACTAAATATCCTCCTACCACATAAGTCAGGACTCATGCTCCTTTGTATTTGTCCAAATTATTTGAAAACCTATATTCATAAAAAAGAAAAAAAGACCTGCAATGGGATATTTATAGCCACTTTGGGCATAATTACAAAACTTGAAAACCACCAAGATGAATGGATAAAGAAACTCTGGTATATCAAGGCCAAGAAATAGTACTCAGTTCTAAAATAAATGAGCAATCAAGCCAGCAAGAGACAAGGAGTATTATTTTATTCATATCTCTAAGTGAATGAAGCTAAGCTGAAAAGCATACATATTTCATGAGTCCAAATATACGACATTCCCGGAAAGAGGAATATACGGAAAAGAAGAGAAATATATGAGGACAGTGAAATAAACTTTGCTTCCCAGCAGTTAGGATGGTGGGTCTGATGAGTAGGTGATCACAAATGACTTTCAGCAGTCTAACCCTTCTGGATATTATAGAGCTGGATACTTGTCACTGTATATCAGTGAAAACTAACAGAATGCACAACTCCAAGAGTGAACACTAATGTGAAACCATAGACTTGGGGTGAGAATGAAGAGTCTGTTTAGGTTCCTAAATCATAGTAAACACACCACTCTGAGACATAATGTGATAATGGGGGAAAGATGCTTGCTTATTCTGGGGAGGCAGGATGTAGACAGGAATTCTGTACTTTCTGCTCAATGTTACTGTGAATGCAATCTTCTCTAGAACAGTAATACTCCTTAGGACTCTGAGCATAGCTCCCTTCTAAGAAAAGTCCAGAAGGCCATAGACTGAATGTGCAGTTGAGATGATAATTGATATAATTCATCTGAGAAACATGTCATAGAAGTACAAAGGGAAGATGAAGAGAGGAGAAGGGTAAACATGTTTATGCAAGGATTACAAAAGAGTTTAAGTGATCAATATTTCATTTCTGGGGAGGTCAATAGACATTATAACAAGGCATATGAAATACAACTGTATACAACAAGACCTTTCCTTGTGACTCAGCTGGTAGAGAATCCGCCTGCAATATGGAAGACCTGGATTTGATCCCTGGGTTGGGAAGATCCCCTGGAGAAGGGAAAGGCTACCCCCTCCAGTATTCTAGCCTGGAGAATTTCATGCACTGGATAGCCCATGGGGTCACAAAGAGTCAGACACGACTGAGCGACTTTCAGTTCACTACTTCACAATAAGCAGGGACTCTCTGTTTTGGCTGAGATATAAAGATGACAAAACATGTCTCATCGGAGCTCATAGAAATGAACAAATAGGAACACTGACCTGTGGAGGAGGCGCAGGTACTCAGGCACTGGCAGGGGAAGCCCTTCTCTTCATGTGTCTCCTGCACTCACACAGGAAGAGCCTTCTTACCACCTCTGACAGAGCAACCTGAGAAACAATGACACATCACACAGTGTATCACAGGCAGTTATCAACACTAAACAAAGGTACTTACGTTCAGTGTTCTATTTTATTCTGTTAAAACTCAGTCCCTTCTATCTCTAATAAAAATGACTCTTAAGCATAACATTTATCTTTAACTATAACTTTCAGTTCTGAGAACTCTAACAATTGAATTTTCTCTTCTCTTTGAAAATGACACTGTTCAATTTAAGTGACCTTAATGTAAGGGGAATCCATTTCTTTGATTAGCACATCAACATAGTCCCAATCATATCAGATTTGCTCTACTATTAGAGAAGTTTTTCCATTTGGAAACATACAAATTCCAGGTTACAATAAGATCAGTTCTGGGACTTCCTCCGAGGTTCAGTGCTTAAGACTCTGTGCTCCCAGTGGACGGGACCAGCATTTGGTCCTTCCTCAGGGAATTAGAACCCACATTCCACAGCAAAGTGTTAACCTGCCAAGACACAGAGTGCCCGTGTGGGGACTAAGAGTTTGCATGCCCCATCTAAAGATCCCTCAAGGTGCAAGAAAGATCTGGTGCAGCCAAATTCATTAAATGCATCAATCAATAAACACACCATTCCATCTAATATTGTAGTTGTTTAGT
Organism: Bos taurus; assembly: GCF_002263795.3. Taxonomy (NCBI): domain Eukaryota; kingdom Metazoa; phylum Chordata; class Mammalia; order Artiodactyla; family Bovidae; genus Bos; species Bos taurus. The sequence goes on from NC_037356.1 coordinate 5,344,024, forward strand.
CCCTGAGGCCTGTGTGACTCTTCTGAAACCCCTTGACTGTAGCCCCACCAGGTTCCTGTCCATGGGATTTTCCAGGCAAGAATACTGGAGTGGGTTGACATTTCCTTCTCCAGGGGCCCTTGAGATCCACGGATCAAACCTGTGTCTCCTGCAGGCAGTTTCTTACCCCTGAGCCACCAGGGAAGCCAGCCATCTAATATATTGTGCTTCAAAATAAATGACTGAAGTTAATAAAAGTTTTCACTTCTATATCAGAGTGAATACAGAATTTCTTTTTCTTTCAGGTATTTGGCGTGTTACCAATGTTGTTTTGAGAGCCATCATCAGGTCTGGATTGCTATTGGACAATTTAAAGGCAGAAATCCCAACTTTTCCTTACAAATATATTACTCTGCATGTTCTACAGCACAGTTTCTCAATCAAATTTTAGGTATCATGCTAAATGGAAAAACTGTCTAGGACTTCCCATCAAGAAACTCATATTTCCCTTTTATATCATGGAATCCTAAGTTCGTAGAATCACTCATGTTCATTCACAAATTCCAATGATTTGAAGGTAAGTCTATAGTTTCAGAGTGAATTCTAAGTAACAACATAATTCTTACGAACCAGTATTTTTCATTTGCTTAAGAAATTCTTAAGCCTGTTACTGCTGAATTAAAATTATTCTTTTTAATTTTTGAGGGAAAGAAATATGAATCCACCTACTCAGAACAATTCACTCACCAGAAAGCTGTAGATTTGGTCTCCTCAATGTTGGTACGAAAATCAGTCCCAACCAGTCAGGAGTTCTGTGTTCTCTGGATGGGTCAGCAGCTGTAACTTTCAGAGTTGACCATGGTCCAGCCAACTCACTACACGTCTGAACAGAAGGAACAGTGTGTCTGAGATCTGACTATCAGGACCCTTGAGGCCCCTTCCTGATTAGATTACCACAGTTCCCTTAGATAAACCCAATCAACACTAACTGCACAGAATCTCTTTCTAATCTCTCTGTGTTAATAGGGTCTACAATTTAAGTCCCAGTCCTCATCACTGATTTTATATTGAATACCCATTCCTCTCTGATTTTAATAATGGCAACCCACTCCAGTATTCTTGCCTGGAGAATCCTAGGGACAGAGGAGCCTAGTGGGCTGCCGTCTATGGGGTTGTACAGAGTCGGACACGACTGAAGTGACGTAGCAGCAGCAGCAGCAGCATTCTCCTTAAATTCCCTCCATATTTGATTATAGTTTACTAAGATATTTGAATATGTATCCTTCTAGTATTTCATAATTTCTGCCCTTTATTCACAAGTTCTAGGGTTTAATAACATTTACAATGGTCATTAAAACCCCTTCAGTTCTAATCCAAATTCTACCAGTGTGTAGAATAGATAAAAATATGAATAATTATTGTAGATTAGTTTAAGAATTTGAGAAAAGTAGGCTCCAAATTCTGGCATCAATGATTGATTTAATTCTGATTTTAGAGTGATTAAATAGGAATATTGCATTTTTTAAAATTCAGTTGCATTGTTGAGAACAATTTGATTCAACCCAACATGGTCAAAAGCATATCTGGCTTGAAATGACTAGTTAATAGACCAAAGAATGCTTTCAATAACAGATTTCATAACTGTCTTGAGATTGACTTCTTCTATTTCCAAAATTATATATAAATATACTTTGCAACTAATACTTGTGAAACATGTAACAGTAGGATATCATTTGGAAAACCTAAATCAGTGAACTATTTTGATACTTAGCTCCAAAAAACAGTCAATAACTATGACATCATTTGGGGTATATACTTTTACTTATGGATGTGCACAGGCAAAGCTGAAATCATGTATCAAAATATACACTGGATTGCTAAACTTTTTGGAGGATTCCATGGTAGTTAGTAGACGGGATTTGCTAAAAGTAAATGTTTTGCTTTCTATATATAATTCATAGATTTTGATGAACTGCTCTTGAAAAAGCAGAGCTATTTTTATTACATACATAACATTCACATAAATAGTTTGCAGAGGTCAGTAGTTCTAATTAGTTTTAATAAAATATTTTATCATCCATAAAAATTAAGGGAATCAACAATTGTTGCATTATTTATAATGCAAAATTAAGATTAAATATTAGTAGATTCACTATTAGAGAAAATTAAAAAAAAAAAACTTCCAAAATGTTCAGGTTCCAAATAGGGAAAGGAGTACATCAAGGCTGTATATTGTCACCCTGCTTATTTAACTTATATGCAGAGTACATCATGAGGAACACTGTGCTAAATGAAGCACAAGCTGGAATCAAGATTGCCGGGAGAAATATCAATAACCTCAGATACTCAGATGACACCACCCTTTATGGCAGAAAGCAAAGAACTAAAGAGCCTCTTAGATGAAAGTGAAAGAGAAGAGTGAAAAAGTTGGCTTAAAGTCAACATTCAGAAAACAAAGATCATGGCATCTGGTCCCATCACTTCATGGCAAATAGATGGGGAAACACTGACAGACTTTATCTTTTGGGGCTCCAAAATCACTGCTGATAGTGACTGCAACCATGAAATTAAAAGACGCTTACTCCTTGGAAGAAAAGTTACCATCAACCTAGACAGCATATTAAACATTAGAGATACTTCTTTGCCAACAAAAGTCCGTCTAGTCAGAGCGATGGTTTTCCCAGTAGTCATGTATGAATGTGAGAACTGGACTATAAAGGAAGAGCTGAGCACTGAAGAACTGATGCTTTTGAACTTTGGTGTTGGAGAAGACTCTTGAGAGTCCTTTTGACCCCAAGGTGATCCAACCAGCCGATGGACTTTAGGATGTTTTGTATATATGCCTTCAAGTCCTTAAAAAGTATATTTGCCTTTGACCCAGTAATTCTAACTTGAAAAAACCTCAAAGGAATTCACTGGACAAAACCTCACAAATCTGAAACTTTGCTTTAACTATTTTTCTCTCTACTGCATATAATCTATGTACAAACAAAGAAAAAAATACTGAGGTTTTTACTTCCCCCAGAAAAATCTGAGACCTCTTGAATTTAGGACAACATTCTTTCATTTTGTTCACGAAGTAGTGAGTTAATGCACCCATTATGCTAGTGGCTCAGTCGTGTTCGAACCTCTGCGACTGCATAGGCTGTAGCCTCCAGGCTCCTCTGTCTATGGGATTCTCCAGGCAAAATACCGGAGTGAGTTGCCATGCCCTTCTCCAAAATGTGCCCCTTATCTTCTCCCAAATTATGTCCAAATCCCAACAGCCAGTATCTCTGCAACTTTATTTTTAGAATAGAGTCTGTGCAGACATAATCAAAGTGAAGGTACCATGATGAGACCATCCAGGGTAGAGAGCGGACCCTAAATCTCATCAGGACAGAACATCTGAATGTTCAGTTGTAAGCCAGCTTTTTCACTCTCCTCTTTCACTTTCATTATGAGGCTCTTTAGTCCTTCTTTACTTCCTGCCATACAGGTGGTGTCCTCTGCGTATCTGAGGTTAGTGATATTTCTCCAGGCAATCTTGATTTTGGCTTGTGCTTCATCGACCCTGGCATTTCACATGGCGTACTCTGCCTATAAGTTAAATAAGCAGGGGGACAATATACAGCCTAACATAGTCCTTTCCCAATTTTGAACCAGTCTGTTCCATGTCCGGTTCTAATTGTTGCCTCTTGACCTGCATACAGGTTTCTCAGGAGGCAGGTCAGGTGGTCTGATATCTCCATCTCCTGAAGAATTTCCCACCATTTGCCCTGATCCACACAGTCAAAGGCTTTAGTGTAGTGAATGAAGCAGAAGTAGATATTTTTCTGGAATTATCTTGCCTTTTCTATGATCCAATGGATTTTGGCAATTTGATCTCTTATTTCTCTGCCTTTTACAAATTCAACTTGAACCTCCAGAGGTTCTCAGTTCATAAAGCCTGGCTTGTAGAATTTTGAGCACTACTTTGCTAGCCTGTGAGGTGAGTGCAATTTGTGTGGTAGTTTGGACATTTTTGGCATTGCCTTTCTTTGGAACTGGAATGAAAATTGACCTTTTCCAGTCCTGTGGCCACTGCTGAGTTTTCCAAATTTGCTGGCATATTGAGATCAGCACTTTAATAGCATCATCTTTTAGGATTTGAAATAGCTCAGCTGGAATTCCATCACCTCCACTAACTTTATTTGCAGTGATACTTCCTAAGGCCCACTTGACTAAGCAGTCCAGGATGTCTGGCTCTAGGTGAATGATCACACCATCATTGCTATTAGAGTCACTAAGATCTTTTTTTTTTTGTATAGTTCTTCTGTGTGTTCTTCCCACTTCCTCTAAATATCTTCTGCTTCTGTTAGGTCCATACAGTTTCTGTCCCTTATTGTGCCCTTCTTTCCATGTTCCTTTGATAGCTCCTGAAGATTTCTATTTTTTTCCCATTATGATTTTCCTCTATTTCTTTGCACTGATCACTTAGGAAGCCTTTCTTATCTCTGCTTACTATTCTTTGGAGCTCTGCATTCAGATGGATATATCTTTCCTTTTTTGCTTTGCCTTTTGCTTCTCTTCTTCTCTCAGCTGTTGGTAAGAAGTGACCATGTTCCTGTAGAACTATGGATGGAAATTCACAACATTGTACAGGAGGTGGTGGTCAAAACCATCCCCAGGAAAACTGTTTTTAGGCATTGGGTTAACTCCTGTTATATGATTTAACCATTTTAGTATTCTCAGCAATGTTCACTAAATTTTACCCCCAGTTTATAAATAAAATACTTGACATACTGTGAGTAATATTTTACTTCTCCAAAAATCACATATGGAACAAATGTTTGATGCAGGGCTTAAAAACAGATATCACTGGAAGACAAAAAAAAAAAAAAATAGCTTTTCTATCCATAATTACCATTAAAGTTTCATTTTTAACTGTATATAGCTCAAATTCATCATACCTGGATTAGAACTCACCTCAGTACTGTTACAGAAGTCTTCTCTCTTGTTCAGTAACTCTGTTAAATTCAGTTCAGAATTTAGTTGCTCACTTCCTGGTGGCAAACAGGTTCAAGTCTCCATGGTACAATCAATTCCAAAGGCAACAGCTCTGGGCTCTGGAGAAGAATGAGCTTGGATCTTTGCTGGTTGCTTTATATATCCTCTGAACCAGGTCCACTTCCTCAAAGTGATAGGGTTATCAACCCTGCACAAAGGTATAGGAACATGTAATTAGATTTTTCAAGAATTGTAAATCTAGATGCCAAGGATTGAAGTCAAACTTTCAAAAAATTTACTTAATCCAATTACCATAATCCAATCTCAGGTAAAGAGTCACAGATTGAGTTCACACTTCCAATCCATGAATTTTGGTTAATAAATTAACTCCTCACTTATAAATTTCGTATCTCCATTTATAGTTTATTATAGTCCTAGTTGAAGCGACCCACTAGTTTTGGTTACCTGTCTGAATTTGCCTGCATTACTTCCTGGATATTTCTCCAGGAAGAGGAGTTCTTCACATTCTGTTTTTCAACCCAATACAGTTAAGCTCCCCAGTGAGACCACTTACTACTCTTGGCTTCTGCTGTTTGATGGATGGCCTCAACCACTTCAGAACTAAAGTCTATTAACTTTTATTCATTCAGTTTTCCATGAAATTCTTCCCTCCGAGGCTCTCTTTGGTTACACACTATTGTTTTGCTCTGGCTATTACTGCACACAGAACAGCAGTTGGTGGTTATTCTCTAAGACTCTGTTCCTTTTAGTCACTCCCTGCATATCACCTTATACCCTTTCATTCTATTATTCAATAAGTATGTACATTTGAAACATTGATGTTAAGTTGTGAAGTTAAGGATTATTGCATAGTTGTACACTGCAGGATAGACTAAAAAAATCATAGACAATCTGAGAAAGAAATGTGACACTGTCTATGAAGTTTGGACAACTATCTTTTAAGATTTTCTTTATTTTGACTCTGTTTGCATTCTATTCCTCAAAACATTTTCATATTTAATCAAAGATGTTTCATGGTGCTCCACTAAGGGAAAGATACTAGATGGGAAAATTTCTTTACTTATTTTTAATTTTTTGGAAATATAGTTGATGTACAATATTGTATTAGCTTCAGGTGTATAGCAAAGTGAATCATATACATATATATGTATATAATCTCACCTCTGTTTTCCATAATGTTCATAGGTTCTTGGGGCAAGAACACTGAAGTGGTTTGCCATTCCCTTCTCCAGTGCAACACATTTTGTCAGAACTCTCCACCATGACTCGTCCATCTTTGGTGGCCCTGCAAGATATGACTCATAGCTTCCTTGAATTACACAAGGCTGTGATCCATACAATCAGTGCAAGAAGGCAAAGTGCTTGTCTGAGGAGACCTTACAAATAGCTGGGAAACAAGAGAAGCAAACGCAATAGAGAAAGGGAAAGAGATACCCAACTGAATGCAGAGTTCCAGAGAATAGCAAGGAAAGGTAAGAAATACAAAGAAATAGAGGAAAATGGGAAAGACTAGAGATCTCTTCAAGAAAATTGGGGATACCAAAGGAACCCTTCTTGCAAAGATGGACACAATAAAGGACAGAAATATCAAGGACATAACAGAATCAGAGAGATTAAGGAGCAGTGGCAAGAATACACAGAAGAACTATACTAAAAAGGTCTTAATGACCTGGATCACCACAATGGTGTGGTCACTCACCTAGAGTCAGACATCTTAGAGTGTGGAAAAAGTGGGCCTTAAGAGATATTACTAGGAACAAAGCTAGTGGAGGTGATGGAATTCAGGCTGAGCTGTTTCAAATCATTAAAGATGATGCTGTGAAAGTGCTGCACTCAATATGCCAGCAAACTTGGAGAATTTGTAGTGGCCACGGGACTGGAAATGGTCAGTTTTTCTCCCATCTGAAAGAAAGAAATGGCAAAGAATGTTCAGGCTACTGTACAACTGCAATCATTTCACATGCTATCAAGATTATGCTCAAAATCCTTCAAGCAAGGCTTCGGCAGTTTGTGAACAGAGAACTTCCAGATGGGCAGGCTACATTTAGAAAAGGCTGAGGAATCAGAGACCCAATTGCCAACATCTGTTGGACCATAGGAAAAGTAAGGAAATTCCAAAAAATGAATTACATCTGCTTCATTGACTACTCTAAGGCCTTTAACTATGTGAATCAAATAAAACTGTGGAAAATTCTTAAAAAGATGGGAATACCAGACTACCTTCCCTGTTTTCTAAGATGACTGTATGCAGGAAAGGAAGCAAGAATTGTAACCAGACTTGGAACAAGATAGTGGTTCAACATTGGGAAAGGAGGATGTCAAGGCTATATATTGTCACCCTGCTTCTTTAACTTCTATGCAGAGTACATCATGCCAAATGCCAGGCTGAATGACTCACAAGTAGAGTCGAGATTGCTGGAAGAAATATCACAACCTCAGATATGCAGATGATACCACTTTTACAGCAGAAAACAAAGAGGAACTTAAAAGCTTCTTGATGAGGATGAAATAGGAGAGTGAAAAAGCTGGCTTCAAACTCATCATTCAAAAAAATAAATCCTGGCATCTGGTTCCATGGCAAGTAGATGGAGGAAAAGTGGAACCTGTGACACATTTTATTTTCTTGGGCTCCAAAATGTTTGCAGCCAATAACTATAGCCACAAAATTGGAAGCCACTTGCTCCTGGGAAGAAAAGCTATGACCAACCTAGACATCATATTAAAAAGCAGAGACATCTCTTTGCCAACAAAGGTCCCTATAGTAAAAGCTATGATTTTTCCAGTAGTCATGTGAGAGTTGGATCATAAAGAAGGCTAAGTGCCAAAGAATTGGTGCTTTCAAGCTGTGGTGCTGGAGAAGACTCTTCAGAGTTCCTTGGACAACAGGGAGATCAAACCAGTCAATCCTAAAGAAAATCAACCCTGAGTGTTCATTGGAAGGACTGAAGCTGAAGCTGAAGCTTCAGTACTTTTTGCCACCTGATTCAAAGAGCTAGCTCATTTGAAAAGACCTTGATGCAGGGAAAGATTGAAGACAGGAGAAGGGGGTGACAGAGCCTGACACGGTTGAATGGCATCATTGACTCAATGGACATGAGTTTGAGCAAACTTCTGGAGATAGTGAAGGACAAGGAAGCCTGGCATGCTGCAGTTCATGGGGTTGCAAAGAGTTGGACATGACTTATTTCCTGAATAACAACAAGAACTCTTTTTTAAGTTTATTTTTTATATGCAGCATTCCCAAGTATTCACTTGAGTTTCCTGTGCTATACAGTAGGTTCTTATTAATTATTGATTTCATATGTAGTAACGTGTATGTGTCAATCCCAGTCTCCTAATTAATCCCTCACCCCTTCTTAGCCCCAAGTTACATGTTATTTTTTCTACACCTGTGATTCTGTTTTATAAATCACTATTTACATCATTTTCTTAGATTTCAATATCATATGATACTGCTTTTCTTTTCTGACTTACTTAATGCAGTATGACAGTCTCCATTTCTTGCATGTCACCGCACGTGGCATTTTGGTTCTTCTTATGTCTAAGTAATATTCCACTGTATATATGTAATACACTTTCTGCATCCATTCATCTGTCCTTGGACATTTATGTTCCTTCCATGTATTGACAGTTGCAAACCACTTGTCAATGAACATGGAAGTGCATGTATCCTTTTGAACCACATTTTCCCCTGGATATATGCCCAGGAGTGGGATTGTTAGATCATATAGTAGCTTTATTTTTGTTTCTTAAGGAAGATTTTACTGTTCTCCACAGTGGTTTACCAATGTATATTCCGATGAATAAAGGAGGAAGTTTCCCTTTTCTCCACACTCTTGAGAGAGTTAATGCTTAGGCGTCCAGGTCGCCTTTAAGGAGGAGGTGAACATTCTCACTCATGCTTTCCTTATGCCTTGTGCAACAAGGTGTCTTGCCTGAGAATTGGCCTCTCTAGGAACTAATGGTCACAAGCACACTGTCTTACTGGTGGAAATGCTTTTATTTGGCTCTGTGTTAATGATTATAATTGTGACAAATCTTGCCCTGGAACCTGTTTCTCAAAACTCGTACCCCTGAGCCATTGCCCAGTACTGTTCTCCCCGGCTAATCTTGTGCCAAATTATCTCAGGATGTGTGCCTTGGGGAAAGGGTCTAGTGGAACTCTGACAATCTTGAGGTCTTTTTTTTATCTATTCTCAGCATCCAGTTGAGAAGTACATAAGGCCCCGCTTAAACTAGTGAGGCTGGCACTCTCCTGACTCTTCCAGTGACTTTGCTGGAAGCCTTCTCCATCAAGCTTTCACTGTTACTTTAATAAACTTTATTGCACAAAGTGCTGAGTGGGCCTGCATCTTTTGGTCTCGGGTTGAACCCATGCCTCCGGGGGCCACGTTCATGCACATGTTAGCAGTCTCAACGCTGAGCTTCCACTCTCCCCAGCATTTACTGCTTGTAGTAGCTTTGATTATGGTCATTCTGACTCATGTGAGGTTAGATCTCATTGTAGCTTTGGTTTGCATTTCTCCATTAATATTGATGTCAAGAATCTTTCATGTGTTTCTTGGCCATTTGTATGTTTTCTTTGGAAAAAATGTCTGTTTAGCTCATCTGCCCATTTTCTACTTTTTTTTATACTGAGCCACATGAGCTCTTTATACATTTTTGGAGATAAATCTCTTGTTGGTCTCATCTTTTTCAAATATTTTCTCCCATCCTGTGGGTTTCCTTTCTGTTTTGTTTACAGTTTCCCTTGCTGTGGAGAAGCTTTTGAGTTTAATTAGATTCCATTTGCTTATTTTTTAAAAAAATTTCCTTTAGGAGAAGGCTCAAAAAAAATCTTGCTATGATTTATGGTAAAAACTGTTCTGTCTATGTTTTCTTCTAAGAGTTTTATAGTATATAGTCTCACATTTACTATATACTATAGTAAGAGAAGGCAATGGCACCCCACTCCAGTACTCTTGCCTGGAAAATCCCATGGACCGAGGAGCCTGGTAGGCTGCAGTCCATGGGGTCACGAAGAGTCGGACACTTAGTGACTTCACTTTCACTTTTCACTTTCATGCATTGGAGAAGGAAATGGCAACTCACTCCAGTGTTCTTGCCTGGAGAATCCCAGGGATGGCAGAGCCTGGTGGTCTGCCATCTGTGGGGTTGCACAGAGTCGGACATGACTGAAGTGACTTAGCAGCAGCAGCAGCAGTCTCACATTTAGGTCTTTAATCCATTTTGAGTTTATTGCATAGAGTTGGACACCACTGAGCAACTTCACTTTCACTTTTCACTTTCATGCACTGGAGAAGGAAACGACAACCCACTCCAGTATTCTTGCCTGGAGAATCTAGGGGACAGAGGAGCCTGGTGGGCTGCTGTCTATGGGGTCGCACAGTTTTGGACATGACTGACGTGATGTTGCATGTCTGACACATGCAACAGCATGTGTATCAGAGCAGTCAATCCTAAAGGAAATTAGCCTTGAATATTTATTGGAATGACTGTTGCTGAAGACAAAGCTCCAATACTTTGGCCACCTGATGCAAAGAGCCAACTCACTGGAAAAGATCTTGATGCTGGGAAAGATTGAAGGCAAAAGGAGAAGGGGGCCACAGAAAAGATGGTTAGATAGTACCGCCAACTCAATGGATATGAATTTGAGCAAACTCTGGGAAACAGTGGGGGACTGTGGAGCACGGTGAGCTACAGTTTTGGGGGGTTGCAAGGCATTGGATATGACTTAGTGACTGAACAGTTAAAGAATGTTCTATTACATATTTTCACTTGGAGCTATGTGTTCTCCCAGAACCGCTTGTTTAAAAAATGATATGTTCTGCATTTAAAGAAATTAAGATATTTTAAAGTGGTAATTTAGGCTACTATATGTTTTGTGTGTGTGTAAGCTGTTATTTATTAACGTTTTGAGACTAATATATCTATTGAAAACAATGATCACCAGGAAAAAAAAAATGACTTCATACACTAAAGATGATAAAATTAAAGACTGAAAGGCTAATGTCAGTCAACTTCACATAAGGTGATTTAAGATACTAATATTTCAGTTATTATCATTGCTAGCATTTCCATATCATTGACATTGAAATTAGAAATGTTTACTAAAATGATGCATTTATTGGGAAACGGAGTGCATATTCCAGTCATTTTCAGAATAGGCAATCATGTGTAGTAAGCAGAAAATAAGAGAATATTTATAATTTTATGCCAAATGACATATGACCTTGTCATATATTTTTAGTTACATCTGAAATAAGGATAGCAAGAGATTAGTTGGTTAGTTGGTTCTAGACAGAAGCTTTAGTTGTCAGTGTAGCAGTCCATCATGTAAGTTTATTCAATTTATTTCATTTTTGAGATTTTAAGTATGGCATTGCTTGGTTTTAATTTGCTCTCTATTACTGTTGCATTTGTTATGCATTGTACACAAATTGTTATTTTTATAATTATTAACTTTTGAGGAAATAGATGAAAATTGTCTTAGGTAGAATACATGTAATGCTGATAGATAATATTAAAACAACAGAAAGGCAAGGAGTATGTGAACATGGTTTGTCAGAACATCCATTCAAAAGCTTGCAAACAAGACATGAATGAATTTCTCTCAAATATTTTTACTTTGAAAACTTAAGAGGTAGAGACTATGGTCCCCAAAATACCCATGTAATAGTAAAGTGCTGTTTATATATTAAATAATATTAAAAACAAGTGACACAAATACATTTTCTAAAGTAATGAAAAAGTTAAATTTTATGTGTTCTTGAAGTAAGCTGTCAAGATTTTGACACTGCCAGATTTCACAGAGTTCATGATATATCTGTATTTTTTCTTTACTTTTTCTACATGATTTGAGGAGTTTCCATATGCAATAGCTGTTGTTCTTCATAGAATCATCTGTTTGAACTCCCTTTTGTATTCATTTCCTGTATTTTTGGAGGAAAGAAAATGAAAAGACTCATTGTGTAGAGAGCCTCTACCTCCCCGGACATGGAAATACCACATGCTAATCTGATTTTTGCTCTTTCTGCAGTGGATAACGTTCTGACTCAGACAATGACCACTCACAATATAAGCCTTTCTCAGATGACTGCCATGACCTGTCCAGACAGCCCAGGGTGGAGAGACTCTTGTGGTGTGGGGAGCTCAGGCCTTCCACTTCTGGGAGGCAGTACTGAAAGGCAGATGTGACCCACTCCTCCGACTGGATTGTGGGAGTCTGTACAAATAGCTCGACAAGTCATTCCATATAGGTATTGATTCTGAAGAAGCATTTCTTCTATTTTCTATGAAGGGGAACAATCATTAATTTCTGCCCCCCAGCTTCCTACCCGAAGTTCAGTGTGTAAAAAGGCCTCTGGGACAGACTGGAGTGTTTCTGGATTATGACAATGGAGCTGTGAGCTTCTGCTGTTTCCAAAGGATCCCTCATATATAGTCTCCTTCCTTCCTCCTTCTCCTCCCATCTGGAGCTTTCGGTTGCCTTAGGTCTCCATGAATTGTCAAGTTCTGTGATGGTTTATTTGATAACCTTCTTGTCTGAGGAACATACAGCCCTGAAACATCACATGAGGCTACAGGATGATACCTGACTGTTTCTGATCTCACTGTGATTTAATGGAACATTATGATTGTGTGTTTATAAAGTAGCATAACAAGGTTGAAAGTATAACTTTGTTAATTAAATTATCTATTAAAACTCTTGTGGAACATTTCTTGAATACAATCAGTGGATATTCTGTTTACATATAATAGTTTTATTAGAATAAAAGTTGCATGCCATAAGTTTCATGTACAGTTAAAGAAATGTGTCTTCCTTGCATTGTTGAATCATATTTGAGAAGAACGAAGTGGTATATACCTCAGCCTAGTAAACTAAAGAAATGACTCAGTTTTTCTTCAAGTGTGACCTACTTGTGTGGATTCATTTATTTGACAGACACTGTGAAACCCTTTCTCTTTGTCAAACATTTGGACTTTCTCTAAACCCTAGTCATTCACCATATCATAGCTCATCAACAGCTTTTCCAGGAAGTTTTTCCTGACTGTCCAGACCAGTTTGCTTTCGATTAAAACATACTCTCTGGTCAGATACCATTTCATCATAATATTCAACAAAATTTCTTTAAATAACTAGGTGCATCTTACTAGGGGACTGCAAATTCTGAGAGAGTAAGCACAATCTTTGCCTTATTTACTTCTCTGTTTCCACTATCCAGTTCAGCACTTAGAACGTGGCACACATAAATATAAGGTGGATGAATAAGCAAATACATGAGTGAAAGAGTTAAAAGTCTGAAATATTACTCTATGGTTATTAAAGTTTTCCAAAATCTACCCAACATATTACAGATAAAATAATAATCAATAATGTCAACAAGAGATAGGAAATTGATTTTCAGAGTCATAACCAATAAAAATTCCATTAGCTTGAGATTTGAAATATCTATCATGTGATATTATTATACGGGGCTTCCCAGGTGGCACAGAGGTAAAAAGTCTGCCTGCCAATGTAAGAAACACAAAAGATGTGAGTTCGATCCTTGATCAGGAATATTTCCCAGAGAGGGAAACAGCAGACAGCTCTAGTATTCTTGCCTGGAAAATTCAGCTCCAGGAGTCTTGCCTGGAAAATTCCATGGACAGGGCTCCTAGCATATTTTTCTCACTGGCAAATTTAGAAACTTCTCCCTGCTATGCATATCCAGCATCATCTTCCTTCATCATGTCTAAGTTTGAAAGTCATTATTTCATAGATTTATTTTTAAAGTTACTGACCGAATGAGATCATTTTTTTGGATAGACTTGGCACATCTCATATTTTTTTCTGTTTAAAGCTCACAGCCTAATATTGCTCCCCCTCCCATTTAGTTTACCTATTAGAAGAACATGTGTATCTACCATCTGTACAGATAAATTCTACACAAGTAGCACAAATCTATCTGTCTAAAATATGTGTGTTTGAGTAAGTTAATATAGGTAGCAGGTCATATATAAAAACTTAATCTACCAATATATTTTTTAGGTAACTTAGTTTTATTTTCTGCTGTAACCAGCACTGAAGCATCCCACTCTTCAAGCAGCACGGAAACAAAGCCAGTGAACCAAGAGATACCGAAGGCCAGTGCAGACAACAAATGAGACTCAAACAATGAGGGGGCGATTAGGCTTCAGTGTGAGCTCCCTGTGTCCCCCGAGCAGCAGACAGGATCAGGCCTCAGCCCCTTTCCTCAGCCTAGGCTTCTGGGAGGGGGGAGCCCCAGGCGCCAAAAGTTCCAGATCACCAGGGTAAGCTGATGGAGGGTTGGTTGATGGAAATTCAGAAGAAAGCAAGGCCTTCAGCATCCACCAACCCTCAGATCACTGCCATTCCCTGTCATTTCCTCCCGATCACTCCTTGGTTGCCGTGTCAGGCTGGGATCAGAGATCTGTGCCTACGTCCACCTCCGGGGTCGGGAAAGGTGCTGAGTGTGAGCTCTAGTCCACTTACCGGCCTGAAGGCCAGTGGCGCTGCACCCGATACAAGGTTGGGCCCCGGGCGGCTCCCAGCACGAGCTGCAGCGGCTCTGTCCGCCTCCTCTGCGGGCCTTGCCTCCTGGGCCAGACCGTCCTCACCCACAGCCTCTCCGGCAGGAGGCGCCATGGAGCCCAGGATCACCTCAGCCTCTCCCCAGGACTCCCTGAGGCTACAGGGACCGCACAGCTCCTCTGGACACCACACATCATCCACCGACTTTCAAAACTGAGTCAGCTGGAGGCATCCGGCTCCCTGACCTCAGACTATACTAGTGATCAGGAGAGCAGGGTACTGACCCTGAAACAGAAATGCAGATCAAGGAGACAGGACAGGAATCGCAGAGAAAACCCACACACCTATGGTAACCTTACTGTTGACAAAAAAGGCAACAATATACAGTGGAACAGACAACCTCTTCAGTAAGTGGTGCTGGGAAAACTGGACAGCAAGCCCCACTCCAGTACTCTTGCCTGGAAAATCCCATGGACGGAGGAGCCTGGTGGGCTGCAGTCCATGGGGTCGCTAGAGTCGGACAGGACTGAGCGACTTCACCTTCAGGCATTGGAGAAGGAAATGGCAACCCATTCCAGTGTTCTTGCCTGGAGAATCCCAGGGACGGGGAAGTCTGGTGGGCTGCCGTCTATGGAGTCGCAGAGTCGGACACGACTGAAGTGACTTAGCAGCAGCAGCAGCTGTAAAATAATTAAATCAGAGCAAACCCTAACACTATACATCAAAACTCAAAATGGATTAAAGACCTAAATGGAAGATCATGCTCTATAAAATTCTATAGGAAAACATAAGCTGAACATGCTTTGATGTAAATCACAGCAAGATACTCTTTGACCCACCTACTAGGGTAATGAAAATTCAAACAAAAATCTTGAAAGTTTTAATGAATAGTACCTTCCTATCACATGGTCCTAAATTAGTATATATTCCCTTAATTTCACTTCTGGGTCTTTATTAGAAAAAAATCAAACAGACTACATGGAAAACATATATGCACTCCAATATTCATCATAGTGAATATGATCTCTTGTGTCTCTGAATATGAAGTTATTCTGGGCTCTTTTTTCCCACTGACCTCTTTTGTTGCAGTGGTATGTTTTGAAGGCTTCAAGGTATAAACTGCTAAACATTTGCTACCTATGCTTTTAAGATTCAAATTCATAAACTTCTTCAAGCTTGTAGGCTAATTTTCCCCAGGTTGCAGGTAACAGAGGCAAGTGCCTCTGAGAGTCAGGACAGTGGAAGCAGACAGGCAAAAAAAAAAAAAAAAAAAATTGGAAAGATTTTCTAAGAATGATACAAATTCACCTGATGTTTCTGCCTGATTAGTATAATATGAGAAAAAGTTCTGATGAACTCTTTCAGGTTAATGTGTATTAGTAAACACTGATGAAGCCTGTGGCACCAAAAGAGGAACTCTTTTGGGAATCCTCACTGCAGGAAGGAGTCAGTCTTGCTGTCCTTGTGTGGGCCTGTGACCCTAGAGCTCATTTCAGGAGCCATCACTTGGCGATGGTCAGGCTCAGCCACTTGCTATGAACTTGCAGCAATACACAGGTCACAACTTTCCTGTGCCGTGAAAAGAAATCAGAGAAACATAGCTACGATTTCCCTACCCTTTATAATCTCAGAATTTTTACATTTCCCAGTTTTTTCTGTAGACTGTGCTTGGCACTGATATTTTTCCATTCAGAATTCCCAGAATGTCATAGCCTGTTACTTTTTTCCAGAAAGATTCTAGGTGGAGGCTCTTCTATGAGAGACAATTTTATTGTTAAAAAGGATTTTACTGGACTCCCCTTTGGTTTCCAAGGTGTAAAGTTCCTAACAGTACAGGACTTTGCCCTCTTCTGGTCTCCTGCCTCTATGTCATCTGAAAGTGAAAGGCACTCAGTCCTGTGCAACTCTTTGCCACCCATGGACTATACAGTGCATGGAGTTCTCCAGGCAAGAATACTGGAGTGGGTAGCCATTCCCTTTTCCAGGGGATCTTTCCAACCAAGGGATCAAACCCAAGTCTCCCACGTTGCAGGAAAATTCTTTACCAGCTGAGCCACAAGGGAAGCCCAAGAACACTGGAGTGGATAGCCTATCCTTTCTTCACTGGATCTTCCTGAGTTAGGAATAAAACCGGGATCTCCTGCATTGCAGCCAGATTCTTTACCAACTGAGCTATCAGGGAAGCCCCTATGTCATCTAGGTTTTTGGTTTGTTTGTTGGTTGGTTTGTTTGTTTTTTCCTCCTGATGGCTCAGTGGGTAAAGAGTTCACATAAAATGTAACGCAGGGGACACATGAGACACGGGTTTGATTCCTGGGTTGGGAAGAACCCCTGGAGGAGGAAATGACAACTTACTCCAGTATTCTTGACTGAAAAACTCAACGGACAGAGAACCTTGGTGGGCTACAGTCCAAAGGGTCCCAAAGAGTCAGACGTGGCTAAGGGCACGTGCACTGTGCACACCAAACAAGTATTTTGGAAACTTTCTCAATTTCCTAAACCCTTCCACGGCAATAAGTTTTTAACTCCAATATATACAATGAATTCAAACTTGTCTTACTCTAAAGAATATGTGGTCAACATGGGAAGCTATTAAGTGAAATGAAACTTGGAAATTAAGACAAAAATCTCTTAAATCTTCCCATTAAAGAGCTGTAACTTCCTAGACAACCTGTTCATGTTGGTGGTAGGAATGATACAGACAGGAAACTGCATGAGAGCGTGGAATTGTTGGAGGAAGAAAGGAAAGGGAGCAGCATGGTTTCAAATCTCACTAGACTCCTTTGATACAAGTTCTTCTCATGTGTGCACACACGCACACACACACATATATATAGACATACACAAAAGTATGGATATATATATACATACACAAAAATATGTACATAGGTATGTATATGTGTGTTTCGTATATATGTCTTTACATATTTCATTCTGGTGAAGTCACACCATGGTTTACAATTGTTATCCATGAAGTTGTTGTTTGGAAATAATTAAAATCCTCAAATATGAATTTCATACCTTCATTTCATGAACAATATAATAGTCTTAATTTCATTGATCCATCCAGGCTCATCACCCACTAGATTTACTTGTCTGTCTGAATTTGCTTGCAATCACTCTGACCCTTCTTCAGAAAGCAGAATCCTTCAGATTCTATTTTACAACACGGGACACTCAGTCTCCCCCAAATACCACTGACTGCACTGACATAGCCCTCTAGTCTCTGACAGGTATTCTCAACCTCATCTGAACTAAAATCCTTTCACGTTTTATTCTTTTCATTCAGTTCTGCATGAAATTTTTTCCTTCAGAATTTTTTTATATGCTTATTTTTTGTTTTGTTCTTTTGTTTCGGTTACACACTATTGTTTTTTTCTCTTTATGTCTGTAACTCCACACACAATAGCTGTTGGTGGTTTTTTTATAAGACTCTATACCTATTCCTCATTCCTGCATATGACCTCATGTCCTCGCACTCTATTATTCAATATATATGCACAGTGGAAATATTGATGCTAGGTTGTGGAGTTAATGATTATGTCATTGTTTTGTACAATACAAGATTGACTAGAAAATAATAGACAATTTGGAAAAGAAATATGACATTGTCTGTTAAGTTTGGGCAACTATCTCTTCAGGTTTTCTTTATTGAACTGTGTTTGCATTCTAGTCCTGAAAACGCTTTTCTATTTATTATGATGGGCCATGACACTTCACTCACGGAAGGTTACTAGATGAGAAAATTTATTTATTTTTAAATTTTCATTGGAATATCCTTGATTTTCAAGGTTGTGTTAGTTTCTCTTGTATAGCCTGGTTAATCAATTACATAAATACATATATCCACACTTAAAAAAAATTTTTTTTTCCCATACAGGTTATTGCAGAGTATAGAATAGAATTTCCCGTGCTACACAATAGATCCTTATTTATTAAAGTTTTATGCATAAGAATGGGTGTATGATCATCCAGATCTCCACTTTATCCCTCCCATCCTCCACCCCATTTCTTAGCGCCTGGTAACTTTAAGCTTGCTTTCTATATCTGTGTCTTTCTTTTGTAAATAACCTCAGTTGTACCATTATTTTAGAGCCACATATGGTCAATATCACATGATATTTATCTTTCTTTTTCTGACTCAGTCATTTCTCTCCTGAGTTCACCCTGGACAGAGAACCACCATAGGGGCCTTGCACAGGAAGAGGCAGTGGGTGGGCAGTTGCAATGTCGGGGAACCTGCAGGGTTCAGGCGCCAGCGGAGCTCCTGAGAGCCTCGATGAGGTCGCAGGCCCAGAATCCACACTGACCCCCTCTGGCTCAATGGTCCAGCACCCGTTTCCAACACTGACTCTCACCAAGACCCACACATGGTGCCCGCAGATCTGAGTTCCTTTCTGACCTTGGGCCACGTTCATCGGGAGACAGTACCCTCAGGATTGCCTGGACTCCGGGGCTCCATCAGGCACTTGCAGACAAAAAGATATGGGAGTTCCCTGGAGCAGTCGGTTTAACATCCGGGAATATAGCCATTCTCCCATCGCCACACACGTCCTCCTGACTCCCTACTGGGCCTGTGGATTCCTGGGTGGACAGAAGCCAAGATCCTTCCCAGAAATGTGGGCTCTGAGCTCTGTGACCATGCGGACTTGGCGTCCCTACCGGAGCCCCAGAACGAGTGTCCGAGTGCCTCCAGCCCCGCGCCCCCTTGGGAGGGTCCCACAGCAGCGGGCCGGAGCCCACTGACCACCAGGACGGCCCCGGCTCAGACCCCGGTGACCGGGTTCTCCTGAAAGACACACTGCTCTTGGGGAAAGCAGGTCTCAATGGAAGGAGATAGCTCCATCAGCAATGATGACAGAAAAAGGACACTGTCTAAGGTCTCCTTAGGACTCCAAATGCCCATCTCCAGGTGGAAACCTTGACCCTGAGTCGGGGTTGGGGCTGCTTGTCTCCAGCCCTGCAGGTCAGAGCCCTCTTTCTGCTCTCCCTCCCACTGCAGTGACCTTGGAATTCTGGGCTGTAGGGGTTCAAACTATGGAGCTGAAGCCTTTATATACTGTTTTTGATTCAATATTTTTCTGTAGTAACACTTACATTTTTTGCTATATGTTTATTTTTCAAAATAAAAAATCAGTAATGGTGATTTCAAAACATCACACTTGTATCGTCCTCTGAAAGGCCCACATTGTGAATGGTAATTTTCTGACTGAGAATGTTATCCAAGGGAGAAAGAGAAAAACCAGGTCAGTTAATGGCATTTCCATATCCTCAGAGAGAAAGTCTCTCTATTCAATGAGTTAGTTCAGTTTCCCTTCTCCAAGGAAAGACAGAGCACAAACCCCAGAGAGTTCAGACTGACTTTTCTCAGAAGAAAAGAAGTTAGTATCACTACCGCATATAGAAACACCTCCAATCACATAGAGTAAAACAAAAGCAAGAGAGGTATATTATAAACTGTGAAGTCTGATTTAATGTCAGCCTCTTGATACTTTTGGGATTCGAAGGAGGGTCTGTGGCAAAAAAAAAAAAAAAAAAATCTGCCTGCTAATACAGCTGACCCAGGAGATCAGGTTTGATCTCTCAGTCAGGAAGATCCCCTGGAAAAGGAAATGGCAACCTCCTCCAGTATTCTTACCTGGGAAATCCCATGGACAGAGGAGCCTGGCAGGCTATAGTCCATGGAGTCACAGAGTCAGACACACCTGAGCATGCACATTCTCTGTAATCTTGATACTTTTTTTCAGGACTCACCCAAAACATTATTTTTATCTTTCAGTAGAAACTTTTTCTTGTGCCCATTCTTTAAACGCATGGAGCATGCAGATGGCACTTTGCTATCATGTGGATATTTATTGGGGGTTTTCTCTACCTATTACATTTTCAAAGGTCCAAAAATTTTATAGCAATTCATCAGTGAATACAGGAAATTTAAAAAAGAATGTTCTGGATAACCATGTTCACATATCTCTTGCCTTTCAGTTACTTGATATTGATCTAATATTTAGATTCTGCATATGCTCCTTACAATTATTTGGCCTAAAACAATTTTAATCTTTTTTGTCAATTCTTCCCGATTTTACAAATAATAAATATTCTTTGTGCAATGAATAATAGACTCAGTTATAATACAGAGAAAATGAAAAACCAGCAATGGCACCTTTGGGAATATAAAATCTCACCATATTATGTTTTCAAACTATAAATTATATTCAATTTAAACTTTCCTCTTTTTCTCAGACATTATTTCAATTTTCAACTCATTGAACTTCATTCCCTTCCCCTATCCAGTCAGGTGAGGCAAAGTTTGCTGCATTTTAGAGAACAAGCGGGCTTGCTGTGATGGAAGAAGCTGAGTCACCGTGACTCCTAGAAGGAAAATCACGTCCCTTTTCTCACCTGTGGGCTTCCCAGGTGGCACTAGTGGTAAAGAACCTGCCGATGCAGGACACATAGAGCTGAGGGTTTGAGCCCTTGGTTGGGAAGATCCCCTGGACGAGGGCATGGTAATCCAATCCAGGATTCTTGCCTAGAGAACCCCACAGACAGAAGAGTCTGGTGGGCTATGGTCCATTGGGTCCCAAAGAGTCTGACTCAACTAAAGAGACTTAGCACGCACACATTCTCACGTGTTACTGTTGAGATTACTGGTTGCTGTAATTAGGGCTATCATATAGTTTGTGAAAGAAGATATGAAATTCTATCCTGGGGAGTTCAGTTCTTTCCAAACAACAACTTCTGGCTATCTTAGTCAGAGCAGTATGTGGTATTTTGGGGAGCTTGTGTACCCTGGTTGAAAAATAGAATATGAAGGATGGCTGATTCTGAAGAAATATCACCGAATGAATGCAGGCAAATTCAGAAAAGCAAGTAAATCTAGTGGGTGATAGGTCTAGATGGGTAAGACAGTTAGTCAGTTCAGTCTCCCAGTCGTTTCTGACACTTTGCAGGCCCATGAATCGCAGCACGCCAGGCCTCCCTGTCCATCACTAACTCCCGGTGTTGACTCAAACTCATGTCTATCGAGTCAGTGATGCCATCCAGCCATCTCTTCCTCTGTCGTCCCCTTCTCCTTCTGTCCCCAATCCCTCCCAGCATCAGGGTCTTTTCCAATGAGTCAACTCTTCTCATGAGGTAGCCAAAGTATTGGAGTTTCAGCTTCAGCATCAGTACTTCCAATGAACACCCAGGGCTGATCTCCTTCAGAATGGACTGGTTGGATCTCCTTGCAGTCCAAGGGACTCCCAAGAGTTTTCTCCAACACCACAGTTCAAAAGCATCAATTCTTCAGTGCTCAGATTTCTTCACAGTCCAACTCTCACATCCATACATGACCACTGGAAAAACCATAGCCTTGACTATATGGACCTTTGTTGACAAAGTCATGTCTCTGCTTTTTAATATTATATCTTGCTTGGTCATAACTTTTCTTCCAAGGAGTAAGCGTCTTGTAATTTCATCACCAATCACCATCTGCAGTGATTTTGGAGCCCCAAAATATAAAGTCTGACACTGTTTCCACTATTTCCCCATCTATTTTCCCATGAATTGACTGGACTAGATGCCATGATCTTAGTTTTCTGAATGTTAAGCTTTAAGCCAACTTTTTCACTCTCCTCTCTCACTTTCATCAAGAGGCTTTTTAGTTCCTCTTCACTTTCTGCCATAAGGGTGGTGTCATCTAGATGGGTAGGTGCTATTAAAACTATAATATAGTTCATTAAATAGAGATGTGAAATTCATACTTGGATAGTTTATTCCAAAACAAAATCTTCGTGCATTACAAAGGTAAATGCATGGTGAGACTTTTGTCAGATGTTGGATTGTGGCAATTGGATTAAGTAGGTTTCAGTTTCAATTCAATCATTGGCACTCTGATGTGTTTCCAAGTTTGCAAAATCTAATCATGTGCACCTATACCTTTTCAAGGAGTTGATAACCCTATCACTTGGGAGAAATGGGCGTGGTCATTGGAGAATATAAAGCATCCAGCAAGAACCAAGCTCAATCTTCTCTGGAGCCCAGAGTTGTGGTGTGTGGAGTTGACTGAGCTGTGAGGAGTTGGCTGAGCTGTGAAGACTTTTGAATGTTTCTGCCACCAGCAGTGGAGCACCTAAATCCTGAACTGAATTTGAGAGTTACCTACTGAAAAAGAGTGGAAATTTTTATTAACTACAACCGAAGGTGAGTTCTGATCAAAGTAGAATGAAATTCTGATATGTTAAGTTAAAAATAAAACTTTAATGGCAGTCCTGCACACAAAAGCTAGCTGTATTTATTCTGTCAGTACTATCTATGTTTGAGCACTTCTTCAATCATTTATTCCATGTGGGATTTGCTGACAAGTAACTTATTTTTATCCACACTATATCATGTAACGTCCTTATAAAATGTGAGTAAAAATAGAAAATTAGTAAATATTGTTGAGATGATAAAAACAGTTAATCCATAGGAAAGGATTTAACTCAATGTTGAGAAATACTAGGCAACACATATTAAGTTCTCCTATTGTTTTAATATTATCATGGTCATTGATGCTATCAGTCTACAAATGATTATATTTATGCTGACTATTGTTTCCTGATTATTGTGATACTTGAACATTCACCAGTTCAAAATATGACATACTCTGATGGTATGAACCGACTCCAGGAAAACTTGCTTTCCTGAACTAGAAATGACTTTTTTTTTCCTTTTTGTGTTGAAAGGAGCAGTTTTGTTATTTAAGTTGGAAGCAAGCTCTGAACTCTTTAGTGTTAAGACAGCAGATTAAAGCCAACATTGATTGTATGAAGTTTAAGTTCTTTGTAAACAAATTTATTTGTCTTTAGTAAAGCACTTCTCTCACTTTGATGACGGAAGGAACTGAGGCCATGAGGAGAGAAACGAAGGGTGTGCTAGTGTGGCTTCCAGTCAGGGAATCCTGGAGAATGAGAGAGAGACAGACAGGTTCTGTGTGTGCTTCTGTCAGAATCAGCTAATAAACGTAACTCTGAAGTCATCCCAACACTTACTCTCCATTCTAATCTTTAAGGGGCTTCCCAGGTGGTTCCATGGTAAAGTATCCACCTGCCAATGAGGAGATGCAGGAAACACAGATTCAGCCACTGAGTTGGGAACATCTCTTGGAGAGGGAAATGGCAACCCTTTAGAGGGTTCTTGCCTGGGAAATCTCAAGGGCAGGAGAGCCTGGTGGGCTACAGTCCATGGCATAGCAACAACTCAGACAGTACTGAGCACACTCACACTAATCTTTAAGCTTCTCCATGTATTAATAATTTTAGTATGATTGAAATCCTGGTTTATTTTAAACAAAAAAAGGTTGCTAAGGACTCTTACTGTATTTCATCTTTTGTATAATAGTTCAAATCCATGGTGTATGTAGTCACCATTTCTAGGTTTATTCTGGGGAGGTAAGTAAATAGGGAAATTAGAGTTCAAGACAGGATTTTGTTGAAAGGATTTATCTTTCCTGATGAGGGCAGAAGAAAGACTTTTTCTCTTACCCTGTCTTATTTCTTTCTTTAGTTTTCAGAAACATGGATTCAGACACACTGCAGGTCTTCCAGAGTGAACTCACCTGCTCCATCTGCACGAAGTGCTTCCTAGACCCCGTCACCATAGACTGTGGGCACAGCTTCTGCCGTCCCTGTCTGAGCCTTTGCTGGGAAGAAAGCCAGACCCCAAGGAGCTGCCCTGAGTGCAGGGAAATACCAGAGTGGTCTGATTTCAAAACCAACATTGCCCTCAAGAGGCTGGCTTCCCTTGCCAGACAGGCCAGAGCTGACCACGACCACAGCTCTGAGGAGCAGATCTGTGTGACACACCAGGAAGCCAAAGGCCTCTTCTGTGAGGTTGACCAGACCGTGCTCTGTGGGCCCTGCTCTGAATGCCCCGAGCACGCAGCTCACAGCCACAGTCCAATACACAGGGCTGCTGAGGAGTCCCGGGTAGGTGATGCCTCTCAAGCAGTTTGGGATCTAGAGGCTCCTAAGTCAGAGAGGAAAACGAAGATGCTATGGGGATGGAGATAGTGGAGGTGGGATTTCTGAACGTGGATCCTCACATACAATGTGTCCTCTCAGTGTTGTTGCCCAATTGTCTACACATGTGGAAATGCAGCATCCCTGGGCGGGTGGCACCAGGGACACAGGCTTCTGATGGGAGCTTGAGGCTTTCTTAGTCAGGCTATATTAAAGTGTGAGACTTAATTTTTTACGAAATAGATTCCATTATTGTAAAGTTCCCCCAGTTCTCTAGTATTTACTTCTGTAAAGTCACAGAAGTAAATACCGATACTGATATACTATGATATCAGTATTAGAATCAAATTAGAATAATGTGGAAAACTCTGACCATAGCATTCTATGCAAGATTTCCATGTAACCAAAAACTGCCTTTCTTCATCATGAACAGGATGAAATTTATGGTGTCATCTTCTGGGTCACTAAATCTCGTGGGTATTTTGCAGGAGAAACTTGTGAAGAGAATGAGAACTTTATGGAAACTGAGAGAAGAAATGAAAATCAGTCTGAATCAGGAAGCTAATAAAACTCAGTCATTTGAGGTAAGAATAAAAATGTTCCAATTTATTTGTATAGACATTGATATGATTCTAGATTTTAGGTCCGTTTAAGTTTCCATTAAAGGATATTTGTCTCTTCCCTGGAAAAGTAATAGTTTAAAATGACTTACTGGTAATCACAATTAGAACAAGCTAATGCAAGTTGCTTTTCAACAGTGTGTTGAAACACAGAGACTTTTCTCTGCATACAAATATCTGTATAGTCTCAGGCTATAGTCTTCCCAGTGTTTACGTATGGTTGTGAGAGCTGAACCATAAAGAAGGCTGAGCGCTGAATAATTGATGCCTTTGATCTCTGGTGATGGAGGTGACTCCTGAGAGTCCCATGGACAATGAGGAGATCAAACAAGTCAATTTTAAGGGAAATCAACCCTGAAGACTTGTTGGAAGGACTGATGCTAAAGCTGAAACTCCACTACTTTGGTCATATGATGCAAACAGACAGTTCATTGGAAGAGTCCCTCATGCTGGGAAAGATTAAGGGCAGAAGAAGAGGGTGTCAGAGGATAAGGTGGCTGGACAGTATCACTGATGAAGGATCATGAACTTGGGCAAACTCTGGGAGATGGTGAGGGACAGTGGAGCCTGGCATGCTGCGGTCCATGGGGTCACAAAGAGTCAGACACAACTGGGCAACTGAACAACAACAAAAATGCAAGTTAGCTCAAAGAAAGCTAGTAAATAGGAAAAGCAAGGCATGAAAAGTATTCTTAGGCCAAATTTTGAAGATTTGAATAAACCTTCTCAAACATGGAAAATAAGATGACATTGCCCTAAGAGTGACTGTGAAGGAGAAGATAAAAATATAGTGTTACCTGGAGGAAAAATAGAGCATATTTTATGAACTGTGGTAGATGGGGTTTATCTCATAAAAGAATATTTATAAAAATCAGGGTGAGGAGCAAGAGGAAAACAAGCTTCAGGGAAGAGGGGAAATAATTGATGGAGTAAGAACCCTGAAAAATCCTCCTAGGAAGGGAACCTGGGACTCTTTAGATGGTTTGATTTAAACAAGGAAAGAGAACAGGAATTCAGAGAAAGGACAGATAGGAAGGACCAGCAAATATTCAAGACCATTAGATGTGTGAGGCAGAAAGTTTGTAAAAAAAAAAAAGGTTCTCAATGGTATTAGGGAAATAATATTTGAAGCTTTCTTTTGAATGTGAGCATAAGTAATCCTCTGAATCCACTGTCTCTGCAGAATTATGTGGCCTTAAGGAAGGCCATGATTACAGTTCAATATCAGAGGATACCTCTATTGCTTCATGAGGACGAGAAAATGCATCTGGAGGCCCTGGAGCAAGAAGCCAAGGAGATTTGTCAACAACTCAAGGGGAGTGTGTTCACAATGACTGAACAGGCAGAAAGTATGAGGGAAATGTACAGAGAGCTGACTGAGATGTGTCACAAGCCGGACATGGAGCTGCTCCAGGTGAGAAAGGAGGATCCATCCTCAGAGAGAGAAACAGTCTTCTAGACAAGTTGCTGTAACATTGAAATGTTACCTCACATATGGTTACTTTCAGCTGAGGGATGGTACTCCTTGACTCCCATTATATTTCTCAAATCCCTCTCTCATCATATCCTGGTAATCTTTGAAATATTTTTGCCCTTTTCCTAGTTCACATAGGACCAGATTTTCCAATGTGGTCAGGAGTACTATCCAGACAGATGATCCAAAATCAGCAAAATTCTGTGACCAGGGGACAGTTAACTTTCTTGGAGTAAATCTCAATATATGTTCTGCTAAACCCTTATCACTCTCTGTTATCTCACACTTCCTGGGGACACTGAGATTTTGCCAGTTTTCTGTGCAAGATTGTTAGAAATCATCATCTGTTCCACTTCATTCTATAAATCCTTCTTATGGGTCCCTGTTTTGCTTTAATTGTTATCATAGATGGTGAGATCTCTTTGGGAGTAGCATGGGATCCTAGATGTGGCTGCATCATTGCACACACTCTTCCTGGCCTCCTTCCTTCCTTAATGTGCCCTGAGGAAGCCCATTATGTTCTAGTTTAAGCTCTGTTATTAAGATAGCTTCTGACTGTTCCTTAGAAGAGAATGAGAAAGTAATACCTTTTCAACAAACAGAAGTAGGAAAGAAGATACAAAGGGACAGAAATCTCATGAATAATCTGGTCTTTTTTTCCTTGCAGTCCTTGGGAAGTGTCCCTTCTTGCAGGAGTAAGTCAGTGCAGCTGCACCTGCCCCAGCCTGTAGTTCCTGAGTTCAATGTGTGGCCCATCCCTGGACTCATAGACTGGCTCAGACAATTCCAAGGTAACAGGCAGCTCCCTGGTTGGGGAGCTGAATGCATGTCTCTTTTCATGTTCTTTCTGAGACTTTCCTCATTGCCCAACCTGTGGACTTATTTTGGGAACTTTTATAACCAAATTTACCCTTAGAGTAGACTTCCTATAGCTCAAACAGTAAAGAATCTGCCTGCGAGGCAGGAGACCAGGGTTAGATCCCTGGGTTCAGAAGTTCCTCTGGGGAAGGGAATGGCAACCCACTCCAGTATTCTTGCCTGGAAAATTCCATGGACAGAGAAGCCTGGCAGGCTACACTCCATGGGGTCACAAAGAGTCCTACGTGACTAAGTGACTAACAATACAGCTTTATAGTAGAATAATACACAATGTTGGGCTGGCCAAATAGTTCTTTTGGCTTTTTTCCATAAGATCTTAAAAAGAAGAAATCTTGGCAAACTCTCTGTGTATATACACTTGCTTTTTCCCTAGATACCAGTGTTTCTCACATATATATCTGGTATCTAGGGAAAAAAGCAAGTAAATAATGGGAAAAGATAATTGATGTCCAATGGCAGGCTGGCATGCTGTTGACTATTTCCTTGAAATATGTAAGTCTGTCTGTACATTCAGTACATTCCAAGTTTTAGGGAAGGGAGGTTATCACTGGTTGTGAGATATTTGGAGAGTATTAAGTTGGTCTATAAAATGATTTGTAATAAATTCAAATCATGTTTTCTGGACATTGAACAAAATCCTCTCTATGATCAGTTTTATTACAAACAAGCATACTATGAAATTTTATAAAGTTTATTAGCAAGATTGGCAAAGTAAGCTGGCAACTTATTTTAATAGATTTATGCTTCTTTTGTTTTTCAAGGTATAAGAGCAGAAAATTCTCACAAAGAAACCACTTCAAAAATATGATTTTTTAAAAATTTTAGCTTAATCTTGAATTCTTTAATGAAAATCCTTGTCAGGAAAAGTGATCACTCTTGAAGTTATCATTGATATTATATTTATTATTGAACATTTTCTAATGATATGGGCAAACTATTTTTTTTCTGATAGTGAATTTTATTTCATTGCCTATTTCAAATGTTCCAGAGAAAACAATGGCCAAAACTAAGCAGTAGGTCTCCTAGATAAAATTCATGTTTTCTCCCATTTGGTCTGGCTCAAATTTTCTTCTTACGAAGACAGACAAGAAGATCTTAGACGGCACTCTTGCATTCCTCATGCTCTCTTGCTGTCCTGCCTCCAAGTTCTACTTATAAGCTAAGAAACTCAGACACTGTATAAAGCTCATGGCCAGCAGGAATTTAAAACACCATTCATTAATATAATTTTGTTTCCTTTTTCCTACAGTGTACATTGAGTTGCATAATGAAAGAGTCACTCATCACCTCCCTGTGTTTGAAGATCTGAGATGTCTTCTGGCTGGTCCTGATGGTCCTGATGTCGACTACACTCCACCAAGATCTATATATTTTCTTTCCTGGGGAGCTGAGTCATTCACTTCTGGTCAGCACTACTGGGAGGTGGATGTGGCGGGCTGTTGCAACTGGGCCATTGGACTTTGTAATGACTCCTGGGCAAGGGAAAGCGACATGGCCCTTGATTCCAAGGGAATTTTTCTACTTCTTTGTATCAAAGAGAACAGTCAGCACAGTCTCTTTACCTCCTTTCCACCGTTACCTCAATATGTCAAAAAGCCTCTGGGCCAGGTGGGGATGTTCCTGGATTATGATGGTGGAATCCTGAGCTTTTATGATGTGGCCAATAGGTCCCTCATTTGTAGTTTCCTCTACTGCTCCTTCTCATCGCCACTCAAACCATTTCTTTGCTCTAGATACCCATGATCAGAGGTCAAAACCTGACCCCAAGTGTCAGGAATGTGAATAATTGAGGTTGTTAAGTAAGCGCCCACTTGACTTTCTGAAACTTCACCTTTCTTCATGAAATGTATTGCTTGATTTTTTTTGAGTTTGATATATTAAGTGTATAAATTTATTTCTGTTTTCATGAAATAAAATCTCTCCTGGAATACTGTGCAGTCATTATTCTATGTCCTGTGTGTTCACTGGTTTCTAGTCTCCCTGGAGACCAAAGAACACCTGTCATGCTTTCCTAACTTTGTGTGGTAAAGCAAGAACACAGGGTTCTTTTGACCGGCAGACTTGGAATTCTTGTCTCCCTGCTATGCATCTCTAACATCGTTTTCCTTCATCATGTCTCCATTTCAAAACCATTAGTCATAGATATATTGTTAAAGTTACCAGACTAATTAAAATCATCTTGCTGGATAGACTTGGAACATCTTATATTTTTCTTTGCAAAGCTAACAGCCTAATATTGGCCATCCCATCCAGTTTACCAATTATAAGAAGGTTTATCTGTTTATGTACAGATAAATTCCACACACATAGCACAAACATAAGTGTCTTAAATATATCTACTGAGTTAATAGAGATACTACATCATATATAAAATCATAATCTACGCATTTCGAAAAGCTTATTGAGCTGGAGAAATCTGTCTCCCTGGCTTCAGCGTATACTACAAACTACAGCAATCAAGCTAGTACAGTACTGGCACAAAAACAGAAATACAGACCGGTGGAACAGGATAGAACTCCCAGAGAAACCCACACACGTATTATCACTTTATCTTTGACAGAAAGGCAACAGTATAGAATGGAGAAAAGACCACCTCTTCAGCATGTGGTGCTGGGAAAACTGGACAATTGTATGTAAAAGAATGAAATGAGAATACTTCCTTTACCATGGACACATGTGCTAAGTGGCTTCAGTCATATCCAACTCTATGGACTATAGCCCTTCAGGCTCCTCTGTCCATGAGGATTCTCTAGGCAAGAATACTGGAATGGGTTGCCATGTCCTCCAGGGGATCTTCCCAACCCAGGGACCAAACCCACGTCTCTAATGTCTCCTCCATTGACAGGTGTGTGCTTTGCCACTAGTGCCACCTATGTAAAAATAAACTCAAAATGGATTAAAGACCTAAATGTAAGGTCACACTCTGTAAAATTCAGAAGGAAAACATAGGCAGAACAGACTTTGGTGTAAACTGCAGCAAGGTCCTTTTCGACCCACCTCCTGGAGTAATGAAAATGCAAATATTTTACAAACGGGAGCTGATTAAACTTAAAACTTTGTGCACAGAAACTTCTTGTGGTCCAGCATTTGGAATCCCTATTGCAATCAGGGGATGAGGGTTTGATTCCTGTTCAAGGAAGTAAGATTCCACATGCCTCAGAACAACAAAGCAGGAGACAAAACTCCTGAGCCCACGTGCTCTGAAGCCCATGCATCACGACCATCAAGCCTGCGGGCCACAACCAGAGACTCTGTGCATCGCAATAAAAGATCCTGAATGATGTAAAAGAGATCCCGTACAGCAACTAAGATCTGGGGGAGCCAAATAGATAAGTAAATAGTTTTAAATGTTTTTGTACAACAAAGAAACCATAAATAAGACAAAAACACAACCTTAAGAACAGGAGAAAACATTTGCAAATGAAGCAACTGACAAAAGGTTAATGTCTAAAATACATAAGCAACACATGCTGCTCAATATCAAATGATGAAACAACCCAATCAATAAACGAATGGTTAATATGTGTCTTGGGGTGTTTATCCCTAGGTTTATCCTGTTTGGGACTCTCTGGGATTCATGGACTTGGGTGGCTATTTCCTTCCCCATTTTAGGTAAGTTTTCAACTATTATTTCCTCAAGTATTTTCTCATGGCCTTTCTTTTTGTCTTCTTCTTCTGGGACTTCAGTTATTCAAATGTTGGGGCATTTAACATCGTCCCAGAGGCCTCTGAGGTTTTCCTCATTTCTTTTAATTCTCCTTTTTTCCCCTCTCTGCTTAATTAATGATGATCAAACACAAAGAGCACATATTAAAAGCAGTAAGAGAAAAGCAACAAATAACACACAAGGGGATTCCCATAAGGATAACAGGTGACCTTTCAATAGAAATTCTTCAGGCCAGAAGGGAATGGCAGGATGTACTTAAAGTGATGAAAGAGAAAACCCTACAACCCAGATTACTATACCCAGTAAGGATCTCATTCAAATATGAAGGAAAAATGAAAAGCTTTATGAACAAGCAAAAGCTGAGAGAATTCAGCACCACCAAACAAGCTCTTCAACAAATGGTAAAGGATCTTCTCTAGATAGGAAGCACAGGAAAAGTTTATAAACTTGAACCCAAAACCACAAAGTAAATGGCAATGGGATCATACTTATCTATAATTACCTTAGATGTAAATAGGTTGAATGCCCCAAGCAAAAGACAAAGACTGGCTGAATACATACTTAAGACCCCTATATATGCTCTGTACAAGAGACCCACCTCAAAATAAGGGACACATACAGACTGAAAGTGAAAGGCTGGAAAAAGATATTTCACACAAATAGAAACCAAAATACAGCAGGAGTAGCAATACTAATGGAGAAGGCAATGGCACCCCAATCCAGTACTCTTACCTGGAAAATGCCATGGATGGAGGAACCTGGTAGGCTGCAGACCATGGG
This sequence comes from Bos taurus, assembly GCF_002263795.3. Classification (NCBI taxonomy): domain Eukaryota; kingdom Metazoa; phylum Chordata; class Mammalia; order Artiodactyla; family Bovidae; genus Bos; species Bos taurus. The sequence continues at coordinate 5,375,930 of NC_037356.1, forward strand.
GTCGCTAAGAATGGGAAACAATTGAGTGACTTCACTTTCACTTTTCACTTTCACACATTGGAGAAGGAAATGGCAACCCACTCCAGTGTTCTTGCCTGGAGAATCCCAGGGATGGCGGAGCCTGGTGGGCTGCCATCTATGGGGTTGCACAGAGTCGGACACGACTGAAGTGACTTAGCAGCAGCAGCAGCAATACTCATATCAGATAAAATAGACTTTAAAGTAAACGCCATGAAAAGAGACAAGGAAAGACAGTACATAATGATCAAAGGATCAACCCAAGAAGAAGACATAACAATTATAAATATATATGCACCCAACATAGGAGCACTGTAATATGTAAGGCAAATGCTAACAAGTATGAAAGAGGAAATTATCAATAACACAATAATAGTGGGAGACTGGAGCTATCCCACGTTGAAGGTTGTTGGGAAACGTAGTGCAAAATAGCCGTAAAAGGAGAAAGTCCTTGGGAAAATGGTGAAGGGCCAGAAGTACGCAGCTTTGCACTACGGACAGAAAGACATCTCCTGCCTTTGGTTATGCTCGGCGCCAAGAGTTAATAATAAATAGGGATGTTACTTGTGAGAGCGGGTGGTGGGAGAAGCCCATGAGTCGTTTAGAGCACACTGTCCTTGAAATGTTTCTACTGATTATGTGTTAACTCCGTATGCGCTCTGCTGGCCGCATACTTTAAGCTCTGTTCCTGCTTCTATAAAAAAGCTTGACTGCGGAAATAAACTTGTCAGTCCTTGCAAGAGACTGTCCAAGTGTCCTTCTTTCAGGTTCGACGCTTCCAAGTCCCAGGGAGAAAAACCCCAACAAGTGGCACCCAAACAGGGACTTGAGAGAAAGGCTGAACAAAGCGACGAGCCCCTGCAGAAAGAGGTAAGCAGGATGGGACAACATAGCAGTAAAATTCCTTTCATTTCTATAATGCATCATTTTTTGAAACAAAATGGTATTAATGTTTCAAGAGATCAGCTGTATGACTGCTATCATATACTAGTGGAACATAATCCATGGTTCCTGGAGGAGGGGACTCTTGATCTTGATGTATGGAAAAGGGTTAAGAATAATGTTTTGTGAGCATATGGGCAAGGAGTTCGCATTCCTTCTCAATGGTGGGTTACCTGGTCACTCATACGGGCTGTCATAGAACAAATTGAAGGACATAATGTTGATTTGGAGGTAGAGACTGTTCAGTCTTTGCATGAATACGAGCTTGATGAACAAGACATGCAAGGTGCTTTGAACAGCAAGAATGTCATGCTCAATCAAACACAAACCCTGGAAAAACAACTTGAGGATGTATCTATTAAGGATGTGCCAAAACCGAAACTGCTTAAGGCGGAAGTCATTTTGTTCAGTAGACAGCCCAAATCTGAGGCTTTTCCTTCTGCTCCATCTGTAACTGCAGTCGCTAACCTTGCTCGTAGTAACCGCTTCACTCCTCCTCGGGAGATGCCTGCTTGTGCTTTCGCTTTCCCAATACAATTTGATCAACCCGTCCAGGGTCAAAATTCTTGGGATGTTATAGATTTCAGCATGTTGTTTAATTTTAAGAAAGCATGTACTCTGTGTGGACCTACTTCTCCTTACTGTATAGAATTTCTCAGCGGATGGGCTGACCATTGGATGCCATATGATTTTTTTCAAGTAGCAAAGATGGTTTTAAATCCTCAACAATTACTGCAGTGGCAAATGTGGGGTGGTGATGAGGCCTGACAGCTGATGATTGACCAGCAATCTCGTGGTAACCCTGCCAATTTAACCTATGATATACTGACTGGAACAGGGACTATGGCCGATGTAATGGCACAATTAGCTAATGTTACCCTTGAGATGTTACATTTCATTAAAGAAACTGCCTGCAGGGCATGGGCAAAGGTTGATAGCGCTAACTCTGATGGTTCATTTGTTAAGATTATTCAAGGACATGAGGAGGAATATTCTCAATTTATAGGAAAATTAAAGGATGCAGTTGAAATATCTATTAAGGATGTGACTTTACAAAATATTATTTTAAAACAACTTGCTTTTGAAAATGCTAATGAGGAATGTCGATCTGTGCTCAGACCTATTCAAGAGACTGGCTATCTTATGGAATATTTGAAAGCATGTAGGGACATCGGATCTATGTCCCATAGAGCAAAATTGGCAGCATTGGAAACCTTTAATGTACAAAAGGCTGCTAATACCAAATGTTTTAACTGTGGGAAGCCAGGCCATATGAAAAAACAATGTCGCCTGCCAACACAGGCCAGAAAAAATAATACTACTTCTAATAGGAAGAGACCCCCAGGAGTATGTCCAAGATGTAAAAGGGGGTTTCATTGGCTGAATGAATGTCATTCTAAATTTGATAAGGATAGAAACACTTTGAACCTCAGTGCACAGCAAAAACAACAGGGAAACTGATAAAGGGACCATCCTCTAGCCCCACTACAAAAGGAGGACCTAGCATTATGACGCTACAAGCAGCTACATCTAAGAGTGCTTGCATTGATATACCTAGTCCTTATGATATGGAACTAATAGAATTATACAACCCCCACAAAATTCCCACTGGACATTATGGCCCGATTCCACCCGGGACAGTGGGACTGATTTTGGGACACAGTAGCTGCACAATGAGAGGTTTAATGGTTTTGACCAGTGTTGTGGATGAAGATTATGAAGGGGAAATACATGTTATGGTAAATGTTGTGAAAACGGGAAATGCATACTTATAAAAAAGGGAACGTTTTGCACAGTTATTACTTTTGCCATATGTTAAACCAATGAAGGCATCTGATAAAGTTCGGCAGGGAGGCTTTGGCAGTACCAACCTTACTGCTGCACTATCCACCTTATTAAAGGAACATCAGAAACCCATGCTTACTTTACGCATACGGGGAAAGAATTTCACAGGCAAGTTAGATACTGGAGTTGACATTTCAATCATTAGAGCTGCAGAGTGGTCCCTCAATTGGGGTAAGGTTGTGGCTCCTTCTAGACTATTAAGAGTCGGTGAAGCTGATGCCACACAAACTTTTGTCAGTGCATCCTATTTACAAGTGTATGGCCCTGATCAAATTGTAGCTTATCTTAAACCACATATTACTAATATCCCTATCAATTTATGGGGATGGGATTTTCTTGAACAAACGAAAGCCACAATTTCTTTAAATGAACCTTTTTAATAGGGGCCATTGAGTTAACAACGCTGCCCCTCGAATGGGAATCTGATGCCCCAGTATGGACACCTCAATGGCCCCTAACTAAAGAAAAATTGGCAGCTCTTATGCAATTAATGAACAATTACAAAAAGCTCATATAGAACCTTCATTTTCCCTGTGGAATTCCCCTGTTTTTGTAATAAAAAAAGAAGTCAGGAAAATGGCGAATGTTGAAAGATTTAAGAAATGTTAATAATACCGTGTCACCTATGGGGCCCTTACAGCCCGGATTGCCTTCCCCTTCTATGGTACCAAAAGGATGGTCTGTAGTTATTATTGACTTACAAGACTGCTTTTTTACTATACCTTTGCACCCTAAAGATAGAAAACGTTTTGCCTGAGAAAGAGTGAAAGGGTTAGTTGCTGAGTAGTGTCTAACTCTTTGCAACCCCACCAGGCTTCTTTGTCCATGGAATTTGCCAGGTAAGGTTACTGGAGTGAGTAGACATTCCCTTCTCCAGGGGATCTTCCAGACCCTGGGACTGAACCTGGGTCTATCTCATTGAAGGCAAATTCTTTACTGTCTGACCTTCAAGGAAGCCTAGTCTAACCTAAATGTGCTCAGAACACTTGTGGTAGCTTATAGTTGGGCAAAATTATCTAACACAAATCCTATTTTATAATAAAGCATTAAATACTTTATTAATATAAAGTTGATGTAATTTACTGAATGCTATACTGAAAGTGAAAAACAGAATGGTTGTTTGGGTGCAGAGTAGTTCTTTACCCTCAAGACCGCATGGTTTACTGAAAGCTGTGGCTAGCTACTGTGGCCCAGCATCATGAGAGAGAAAAACAGAGAGAGAATTGTACTGAATATCAGTAGCTAGGGAAAAAATCAAAATTCAAAACATGGTTTCTACTGAATGCATATAACTTTTATACCACTGTAAAGCTGAAAAATCACAAGGACCATCTGTATTTAATGGTGATTTTCAGTTGATAACACTGTATTGTATAGTTGGATTTTGCTGAGTGTAGAACTTAAATGTTCTCTCACACAAAAAAAATGATAAATATGTGAGGTGATGTATGGGGGGAATTCTTTCATAATATATACCATAATATACATCAAATAATGGACAATTATACTTCAATAAAGCCAAAGAGGAAAATGACTGAAACTAGGTTAAATGTATTAAATGTATTTTGACAATATTTTCAACTCATGATGGGTTTTTGGGGACCTAACTATGTAAGTCAAGGAATATATTTGGATATTATGCATCATGTAACTAAAAATTTGTACCTTTTTACCAACCATTTCTTTTCCCCCACCCCTGGCCACCACTTTTCTACTCTCAGTTTCTAGGAGTTTATTTTATTTTTTTGATTCCACATATGATGCCATGCAGTATTTATCTTCATCTGTCTGGCTTATTTTGCTTAGCATAATGCTCTTCAGATGCATCCATGTTGTTACAAATTACAGAATTTTCTTCTTCTTTTTTAAAAAATCAAGTCGCCAGTGCAGGTTCGATGCACGATACTGGATGCTTGGGGCTGGTGCACTGGGACGACCCAGAGGGATGGTATGGGGAGGGAGGAGGGAGGAGGGTTCAGGATAGGGAACACATGTATACCTGTGGCGGGTTCATTTTGATATATGGCAAAACCAATACAATATTGTAAAGTTTAAAAATAAAATAAAATATATTAAAAAAAAAAAAAAAGAAAACGTTTTGCCTTTTCAGTTCCTTCTATAAATCACATGGCTCCTGTTAAAAGATTCCAGTGGAAGGTGTTACCTCAGGGGATGATGAACTCCCCTACCATTTGCCAATATCTCATATCTGTTTTATTACAACCCATTAGAGACAAGTATGCTACTGCATTTATAATTCATTATATGGATGATATACTTCTCTCTATGGAATCTGAACTCTGTTTACAACAGTTATATAATGAAGTTACTATTACTCTTCAAAATCATGGCCTGCTTGTTGCACCAGATAAAATTCAGTGGAAAGCACCCTTTAATTATTTAGGACGTGTTATGGAAGAATCTAAAATCAAACCTCAAAAAACTCAAATTTCTGTGCAATCTCTACGCACGCTGAATGATTTTCAAAAATTGCTAGGAGATATTAATTGGCTGCGGCCATCTGTCGGCATCCCCACCTATGCCTTACAAAGTCTATTTAAAATTTTATTTATTTTTTTTTATTCTTATATTCCATTTCCAATGTAATATTTGAAGTTTTGGTTTTCTTTTATTTCCATAACTTCTTTTATTTTAAATTCATGTTTCTTTTCTCTTATATGGAAAATATTGTTAACCAACAACATTAAACAATTACTTATGCATAGAGGGATCCCCCGACCCTAATAGCCCTAGACATCTAACAAAAGAGGCCAAAGAAGAACTGGCCTTAATGGAGAAACGCATTCAACAATCTTTCAACTCGGCTAGATTATGATCAACCAGTTTCTTTATATATATTCCCCACAGAACATTTGCCCACAGCAATTATAGCTCAACATAGCCCAATACAATGGGTATATTTACACACTAAACAGTCTAAAAAATTGTATCATTTATTGAGAAAATAGGGCACTTAATTGTGTCAGGAAGAAGCCGTGTACAAACTTTGACTGGATTTGATCCATATGCAATACACGTTCCCTTGACAAGAAAGGAATTGCAAATTGCCTTATAGTATAACCTGACCATGCAAATGGCATTAAGTGATTTTCAGAATGTTATCTCATTTCATCTGCCGAAAGGAAAATTTTGGGACTTTCTACAATGTACTAAATTCATTGTAACGAATATCATTCATCCCAGCCTATTATCAATGCACCCACCTATTTCATTGATGGCAACAAGAAAGGCATAGCTGGGATTGTCGGCCCTGATATCAAAGAGAAATTACCCACTACCTATTCTTCAGTACAAAGAGTTGAATTGTATGCTTTATATGCTCTTTTGTCGCTTCAACCATTATCCTTCAACATATATACTGATTCCAAATACCTTGCTTCCCTTTTTCCTGATTTTGTTACCGCCTTTTTATACAACCTAGATGAAGAATTATGTACTCTCTTTTCACACTCAAGCTTTAATTCGTTCACGTACAGAACCTTTCTTTATTGCACATATACAAGCTCATTCAGGTTTACCTGGCCCTCTGGTCGCAGGAAATGATGCTGTTGATAGGCTCATAGCTCCCATTTTTACATCTGCCAATGATGAACATGCTAATCTTCATACCAATGCTAACAGATTGCACTCTAAATACCATATTCCTCTCACGGAAGCGTGGCATGTTATTAAAACCTGTGATGTCTGTGCCCCTCTGCACGTGCATACTATGATTTCAGGAGTTAATCCCTGAGGGCAACAGCCTAATTCCCTTTGGCAATCTGATTTCACTCACTGCTCCTTAGGAAAGTTTTCTTTGCTTCTTGTCTCAGTTGATACATTTTCAGGCTTTATCTGGGCAGAAACTGTCTCTTCAGAATTCAGAAAACACAATATTTCTGCACTCTTACTCACCTTTCCTGTTATGGGGATTCCTTTTGTCTTGAAAACCGACAATGGACCTGCATTCACCTCGCATTCGTTTCATTCATTTTTATCAGAATGGAACGTCACACACATTAGAGGAATACCCTATAATCCTCAGGGGCAAGCCATTATCGAAAGAGCCCACCGCACCCTAAAAACTCATTTACTAAAACAGAAAGGGGGAATATGGAAGAGGAGGTACACTTCTTATCCTATGAACCCTCAATTACTATTATCTTTAACTCTTTATTCCCTAAATTTTTTAAACTTAACAAAAAATAATTCTGACACTCATGCATATAGACATTTTGCAGAAGACCAAAACAGCAAATTAGAAATCAATACACCAATATGGTATAAGCAGTTTAATCAGTGGCTGCCAGGAATCTTACGACTCCTAGACAAGGGTTATGGTCTTGTCATTGCAGATGGAGAGGAAATCTGGGTTCCCCTTCGCCATGTCCGTTGCCGAGAGGGACCCCAAGACTGGACTCCCTTGGGAAGTGATGAAGTTGACATGAAGGGTCTCATCAATGACCCTGGAGGAGCCAATGAGGAAACGCCATCGTCTGAATCCTTACCTGACATGGGCTCAAGTGAAAAACATGACTCGTCAGGCTGAGCAGACACTGAAGAGCACTGGAACTCCTATGACTCCAGATAAGCTGTTTCTGACAATGTTATCTGTTCTTTCCTGTTCCTCTGGGGTAAGTGCAGAGTATGTTTATTGGGCATACATACCCAACCCACCAGTTCTGTCCATAATGGATTGGGTAGATAAAGCCCCTATGATCTTTACTAATGATAGCATGCATTTCCCAAGTCCCTGGTCGACAAAGCGACCAATCCATGAAGAAGATGAGGGAAAGCCAATCAATATTTCCATGGGATTCAAAACCTGTTTTGGATCTCATCCCCTTTGCATGACTATCTTCCCGCAGTGGTGGGCACACTCTGCTAACAATGGGACTGCTTCACATCTGGGAATGTTTGCCGTGGCATCTTTCTTACTTGATGGTTCTGAGCGACATTATCCAGGCCAGATAGCCAACTATTTGAACTCGTTTTTTCAACCAGAGGAACCTACATGTCATACTGTATCTTGGAGAAGAAAACAGGAGATACAACTGTTACATTGGTCTGATTGTCGAAGCCAATTTGGGAAAGTTTCTATAATTCAGCAAAATCATACCAATCATACATTTATATTTGTTGACTGGGGACCTCACGGTTTGTTTGTAAACTGTTCTGAAGAGCAGGAGGAACATCATAATTGCTCCTGGTTTAATAGATCAAACATTGGAGGCTTTCATAAATCCAAGACAAGTTTCTGGACTGATAAGGACATACTGCTGAATTGGTATAACGGGGGCTTATCACCCCCATGACCCAGGATTGTCGTCCCCATTGTGGGGCCGGAGCAATGGCACATTTGGAAAATTCCAGCAGCTTTAGAGCACTTCACTAGTGTTTTGGGGACTGTGGGTGTGTTTCATCCTTCTAATTACACCTTCCTATATAATAGTACTGGCTATATTCAATCATGTGTTCACCTTCCATACTTGTTTATTGTAGGGCATTTTGATATTGACTTATCAGCCAAGATTGTCAATTGTACTGCATGTGCATTGTATACCTGCCTTAATCACACCATTTCATATCACAATGCTAGCATTGCACTAGTTAAACAAAGATCTGAGTTATGGCTTCCCATAAACTTAACTGAGCCTTGGACTGATTCTATATTTCTTTCTGTACTGTTAAAAACTGGGTTTAGGCGATCTAAGCGCATCCTTGGGTGGATTATTGCAGGCATCTTAAGCCTTATCTCTATTGTGACTGTAGGAACTTTGTCTGGTATGGCTTTACATAATTCTATACAAAATCATGATTTTATCAGTGCTTGGCACAAAGACTCTCATGATCTGTGGACTCGACAAGCTCAAATAGATCAGTAATTACAAACACGAATTAATGAGTTACAAACTGTGGTTATCTACTTAGGAGATCAAATGTAGCAACTGACTTTCCAAACACCTATGGGCTGTCACTGAAATTTTACTTCTTTTTGTCTGACTAACATGCCCTATAATAGCACTGAATATCCTTGGAATAAGGTTAAGGCACATTTGCAGGATCTCACAAGTAACTCAAGTTTAGACATTTATTTGTTGAAACAACAAGTTGCTAATTTTCAAATTAGGGTACCTAGGGAATTGTATAGTACTCAATTCTATGATACTTTAACCAAAACCCTATTGTCTCTAGACCCTAGAGCTTGGCTTTCAGGAAGCAATATTTTCATATATGTATTCATCACCCTGCTCTTTTTGTCCTTGATTATAGGATACAGAAGTCTCTAAAGACTCCATGCTTCCCACAATGGAGTCCAACTAGCCGCCGCTGTGCTTAATTTAAAAACAAAAGGAGGATATGTTGGGAAATGTAGTGCAAAATAGCCATAAAAGGAGAAAGTCCTTGGGAAAATGGTGAAGGGCCAGAAGTACGCGGCTTTGCACTATGGACAGAAAGACACCTCCTCCCTTTGGTTATGCTCAGGGCCAAGAGTTAATAATAAATAAGGATGTTACTTGTGAGAGCGGGTGGTGGGAGAAGCCCATGAGTCATTTAGAGCACACTGTCCTTGAAATGTTTCTACTGATTATGTGTTAACTCCGTATGCACTCTGCTGGCTGCATACTTTAAGCTCTTTGTTCCTGCTTCTATAAAAAAGCTTGACTGTGGAAATAAACTTGTCAGTCCTTGCAAGAGACTGTCCAAGTGTCCTTCTTTCAGGTTCGTCGCTTCCAAGTCCCGGGGAGAAAAACCCCAACAAAGGTCAGGAAGAGTGGTGGTGAGGAGATACCCCTCGTCCAAGGTAAGGAGCAGTGGCTGCACTTTGCTGGAGCAGCCATGAAGAGATAACCCACGCCCAATGTAAGAGAAACCCAAGTAAGATGGTAGGTGTTGCAAGAGGGCATCAGAGGACAGACACACTGAAACCATACTTATAGAAAACTAGTCAATCTAATCACACTAGGACCACAGCCTTTTCTAACTCAGTGAAACTAAGACATGCCCTTGGGGCAAACCAAGATGGGCGGGTCATGGTGGAGAGATCTGATAGAATGTGGTCCACTGGAGAAGGGAATGGCAAACCACTTCAGTATTCTTGCCTTGAGAACCCCATGAACAGTATGAAAAGGCAAAATGATAAGATACTGAAAGAGGAACTCCCCAGGTCAGTAGGTGCCCGATATGCTACTGGAGATCAGTGGAGAAATAACTCCAGAAAGAATGAAGGGGTGGAGCCAAAGCAAACACAATACCCAGCTGTGGATGTGACTGGTGATAGAAGCAAGGTCCGATGCTGTAAAGAGCAATATTGCATAGGAACCTGGAATGTCAGGTCCATGAATCAAGGCAAATTGGAAGTGGTTAAACAAGAGATGGCAAGAGTGAATGTCGACATTCTAGGAATCAACAAACTCAAATAGACTGAAATGGGTGAATTTAACTCAGATGACCATTATATCTACTACTGCAGGCAGGAATCCCTCAGAAGAAATGGAGTAGCCATCATGGTCAACAAAAGAGTCTGAAATGCAGTACTTGGATGCAATCTCAAAAACAACAGAATGATCTTTGTTCGTTTCCAAGGTAAACCATTCAATATCACAGTAATCCAAGTCTATGCCCCAACCAGTAACACTGAAGAAGCTGAAGTTGAACGGTTCTATAAAGACCTACAAGACCTTTTAGAACTAACACCCAAAAAAGACGTCCTTTTCATTATAGGGGACTGGAATGCAAACGTAGGAAGTCAAGAAACACCTGGAGTAACAGGCAACTTTGGCCTTGGAATACGGAATGAAGCAGGGCAAACACTAATAGAGTTTTACCAAGAAAATGCACGGGTCATAACAAACACCCTCTTCCAACAACACAAGAGAAGACTCTACACATGGACATCACCAGATGGTCAACACCGAAATCAGATTGATTATATTCTTTGCAGCCAAAGATGGAGAAGATCTATACAGTCAACAAAAACAAGACCAGGAGCTGACTGTGGCTCTGATCATGAACTCCTTATTGCCAAATTCAGACTGAAATTGAAGAAAGTAAGGAAAACCACTAGACCATTCAGGTATGACCTAAATCAAATTCCTTATAATTATACAGTGGAAGTGAGAAATAGATTTGAGGGACTAGATCTGATAGATAGAGTGCCTGATGAACCATGGAATGAGATTCGTGACATTGTACAGGAGACAGGGATCAAGACCATCCCCATAAAAAAGAAATGCAAAAAAGCAAAATGGCTGTCTGGGAGGCCTTACAAATAGCTGTGAAAGAAGAGAAGTAAAAAGCAAAGGAGAAAAGGAAAGATATAAGCATCTGAATGCAGAGTTCCAAAGAATAGCAAGAAGAGATAAGAAAGCCTTCTTCAGTGAGCAATGCAAAGAAATAAAGGAAAACAACAGAATGGGAAAGACTAGAGATCTCTTCAAGAAAATCAGAGATAACAAGGGAACATTTCATGCAAAAATGGGCTCGATAAAGGATAGAAATGGTATTGACCTAACAGAAGCAGAAGATATTAAGAAGAGGTGGCAAGAATACACCGAAGAACTGTACAAAAAAGATCTTCAAGACCCAGATAATCACGATGGTGTGATCACTGACCTAGAGCCAGACATTCTGGAATATGAAGTCAAGTGGGCCTTAGAAAGCATCACTATGAACAAAGCTAGTGGAGGTAATGGAATTCCAGTGGATCTATCTCAAATTCTGAAAGATGATGCTGTGAAAGTGCTGCACTCAATATGCCAGCAAATTTGGAAAACTCTACAGTGGCCACAGGAACGGAAAAGGTCAGTTTTCATTCCAATCCCAAAGAAAGGCAATGCCAAAGAATGCTCAAACTACTGCACAATTGCACTCATCTCACATGCTAGTAAAGTACTGCTCAAAATTCTCCAAGCCAGGCTTCAGCAATACGTGAACCGTGAACTTCCTGATGTTCAAGCTGGTTTTAGAAAAGGCAGAGGAACCAGAGATCAAATTACCAACATCCGCTGGATCATGGAAAAGCAAGAGAGTTCCAGAAAAACGTCTATCTCTGCTTTATTGACTATGCCAACGCCTTTGACTGTGTGGATCACAATAAACTGTGAGAAATTCTGAAAGAGATGGGAATACCAAACCACCTGACCTGCTCCTTGAGAAATCTGTATGCAGGTCAGGAAGCAACAGTTAGGACTGGACATGGAACAACAGACTGGTTCCAAATAGGAAAAGGAGTCCGTCAAGGCTGTATATTGTCACCCTGCTTATTTGACTTCTATGCAGAGTACATCATGAGAAACGCTGGACTGGAAGAAACACAAGCTGGAAACAAGATTGCCGGGAGAAATATCAAGAACCTCAGATATGCAGATGACACCACCCTTATGGCAGAAAGTGAAGAGGAACTAAAAAGCCTCTTGATGAAACTAAAAGTGGAGAGTGAAAAAGTTGGCTTAAAGCTCAACCTCCATAGATACCACAAAAGAGAAGAGGGAGCATCAAGCAGAACTCAGAGGAAAAGCAGAACCTGCTGTGGAGATTCAGATGGATGTTCCCCCATTACACTTCCACCATCACATCAGGCTTCCTCCCAATACACACACTGAACTTGTGACATGAAAAGCAATGCTATTTTACAGAAAAGCAATCATATTGTACAGTTTTTTTTTAACCGATATTTTACAGAAACTCAGTTATGTAAATTCTTCCAGAATTTTCCTTCATTAGAGAAATAAGCCATGAAGATCTTTCATATTAGTACACGCAGATTTTTATACTTTTCATCTTCTATATAGTATTACTTTGTGTGAGTTTAACAGGTCATACAGAAATTCCATTCTTGAAATGCTGATCTTTAAAAGTTTAGGAAATTTTTGCATCTTATTGTGAAATAATTGTAGAACTGTAGAAAAATTGAACAAAAATGACACAAAAGAGATTTATCAAATATCCCTTCACCCAGATTATTATTCCCCTGAAATTATCAGTCTCTTAAGTTGTATTTGTCAAAGCAACTATTATCTCTAAATTTTTTAATTCCAAAATTTATTTATGTTGCAACTGTTTTTTACAATATTTTCTTTTTCCTTTTCCAGGAACCCATCCAGGAATGTCTATTGTGCCCATTGTCATGTCTCTTCTGGTTTGCGACAGCTTTTTTATTGATTTTCATAACCTTTACCATCTTCAAACATACTGTCCAGGTCTTTTGTAAAATGACCCTCTATGGTGGATTTTCTTATAATTAGACTGGGTTTGTGTTTTTGAGGTCCATATAGTCAAAGCTACGGTTTTTCCTGGTGGCTCAGGTGGTAAAGAATCTGCCTACAATGCAGGAGACCCAGGTTCTATCCCTGGGTTGGGAAGATCCCCCAGAGAAGGAAATTGCAACCTAATTCAATATTCTTGCCAGCAAAATCCCATGGACAGAGGAGCCTGGGAGCTACAGTTCATGGGTCATAAAGAGTCAGACACAACTGAGCAATTAACACTTTGAGAGATGTGTTTTCCATAGTCATGTAAAGATGTGAGAGTTGGACAGTAAAGAAGGCTGAGAGTTGAAGGATTGGTGCTTTCAAATTGTGGTGCTGGAAAATACTCTTGAGAGTCCCTTGGACAATCAATCCTAAAGGAAATCAACCTTGAATATTCATTGGAAGGACTGAGGCTGAAGCTGAGGCTTCAATACTTAGGCCACTTGATGCGAGGCATGGACTCGTTGGAAAAGACTCTGGTGCTGGGAAAGACTAAGGGCAGGAGGAGAAGGGAGCAACAGACAACAAGATGGTTGGATTGCATCACCAACTCAATGGACATGAGTCTGAGCAAACTTTGCTGAAGTCTCCAGAGGTGCAAAAAGTTGGACACAACTAAGCCACGGAACAACAGCAATTGTTTTAGAGAGGAACAGCACAAAGATGCATCATTCTTCTTACTGCATCCAATCAGAAGTATCTGGTATCAACCTGACATAACTGTTGATGTTAAACATGATTGCTTGGTTAAGATAGTATTTGGAAGATCTCTCACCTGTAAAGTGAAAATTATCTATTATTATTCTGTTCTATGAAATAAAACAAAGTCACTAAATCTTGTCTATTCTTTTTAAAAAGGTAGATTACGCTTTGGTTTCTGAGGGTTGATGTTGTTGTTCAGTCACTAAGTTATGGCAGAATTTTTGCTATGCCATGAAATGTAGTGCACCAGGCTCTTCTCTCTGCCACTGTGTCCCAGAGTTTACTGAAACTGATGTCCACTGAGTTTGTGATGCTATCTCACTGTCCCATCTTCTACCACCTACTTATCTGTTTCTCTTCAATCTTGCCTAGAATCAAGATTTTTCCCATGAATTGGCTCTTTGCATCAGGTGGCCAAGATATTAAAGCTTCAGCAACAGTCCTTCCAATGAATATTCAGGGTTGATTTACTTTAGAATTGAGTGTCTTGATCTCCTTGAAGTTCCAGGAACTCTCAAGAGTCTTCACCAACATCACAATTTGAAAGCATAAATTTTTTCAGTGCTCAGCCAATGTGAGCATTATGGACCAACTCCCACATCTGTACAAGACTACTGGAAAAACCATAGCTTTTACTATTTGAACCTTTGTCAGCAAGATGATGTCTCTGCTTTTTAATACACTGTCTAGGTTTGTCATACCTTTTCTTCCAAGAAGCAAGCATCTTTTAATTTCACAGTGGCAGTCATTGTCCACAGTGATTTTTGAGTTCAAGAAAAAAAAAATCTGTCAGTACTTCCACTTTCTTTCCTTGGATATTAGCCATTAAGTGATGGGATTGGACGCTATGATTTTAGGATTTTTAATGTTAAGTTTCAAGTCAACTTATTCATTCTCCTTTTTTACTCTCATCAAGACTCTTTAGTTCCTTTTCACTTTCTGCCATTAGAATGATATCATCTTCATATCTGAGGTTGTTGATATTTCTCCCAGCAATCTTGATTCCAGCTTGTGATTCATCCACCCTGGCATTTTGCCTGATGCTCTCTGCATATAAGGGCTTCCCCAGTGCCTCAGCGATAAAGAACCTGCCCTCAATGCAGAAGATGTAGGAGATATAGGTTCCATCTCTGGGTAGGAAAGATCCCCTGGAAGAGGACATGGAAATAAGCTCCAGTATTCTTGCCTGGAGAATCCCATGGACAGAGGAGCCTGGTAGGCTTCAGTCCACAGTGTCGCAAAGAGTCAGACACAACTGTAGTAACTGAGTGTGTGCGTGCACACACACACACACACACACACACACTCCATATAAGTTAAATGAGCAAGGTGACAAAAAACAGCCTTATCATATTCCTTTCCCAATTTGGAAGTGGTTCCTTTTTCCCTGTCTGGTTCTAACTGTTCCTTTTGATGCACATACAGGTTTCTCAGGAGATAGGTAAGGTGGTCCAGTACTCCTATGTCTTAAGAATTTCCTACAATTTGTTGTAATCCACACAGTCCAAGTTTTAGTGTAGTCAGTGAAGCAGAAATAGATGGTTTTCTGGAATTCCTTTGCAGAATTTGATCCAACAAATGTTGGCAATTGGATTTCTTGTTCCTCTGCCTTTTTGAAATCCATCTTGTACATCTGAAAGTTTTCAGTGCATGTACTGCTGAAGCCTAGCATGAAGGATTTTGAGCATAACCTTGCTAGCATGTGAAATGAGGACAATTGTAGGGTAGTTTGGACATTCTTTAGCATGTCCTTTTTTGAGATTGGATTGAAAAGTGACATTTTCCAGTTCTGTGGCCTCTACTGAGCTTTCCAAATTTGCTGACATATTGAGTGCAACAGTTAAATGGTATCATCTTTTAGGAATTAACTTGTTCAACTGGAATTCTATCACCTCCACTAGCTTTATTTGCAGTAATGCTTCCTAAGACCCACTTGACTTCATATTCCAGGATGTCTGGCTCTAGGTTAATGACCACACTATCGTGGTTATTCAGGTCATTAAGAACCTTCTTATACAG
This sequence comes from Bos taurus, assembly GCF_002263795.3. NCBI lineage: Eukaryota > Metazoa > Chordata > Mammalia > Artiodactyla > Bovidae > Bos > Bos taurus. Next base: position 5,391,709 of record NC_037356.1, read on the forward strand.
TTATTCTGTGTATTCTTGCCACGTCTTCTTAATCCCTTGTGTTTCTGTTCAGTCCTTACCATTTCTGTCCTTTATTATTCCCATCATTGTAAGAAATATTCCCTTCATATCTCCAATTTTCTAGAAGAGATCTCTAGTTTTTCCCATTCTATGGTTTACCTTTATTTTTTACATTGTTCATTTACAAAGGCCTTCTTATCTCTCCTTGCTATTTTTTGGAACTCTGCATTCGGTTGGGTATATCTTTCCTTTTCTCCTTTGCCTTTAATTATTCTTCTTTCCTCAGCTATTTCTAAAACCTTCTCAGACATCCACTTTGCCTTCTTGCGTTTCCTTTTTATTGGGATGGTTTTGGTCACTGCCAGCTGTACAGTGTTATGAACCTCCATCCATAGTTCTTCAGGCATTCTCGCTACCAAATCTAATGCATTGAATTTATGCATGACCTCCACTGAATAAAGGTTTTGATTTAGGTCATACTTGAAGAGCCTAGTGGTTTCCCCTACTTTCTTCAATTTAAGTCTGAATTTTGTAATAAGAACTCACAATCTGAGCCACAATCAACTCCAGGTCTTGTTTTTACTGACTGTATAGAGCTTCCTCACTTTGGGCTGTAAAAAACATAATCAATGTGATTTTGGTATTGACCATCTGGTGATGTCCATGTGTAGAGTCATCTCTTGGGTTGTTGGAAAGGGTGTTTGCTTTGACAAGTGTGTTCTTTTGAAAAATGTCTATTAGCCTTTGCCCTGCTTCATTTGCAATATGAGGCCAAACTTGAATGATATTCTGGGTTTTTCTTGACTTTCTACTTTTGCATTTCATGTTGTATAATGTAAAGGACATCTTTTTTTGGTGTTAGTTCTAGAAGGTGCTGTAGGTCTTCATAGAACAAATAAACTTCATTTCTTCCATATCAGTGGTTGGAGCACAGATTTGGATATTTGTGGTACTGAATCATTCACCTTGGAAACAAACTGACATCATTTTATCATTTTTGAGATTCCACCCAAGTACTGCATTTCAGACTCTTGTTGACTATGAGAACTATTCCATTTCTTCTAAGGGATTTTTACCCAAAGTAATAGATATAATTGTCATCTAGAATTAGAAATATAGTTCATTAAATGGAGATATTAAATTCATACAGTGTTGTTCATTTATTGTCCAAACAACTATAAATTCAGCATATGACTTTTTAGTGAAGATTGGATTGTGATAATTGGATTAAGTAGGTTTCAAAAGTTTGACTTCAATCATTGGCATCTTACAGTGTTTTCAACACTGCAAAATCTAATCATGTGCACCTATATCTATTTACAGGGCCCATAACACTATCACTTGGAGGAAATGGGTGTGGTCTTCAGAGAATTTATAAAGCATCTCTTGAAGATGCAAACTCCTTCTTCTCCAGAGTCTAATAGATGTCTGGATTGAAGTAGGTTGCACTGTGGAGACTTTGGAAACTTTCTGCCAGGAGGAGGTGAGCACCTAAGCTGAACTGAATTTAACAAAGTTACTTAAGGAACAGGAGTAGAACATTTCATCAACTGTATCCAAAGGTGAGTTCTATCAAGGTACAATGAAATTCTGCTATGTTCACTTCAAAATGAAACTTTCAGTGACTGTGAACAGAAAGGTAATTTTTTTTATCAGAAATATCTATAAGTGAACGCTGCATCAAGCATTTATTCCATGTGGGATTTTTAAACTAGTAACTTATTTTACCAATACTATGTTAAGAAGTGAAAGAAAGTGAAAGTCACTCAGTCATGTCTGACTCTTTGTGACCCCATGGACTCTGTCTCTTTTTTTGACCAGGCCTATATTCTCACCCTTGGAAAGAAGTCACCTCTCCTATTCAATTTCTTATAGACAGGGAAGAAAACAGGAATCATATAGTTAAAGTAAATATTTGGTCACAGAGTATGATAACTGAAAGTATATATTCATGCCCACTTTCTCTCATCCAAATGCTTTTCATTACCTCTTTACTTGTATGGGTCTCATCCAAGAAAACAAGTTGTTTTTTTTTTTTAAGTTTTTTAAATGACTTAAAATTTTAAAATAACTGTTAATAAGTTAGTTTTAATATATTTCTATTTATAATATTAAGCTATTTCATCATTATTTCATGACCATATGTTATTATATGTTTTTATGTCTTAAAAGAGTTTTCTAGAGACATGAATATTTATAAAACACACGTGTGTGTGCTTAGCCCCTCAACTGTCTGACTCTTTGTGAACCCATGGACTGTAGTCTGCCAGGCTCCTCTGTCTATGGGATTTTCCAGGCTAGAATACAGGAATGGGTTGTCATTCCCTTCTCCAGAGGATCTTCCCAACCCAGGGAAATAAAACATATAATACTCCTAAAATGTTCAACATAATGTCTACAATTCATAGATGAATATGAATTAATGGATTAAATTAATCAGAAAGTCTTCTTGAGATGGTCACATTTGCTATCATTTTAAAGTCCTCACTTTTCAGTCCATAAGTGAAAAGTGTTCAAAATAGATCCAATCAACTGGTAAAGATTCCAAAGAAGTGGAATGGGCAAAAAGGGAAATATAAGAAAATAAAGAATCTGATGTTTTTCTATTAACCAAATGTCTGGAATTTCTATTGTAGAGAGGAAATCCTTGTATATAATAAAACATATTTCTTTGGTTTATTAAATAATTGATTATTTTTTTACTGATTATTGTTAGCTGGGAATATTCACCAGTTCAAACTATGACAGGCTCTGGTGGTTTAAATTGACTCCAGGAAAAATTGTTTTCCTGAACGAGCAATGACATATTTTTTTTTTCTCTTGTAAGGAGTAGTTTTGTTATTTAAGTTATAAGCAAACACTGACCTGTTTACAGTTTTTCCTATTTCTGTATTTAGCATTTAGAAACATGGATTCAGACACACTGGAAACTTTCCAGAATGAACTCACCTACTCCATCTGCATGAACTACTTCCTGGACCCCGTCACCATAGACTGTGGGCACAGCTTCTGCTGTCCCTGTCTGAGCCTTTGCTGGGAAGAAGACTGGATTCCAAAGAGCTGCCCTGAGTGCAGGAAAATATCAGCAAAGCCCCATTTCACAACGAATATTGTCCTCAAGAGCCTGGCTTCCCTTGCCAGAAAGGCCAGAGCTGACCACGACCACAGTTCTGAGGAGCAGATCTGTGTGACACACCAGGAAGCCAAAGGCCTCTTCTGTGAGGCTGACCAGACCCTGCTTTGTGGGCCCTGCTCTGAATGCCCCGAGCATGGAGCTCACAGCCACAGTTGGATACAAAGGGCTGCTGAGGAATCCCAGGTAGGTGATGCCTCTAGAGCAGTTTGGGATCTAGAGGCTCCTAAGTCAGAGAAGAAGACGAGGATGCTATCATGGTGATGGGATGGAGATAGTGGAGGTGGGATTTTTCAGTGTGGATCCTCACATATAATGTGTCCTTTCAGTGTTGTTGCGCAATTGTCTGCACATTGAAACGCAGCATCCCGGGGTGGGTGGCGCCAGGGACACAGGTTTCTGATGGGAGCTTGATGCTTTCCTAATAAAGCTATATAAATATGAGTCTCAATTTCTTAGGACATGTATTTGAGTATCTGTAATGTTTCCCCAATTCTCTAGCATACACTTCTGTCACTCTAATATTCAAGCGTTAGATGCAGATTAGTGTGGGAAATTCTGACCACAGCATTCTAACTCAAGGTTTCTGTGTAACCAACAGCTGTCTTTGATCATGAATAGATGGATGAAATTTTCATTTTCATCTTCTATGTCACTAAATCCCATGGATATTTTGCAGGAGAAATTCCTGAAGAGAATGGGCTTCTTCAGGAAAATAAGAAAAGAAATGGACACCATTCTGAATCAGGAAGCTTAAAAAACTTGGTCATTTAAGGTAAGAAGAAAAAGTTACTATTTATTTGTATAGATATTGATATACTTCTAGCTTTTAGACCTGTTTACATTCTCATTAAAGGATATTAATCTCTTCCCTTGAAAAGGTGTGGTTTCAAATGACCTATCAGTTATCACAATGAAACAGGCCAATACATGCTAGTTCAAGGAATGCTAGTACATGGGAAAACCTCGGCATGAAAAGTGTTCCTAGGCCAAATGTTGAGGATTTGGTTAAAACTTCTCAGAAATGAAGTATAATACAACACTGCACTCAATGTTACTCTCAAGTAGAGAAGAGGAATAGAGTAGTACCTAAGGGGAAAAGAGGGCATATTTTAAAAACTGTACAAAATTAGACTTACCTCATTAAAGAATATTTAGAAAAATCATGGCAAGGAACAAGCAGAAAACAAGATCCACATTAGAGAGGAAATAATTGATGGAGTATGAACCCTGAAGAATCCTGAGGGCAGAATTTCAGACCCTTCAGATGGCTTGATTCAAACAGGGAAAAACTAGAATTCAGAGAAATCATGGATAGAAAGATATGTGAGGCAAACAGTTTGTCAAGAAATTTCTTGATGACATCTAGGAAATGATATTTGATTTTTTTTAATGTAAACATAAGCAATGCTTTGAATCCTCTATCCCCTCAGAAATATGTGGCCTTAAGGAAGATGATGATTAAATTTTAATATTAGAGGATGCATCCGTTGCTTCAGGGGGAGGAGAAACTGCATCTGGAGGCCCTGAAGAAAGAAGCCAAGGATATTTGTCTACAACTCAAGGACAGTGTGTTCAGAATGGCTCAGTACAGAGAAAGTCTGAGAGAAATGTATGGAGAGCTGATTGGGATGTGCCACAAGCTGGACACGGAGCTGCTCCAGGTGAGAAAGGAATGTCCAGCCTCAGAGAGAGAAACACTCTTCTAGATGAGCTGCTGTGACACTGAAATATTACCTGCATATACTGTTACTCTCAGCTAGGGTATGATGCCAGTAGACTCCGATCATTATATTTGTCTAATCACTTATTTCACTGTATCCTGGTAATCTTTGAAAGATTTTTGCCCATTTCCTAGCTAAAATATGACTATATTTTTCAGTGTGATCAGGAGTACTATCCAGGCCAATGATCCAAAATCAGAAAAATTCTGTGACCAGGTGAAAGTTAATATTCTTGGAGTAAATCTCAATATGTGTTCCCCTAAATCTTTGTCACTCTCCATTATCCCAAATTTTCTGGAGACATTGAAGTTTTGCCTGTTCTCTAGGCAAGATTTTTAGAACAGTCATCAATTTCACTCTAATTTGTTTTATATGGTTCCCTGTTTTGACTCAATTGTTTTGTTAAATGGTGAGCTCCGTCCTTTGGAATAGCCCTGGCAATTAGTAATAATGGAATCCTAGGTGTTGCTGCATCATTACACACTCTTCTGACCTCCTTCCTTCCTTAATGTGCCCCAAGGGAGCCCCTCATGTTTTAGCTTAGGGTGAGTTATTAAGATGTCTTCTGAGTATGCCTTAGAAGAGAATTAGCAAAACAATCTTATAGAACAAAGAATAGAGAAGAAATAGAGAAGTAGCAAAACAATATTATTGAGTGAAGGGATGGAAATCTCATGACCGTTTTTTTTTTTTTTCCCCTCGTTGCAGGCCTTGGGAAACATATTGCAAACGTGAGTATATACTAATGCTTTTTGAATTCTAGAACGGTTGTTCTCTTTTTTAATAAACTGGATGCACAGTCATTCCTTAGTATTGTTGCAGGAAAGGGGACCCCTTCCAGGGCCTTAAAGCAGGCTCTTGTCTAACACTTGGAAATGAATTATCCAAGGAGACACATGTGCTGACAAAGCAAGAGATTTTTTTAGGAAGGGCGCCCAGGCAGAGAGCAGGAGGGAAAGGGAACCCAGGAGGACTGCTCTGTCACCTGGCTTTCAGCCTCAGGGTTTATGGTGATGGAACTCGTTTCCGGGTTGTCTTTGGCCAGTCATTCTGACTCAGAGTCCTTCCTGGTGGTGCACACGCTGTTCAGCCAAGATGGATGCCAGAGAGAAGGATTCTGGGGGGTGGTCGGACTTGTGGTGTCTCCTTTTGAACTTTCCCAAACTCTTCTGGTTGGTGGTGGCTTATTAGTTCTATGTTCCTTACCAGGGCCTCCTGTCATAAAACAACTCATGCAAATGGTTACTATGGTGCCTGGCCAGGGTGGGCAGTTTCAGTCAGCATGCTTCCCCTAACAGTAGCATGGGAGATTGTTTTCAGGTCCTCCCCAATATCTAAATTCCAGGATGCAGGATTCCTTATACAAAATGCCATAGTATTTGCAGTTAACTTACAAGCATGCTCCAGTACATTTTGTCATCTATAGACAATTTATAACAACTAACATATACAATGTAAGTTAAATGCAATGTAAATAGGTCCTTGGCCTGTGGAATATTCAATATTACTTTCTGGAATTTTTTCTCAGTGTTTTCCACCCAGAACCAGGGATAAGGTTGTGAAAATGGATAGATTGGGAATTTCATATTGACATGTACACATTGCTAAGTTGCTTCAGTCATGTCCGACTCTGTGCGACCTCATAGACGGCCTCCCACCAGGCTCCCCCATTCCTGGGATTCTCCAGGCAAGAACACTGGAGTGGGTTGTCATTTCCTTCAATGCATGAAAGTCAAAAGTGAAAGTGAAGTCGCTCAGTCATGTATGACGCTTAGCAACCTCATGGACTGCAGCCTACGAGGCTCTTCCTTCCATGGGATTTTCTAGGCAAGATTATTGGAGTGGAGTGAGGTGCCATTGCCTTCTCCATATGTAGTACACACTACTACATTTAATATATACTTTAAATAGCTTTGTCCCAGAAGTACTTCTTATAAAATACATAAATAAATGCATAAATAAACAACCCAGAATTTACAGATTTAATCCTTGTATAATTCTATAGGAGTAGAACTTCATATATAGATGACCAATATTGTCTTTTTGGTTATTTTCTATTTTATTTCAGAAGAATTTGAATCCTTGGCCTCTAAAGTTTTCTTTTTCATTTGGCTGAAATCAGTATATCTGAAAACATTCTGGCATTCTGGGCTATGTTTTACCCACTCACTCCATCCTCTCCAGCCTCAGCACAATAAAACTTTAGAAGGAATTTTCTAATGTCTCATAGAGGAAATACTACCCCAGTGAGTTGGAAGGTAAAAACGGCCCGAAAGAGGCAAATTCCCTAAGAATAATAAGAGGAACTGTGCTTTCATTCTGAGGAGTAGTAGTGACTCAGTCTTTCATCATTGCAAGCTCCCTTGTAGGCAGGACCTCAGAGTGGCTTTGCTCTGCCCACTGAGAAGTTAAGACCTTTTGGACTAAGGTAACCAGATTGGAAGGACTGATGCTAAGGCTGAAACTCCAATACTTTGGCCACCTCATGCGAAGAGTTCACTCATTGGAAAAGACTCTGATGCTGGGAGGGATTGGGGGCAGGAGGAGAAGGGGATGACAGAGGATGAGATGGCTGGATGGCATCGCCAACTTGATGGACATGAGTTTGGGTGAACTCCGGGAGTTGGTGATGGACAGGGAGGCCTGGTGTGCTGCAAATCATGGGGTCGCAGAGTCAGACATGACTGAGTGACTGAACTGACTGACTGACTGAACCAGGTTGCAATTAGAGACCCTAGCTGACCTGACAAGAGCTAACAGGTCTGGTTCAATGACCTCTTCCCTGTAGACACTGAATATATCCTTGATGACAACTTGCTGACTGAAATCTCTTGCTGACTGAACTTTTTCTCTCTGTACAATGCCCAGGATCTTTGTATTACATGAGATGGAATAGAGGAAGGGAATGAGGTTCAGTGAGTTGAAAACTGGACTAATGTCTGAGAACAATGAGGAAGTTGAAATTTGATATAATTTATATTTAGGAAAAGATATGGTAAAATTTTTATATTCCCAACTGTGTAGAATATTTTATATATACAATTCACCTCAAATTGGAGAATTCTAACAAAATGTCCTGGGTTAAAAATTACTTTCTTTTAATGGTCACATGATTACACTTTGGCCTTGAAATGTAACGGGTGTCATTTGTTACAGGACTGACTTGGCAGAGATGCAGAAGCCTCAGCCCATGAACCCAGAGCTCACTTGTTGGCCTGTCTCTGGAATTCTGGACATGCTTAACAACTTCAGAGGTAAGGGTCAGCCCTTTGGTGATCAGAACTGCATTTCTTTAGAGCTTCCTAGGAAGGTGATTTGTATTGTTATTTTTCTGAAATAATGGTAGTACATAACTTCCTAGAGCTGTTACATCTTCTCTGTCTCTATAGTTGGATTGCAAAGATCAAAGGTGGACTTTCCAACCTGTAGTTTAATGAAAATTCAAAGTCATATACACATGTTTAGTTACATTTGACATAGACAAAGCAAAAGGGAGCAAGCTAGTTGCTCATGTGGTTCCAAAGAGACAGAATATTTAGGTTTCAGAGTAGTCATCAATATTGTGTTTATTCAGGTTATTTCACTTTTGGAAGGTTAAATGTGGCATTGCTGGATTTTAATGTGTTCTGCATTTCATGTGCGTTTTTTATCCATTGTACAAAGAACATTTATTGTCCCTAAAATCAGGAGGCAGTGACACAAAACGACACAAAACGCACAAAACGACAAGTGGCCTAGGTAGAAGAACTGCAATGCTATTAGATAAACCTCAAAACAATCAAAAGGCAAGGAATATGTGAACAAAGTTAGCCAGACACCCTTTCAGAAGCTTTCAAGCTGTTCATTTATGGATTTCTATCAAATGTCATGACCTTTGGAGATATCTTTGCTTTGGGTTTCCTTGGAGAAGGGAAAAGGGAAAAAAAAAAAAAAAAACCACAACTCACTAGGTAGGGAACTCTACCTTCTGCCTCTCAGAGACCTGGAAATCCCACTTGCTAACCTGATTTCTGCTCTTTCTGCAGTGGATAACATTCTGAGTCAGACAACGACCATTCACCATGCGATCCTCGATGATGCAAGCGTGATGTTCAGAGATAACGACCACGGTGCGTCCAGACAGCCCCGGGTTGTGGAGGGTGTTGTGTCCTGGGAAGCTCAGGCCTTTTCCTCTGGGAGGCATTACTGGGAGGTCTTTGTGACTCAGTCCTCCAGCTGGATTCTGGGGGTCAGTAAGGACATCTTGGTAAGCGATACTAACTTCAGTATTTATTCTGAAGAAGCATTTGTTCTATTTTCTAAGAAGATGAATGACCATTATATTCTCTTCACCAATTCCCTACCCTTAGTTCAGTTTGTGAAAAGGCCCCTGAGTAGGATTGGTGTGTTCCTGGATTATGACAATGGAGCTGTGAGCTGCTATGATGCTTTCAGGAGTTCCTTCATATATAGTTTCCTTCCTTCCTCCCTCTCCTCCCCTCTGAAGCCTTTCCTTTGCCTTGGATCTCTGTGCATGTCAGTTTCTGTGACCATTTATTTTTCCTTCTCCTCTGAGGAAATCAGAAGCAGAAGATATTAAGAAGAGGTGCTAAGAATACACAGGAAAACTGTATAAAAAAGATCTTCACGACCAAGATAATCACGATGGTATGAACACTCACCTAGAGCCAGACATCTTGGGATGTGAAGTCAAGTGGGCCTTAGCATCACTATGAACAAAGCTAGTGGAGATGATGGAATTCCAGTTGAACTATTTCAAATCCTAAAAGATGATGCTGTGAAAGTGCTGCTCTCAACATGCCAGCAAATTTGGAAAACTCAGCAGTGGCCACAGGACTGGAAAAGTCAGTTTTCATTCCAATCCCTAAAAAAAGGCAATGCCAAAGAATGCTCAAACTATCACATAATTGCACTCATCTCACACGTTAGTAAAGTAATGCTCAAAATTCTCCAATCCAGGCTTCAGCAATATGTGAACTTCCAGATGTTCAAGCTGGTTTTAGAAAAGGCAGAGGAACCAGAGATCAAATTGCCAACATCCACTGGATCGTGGAAAAAGCAAGAGAGTTCAAAAAAACATCTATTTCTGTTTTATTGACTATGCCAAAGGCTTTGACTGTGTGGATCACAATAAACTGTGGAAAATTCTGAAACAGATGGGAACACCAGACCACCTGACCTGCCTCTTGAGAAACCTGTATGCAGGTCAGGAAGCAACAGTTAGAACTGGACATGGAACAACAGACTGATTCCAAATAGGAAAAGGAGTATGTCAAGGCTGTATTAGTCACCCTGCTTATTTAACTTATATGCAAAGTACATCATGAGAAACCCTGGACTGGAAGAAGCACAAGCTGGAATCAAGATTGCCAGGAGAAATATCAATAACCTCAGATATGCAGATGACACCACTCTTATGGCAGAAAGTGAAGAGGAACTAAAAAGCCTCTTGATGAAAGTGAAAGTGGAGAGTGAAAAAGTTGGCTTAAAGCTCAACATTCAAAAAACAAAGATCATGGCATCTGGTCCCATCACTTCATGGGAAATAGATGGGGAAACAGTGGAAACAGTGTCAGACTTTATTTTTGGGGGCTCCAAAGTCACTGCAGATGGTGACTGCAGGCATGGAATTAGAAGATGCTTACTCCTTGGAACAAAAGTTATGACCAACCTGGATAGCATATTCAAAAGCAGAGACATTACTTTGCCAACAAGGATCCACCTAGTCAGTGCTATGTTTTTTCCTAAGGTCATGTATGGATGTGAGAGTTGGACTGTGAAGAAAGCTGAGCACTGAAGAATTGATGCTTTTGAACTGTGGTTTTGGAGAAGACTCTTGAGAGTCCCTTGGACTGCAAGGACATCCAACTTGTCTATTCTGAAGGAGATCAGCCCTGGGATTTCTTTGGAAGGAATGATGCTAAAGCTGAAACTCCAGTACTTTGGCCACCTCATGTGAAGAGTTGACTCATTGGAAAAGACTCTGATGCTGGGAAGGATTGGGGGCAGGCGGAGAAGGGGAAGACAGAGGAAGAGATGGCTGGATGATATCACCAACTTGATGGACGTGAGTTTGAGTGAACTCCGGGAGATGGTGATGGATAGGCAGGCCTGGCATGCTATGATTCATGGCGTCACAAAGAGTTGGACACAACTGAGTGACTGAACTGAACTGAACTGAATGGCAATATGTTTATAAAATGGCATGATCATGTTGAATGTATAAGTTTGTTAATTAAATTTTCTTTTAATAAAAATTTATTATGGAGTATTTCATAGAATACAACCAATTGCTTTTCTTTTTAAAATAATGTAATAGGTTTTTTAAATTTAATTTTTATTTTTAAACTTTATAAGTTGTATTAGTTTTGCCAACTATGAAAACGAACACGCCACAGGTATACATGTGTTCCCCATCCTGAACCCTCCTCCCTCCCCATACCATCCCTCTGGGTCATCCAAGCGCACTAGCCCCAAGCATCCAGTATCGTGCATCAAACCTGGACTGGCATCTCGTTTCATACATGATATTATACATGTTTTAGTGCCATTCTCCCAAATCTTCCCACCCTTTCCCTCTGCAACAGAGTCCATAAAACTGTTCTATACATCAGTGTCTCTTATGCTGTCTCGTACACAGGGTTATTGTTACCATCTTTCTAAATTCCATATATATGTGTTAGTATACTGTATTGGTGTTTTTCTTTCTGGCTTACTTCACTCTGTATAATAGGCTCCAGTTTCATCCACCTCATTAGAACTGATTCAAATGTATTCTTTTTAATGGCTGAGTAATACTCCATTGTGTATACATACCATGGCTTTCTTATCCATTCATCTGCTGATGGACATCTAGGTTGCTTCCATGTCCTGGCTATTATAAACAGTGCTGCGATGAACATTGGGGTACACGTGTCTCTTTCCCTTCTGGTTTCCTCAGTGTGTATGCCCAGCAGTGGGATTGCTGGATCACAAGGCAGTTCTATTTCCAGTTTTTTAAGGAATCTCCACACTGTTCTCCATAGTGGCTGTACTAGTTTGCATTCCCACCAACAGTGTAAGAGGGTTCCCTTTTCTCCACACCCTCTCCAGCATTTATTATTTGTAGACTTTTGGATTGCAGCCATTCTGACTGGTGTGAAATGGTACCTCATAGTGGTTTTGATTTGCATTTCTCTGATAATGAGTGATGTTGAGCATCTTTCCATGTGTTTGTTAGCCATCTGTATGTCTTCTTTGGAGAAATGTCTATTTAGTTCTTTGGCCCATTTTTTGATTGGGTCATTTATTTTTCTGGAGTTGAGCTGTAGGAGTTGCTTGTATATTTTTGAGATTAGTTGTTTGTCAGTTGCTTCATTTGCTATTATTTTCTCCCATTCTGAAGGCTGTCTTTTCACCTTGCTAATAGTTTCCTTTGATGTGCAGAAGCTTTTAAGGTTAATTAGGTCCCATTTGTTTATTTTTGCTTTTATTTCCAATATTCTGGGAGGTGGGTCATAGAGGATCCTGCTGTGATGTATGTCAGAGAGTGTTTTGCCTATGTTCTCCTCTAAGAGTTTTATAGTTTCTGGTCTTACGTTTAGATCTTTAATCCATTTTGAGTTTCTTTTTGTGTATGATGTTAGAAAGTGTTCTAGGTTCATTCTTTTACAAGTGGTTGACCAGATTTCCCAGCACCACTTGTTAAAGAGATTGTCTTTAATCCATTGTATATTCTTGCCTCCTTTGTCAAAAATAAGATGTCCGTATGTGCGTGGATTTATCTCTGGGCTTTCTATTTTGTTCCATTGATCTATATTTCTGTCTTTGTGCCAGTACCATACTGTCTTGATGACTGTGGCTTTGTAGTAGTGCCTGAAGTCAGGTAGGTTGATTCCTCCAGTTCCATTCTTCTTTCTCAAGATAGCTTTGGCTATTCGAGGTTTTTGTATTTCCATACAAATTGTGAAATTATTTGTTCTAGCTCTGTGAAGAATACCATTGGTAGCTTGATAGGGATTGCATTGAATCTATAGATTGCTTTGGGTAGTATACTCATTTTCACTATATTGATACTTCCAATCCATGAGCATGGTATATTTCTCCATCTATTAGTGTCCTCTTTGATTTCTTTCACCAGTGTTTTATAGTTTTCTATGTATAGGTCTTTAGTTTCTCTAGGTAGATATATTCCTGAGTATTTTATTCTTTCCATTGCAATGGTGAATGGAATTGTTTCCTTAATTTCTCTTTCTGTTTTCTCATTATTAGTGTATAGGAATGCAAGGGATTTCTGTGTGTTGATTTTATATCCTGCAACTTTACTATAGTCATTGATTAGTTCTAGTAATTTTCTGGTGGAGTCTTTAGGGTTTTCTATGTAGAGGATCATGTCATCTGCAAACACTGAGAGTTTTACTTCTTCTTTTCTAATTTGGATTCCTTTTATTTCTTTTTCTGCTCTGATTGCTGTGGCCAAAACTTCCAACACTATGTTGAATAGTAATGGTAAAAGTGGGCACCCTTGTCTTGTTCCTGACTTTAGAGGAAATGCTTTCAATTTTTCACCATTGAGGATAATGTTTGCTGTGGGTTTGTCATATATAGCTTTTATTATGTTGATGTCTGTTCCTTCTATTCCTGCTTTCTTGAGAGTTTTTATCATAAATGGATGTTGAATTTTGTCAAAGGCTTTCTCTGCATCTATTGAGATAATCATATGGTTTTTATTTTTCAATTTGTTAATGTTGTGTATTACATTGATTGATTTGCGGATATTGAAGAATCCTTGCATCCCTGGGATAAAGCCTACTTGGTCATGGTGTATGATCTTTTAAATGTGTTGTTGGATTCTGATTGCTAGAATTTTGTTAAGGATTTTTGCATCTATGTTCATCAGTGATATTGGCCTGTAGTTTTCTTTTTTTGTGTGGGATCTTTGTCAGGTTTTGGTATTAGGGTGATGGTGGCCTCATAGAATGAGTTTGGAAGTTTACCTTCCTCTGCAATTTTCTGGAAGAGTTTGAATAGGATAGGTGTTAGCTCTTCTCTAAATTTTTGCTGGAATTCAGCTGTGAAACCGTCTGGATCTGGGCTTTTGTTTGCTGGAAGATTTTTGATTACAGTTTCTTCTGTGATTTGTTCGTTATTCAGCAGCGTGTTGTTCAGCCTCCATATGTTGGAATTTTTAATAGTTTTTCTCCTGTAATTGAGATCTAATCTTACTGCATAGTGGTCAGAAAAGATGCTTGGAATGCTTTCTATTGTTTTGAATTTACCAAGGCTAGATTTATGGCCCAGGATGTGATCTATCCTGGAGAAGGTTCCATGTGCGCTTGAGAAAAAGGTGAAATTCATTGTTTTGGGATGAAATGTCCTACAGATATCAATTAGGTCTAACTGGTCTATTGTATCCTTTAAAGTTTGTGTTTCCTTGTTAATTTTCTGTTTAGTTAATCTATCCATAGGTGTGAGTGGGGTATTAAAGTCTCCCACTATTATTGTGTTATTGTTAATTTCTCCTTTCATAGTTGTTAGCATTTGTCTTACATACTGTGGTGCTCCCATGTTGGGTGCATATATATTTATAATTGTTATATCTCCATCTTAGTTTGATCCTTTGATCATTATGTAGTGACCATCTTTGTCTCTTTTCACAGCCTTTGTTTTAAAGTCTATTTTATCTGATATGAGTATTGCTACTCCTGCTTTCTTTTGGTCCCTATTTGCATGGAAAATCTCTTTCCGGCCCGTCACTTTCAGTCTGTATGTGTCCCCTGTTTTGAGGTGGGTCTCTTTTGGACAACATATGTAGGGGTCTTGTTTTTGTATCCATTCAGCCAGTCTTTGTCTTTTGGTTGGGGCATTCAACCCATTTACGTTTAAGGTAATTACTGATAAGTATGATCCTGTTGCCATTTACTTTATTGTTTTGGGTTTGAATTTATACACCATTTTTGTGTTTCCTGTCTAGAGAATATCCTTTAGTATTTGTTGGAGAGCTGGTTTGGTGGTGCAGAATTCTCTCAACTTTTGCTTGTCTGTAAAGCTTTTGATTTCTCCTTCATACTTGAATGAGATCCTTGCTGGGTACAATAATCTGGGCTGTAGGTTATTTTCTTTCATCATTTTCAGTATGTCTTGCCATTCCCTCCTGGCTTGAAGAGTTTCTATTGAAAGATCAGCTGTTATCCTTATGGGACTTCCCTTGTGTGTTATTTGTTGTTTTTCCCTTGCTGCTTTTAATATTTGTTCTTTTCCGGGAGCCGGCGAGAGACATTCCGCTTGTGACAAAGGTCATGAGGAAGGAGGCTTGGCATACGCAAAGGCGGGATCGAGCCTCGGGAGTCCCCCCAGATATTCTCGAGCATCTTCCCCCCCAAACCAGAGTCTGCCTACTTTATTGCTTTGTGTTCTCACCTCTGACTTTACTGGGGGCTGTCCCCCACCACCATCTCACTCTCTCTGTCAAAGAGCTAACTTACAGCTCCAATTAATAAAGTTCCTGGGCAACTAAGAGTGTTTAAATCCAAACCCCTCAGATGGCTCTCTAACTCGCCTGACAAGTTTACCCGGACTCCTACAGCTATACATACGATTGTTTACAGTCTCCCAGCCTCGAAAGGCATGGGAAGCTTAAGATATTCAAATAGCTTAGAGCCTCTCAGAGAGTTAGAAATTGTCAGAGTAAAACTAGTAAAAGATTTCATCAATGAACCAATGCTTGTTGCCAAGTTTTCACATCCTCTGAATTGTATCCTTGAATGTGTATTAATTAATATAGTTGGTATGTAGAAAAAATAAGTAGTGGCCGTGGTGTTAGTAACTTTAGACCCTTAAGGTAATAAATTCTTTCCTTTGTAAACCCATTACACATCCGTCCTATAGGAATGCAATTTTATCTTTGGAAGATGGCGCCAAACCTTAAAATAATTACTCTTAGAGAAAATAAGTCTTATGGTTGATAAGTCTTTGTCAAGGGCCATAAAATGTTAATAGGCCTTCTGGCCAGAAGATGATGTAAATCACCTAAACCATTTGTATACAATAAATTTGCAGGAAAGAAACCCTGGTTTTTGATAAGGATCAAAAACTGCTGACTTTACATACCCTATTATCCTCTATGTGTAACTTAGAGTATAAAAGCCCCTGTTGAAAATAAAGCTACGGGCCTTGCTCACCAGAGCTTGGTCTCCCCATGTCATTCTTTTCACATTCTGGCTGAAGTCTCCATCTGGAGTGCGGATATCCTCTGCAACCATTTATTTGCCTGGGCTTCTAAGACCCACTCGAGAAGGTGTCTAAGGTGGGGCACCTTCCGCTATTTGAGAGGGCACCTGCGGCCTCCGTGGTCAGAGCTAACCTGGTGTCATGGGTTATATTGATTTTCCGCGTAAACCAAGCTACTCAGCCTCTTTTCTCCACTGAATTTTCCTACCGAGCTATCCTCATTCTATTACTCTTTATATCTCTAATTACCATTTGAATAGGTCGCTGACGCCGTCTCCCCTTCAAATACCCTGGATCAGCTGGGGCTGGACCTCGGCAGTTCTTTGTGTTTGATCTTTGTTAATTTGATTAATACGTGTCTTGGGGTGTTTCACCTTGGGTTTATCTTGTTTGGGACTCTATGGGTTTCTTGGACTTGGGTGACTATTTCCTTCCCCATTTTAGGGAAGTTTTCAACTATTATCTCCTCAAGTATTTTCTCATGGCCTTTCTTTTTGTCTTCTTCTTCTGGGACCCCTATGATTCGAATGTTGTAGTGTTTAATATTGTCCTGGAGGTCTCTGAGATTGTCCTCATTTCTTTTAATTTGTTTCTCTTTTATCCTCCCTGATTCATTTATTTCTGCCATTCTATCTTCTAATTGACTAATCCTATCTTCTGCCTCTGTTATTCTACTATTTGTTGCCTCCAGAGTGTTTTAATTTCATTTATTGCATTATTCATTATATATTGACTGTTTTTTATTTCTTCTAGGTCCTTGTTGAAACTTTCTTGCATCTTCTCAATCCTTGTCTCCAGGCTATTTATCTGTGATTCCATTTTGATTTCAAGATTTTGGATCAATTTCACTATCATTATTCAGAATTCTTTATCAGGTAGATTCCCTATCTCTTCCTCTTTTGTTTGGTTTGGTGGGCATTTATCCTGTTCCTTTATCTGCTGGGTATTCCTCTGTCTCTTCATCTTGTTTAAATTGCTGAGTTTGGGGTGTCCTTTCTGTATTCTGGCAGTTTGTGGAGTTCTCTTTATTGTGGCGTTTCCTCATTGTGTGTGGGTTTGTACAGGTGGCTTGTCAAGGTTTCCTGGTTAGGGAAGCTTGTGTTGGTGTTCTGGTGTGTGGAGCTGGATTTCTTCTCTCTGGAGTGCAATGAAGTGTCCAGTAATGAGTTATGAGATGTCTATGGTTTTGGGGTGACTTTCGGCAGCCTGTATATTGAAGCTTAGGGCTGTGTTCCTTTGTTGCTGGAGAATTTGCTTGGTATGTCTTGCCCTGGGACTTGTTGGCCCTTGTGTGGTGCTTGGTTTCAGTTTCGGGATGGAGGCATTTGATGAGCTCCTGTCAATTAATATTCCTTGGAGTCAGGAGTTCCCTGGAGTCAGGGTTTGGATTTAAGCCTCCTGCTTCCAGTTATTGGTCTTATTTTTACAGTAGTTTCAAAACTTCTCCTCTATACAGCACCATTGATAAAACATCTACATTAAAGATGAAAAGTTTCTCTACCGTGAGGGTCACCCAGAGAGGTTCACAGCGTTACATGGAGAAGAGAAGAGGGAGGAGGGAGTTAGAGGTGACCAGAATGAGATGAGGTGGAATCAATAGTGGAGAGAGTGGGCTAGCCAATAATCACTTCCTTATGTGCACTCCACAACTGGACCGCTCAGAGATGTTCACGGAGTTATACAGAGAAGAGAAGATGGAGGAAGGAGACAGAGGTGGCCAGAAGGATAAAAGTGGGGAATGAAAAGGAGGGAGACAGATCCAGCCAGTAATCAGTTCCCTAAGTGTTCTCCACCGTCTGGAACACACAGAAATTCACAGAGTTGGGTAGAGTAGAGAGGGGTTAGGGAGGAGACACAGGCAACCTGGTGGAGAAAAAGGAGAGTCCAAAGGGAGAGAGAGCAGTTAAGCCAGTAATCTCATTCCCTAGTGAAAAATGGGTACTGAAGATTGGGTTCTTAAAGGTACAAAATTGGTAACAAATACATAAAAGCAAAAATTAAAAATCTAGAGTAGAGTTTGGAATTTCAAAAACACAATGTTAAAAAAAAAAAAGAAGAAGAAGAAAAAGAAATAGAGAGAGAGAAAAAAAAAAACAGAAACAAACAATGTCACAAAAAATATAAAGAAAATACAGGCATAAAATTGATATCAAATACCAAAAAGCAAAAATTAAAAATCTAGAGTAGAGTTTGGAATTTCAGATATACAATGTTATATAAAAGAAGAAGAGAAAGAAACAGAGAAAAAAAAGTCACAGAAATTATAAAAAAAAAAAAAAAAAACTATAGGTACAAAATTGATAACAAATACCAAAAAGCTAATATTAAAAGCCTAGAGTAGAGTTTGGAATTTCAAAAATACAATGTTAAAGAAAAAAGAAAAAAGAAAAAAAACAAGGTCAAAAAATTATTAAAAAAATATATATGTGAAGTTTGCTGAAGAAAAAAAAATAGGGTCTTTTTTTTTGCAAAGTAATCGGTTATAAAAGTGAAAATTAAAGGCATAACAGAGGACTTAAATTTTTTTAAAAAAATTAAAAAAGAAAGAAAGAAAGAATGAATGATCATAAAAATAGTAAAAATATATTGAGGACTTTCTCTGGTTTTGTTGTGAGTATTGTGGGTTCAGCTCATTTTTGGCTAGTTCCTTGGTCCGACGTTTATTTCTCAAGATCTATAGGCCCCTTCCTATGTAGTCGGTAGTAACCACAGGGTTTTAATCTATTGCCTGTAGCTTCCAAGGCGATTCCCTCTGTTATAGCTTCTTCTGTTTGCTGGACTCTTCAGGGTCTGGTTTCCGCCCTGACACAAAGGGGACGGTGGAGGACACTTTTTTTTTTTTTTTCTTTTTCTTTCTAGGCTCACTTGTTCAGTCGCACTGTGGGAAGGGAGGGAGGGATGTTGCAAACAAGTAACACAGGCATGTGCTTGCAGTGCCTCAGCCACACTGGGTCTGCCCCCGCTCATGGCGCGTGTAGCCTCCCTGCCCACACTGCTCAGGCTCTAGGTTGCTCTGCTGGGAACCATCCGAGGCCAGCCCTGGGCTGCATGCACCTCCAAGGTCCAAGCCGCTCAGGTTCAGGCACTCGGGTAGTCTGTGGAGGCGCAGACTCGGTTGGGCCTGCGTTTTGTGCCCTTCCCAGGTCCGAGCAGCTCAGGTGATGAGGTGTTTAGTGAGCACGATTGCTGCGACTTATCGCCTCCCCACTGCTCGGTTATCTAGGTGTACAACTGGCACACCTTCTCAGGGAGATGTTGACCATCCAGACCCCCAAGAAGTTTTAGTTAGCAAAGAAGCCTGCTTACAGTTTTATAGATAATGTCTCTCTGGGGCTGCGCTTGCCCCCTTCTGGTTCTGGCTGCCTGTCACCAGAGGGGGAAGGTCTGCAGCTGGCTATCTCTGTTTAGTCCTTTATTCCGTGCATGGGCCTGGCGATGTCTTAGGTTATGGCTGACTTTTTGCGTGGTAGATGTCCCACAGTCTGGTTTGCTAGCCCAGATTATTTCGCTCAGATAGCGCTCAGAGTATTCAGGCCAGGTCCTTACTCTAAGCGATGCAGCCTGCGCCGCACCTCCCTGCCCAGCTCCCGCTTGCTAATGGCGTGTGCAGGCGTCTGCGCTGCTTCTCCGCTGGCGGAGTTACCGTAGGGCTCACAATCTGTGAGTTTAAATTGTTTATTTATTTTTTCTCCCTGTTATGTTGCCCTCTGTGCTTCCAAAGCTCGGCACAGATTTGGCAGTGAGAAGGTTTCCTGACGTTTGGAAACTTCTCTCTTTTTAAGACTCCCTTCCCAGGATGGAACTCCATCCCTCCCTCTTTTGTCTCTTTTTTTGTCTTTTATATTTTTTCCTACCTCCTTTCGAAGAGTTGGGTTGCTTTTCTGGGTGCCTGATGTCCTCTGCTGGCATTCAGAAGTTGTTTTGTGGAATTTACTTGGCTTTTAAATGCTGTTTTAATGAATTTGTGGGGGAGAAAGTGTTCTCCCCGTCCTACTCCTCCACCAACTTGGCTCCTCCCCTCTAAAATAATGTAATACTTCTATTAACATAAAAGTTGAATGCCATACACTATGGTATATAATTCAGTGGGTTTTAGTAATATACAAAAATTTGTGAAAAAATAATTTCAGAATATATCCATCATTCCAGAAAGAAATTGGTACCCATTAATATGCCCCATTTCCCCTCCTTATCTCATGTCACCCCTGTAATCCAGTTTTATTGTTCATAAATTTTTATTTTATATAGTTTCAGTTAAATGAGTTCACACAATTTGTGACTTTTTATATTTGGTTACTTTCACTTAATGCTTTCAGGGTTCATCTACATTGCAAGCAGTGTGCTTTGCTTGCATAAATGACCCAGAACAAAACTACCATATGACTCAGCAATACCACTACTGCATGAACCTCAGTGAACACTGCAGCGCTATTTACAGTAGCCAGGAAATGGAAGCAATGCAGAGTACATTGTGAGAAACGCTGGACTGGAAGAAGCACAAGCTGGAATCAAGATTGCCAGGACAAATATCAATAACGTCAGATATGCAGATGACACCACCCTTATGGCAGAAAGTGAAGAGGAACTAAAAAGCCTCTTGATGAAAGTGGAGAGTGAAAAAGTTGGCTTAAAGCTCAACATTCAGAAAACGAAGATCATGGCATCCGGTCCCATCACTTCATGGGAAATAGATGAGGAAACATTGGAAACAGTGTCAGACTTTATTTTTTTGGGCTCCAAAATCACTGCAGATGGTGACTGCAGGCATGAAATTACAAGACACTTACTCATTGGAAGGAAAGTTATGACCAACCTGGGCAACATATTCAAAAGCAGAGACATCACTTTGCCAACAAAGGTCCGTCTAGTCAAGGCTATGGTTTTTCCAGTGGTATGTATGGATGTGAGAGTTGGACTGTGAAGAAGGCTGAGCATTGAAGAACTGATGCTTTTGAACCGTGGTTTTGGAGAAGACTCTTGAGAGTCCCTTGGACTGCAAGGAGATCCAACCAGTCCATTCTGAAGGAGATCAGTCCTGGGATTTCTTTGGAAGGAATGATGCTAAAGCTGAAACTCCAGTACTTTGGCCACCTCATGCGAAGAGTTGACTCATTGGAAAGGACTCTGATGCTGGGAGGGGTTGAAGGCAGGAGGAGAAGGGGACGACAGAGGATTAGATGGCTGGATGGCATCACGGACTCAATGGATGTGAGTCTGAGTGAACTCCGGGAGTTGGTGATGGACAGGGAGGCCTGGCCTGCTGCGATTCATGGGGTCCCAAAGAGTCGGACATGACTGAGCAACTGAACTGAACTAAACTGAAAGCAACTGAGGTATCAATGGATGAATGGATAAAGAAGAAATACATGTATACGATGGACTATTATTCAGCCATAAAAAATAGAACTGAATCATTTGAACTGAGGTGGATAAACCTAGAGCCAGGCTTTCCTGGTGGCTCTGATTACCATATGTAAAGTAGATGGCTGGTGAGCAGTTGCTTTATAGCACAGGGAGCTCAGTCTGGTGCTCTGTGAAGACCTAGAGGGTTGAAATGAGGAAAAAATGGGAGGAAGGTTCAAGAGGGAGGTGAAACAATTATACTTATTGCCAGGAGAAATATCAATAACCTCAGATATGCAAATGACAGCACCCTTATGGCAGAAAGTGAAGAGGAACTAAGGAGCCTCTTGATGAATGTGAAAGAGGAGAATGAAAAAGCTGGCTTAAAACTCTACATTCCAAAAACAAAGATCACAGCATCTGGTCCCATCTCTTCATGGAAAATAGATGGGGAGAAAATGAAATCAGTGACAGACTATTTTTTGGGGCTCCAAAATCACTGAAGACAGTGACAGCAGACATGAAATTAAAAGATGCTTGCTCCTTTGAAGCCAAACTTTGACAAACTTGCTGCTGCTGCTGTTGCTAAGTCGCTTCAGTTGTGCAACTCTGTGCAACCCCATAGACAGCAGCCCAACCAGGCTTCCCTGTCCCTGGGATTCTCCAGGCAAGAACACTGGAGTGGGTTGCCATTTCCTTCTCCAATGCATGAAAGCGAAGAGTGAAAGTGAAGTTGCTCAGTCATGCCCGACTCTTAGCGACCCCATGGGACTGTAGCCCACCAGGCTCCTCCATCCATGGGATTTTCCAGGCAAGAGTACTGGAGTGGGGTGCCATTGCCTTCTCCATGACAAACTTAGACAGCATATTAAAATACAGAGACCTCACTTTGCTGACAAAGGTTCATAGAGTCAAAGCTATGGTTTTTCCTGTAGTGATGTATGGATGTGAGAGTTGGACTGTAAAGAAGGTTGAGGGCTAAAGAATTGATGATTTTGAACTGTGGTGCTGGGAAAGCCTCTTGAGAGTCCCTTGGACTGCAAGGAGATCAAACAAATCAATCCTAAAAGAAATCAACTCTGAATATTCATTGGAAGGACTGATGGTGAAGCTGAAGCTCTAATACTTAGGCCACCTGATGGGAAGAGCTGACTCATTGGAAAAGACTCTGATGCTGGAAAAGATTGAGGGCAGGAGAAGAAAAGGGTGACAGTTGGTGAGATGGTTGGATGGCATCATTGACTCAATGGACATGAGTTTGAGCAAACTCTAGGAGACAGTGAAGGACAGGAAAGTCTGATGTGCTGCAGTCCATGGGGTTGCAAAGAGTCGTACATGAAAATGAGCAACTAAACAACAGCAACAGGATTTTGATAGGAAACACAGTACAGTGCAGGTATAGCATGTGCTGGTCCTGCTATGGCTGCAGTGGCCTCAGAACCCTCTGATCCCATGTCCTAATCCATGCCTTGAATCAGGAGTGCAGGGAGTG
The DNA here is from genome assembly GCF_002263795.3 of Bos taurus. NCBI lineage: Eukaryota > Metazoa > Chordata > Mammalia > Artiodactyla > Bovidae > Bos > Bos taurus. The sequence continues at coordinate 5,414,609 of NC_037356.1, forward strand.
GGCGTGGAGAATGGAATTACAGGACCAGAGGTTCAGCAGCCTTGCACAGCACAACATACCCAGAAATTAGTGAGTATAGAACCAGACTGTGGGGGGAAGACTACAAGCAGGTTTAGCAAAGGAGCCAGAGCCTTGGGTGTGGTGGGTGTGGCAGGGACGGCAGTGATTGCAATCAGTCTTCCCAGTGTGCCTGGTCCCAACAAACACACACACACACAGAGCTCACCGATGGGTATGATTCTAGATTCCTCTGCTGGTTGCAGCTGAAGCATGGAACCATGTGGTAGGTGAACCTGCAGGGTCTTCAATTCTGAGGCCAAAAGTGTCACAGAAAATTTTGTGACTTATTCTGTGGGCCTGGACTTTCCAGGATTGCCATCTGCACTTTTCTGCTCTCTAAGGATCCCACAGCCGAAACCTGAGATCAGACTCAACATCTGTGTTTACTGAAAAGCTGTTAGGAGGGAGACTGACTGACGTGTTCTTGGCTGTCAGGAGCAATTACATATAGTATGTAAATTATCAATCAAAAAGGTGTTAATCTGTATTGTTTTATCATTATTATTTAGGTCTTATAGACTAAAGTTAACTACTCTTTTCTAGATATATATAGTGAGAATATTAATATTTCAGATTGTTTTTCCTTGGCATAAACATTTAACCCCCCAAGTGGATTTGAATTAATCTGTGATAAAATTGATATTTGGTTGTTTACAAGAGTTTATATCTGGATCCAATGTGGTAGTTGTTGCTTAAAGAAAGGAATAACAGGAATAAATATATACATCACTGGATATCACTGTGTTTACTTGTTTGTTACATTTTAAAAAACAAAATTACTTTATTTCTTTTAGCTTTCTGATATTTTCTCTGGGAAAATATGTAGGAACATGTTTAAGTCAATCTATGGAAAGACATTGAGTGACTCAAGGTTCAGTGTCATGTAGGTCCCAAGCAGGTGAAGACCAAGTTCAACAGGAAGGTAGGCACCATTCCTGGTCCCCCAACCAGGTACCCGAGGGACCCTGGCTCCGACAATTCCTGCTCTAGTCTCAGTGGTAATGAGGTATGTCACATCTCCTGGAGTAAACCATGGAGAGGTCCACTTCTCTGAAGCTCCCTGGACATAACAGATTAGCAAGTAGGATGAGCCAGGGGACCGGGGACCCAGATCTTTCAGCTGCAGTGTCTCAGACACCTGCTTCCAGGGGTGGGTGGTAGGAGAGACCTCCCTTTTCCCAAGGACTGGATCTCAAGAGGGTCTGAGGAAAAGCCTTCTGCTCCATTAGCTCTGGAAAATCCCCAGGAGTAGCCAAGGCCCAGGGACCAAGAGGAAGTTTAGGGATTAAAAACTGTGGTTCTCCAGGAGCTCACAAAATTCCCCAGGGTGGATAAAACCCTGTGGTACCAAGGAATCCTGGCAGCTTCTGAAGGGACTGGACCCAGGAGGGAGGTGATATCCTGTCTGCCCAAGGCCAATCTGCCCACAATCTTCCCACTGGTGCTCTGTGAAGACCCACAGTGGGTTCTGGGCCCTAATAACTCAGCCCTGGACTCAGGGGGTGGCTGTCCAATGGGACCTTCCTTCAGGGCAGGAAGGGACTCTGAAGACCTTTGAGTGGGCAACACTGGGTTCTGTGTTCTTGTCCCTGCCTCCATAGGCACTGAAACTCTGACAGCCCAACATGGTTTTGTCCAGAGAGGGAGCTTTTCCCTGAGGCCCCAGATGCTTGTGTACCTGGCCCATCTGGGAAAGTGGGGGTAAGGCTCTGCTCAGCCCAGAGTCCCCCTTGGATGATGTGCAGGAGGGGTCGGGGGAGGGGGGCTGCAGGGGTCCCAGAGCTGCTCTTTACACTCAGAGTCTGCGCACCTCACCTCCAGGGCCTGCACCCCCAGGGAAACTGGTGGGCTCCACTTCTGGAGAGAGGGGACAGAATAACTAGGAAGGGCTCCAGGACTGAGAGTTCAAGAACCTCTGCATTTGGTCTTCATTGCTGAGCGTGGGCTTCCTCTAGTTGGTGCAAGTGGGGCTGCTCTTCACTGCAGTGTGCTGGCTTCCCATTGCGGTGGCTTCTCTTGTTGCAGACCGTAGGCTCCAGCTCACATCTCAGTAAAATATATATTTAGATTTGGCAGGAGGAAAGAAATCCACTTATGATTTTTTGTGTGTGAATGAACTGTGAGACATTTTAGAAACACTAATTCTAATCTTAAATTGGATCTTCTGTGACTGGAGTTTCATTCCCAGTTCATGAAAGTATGGATGAAGGGACTCTTCTGTACTTATACATGTGTACATTCTCCCCCAAACTCCCCTCACATCCAGGCTGTCACAACATTGAGCTGAGTTCCACGTGCTGTACAGTAGTTCCCTGCCTGTATATTTATAAAGAATAAAATATTTCACTAAGACATGAAGGAGTATGATGAATTCTCAAAACCCAACCCTTTTCACATGTAAGAACACAACTTACTAATTGTGATACTAATTGTCCATGAGAACCAAAAGTGAAAACATCAAATAATGTTTAGAAATGTTTAATGAGATGGCGCTGGCTTTAAACATGTTTTCAAATATAACAATAAACCAAAATGATAAAAGTAGTGTCATACCACTACATAAATTTCCGGTTTAGCAACCTGTGGACTAAAATACTTTTACATAACACCTAAGTAATACAATCTAATAACATAATACAAATAAATCAAGGGCTTCCCTGATAGCTCAGTTGGTAAAGAATGCAACTGCAAAACAGGAGACCCTAGTTTGATTCATGGGTCAGGAAGATCCACTGGAGAAGGGATAGGCTACCCACTCCTGTATTTTTGGGCTTCCCTTGCAGCTCAGCTGGTAAAGAGTCTGCCTGCAATTTCAAGTTCAGTCCCTGGGATGGGAAGATGCCCTGGAGAAGGGAACAGATACTCACTCCAGTATTCTAGCCTGGAGAATTCCATGGACTGTATAGTCCATGGGGTCGCAAAGAGTCGGGCATGAGTGAGTGACTTGCAGTTTACTTCACACGGTAAACACATGATGGCCTGTGGTGGAAACCAGAAGGAATTTAGATGTGGCCTGGGAAATTAGTATAATTGAGTCAAAGGATGCTGTCTTTAAGGAAAAGCTAACTCAAATGGAGCAGTTTAAAATTTCTAATTTTTGAAATCAGTAATAAAATCTCACTGATAGCTAAAAGGATGAATATACATATAGAAATGCTGCTGCCCATGTACCCAGCCCACTTCCAAGGTAAGGAAGGGCCAGCTCCTCACTTCAGAGAGAAGGGGCCTAGGCAATGTTTTTAAAGGCAGCTCACCTACATCCAGTCAATCAGATCTTCCCTCCCCAGATCACTGCCTGAGTCCTGAGGAACAAGGTCACAGAGAAGGGGCTTACAGACCCCTGGAGCCCCTCACATGTCTAGCAGGCAGAGGGTGAAGAGAGCAAACCTTTCCAGTTCAGGGATCTCAGTCTAGTCCAGGGTGCCCTGCAGCCCAGTCAGCTCAGGGTTTATTCCACAAGGCTTCACATTGCATTGATTTTCTCTCGGGGGGAACCTGGGGTAGATGGAGAGGCCAGAGATTACAGTTCAAGATGCCTTCTTTCCAACAGGTCCCACTTTGTATGAAGAGGGAGGGAAAGAAGGAAGGCAATGAAGAGGCATAGAGAGAAGAGCCCATGGACTTTTGCTGAAAGTTCTGTCTCTTCAGGATGTGAACTAAACCCAGCTGGGATCCGAGTCAGAGGAGTCCCTTGAGGACGATGAGCTGGAGCTGTGCTCCTCGGGTTCAAAATCTCCATCTTCATCCTCACTGCTGGGGGCTGAGGAGTGGCTGCCTTCCTCCTCGTCCTCATTTTCCTCTGATCTCCCTGAGGCAGGAGAATGTTCTCCAGTCGTGTCTGATGATGCTATCTCTGCAGCCTGAAGCCCCGGGTCCTCTCTAAGTCTTCCTTGAAGATTCCTTGATGATGGGGACTTCAGACTCATCCTTCTACTCTTGGGGTTTGGGCCCCCTGTCACGCTCATGTTCTTACGCTTAACACAGGTCACCTCTCTGTAAGCAGCATATTCTTCAGGAGACAGAGTCCTGAGCCAGAGATAAAGGTCCACCTTGTACTGTGTCTGCAGTCCCTCCGCCTGCTTCTTATAAAGCTCCTTCTGGTCCTGGGGGACCCGCTGCCAGCATCTACTGATCTCCACCATGCGCTCCCTTGGGGGCACTACTTTCAGCTCCCTGCTCAACCAGAGATCCTGGTGGAACTTGTGATAGCCATTCATTAGGGGCTTTTTGGGCTCTCCTTGGAATTTACACTTCATGAGTAAATTGTTTTCTGGGGGAGACTTCACTGTGTGCACATTTTCCTGAAACTTCTTTGGCACTTTGCTTTGACTTCCTTTGGGGACATCAGTTTTCTTGGAGTTCTGGACTAGATCAGGGTGCTGTTTTCTAAATAGAGCCATTTTCTCCTGAAACTCCTGCTTTTCTTTCTGGAAATCTTGACTATATTTCAGCTTGAGCTGTTCTGGCAGCTTTCTGTATTCCTCAGATGGAGCCTTGGTCAGCTCCTGGTTGCTCATCATGGGGTGTTTTTGGAGGTACTGAGGTCTCATCTCTTTAAAAAAGTGGAGGTAAGCTGTCAAGGGGTTCTTGGGTAAATCAGGATGTTTCTTGTGTTTTCTGCTTTTGGAAGGATTGTGAACATTTTCCTTAGCTTCCAGGACTAATTCTGTCAAAGTATGAAGCTTTCTAACATTACGGGAAATCTCTAACCATTTGAGTTTGTACATTTCCCCAGAAAATTCTTTACAAGCTATTTTTCTCAGTCCATCACCGACTGAGTTATTTTGAACATGTGCTTGTCACTGGATAGATTTTTTTTTTTTTGTACATTCCAGTAATTGAACAATGTTTTCTCTGGACCAGTCATCTTGGCTTTTAGGCAGCACGTTTTCTAGGTTTTTGTGAAATGTATGGTCCCAGCAGATCAGACACCTCAACGGTATTTCCACCGTCTGCACTCTCAAGATTGAGCAGGTGAGTTCTTTCTGAAGTCCAGCAGTCTGTGGGATTCTATGTATCTGTGGAGAAAGAAACAGAAAGCCACTCTCCTTTGGGATACATGAGAGAAGCACACTCTGCTTAGATATGTCCCTTCTATCACTCCCTTTACCCTTAAGAATGTAAATGAAAACTGTCTCAGTCTGAATTGAGATTCATATTGAGCATTATGAAGCTTCTTTTGCAGTTAAAAATCCTCAGATCCCATCCCAATATGCCTTGCACTCAATATCACAAAAGGATGTTTAACACACAAATGAACAAAATAAAAGACTGGTTTCTCACTCAAGGGACAAAGAATAAGAGAAAATGAAGGGAGGGGAAAAAATAAAATTAAAAGGCCTGAAAAGCAAAGGGCTTTAAAACATCAATGAGATACCACAGCACATCAGTATAAGAATCATCAAAATCCCAAAGAGGGACATCACCAAATACTGAGAGAATGAGGAGAATCAGGAACTTTGATTCATTGCTGTTGCCTGTGTCAAATATATCTAAATATCTGTGTCTGGATTGGCATTTTCAGGAAACTACAGGTGGCAAACATCAGCCTTGGTGTTTGTAATCTGACTACAGTGGCAGAAAAGATGTTAACAACTTCAGGAAATTATGCACCTCCTTCATGTCCAAGAATATGTATCATAAATGAACGAAGGCTTGTTCCTAAGCTATGAAGGTCTAAAGTCCTGATCATCAAAAGGCTGACTCTTACCTCTGAAGTGGTTCAGCATGTGTAGGAATAAAGAGGCCAGGAAGGGAGCTCTGGGTTCATGGGCTGAGGCTTCTGCTTCTGTGCCAAGTCAGCCCTGTAACAAAGGACATTGGTTCCATTTCAAGACCAAAGGTTAATCACATGAGCATTGCAAAACAGCAGACTTCACCACAGGATATGTTCTCAGGATTCTCCTACTTTTGGTGATTTGCATATACAATATATTCTACTTGCATGAGAATATAAAAATGTTGCCATATTTTTTACTAAATAGAAATTATCTCAAATTTCAATTTTCCCGTTTTTCTCAGACATTATTCCAAGTTTTCACTCACTGAACTTAATTCCCTTCCTCAATTCCATCAATTCAAAGACCCTGGGCATTTTATAGAGAGCAAGACATTCAAGCTAAGGCTTTGAGGCTTCACTCACAAAGTAGTCATCAAGGATGCATTCTGTGTCTAAACAGAAGTGCTCACTGACCAGACATGTTTACTCTTGTCAGTCCAGCAAAGTGACACAGGTCCAACCTGGCTGCCCTGGTCCTGAAAGTCATTGCTCTTTGGTGGGTATCAGGAAGCACCTCCCTGTGAGGTCCTGCCTGCAGGGGGCTTGCTGTGATGGAACAGGCTGAGTCACTGCTACTCAGTATTATCAATATCACAGTCTCACTTGTCATGTGTGGGGAATATGTTTCTTTCGTAATTTTCTCACCTTCCAACTTACTAGGGTAGGTGCTTCCTCTGTGATATCCTAGAAAAATCCCTTCACTAAGTTTTATTTTGGTGAGGTTGGAGAGGATGGGGTGAGTGGGTGGAACAAAGCCAAGGATGTCAGCATGTTCTCAGGTATATCAGCTTCCCTCATAGCTCAGTTGGTAAAGAAACCATCTGCAATGCAGGAGAACCTGGTTCAAATCCTGGGGTCGGGAAGATCCACTGGACAAGGGATAGGTTACCCATTCCAGTATTCTTGGGCTTCCCTTGCGGCTCAGCTGGTAAAGAATCCACCTGCAATGCAGGAGACCTGGGTTCAATCCCTGGGTTGGGAAGGTACCCTGGAGAAAGGAAAGGCTACCCACTCCAGTATTGTGGCCTGGAGAATTCCATGGACTGTATAGTCCGTGAGGTCTCAAAGAGTCAGACACGAGTGAGCTACTTTCACTTTCGCAGGTATATTTGTTTTCAGTCAAATGAAAAGGAAACTTCTGAGACCAAGGATCAGAAGTCCTCAAAGTTCTTTTGAAATGAAATAGAAAATGGCCAAAAAGACAATATTGATAATACATATGCTAGTGTTCTGTACCTATGGATTCACACATGGATTTAATCTGTACATTCTAGGCTATTTATTTGTTTATTTATTCATTTATTTTACAATAGGAGCTTGTAGAGCTACTTTCCTAACTATATTTCATACATGGTGTGTACAGGTCAATCCCAGATTCCCACTCTAAACTTCCTTTCTCCTTTTCCCTTGTTCTGAATGGGAAAAAATCAGAAAACATTTACAGACAGTTCCAAAAATGTAAAACTTGAAAATGCCACATACTGGGGAAGGACTTATATTGCATTTAATTTACACTGTAAAATGTTAGTTGTAATAAGTTGACTAGAGATGGCAAAATGTACAGGAACATGCTTAGAATTTATCTGCAAATACTATGGCATTATGTACAAAGGATTCTTTATCCTGGAATTTGGGAATGGGGGAGGACCTGAAATCAATTCCCCATGGTCCCAAGGAACAATGGTGAATCCACTTCATGAAAAAGACAACAAATTTTTCAGAAATCAAAAATCATTAGTGTATACTTGCCTTTCCTTATTTTTTCCAAGCCCTATCAAAGAAAAACAAAAAAAGAAAAGATCACATTAATCATGATAGTTCTATCCTTTTTCATGTTCTTTACTACTCCTGTTTGTGTATTAGATATGGCTTTCTAATTCTTTTATAGAGAACACTCAGAAGCTATCTTCATAACCGAGCCTAAAGTAAAACATGATGTGCTTCCTCCAGGCACATTAAGGAAGGAAAGGGGGCAGGAAGGGTTTGCCTCAAGATGCATCAACATCTAAGTTTCCAATGTCTTCACTACCTAGTGCTATGTTCAAGGATAAATCTCACCATTTGTAGTAACAATTAAAGCAAAAGAGACAACTGAATAAAACGAATTATAGAGTGCTTTAAAATTGATACCAGCATGAAATGTCTTACCTAGATGACAGGAAGAACCTCAGCATCCTCAGGGTGTGGATAGCAGAGAGTGACAAGGGTTTAGGGGAATGTACACTGCAGATGGAGATTGCAGCCATGAAATTAAAAGATGCTTACTGATTGGAACGAAAGTTATGACCAACCTAGATAGCATATTAAAAAGCAGAGACATTACTCTGCCAACTAAGGTCCATCTAGTCAAGGCTATGGTTTTTGCAGTGGTCATGTATGGATGTGAGAGTTGGACTGTGAAGAAAGCTGCAGGTTGAAGAATTGATGCTTTGGAACTGTGGTGTTGGAGAAGACTCTTGACAGTCCCTTGGACTGCAAAGAGATCCAACCAGTCCATCCTAAAGATCACTCCTGTGTGTTCATTGGAAGGATTGATGCTAAAGCTGAAACTCCCGTACTTTGGGCACCTCATGCGAAGAGTTGACTCATTGGAAAAGACTCTGATGCTGGGAGAGATTGGGGGCAGGAGGAGAAGGGCCGACAGATGATGAGATTGCTGGATGGTATCACTGACTCGATGGACATGAGTTTGAGTGAACTCCGGGAGTTGGTGATGGACAGGAAGGCCTGGAGTGCTGCAATTCATGAAGTCCAAAAGATTCACACACAACTGAGCGACTGAACTGAACTGAACTAATAGTGAGATTTATGCCAAGAAAATTAACTTTCCCCTGGTCACAGAGTTTTGCTGATTTTGTTACCATATATCTGGATAGGTAATATTTCAGTGTCACAGCAGCTCGTCTAGAAGAGTGTTTCTCTCTCTGAGGACGGACCCTCCTTTCTCATCTGGAGCAGCTCCATGTCCAGCTTGTGGCATATCTCGGTCAGCTGTCTGTACAATTCTTTCAGACTTTCTCTGTACTGAGTCATTCTGAACACTCTCTTCGAGTTGTTCACAAATGTCCTTGGCTTCTCTCTCCAGAGCCTCCAGATGCAGTTGCTCCTCCTCCCGGAGCAACAGAAGCATCCTCTGATATTCAGCTTGTAATTGTCACCTTCCTTAAGACCACATATTTCTGAGGGGATAGAGGATTCAAAGCACGCTTATGTTCATATTTAAAAGAAAACCTCAAATATTATTTCCTTCATGTCATTAAGAAAGTTGTTGACAAACTTTTGGTCTCAGATATCTTCCTGTCCATTTTCTGTGAGTTCCTAGTTTCTTTCCGTGTTTGAATCAAGCTATCTAGGGGTCTCAAGATCTATCATTAAGAGGATTCTTCAGGGTTCTTACTTCATAAGTTATTTCCTCTCTAAATTGGATCTGAATTTTCTCTTCTTTTCTCTGGTTTTCTAAATATTCTTTAAAGTGATAAAACTTATTTTGTACAGTTTTTAAAAAATACATATAGTGCTCTAATTTCCCTCTAGGCACTAGTCTATTCCTCTCCTCTCCTTCACAGTGACACTTATGCAATGTGTCTTATACTCTGTGTCTGACAAGGTTTATTCAAATATGCAAAATTTGTCCTAGGAACACTTTTCATGCTGTGGTTTTCCCATATACTAGCATTTTTTGAACTAACCTGTGCCAATTGTGATTACTGATAGGTCTTTTGAAACCATGCCTTTTCGAGGGAAGAGATCAATATGCTTTAATGGGAATTTAAATGGACCTAAAAAGCTAGACTTGTATCCATATGGAGTGGGTAGGTGTTCCCTTCTCCCGGGGACCTTCCCAGTCCAGGGCTTGAACCCCAGTCTCCTGGACTACAGGTAGATTCTTTGCCATCTGAGCCACCATGTAAGCCTCCCGGGGCAACTCTTACCTCCTTGCTTATTTCTTTGGCTGTTCAGTGGGTTAATACACACAGAGGGTAACACAGCATCTAATTAACTGTTGGAATGAAGAGCTCTCTGCAGGGCTCTCCCTGCTGACTCAGACCATGACTTTGGGCATGGGTATTCTTCATGCTTCTACCAGTGGGTGTATAAGTCACAGTTTCTTGTCTTTGTGTGTCCTTCACTGTCAAAGGTGAGGTCCTCAGTTCTGTAAGATGTTTTGCACACTGCCAACAAGATTGAAACTGGTTCTCACCGCTCCATGCCTGGCAGGGAGGAGGAGTTATAATTGATATAATCAATTATAGGAGTGATACATAGAAGTGATATAGGTGTGATTATAGGAATGATATAGGAGGAGATATAATTGAGTTGTGACCAGACATTTAAAGTCCTTTTAGGAAAATGCTGCTGCTGCTGCTAAGTTGCTTCAGTTGTGTCCAACTCTGTGTGACCCCATAGACGGCAGCCCACCAGACTCCCCCGTCCCTGGGATTCTCCAAGCAAGAACACTGGAGTGGGTTGCCATTTCTTCTACAATGCATGAAAGTGAAAAGTGAAAGTGAAGTCGCTCAGTTATGCCTAACTCTTAGCGACCTCATGGACTGCAGCATACCAGGCTCCACCATCCATTGGATTTTCCAGGCAAGAGTACTGGAGTGGGTTGTCATTGCCTTCTCTGATGTTTGCTCTAGATTTTCTAAAAGGATTATGCCTTTATTCCCAACACTGGTTATGGAAAAGGATCTGATAACACAGAATATTCAATAAAATGCAGAAAGCTGAGTGGAAATACAATAAAAATTCCCAGAACTTTGCAATCATCTGTGCTTTCATCTTAATGGTAACCCTCCGGACATCTTGGCATGCTGATCATGATGCTTATGGATATGAATTTCCATCTTTGTCGTAATTACCATATCTGTTATTACATCTGTTTCATTTTCCTGAGAGTTAGCAAGAAAAACAATAAAGTTCTGTGGTTTGAAGAATAGATGCTTGCTTCTTGGACAGAAAGCTATGGCAAACCTGCTCAGCATAATAAAGAGCAGGGACACCACTTTGCCTACACCACTTTGTATAGTCAAGCTATGGTTTTTCCAGTAGCCATATACATGGCTATGTGAGAGTTGGACCCTAAGAAAAGCTGAGCACTGAAGAAATGACTCTTTCAAATGGTAGTACTGGGGAAGACTCTGGAGAGTCCCTTGGACAGCAAGGAGATCAAACCCATCAATCCTAAAGGAAATCAGTCCTGAATAGTCATTGGAAGGACTGATGCTGAAGCTGAAACTTCAGTATTTTGGTCATCTTATGAGAACAGCTAACTCATTGGAAAAGTCCCTGATGCTGGGAAATATTGAGGGCAGAAGGAAAAGAGGGCATCAGAGGATGAGATGGCTGGATGATATCACCAGTGGAATGGACAAGACATTGGGCAAACTCTGGGAGACAGTGAGGAACAAGAAAGCCAAAGAAATAAGCAAAGGGTTAAAAGATGCTCTTAACCGAAAAAGAAGGTGCAGGAATGGTAAGGTTTCGGATCATAGACAATGCAGTGCTTTTTAAAAAAAAATCAATATCTGGAGATTGCTGAGGTATAAGCTGAAAAGAGAGTATTAAATCAGGGAAGGCAGCAGTTGGTTTTCAACAAGAGTTTCTTTATTTTTGACAATTGCTTTAGAAGCATCTACCCAGGGAAAATTCCAACATGTGGGTCACAAACCCACATGCAGCTCCAAAAATTGAGGTGCATATTTGATTGTATAAATACATATCCCCAAAAGTTCCAACACCTCCCAAAGTCTACATTTCCCCTTGCAATCCAGCATCACTGCAAGATCGATCATCTTTCCTTTCCGTTCATGTTGAGCTGATGTCTGAAACCATGGATTGGTTTTCTGTTCCTGATGCATCTACTGCCGAGATTTTAGTTTACAGGTGACCAGAAGTAAACTTTGACAGATGCATCCAGCTAGAAGGAGTATAACCGTGGTTCAGAAAGGGCTCCTCAGGATCAAATGTCTTGTTGCCGCAGTGAGGACACAGGCTGGATTAAATCAGATGAACCTTGGATGTTCTAAATCCCACATAATCTCGATGAGTTTATCTTGAAGCTGGACGAGTTGGCCCAGGTGAAGGGCTCCATGAGGGCTGCCACTCTCCTGAGGGGCAGGATCAGACTCATCACTTAAGTTGCTCAGCCCATTGGTGTGACTCAGAAGCTTCTCCAGGATGGCCAGAAAGGACGTTCCCACACAGAATGAAGGTCCCAAGCTTGAACAGTGGCTCAGGGCAGAGGATGGACTCATGCTGGGACTCTGTGATCCCACACTCCTCTAAGTTCAGCTCCTGAAGGGTGGCTGCAACTTGTTCCAGAATAACGTGGATGATCTCAGGACCAAAGTCCATCATGGTGACCCCACTCAGATCCAGGCCTTTGAGGTGACACATGTTTGGGCTCTGAGACAGATGGGGCAAGTCTGACTCTGTAAGCTGCCAGTTAGTTACTGCTGGGTGGTCCAAGGGGGTCCTTGGGCATCTGGGGAGAAAGCAAGCAATTAGGTCTGAGTATTCAGGATGGCAGCTCAGCTAAACTAGTCAGATAGTTGATTTGCCCAAAGACAAGGTCCTACTAACCACCTCCTGAAGGTCAGTACCCAGAATGGCCTGTCTCATTTTGGACTGGCAGTACCTGTCTGCATCTCCTGCAAACTTGGAAGTCAACCCTGAATATTCATTGCAAGCACTGATACTGGAGCTCAAACTCCAGTACTTTGTCCACCTGATTGGAAGAGCCAACTCATCATAAAAGACCCTGATACCTGTACACCAATGGCTGATTCATGTCAATGTATGCCAAACACCACTATAATATTGTAGTTAGCCTCCCATTAAAATATAGAACAGTCTTTTGGACTCTGTGGGAGAGGGAGAGGGTGGGATGATTTGGGAGAATGGCATTGAAACATGTATAATATCATATATGAAATGAATCTCAAGTCCAGGTTCATTGCATGATACAGGATGCTTGGGGCTGGTGCACTGGGATGACCCAGACGGATGGTACATTGAAGGAGGTGGGAGAGGGGTTCAGTATGGGTAACATGTGTATACCTGTGGCGGATTCATATTGATGTATGGAAAACCAATACAATATTGTAAAGTAATTAGCCTCCAATTAAAATAAATAAATTTATTTAAAAAATAATAATAGGGAGGTGGTCCTACGATGGCAGAGGAATAGGACGGGGAGACCACTTCCTCCCTCACCAATTCATCAAAAGAACACTTAAACACTGAGTAAATTCCACAAAACAACTTCTGAATGTCAGCAGAGGATATCAGGCATGCAGAAAAGCAGCCCATTGTCTTCAAAAAGAGGTAGGAAAAATATTAAAAAAAAAAAAAAAGAGAGAGAGACACACACAAAAGAGGTAGGGATGGGGCTCCGTCTCAGGAAGGTAGTCTTAAAAAGAGAGAAGTTTCCAAACACCAGGAAACACTCTCACTGCCGAGTCTGTGGCGAGCCTTGGAAGTACAGAGGGCAACATAATAGGGAGAAAAAATAAGTAAATAATTAAAACCCACAGATTACAAGCCCAACGGTTACTCCCCCAGCAGAGAAGCAGCACAGACGTCTGCACCCAACACTAGCAAGCGGGGGCTGGGCAGGGAGGCGCGGGCTGCATTGCTTAGAGTAAGGATCTGGCCTGAATGCCCCGAGGGTAATCAGAGTGAACTAATTTGGGCTAGCAAACCAGACTGTGGGATAGCTATCACGCAAAAATCCCTAAGACACTGACAGGCCCGTGCATAGAACAAAGGGCTGAACAGACCCAGCCGGCTGCAGACCATCCCCCTCTGGTGACAGGCAACCAGAGCCGGAAGGGAGCAATTACAGCCCCAGAGAGACATTATCTACGAACCTGTAAGCAGGCTTCTTTGCTAACTAGGATTTCTCAGGGTTCTGGACAGTCATCATCCACCTGAGAAGGTGCGCCGGTTGTACACCCAGAAAACCAAGCGACAGGGACAGGAGAGGCGATAAGTCGCAGTGACCGCGCTCGCCAAACACCTCATCACCCAAGCTGCTCAGAGCTGGGAAGGGCACAAAACGCAGGCCCAAAGGAGTCTGTGCCTCTGAGGACTACCCGAGTGCCTGAACCTGAGAGGCTTAGACCTGGGAGGTGCATGCAGCCCAGGGCCAGCCTCGGATGGTTCCTGGTGGAGCAACCTAGAGCCTGAGCTGTGTGGGCAGGGAGGGTGCATGTGCCGTGAGCGGGGGTAGGCCAGTGTGGCTGAGGCACTGCGAGCACACGCCAGTGTTATTTGTTTGCAGCGTCCCTCCCTCCCCACAGCATGACTGAACAAGTGAGCCTAAAAAGTGTCCACCACCACCCTCCTTGTGTCAGGGCGGAAATCAGACACCGAAGAGACCAGCAAACAGAAAAAGCTAAAACAGAGGGAACCGCTTTGGAAGTGACAGGTCCGATAGATTAACCCTGTAGTTAGTACCAACTACATAGGAAGGGGCCTAGAGATCTTGAGAAATATAAGCTGGACCAAGGAACTATCTGAAAATGAACTGACCCCACACAGCCCACAATAACACCAGAGAAAGTCCTAGATATATTTTTACGATCATTCTTTTCTTTTTTCTTTCTTTTTTTTAACTTTCTTTTAATTTTTAAGTCCTCTATTACTCCTTTAATTTTCATTTTTATAACCTATTATTACTTTTCAAAAAAAAAGACTATTTTTAGAGCAAACTTCATATATATATATTTTTTATTTATTATTTTTTTTCTTCCCACCCACTCCCTCTCCCACAGAGTCCGTAAGACTCTTCTATACATCAGTGTGTCTCATTTGCTGTCTCGTACACAGGGTTATTGCTATCATCTTTCTAAATTCCATATATATGCATTAGTATACTGTATTGATGTTTTTCCTTCTGGCTTACTTCACTCTGTATAATAGGCTCCAGTTTCATCCACCTCATTAGAACTGATTCAAATGTATTCTTTTTAATGGCTGAGTAATACTCCATTGTGTATACGTACCACAGCTTTCTTATCCATTCATCTGCTGATGGACATCTAGGTTGCTTCCATGTCCTGGCTATTATAAACAGTGCTGCGATGAACATTGGGGTACACGTGTCTCTTTCCCTTCTGGTTTCCTCAGTGTGTATGCCCAGCAGTGGGATTGCTGGATCATAAGGCAGTTCTATTTCCAGTTTTTTAAGGAATCTCCACATTGTTCTCCATAGTGGCTGTACTAGTTTGCATTCCCACCAACAGTGTAAGAGGGTTCCCTTTTCTCCACACCCTCTCCAGCATTTATTATTTGTAGACGTTTGGATCGCAGCCATTCTGACTGGTGTGAAATGGTACCTCATAGTGGTTTTGATTTGCCTTTCTCTGATAATGAGTGATGTTGAGCATCTTTTCATGTGTTTGTTAGCCATCTGTATGTCTTCTTTGGAGAAATGCCTATTTAGATCTTTGGCCCATTTTTTGATTGGGTCATTTATTTTTCTGGAGTTGAGCTGTAGGAGTTGCTTGTATATTTTTGAGATTAGTTGTTTGTCAGTTGCTTCATTTGCTATTATTTTCTCCCATTCTGAAGTCTGTCTTTTCACCTTGCTAATAGTTTCCTTTGATGTGCAGAAGCTTTTAAGGTTAATTAGGTCCCATTTGTTTATTTTTGCTTTTATTTCCAATATTCTGGGAGGTGGGTCATAGAGGATCCTGCTGTGATGTATGTCAGAGAGTGTTTTGCCTATGTTCTCCTCTAAGAGTTTTATAGTTTCTGGTCTTATGTTTAAATCTTTAATCCATTTTGAGTTTATTTTTGTGTATGGTGTTAGAAAGTGTTCTAGTTTCATTCTTTTACAAGTGGTTGACCAGATTTCCCAGCACCACTTGTTAAAGAGATTGTCTTTAATCCATTGTATATTCTTGCCTCCTTTGTCAAACATAAGGTGTCCATATGTGTGTGGATTTATCTCTGGGCTTTCTATTTTGTTCCATTGATCTATATTTCTGTCTTTGTGCCAGTACCATACTGTCTTGATAACTGTGGCTTTGTAGTAGAGCCTGAAGTCAGATAGGTTGATTCCTCCAGTTCCATTTTTCTTTCTTATATATATATATATATATATATATATTAATAATTTTTGTGACTTTATTTTTTTCTTCTTCTTCTTTTCTTTAATATTGTATTTTGAAGATCCAACCTCTACTCTAGAATTTTAATCTTTGCTTTTAGGTATTTATTATCAATTTTGTACCTTTAAGAACCCAATTTTAAGTACCCATTTTTACTTGGGAGCAAGATTACTGGCTTGACTGCTCTCTTCCTCTTTGGACTCTCCTTTTTTTTCACCAGGTGACCTCTGTCTCCTTGCTCCCCCTTCTCTTCTCTACCCAACTGTGTGAATATCTGTGTGTTCCAGATGGTGGAGAACATTTAGGGAACTGATTACTGGCTGGATTTGTCTCTCTCCTTTTCATTCTCCCCTTTTATCCTCCTGGCCACCTCTGTCTCCTTCCTCCCTCTTCTCTTCTCTGTATAAGTCCATGAACGTCTCTGAGTGGTCCAGACTGTGGAGGAAGTGATAACTGGCTAGTTTGCTCTCTCCTCTTTTGATTCCACCTCATCTCATTCGGGTCACCTCTAACTCCCTCCTCCCTCTTCTCTTCTCCATGTAACTCTGTGAACCTCTCTGGGTGTCCCTCACTGTGGAGAAACTTTTCATCTTTAACCTAGATGTTTTATCAACAGTGCTACATAGAAGGAGAAGTCTTGAGACTACTGTAAAAATAAGACTGAAAACCAGAAGCAGGAGGCTTAAGTCCAAATCCTGAGAACATCAGAGAACATCTGACTCCATGGAACATTAATCAATAGGAGCTCATCAAATGCCTCCATACTGACACTGAAACCAAGCACCACACAAGGGCCAACAAGTTCCAGAGCAAGACATTCCACGCAAATTCTCCAGCAACAAAGGGACACAGCCCTGAGCTTCAATAATACAGGCTGCCCAAAGTTACACCAAAACCATTGACATCTCATAACTCATTACTGGACACTTCATTGCACTCCAGAGAGAAGAAATCCAGCTCCACACACCAGAACACTGACACAAGCTTCCCTAACCAAGAAACCTTGACAAGCCACCAATACAACCCCACCCACAGTGAGGAAACACCATAATAAAGAGACCTCCACAAATTGCCAGAATACAGAAAGGCCACCCCAAACTCAGTAATATAAACAAGATGAAGAGACAGAGGAATACCCAGCAGGTAAAGGACAGGATAAATGCCCACCAAATCAAATAAAAGAGTAAGAGATAGGGAATCTACCTGATAAAGAATTCTGAATAATGATAGTGGAAATGATCCAAAATCTTGAAATAAAAATGGAATCACAGATAAATAGCCTGGAGACAAGGATTGAGAAGATACATGAAAGGTTTAACAAGGACCTACAAGAAATAAAAAAGAGTCAATATATAATGCATAATGCAATAAATGACATCAAAAACACTCTGGAGGCAACTAATAGTAGAATAACAGAGACAGAAGATAGGATTAGTGAAGTAGAAGATAGAATGGTATAAATGAATGAATCAGAGAGGAAAAAAGAAAAACGAATTGAAAGAAAGTAGGACAAACTCAGAGACCTCCAGGACAATATTAAATGCTCCAACATTCAAATCATAGGAGTCCCAGAAGAAGAAGACAAAAAGAAAGACCATGAGAAAATACTTGAGGAGATAATAGCTGAAAACTTCCCTAAAATGTATAAGGAAATAATCACCCAATTCCAAGAAACCCAGAGAGTCCCAATCAGGATAAACCCAAAGCAAAACACTCCAAGACACATATTAATCAAATTAACAAAAATCAAACACAAAGAACAAATATTAAAAGCAGCAAGGGAAAAGCAACAAATAACGCACAAGGGGATTCCCATAAGGATAACAGCTGATCTTTCAATAGAAACTCTTCAGGCCAAGAGGGAATGGCAAGACATACTTAAAGTGATGAAAGAAAATAACCTACAGCCCAGATTACTGTACCCAGCAAGGATCTCATTCAAATATGAAGGAGAAATCAAAAGCTTTACAGACAAGCAAAAGCTGAGAGAATTCAGCACCACCAAACCAGCTCTCCAACAAATACTAAAGGATATTCTCTAGACAGGAGACACAAAAAGGGTGTATAAACTTGAACCCAAAACAATAAAGTAAATGGTAACGGGATCATACTTATCAATAATTACCTTAAACATAAATGTGTTGAATGCCCCAACCAAAAGACAAAGACTGGCTGAATGGATACAAAAACAAGACCCCTATATATGTTGTCTACAAGAGACCCACCTCAAAACAGGGGACACATATAGACTGAAAGTGAAGGGCTGGAAAAAGATATTCCAAGCACATAGAGATCAAAAGAAAGCAGGAGTAGCAATACTCATATCAGATAAAATAGACTTTAAAACAAAGGCTGTGAAAAGAGACAAAGAAGGACACTATATAATGATCAAAGGATCAATCCAAGAAGAAGATAAAACAATTATAAATATATATGCACCCGACATAGGAACACTGCAATATGTAAGACAAATGCTAACAAGTATGAAAGGGGAAATTAACAATAACACAATAATAGTGGGAGACTTTAATACCCCACTCACACCTATGGATAGATCAGCTAAACAGAAAATTAACAAAGGAACACAAACTTTAAATGATACAACAAACCAGTTAGACCTAATTGATACCTATAGGACATTTCACCCCAAAACAATGAATTTCACCTTTTTCTCAAGCTCACACGGAACCTTCTCCAGTATAGATCACATCCTGTGCCATAAATCTAGCCTTGGTAAATTCAAAAAAATTGAAATCATTCCAACCATCTTTTCTGACCACAATGCATTAAGATTAGATCTCAATTACAGGAGAAAAACTATGAAAAATTCCAACATATGGAGGCTGAACAACACACTACTGAATAACCAACAAATCACTGAAGAAAGCAAAAAAGAAATAAAAATATGCATAGAAACGAATGAAAATGAAAACACAACAACCCAAAACCTGTGGGACACTGTAAAAGCAGCGCTAAGGGGATAGTTAATAGCAATACAGGCATACCTTAAGAAATAAGAAAAAAGTCAAATAAATAACCTAACTATAGACCTAAAGCAACTAGAAAAGGAAGAAATGAAGAACCCCAGAGTTAGTAGAAGGAAAGAAATCTTAAAAATTAGGGCAGAAATAAATGCAAAGAAACAAAAGAGACCGTAGCAAAAATCAACAAAGCCAAAAGCTGGTTCTTTGAAAGGATAAATAAAATTGACAAACCATTAGACAGACTCATCAAGAAACAAAGGGAGAAAAATCAAATCAATAAAATTAGAAATGAAGATGGAGAGATCACAACAGACAACACAGAAATACAAAGGATCATAAGAGACTACTATCAGCAATTATATGCCAATAAAATGGACAACGTGGAAGAAATGGACAAATTCTTAGAAAAGTACAACTTTCCAAAACTGAACCAGGAAAAATAGAAAATCTTAACAGACCCATCACAAGCATGGAAATTGAAACTGTAATCAGAAATCTTCCAGCAAACAAAAGCCCAGGTCCAGACAGCTTCACAGCTGAATTCCAGCAAAAATTTAAAGAAGAGCTAACACCTATCCTATTCAAACTCTTCCAGAGAATTGCATATTAAAGTAAATGTCCAAACTCATTCTATGAGGCCACCATCACACTAATACCAAAACCTGACAAAGATGCCACAAAAAAAGAAAACTACAGGCCAATATCACTGATGAACATAGATGCAAAAATCCTTAACAAAATTCAAGCAATCAGAATCCAACAACACATTAAAAAGATCATATACCATGACCAAGTGAACTTTATCACAGAGATGCAAGGATTCTTCAATATCCGCAAATCAATGTAATACACCACATTAACAAATTGAAAAATAAAAACCATATGATTATCTCAATACATGCAGAGAAAGCCTTTGGCAAAATTCAACATCCATTTATGACAAAAAAAATACTCTCCAGAAAACAGGAATAGAAGGAATATATCGCAACATAATCAAAGCTATATATGACAAACCCACAGCAAACATATATCCTCAATGGTGAAAAATTGAAAGCGTTTCCCCTAAAGTCAGGAACAAGACAAGGGTGCCCACTTTCACCACTACTATTCAACATAGTGTTGGAAGTTTTGGCCACAACAATCAGAGCAGAAAAAGAAATAAAAGGAATTCAAATTGGAAAAGAAGAAGTAAAACTCTCAGTGTTTGCAGATGACATGATCCTCTACATAGAAAACCCTAAAGACTCCACAAGAAAAATACTAGAGCTAATCAATGAATATAGTAAAGTTGCAGGATATAAAATCAACACACATTGCATTCCTATACACTAATAATGAGAAAATAAAAAGAGAAATTAAGGAAACAATCCCATGCACCATTGCAATGAATAGAATAAAATACTTAGGAATATATCTACTTAAAGAAACTAAAGACCTATATATAGAAAACTATAAAACACTGGTGAAAGAAATCAAAGAGGACACTAATAGATGGAGAAATATATGATGTTCATGGATCAGAAAAATCAATATAGTGAAAATGAGTATACTACCCAAAGCAATCTATAGATTCAATGCAATCCCTATCAAGCTACCAATGGTATTTTTTCACAGAGCTAGAACAAATAATTTCACAATTTGTATGGAAATACAAAAAACTTCGAATAGCCAAAGCAATCTTGAGAAAGAAGAATGGAACTGGAGGAATCAACCTTCCTGGCTTCAAAGTCTACTACAAAGCCAGTCATCAAGAGAGTATGGTAGTGGCACAAAGACAGAAATATAGACCAATGGAACAAAATAGAAAGCCCAGACCTAAATCCATGCACCTATGGACACCTTATCTTCAACAAAGGAGGCAAAAATATGCAATGGAGAAAAGACAATCTCTTTAAAAGGGGTGCTGGGAAAACTGGTCAACCACTTGTAAAAGAATGAAACTAGAACACTTTCTAACACCATACACAAAAAGAAACTCAAAATGGATTAAAGATCTAAATGTAAGACCAGAAACTATAAAACTCTTAGAGGAGAACCTAGGCAAAACACTCCCCGACATAAATCACAGCAGGATCCTCTATGACCCACCTCCCAGAATATTGGAAATAAAAGCAAAAATAAACAAATGGGATCTAATTAAAGTTAAAAGCTTCTGCACAACAAAAGAAACTCTAATCAAGGTGAAAAGACAGCCTTCAGAATGGGAGAAAACAATAGCAAATTAAGCAACTGACAACTAATCTCAAAAATATACAAGCAACTCCTACAGCTCAATTCCAGAAAAATAAACGACCCAATCAAAAAATGGGCCAAAGAACTAAATACACATTTTTCCAAAGAAGACATACAGATGGCTAACAAACACATGAAAAGATGCTCAACATCACTCATTATCAGAGAAATGCAAATCGAAGCCACAATGAGGTACCATTTCACGCCAGTCAGAATGGCTGTTATCCAAAAGTCTACAAGCAATAAATGCTGGAGAGGGTGTGGAGAAAAGGGAACCCTCTTACACTGTTGGTGGGAATGCAAACTAGTACAGCCACTATGGAGAACAATGTGGAGATTCCTTTAAAAACTGGAAATAGAATTGTCATATGACCCAGCAATCCCACTGCTGGGCATACACACCGAGGAAACCAGAAGGGAAAGAGACACGTGTACCCCAATGTTCATCACAGCACTGTATATAATAGCCAGGACATGGAAGCAACCTGGATGTCCATCAGCAGATGAATGGATGAGAAAGCTGTGGTACGTATACACAATGGAGTATTAGTTCAGTTCAGTTCAGTTCAGTCGCTCAGTCATGTCAGACTCTTTGCAACCCCATGAATCGCAGCACACCAGGTCTCCCTGTCCATCACCAACTCCTGGAGTTCACCCAGACCCATGTCCAGTGAGTCAGGGATGCCATCCAGCCATCTCATCCTCTGTCATCCCCTTTTCCTCATGCCCCCAATTCCTTCCAGCATCAGAGTCTTTTCCAATGAGTCAACTCTTCGCATGAGGTGGTCAAAGTACTGGAGTTTCAGCTTTAGCATCATTCCTTCCAAAGAAATCCAAGGCTGATCTCCTTCAGAATGGACTGGTTGGATCTCCTTGCAGTCCAAGGGACTCTCAAGAGTCTTATCCAACACCACAGTTCAAAAGCATTAATTCTTCGGTGCTCAGCCTTCTTCACAGTCCAACTCTCACATCCATACATGACCACTGAAAAACCATAGCCTTGACTAAATGAACCTTTGTTGGCAAAGTAACGTCTCTGCTTTTCAATATGCTATTTAGGTTGGTCACAACTTTCCTTCCAAGCAGTAAACGTCTTTTAATTTCATGGCTGCAGTCACCATCTGTAGTGATTTTGGACCCCCCAAAAATAAAGTCTGACACTGTTTCCACTGTTTCCCCATCTATTTCCAATCAAGGGATGGGACTGGATGCCATGATCTTCGGTTTCTGAATGTTGAGCTTTAAGCCAACTTTTTCACTCTCCACTTTCACTTTCATCAAGAAGCTTTTTAATTCCTCTTCACTTTCTTCCATAAGGGTGGTGTCATCTGCATATGTGAGGTTATTGATATTTCTACTGGCAATCTTGATTCCAGCTTGTGCTTCTTCCAGTCCAGCGTTTTTCATGATGTACTCTGCATATAAGTTAAATAAGCAGGGTGACAATATACAGCCTTGACGTACTCCTTTTCCTATATGGAACCAGTCTGTTGTTCCATGTCGAGTTCTAACTGTTGCTTCCTGACCTGCATACAAATTTCCTAAGAGGCAGATCAGGTGGTCTGGTATTCCCATCTCTTTCAGAATTTCCACAGTTTATTGCGATCCACACAGTCAAAGGCTTTGGCATTGTCAACAAAGCAGAAATAGATGTTTTTCTGGAACTCTCTTGCTTTTCCATGATCCAGCGGATATTGACAATTTGATCTCTGGTTCCTCTGTCTTTTCTAAAACCAGCCTGAACATCTGGAATTTCACGGTTCATATATTGCTGAATCTTGGCTTGCAGAATTTTGAGCATTCCTTTACTAGCGTGTGAGATGAGTACAATTGTGCGTATTTTGAGCATTCTTTGGCATTGCCTTTCTTTGGGATTGGAATGAAAACTGACCTTTTCCAGTCCTGTGGCCACTGCTGAGTTTTCCAAATTTGCTGGCATATTGAGTGCAGCACTTTCACAGCATCGTCTTTCAGGATTTGGAATAGCTCAACTGGAATTCCATCACGTCCACTAGCTTTGTTCATAGTGATGCTTTCTAAGGCCCACTTGACTTCATATTCCAGGATGTCTGGCTCTAGGCCAGTGATTACACCATCGTGATTATCTGGGTCGTGAAGATATTTTTTGTACAGTTCTCTGTGTATTCTTGCCATCTCTTCTTAATATCTTCTGCTTCTGTTAGGTCCATACCATTTCTATCCTTTATCGAGCCCATCTTTGCATGAAATATTTCCTTGGTATCTCTAATTTTCTTGAAGAGATCTCTAGTCTTTCACATTCTGTTGTTTTCCTCTTTCTTTGCATTCATCACTGAAGAAGGCTTTCTTATCTCTTCTTGCTATTCTTTGGAACTCTGCATTCAGATGTTTATATCTTTCCTTTTCTCCTTTGCTTTTCACTTCTCTTCTTTTCACAGCTATTTGTAAGGCCTCCCCAGACAGCTATTTTGCTTTTTTGCATTTCTTTTCCATTGGGATGGTCTTGATCCCTGTCTCCTGTACAATGTCATGAACCTCATTCCATAGTTCATCAGGAACTCTATCTATCAGATCTAGGCCCTTAAATCTATTTCTCACTTCCACTGTATAATCATAAGGGATTTGATTTAAGTCATACCTGAATGCTCTAGTGGTTTTCCCTACTTTCTTCAATTTAAGTCTGAATTTGGCAATAAGGTGTTCATGATATGAGCCACAGTCAGTCCTGGTCTTGTTTTTGCTGACTCTATAAAGCTTCTCCATCTTTGGCTGCAAAGAATATAATCAATCTGATTTTGGTGTTGACCGTCTGGTGATGTCCATGTGTAGAGTCTTCTCTTGTGTTGTTGGAAGAGGGTGTTTGTTATGACCAGTGCATTTTCTTGGCAAAACTCTATTAGTCTTTGCCCTGTTACATTCCATATTCCAAGGCCAAATTAGCCTGTTACTCCAGGTGTTTCTTGACTTCCTACTTTTGCATTCCGGTCCCCTATAATGAAAAGGACATCTTTTTTGGGTGTTAGTTCTAAAAGGTCTTGTAGGTCTTCATAGAACCGTTCAACTTCAGCTTCTTCAGCGTTACTCAGCCATTAAACAAAATACATTTGAATAAGTTCTAATGAGGTGGATGAAACTAGAGCCGATTATACAGAGTGAAGTAAGCCAGAAAGAAAAACACCAATACAGTATACTAATGCATATGTATGGAATTTAGAAAGATGGTAATGATAACCCTGTATGCGAGACAGCAAAAGAGACACAGATGTATAGAACAGTCTTTTGGACTCTGTGGGATGGGGGAGGGATGATTTGAGAGAATGGCATTGAAACATGTATAATATCATATAAGAAATGAATTGCCAGTCCAAGTTCGATGCAGGATACAGGATGCTTGGGGCTGGTGCACGGGGATGACCCAGAGGGATGGTATGGGGAGGGAGGTGGGAGGGGGGGTTCAGAATGGGGAACACATGTACACCCGTGGTGCATTTATGTTGATGTATGGCAAAACCAATACAATATTGTAAAGTAATTAGCCTCCAATTAAAATAAATATTAATAATAATAAATTAATTAATTAAAAATTATAATACCTAATCATAAACACCATTAAATATATACCATCATGTTAAAAAAAAATACCGATCGTTGGAAAGATTAAGGGCAGAAGGAGAAGGTGTTGACAAAGGATGAGACGGTTGGATGGCATCACCAACTCAATGGACATGAATTTGAGCAAATTGTAGGAGATGGTGAAGGACAGGGAAGCCAGGCAAGCTGGATTCCTTGTAGTCACAAAAAGACGGACACAACAAAGCAACTGTAAAGCAACTCAGTTCTACTTTCAGTCTTCTCCTAAGTCTTTGCTTGGGGATAAATATTTCACTTGTCATTTCAGTAAACAAAGGATGTTGCAGAAAAAGGCCATTTTCCACTGCAGCCCCCACAAGACAGTGTGCCCTGAGGGGAATTCAAGGAGAGGAAAACAGAATGGTGTCCTGAGGGAGTTAAGATGCTTATCATAAACATGACTTCAATAAGCCCAGACTTTTACCTCTTTTCATAGAGAAAATCATGAAAAGGGACTTCCCTGGGGGCCTGTGGTTAAGAATGCACTGGTCAGCACCAGGGATACAGGTTGGATCCCTGGTCCAGGAAGACCCCACAGACTGTGAAGCAACTAAGCCCAAGCACCACAACTACTGAGCACCCGACTAGAGCCTGGGGGCCAAGACCACTGATGCCCACACCCCGGTCCCACGCTCTGCAATGAGAGATGCCACCAAAAGGAAAAGTCAACACATTTCAACTCAAGAGTAGCCCCTGCTCACCACAACCAGAAAAGGCTGCGCTCAGCAAGAAAGACCCAGCACAGCTAAAATAAGCAAACAAATAAGATTATAAAAATAAATAAATAACAATTATTTAAAACCATTAATTTGAGATGTAACATGTCCATCATCCATAGTAATCTTTTGATGCTTTCTGAATGGTTTTTTCAGCCCATGACCTTCTGTACTCTGGCTTCCCTTATAACTTTTGAACAGTTCCTCAGGGCCACCTGCAAAGACACCTTTCTGGCTACGATCTTCCGTAAAATCACTGAATAAAGCATATTTGCCATGCTTTAGTTTGTTCATTTTTTTGTCATTTGACCTGCTCTTCCAAGACCTTTTCCCAACCCACAGTGTCCTGTCCCCACTCACCTGAGTTCCAGGGATTAGATGGAAACTGTCGACTAAAACAGGAGTCACCACCTGAATATAGAGTCACTTTATTTCATGGGAGTATTTAAGAGCCAAGCCCGGGCTTCCTTGGTGGCCCAGAGGGTAAAGAATCTGCCTGAAATGTGGGAGATCTGGGTTTGACCCCTAGGATGGGACGATCTCCTGGAGGAGGAAATGGCAGCCTGAGAATCCTGAGAGGTGAGACCCTGACCCCTGCTTTCCTTCTGCTGCTGCCTGTCCTTCTACAAGGAAGGGGTCAGAAGTGCAGGCTGGGCAGGTTCTGGGAAGGAAGGTCCAATGACGTGGAGCACCTGGATCCCACTGCCAAAGAGGCAGAAGTATCTCTGGGATTGAGTTGCTAGACTCCTGACTTTAATCCCATTTCTAGAATAAAAGGGAGAAGCTGTCTGGCAGGTCGTGAGCAGTGCTTCCTGCTTTCTTCCCTGAGTCTTTTTAACCAAAAGATATGTTTAGATTTTCCAAGAGGAAAGAAATCCACTTAACATTTTGTGGCTGTGAATGAACTGTGAGCAAGTCATTTTGGAAGAGCTAAATCTTAATCTTAAATTAGATCCTATAGGACTGGAATTTTTATTCCCAGTTCGTATATAGGTGAAGCAACAGGTAAATGCATATTTTAGTATTTTAACCAATGTTGTCTTCTTCTATTAGAACATTCAGAATTTTAGCCTATATTCATCTAGTATTTGTGTTTTCCTGCCTGTTTCTTTAAACAGTTTTTATTTATATTGCAGTATAGCCTGTTAGAATTCTGTGGTAGGTCTTCCTTGCTGGTCTAGTGGTTAAGAATCTGCCTTCCCATGGAGGGGACATGGATTTGATTCAGAAGATTTTCCAGGCCCTGAAGCACCGAAGCCCATGTGTCACAACTACTGAGCCACTGCTCTAGGGCCTTGCTCCAAACCCAGGGAAGCCACCCCAGGGAGAACCTGGAGCACTGAGTTACCCCAGCTCCCCCTAACTGGAAACATGCCCTGCACTGCAAGAAGACCGAGCCCCATGAAAAACAAGGAAATTAATCTGTAAAAAAAAATGGAGAGAAGTAATAATATTCTGGTAATTTCAGGTAAAGAGCAAAGGGGCTCGGCCATGAATATACCTGTGCCCATCCTTCCCCACACTTCCCTTCCATCCAGGCTGCTACACAAAATTGAGCAGACTTCCATGTTCTCTACTGTAAGTTCCCCAACTGTATATTCATGAGGAATAAAATATTCCAATAAGACATCATGGATGAAGAGGAAGTCTCCAAATTCAACACGTTTCATATACAAGAACAATACTTGTGTGATACTAATTGTCCATGAGAATCAAAAATGAAAATAGCCAGGAAAGTTTGGGGAAAAAAAAAGTTTAATAAGATGGCACTAGCTTTAAATACATTTTCAAATACATCAATAAACCAAAATAATAAAAATGGGTCATCAGTTCAGTTCAGTTCAGTCGCTCAGTCATGCCCGACTCTTTGGGACCCCATGAATTGCAGCACGCCAGGCCTCCC
Source organism: Bos taurus (assembly GCF_002263795.3). Taxonomy (NCBI): domain Eukaryota; kingdom Metazoa; phylum Chordata; class Mammalia; order Artiodactyla; family Bovidae; genus Bos; species Bos taurus. The sequence goes on from NC_037356.1 coordinate 5,442,013, forward strand.
TGTCCATCACTAACTCCAAGAGTTCACGAAAATGCATGTCCATCAAGTCGGTGATGCCATCCAGCCATCTCATCCTCTGTTGTCCACTTCTCCTCCTGCCCCCAATCCCTCCCAACATCAGAGTCTTTTCCAATGAGTCAGCTCTTTGTGTGAGGTGGCCAAAGTACTGGAGTTTCAGCTTCAGCATCATTCCTTCCAAAGAACACAGAGTGGTAGATGAATCCCCAACAGTTTAGTATCTGTGAACTAAAAGACTGACACACAAACTACACAAGTCCTAATATAATACAATTTGAGTCTGTGGTAAAAACATGTTTTACTTACAACTTGGATCAGAAGGAAGGGGTTGGGGCAGAAATCTGCAGAAATTCAGACATGGCCTGAAAACTCAGGGCCACTGGGTCAGAGGAGGCTGGTTTTAAGGAAAAGCCAATTCAGGTGGAGGGGTTACACATTTTTAATTTTGAGGTTTTGATCAGTGAGAAAATCTCATGGACAGTTGACAGGATGCACACACACATGGAAATGCTGCTGCCCATGTGCTGGCGCCAATTCCAAGGTAAGGAAGTGCCAGCTCTTCACCTCAGAGAGAAGGGGCAGAGACATCAGGGCCTGACAGCTTCCTTTAAGGAAGTCTCCCACTTCCATTCAATCAGATCTTCCCTTCCCAGCTCACTGCCTGAGTCCTGAGGGACAAGGGACAAGGTCAAAGAGAAGGGGCTAACAGACCCCTGGAGCCCGTCACACGTCTGGACTGCAGAGGGTGAAGAGAGAAAACCTTTCAGTTTAGGGAGCTCAGTCTACTATAAGGTGCCCCGCAGCCCAGTCAGCTCAAGGTTCATTCCACGAGGCGTCTTTGCCTTGACTTTCTCTCAGGGTGAATGTGGGGTAGATGGAGAAGCCAGAAATTACAGCTCAAGATGCCTTCTTTCCAACAGATCCCACTTTGTATGAAGAGGGAGGGAAAGAAGGAAGGCAATGAAAAAGCATAGAGAGAAGAGCCCATGGACTTTTGCTGAAAAGTTTTGTCCCTTCAGTTTGTGAACTAAACTCAGTTGGAATCCAAATCAGAGGAGTCCCCTGAGGACCATGAGCTGGAGCTGTGGTCCTCCGGCTCAGAATCTCCATCTTCATCTTCACTGCTGGGGCCTGAGCAGCAGTTGCCTTCCTCCTCTTCCTCATTTTCCTCTGATTTCCCTGAGGCAGGAGAATATTCTCTAATCATGTCTGATGATGCTAATTCTGCAGCCTGAAGCCCCGGGTCCTCTCTAAGTCTTCCTTGTAGATTCCATTTTGATGGGGACTGCAGACTGATCCTTCTAATCTTGGAGTTCGGCCGCCCCGTCACACTCATGTTCTTACGCTTAGCACAGGTCGCCTCTCTGTAAGCAGCATATTCTTCAGGAGACAGAGCCCTGAGCCAGAGATCAAGGTCCACCTTGTACTGTGTCTGCAGTCCCTCCGCCTGCTTCTTATAAAGCTCCTTCTGGTCCTGGGGGATGCGCTGCCAGCATCTACTGATCTCCACCATGCGCTCCCACGGGCGCACCACTTTCAGCTCCCTGCTCGACCAGAGATCCTGGTGGAACTTGTGATAGCCATTCATCGGGGGCTTCTTGGGCTCTCCGTGGAATTTCCACTTCATGGGTAAACTCTTTTCTGGGGGAGACTTCACTTTTTGAACATTCTCCTGAAACTTCTCTGGCACTTTCATTTCACTTCTTTGGGGGACACCAGATTTCTCTGGGTTTGGGACTAGATCAGGGTGCTGTGCTCTGAACAGAGCTATTTTCTCCCTAATATCCTTTTTCACTTTCTAAAGTTCCTGACTGTCTTTCACCCTCAGCTGCTCAGGCACCTTCCTGTGTTCCTCAGACAGAACCCTGGTCAGCTCCTGGTTGCTTATCTTGGGGTGTTTTTGGATGTACTGAGGTCGCATCACTTGGGAAATGTGCTGGTAAGCTGTCAGGGACTTCTTGAACAAATAAGTATGATTCTGGTGTTTTCTTGTGTTTTCTGTGTTTTCTTGTGTTTTTTTTGGAAAGATTGCTAACATTTTCCTTAGCTTCCAGGACTAATTCTTTCAGCGTGCAAAACTTTCTCACCTTATGGGAAACCTCTAACGATTTGAGTTTGCACATTTCCCCAGAAAAATCTTTAAAAGCTTCTTTTTCCCAGTCCATCACTGACTGGGTTGTTTTGAACGTGTACCCATCACTGGATGGAATATTTTTCTCCATACTTTCCAGTAACTGCACATTGTCTTCCTTGGACCAGTCATCTTGGCATTTAGGCATCGCCATTTCTAGGTCTTTGGGACACTTATTTGATCCCAGCAGTTCAGACACCTCAGCAAAATCTTCAGCTTCTTCACTCTCAAGATTCAGCAGGTGAGTTATTTCTGAAGTCCTGCAGTGTGTGCGATCCTCTGTTTCTGTGGAGAAAGAAAAGGAAAGTTACTCTCCTATGTGACACAGGAGAGAAGCACAGCCCACTTGGGATACATTCCTTCTGTAATTTCATTTACCCCCAAGAACGTAAATGAAAACCAGCCCAACCTGTGAGTTGAGAGTCCTGTTGAGCATTATGAAGCTTCTTCTCACAATTAAAAATTCTCAGGCCTGAACCCAACTTGCTTTCCAGTCTCACCACAGTGGGTTTTACATAGAAATGAAAAGAGCATGCGGACTCACTCAAGAGACAAAGGATGAGAGAAAAGGAAGAGAAGTTAAAAATAAAAATGCCTGATAAGCAAGAGGGCTTTAAAATAGCAATGAGATACCACAGCACATGGACAAGAATTGTCAAAATCCCAAAGAAGGACCAAGTACTGAGAGGGTGGAATATCAGGAAATTTGATTCATTTCCTAAGGCAATGAAAAACAGTACAAGCCTTCTGAAAGACAATAAGGCAATCTGTTACTAAACTAAATACCCTCCTACCACGTAAGTCAGGACTCATGCTCCTTTGTATTTGCCCAAATCGTAGGTAATGCTCAAAATTCTCCAAGCCAGGCTTCAGAAATATGTGAACCGTGAACTTCCTGATGTTCAAGCTGGTTTTAGAAAAGGCAGAGGAACCAGAGATCAAATTGCCAACATCCGCTGGATAATAGAAAAAGTAAGAGAGTTCCAGAAAAACATCTATTTCTGCTTTATTGACTATGTCAAAACCTTTGACTGTGTGGATCACAATAAACTGTGGAAAATTCTGAAAGAGATGGAAATACCAGACCACCTATTCTGCCTCTTGAGAAATCTGTATGCAGGTCAGGAAGCAACAGTTAGAACTGGACATGGAACAAAAGACTGGTTCCAAATAGGAAAAGGAGTTCGTTAAGGCTGTATATTGTCACCCTGTTTATTTAACTTATATGCAGAGTACACCATGAAAAACGCTGGACTGGAAGAAGCACAAGCTGGAATCAAGATTGCCGGGAGAAATATCAATAACCTCAGATATACACATAACACCACCCTTATGACAAAAAGTGAAGAGAAACTCAAAAGCCTCTTGATGAAAGTGAAAGAGGAGAATGAAAAAGTTGGCTTAAAGCTCAACATTCAGAAAACGAAGATCATGGCATCCGGTCCGACCACTTCATGGAAAATAGTTGGGCAAACAGTGGAAACAGTGTCAGACTTTATTTTTCTGGGCTCCAAAATCACTGCAGATGGTGACTGCAGCCATGAAATTAAAACACGCTTACTCCTTGGAAAGAAAGTTATGACCAACCTAGGTAGCATATTCAAAAGCAGAGACATTACTTTGCCAACAAAGGTCCGTCTAGACAAGGCTATGGTTTTTCCTGTGGTCATGTATGGATGTGAGAGTTGGACTGTGAAGAAGGCTGAGCACCGAAGAATTGACGCTTTTGAACTGTGGTTTTGGAGAAGACTCTTGAGAGTCCCTTGGACTGCAAGGAGATCCAACCAGTCCATTCTGAAGGAGATCAGCCCTGGGATTTCTTTGGAAGGAATGATGCTAAAGCTGAAACTCCAGTACTTTGGCCACCTCATGCAAAGAGTTGACTCATTGGAAAAGACTCTGATGCTGGGAGGGATTGGGGGCAGGAGGAGAACGGGATGACAGAGGATGAGATGGCTGGATGGCATCACGGACTCGATGGATGTGAGTCTGGGTGAACTCCGGGAGTTGGTGATGGACAGGGAGGCCTGGCGTGCTGTGATTCATGGGGTCGCAAAGAGTTGGACACGACTAAGGGACTGATCTGATCTGATCTGATCCATAAAAAAGAAAAAAAGACCTGCAATGGAATGTTTATAGCCACTTTGGTCATAATCACAAAATTTGAGAACAACCATAATAAATGTATAAATCAACTCTGGTACATTAAGGCCAAGAAATAGTACTCAGTTCTAAAAAGAAATGAGCGATCAAGCCAGGAAGAGACATGGGGTATTCTTTTATTCATATCTCTAAGTGAATGAAGCTAAGCTGAGAAACATACATATTTCATGAGTCCAACTATAAGACATTCCAGGAAAAAGGAATACATGGAAAAAAAGAGAAATGTATGAGGACAGTGAAATAAACTTTGCTTCCCATAAGTTAGGATAATGGGACTGATGAATAGGTGATCACAAATGACTTTCAGCAGTCTAACCCTTCTGGATATTATAAAGCTGGATACTTGTCACTGTACATCAGTGAAAACTAACAGAATGCACAACACCAAGAGTGAACACTAATGTGAAACCATAGACTTTGGGTGATAATGAAGTGTCAGTGAAGGTTCCTAAATCATAATAAACACACCACTCTGAGACATAAAGTGATAACAGGGGGAAAACGCCTGCTTATTCTGGGAGCACAGGATGTAGACAGGAATTCTGTAGTTTCTGCTCAGTGTTACTGTGAATGCAATCTTCTCTAGAACAGTAACACTCCTTAGGATTCTGAGCATACCTCCCTCCTAAGAAAAGTCCAGATGGCCATAGACTGAATGTGCAGTTGAGATGATAATTGATATAATTCATCTGAGAAACCTGTAATGGATATAATTCATCTGAGAAACATGTCATAGAAGTACAAAGGGAAGATGAAGAGAGGAGAAGGGTAAACATGTATATGTAAGGATTGAAAAAGAGTTTAAGTGGTCAATATTTCATTTCTGGGGAGGTCAATAGACATTATAATAAGACATATTAAATACAACTGTATACAATAAGACCCTTTCCTTGTGACTCAGCTGGTAAAGAATCTGCCTGCAAAGTGGGAGACCTGGGTTTGATCCCCGGGTTACGAAGATCTGCTGGAGAAGGGAAAGGCTACCCACTCCAGTATTCTGGCCTGGAGAATTCCATGCACTGGATAGCCCATGTGGTCGCAAAGAGTCAGACATGACTGAGTGACTTCACTTCACTACTTCACAATAAGCCAGGGACTCAGTTTTGGCTGAGATATAAAGATGACAAAACATGTCTCATTGGAAACTCATAGAAATGAACACATAGGAACACTGACCTGTGTAGGAGGCGCAGGTACTTCAAGCACTGGCAGGGGAAGCCCTTCTCTACATGTGTCTCCTGCACTCACACAGGAAGAGTCTTACCGCCTCTGAAAGAGCAACCTGAGAAACAATGACACATCACACACAGTGTATCACACGCAGTTATCTACACTAAACAAAGGTACCTACGTTCAGTGTTCTATATTATTCTGTTAAAACTCAGTCCCTTCTATCTCTAATAAAAATGACTCTTAAGCATAACGTTAATTTTGGTTTAACTACAACTTTCAGTTCTGAAAACTCTAACAATTAAATTTTCTCTTCTCTTTGAAAATGACAGTCTTCAATTTAAGTGACCCTAATGTAAGGGGAATCCATTTCTTTGATTAGTACATCAACATACTCCCAATCATATCAGATTTGCTCTACTATCAGAAAAGTTTTCCTGTTTGGAAACATACAAATTCCAGGTTACAATAAGATCAGTTCTGGGACTTCCTTGAAGGTTCAGTATCTAAGACTCCATGCTCGCAGTGGACAAGACCAGCATTTGGTCCTTCATCAGGGAATGAGAGCCCACATTCCACAGCAAAGTGTTCACCTGCCAAGACACAGAGTTCCTGTGTGGGGACTAAGAGTTTGCATGTCCCATCTAAAGGTCCCTCAAGGTGCAAGAAAAATCTGGTGCAGCCAAATTCATCAAATCCATCTATCAATTAACACACAGTTCCATCTAATATTGTGGTTGTTTAGTCCCTGAGGCCTGTGTGACTCTTCTGCAACCCGTTGGACTGTAGCCCACCAGGCTTCTGTCCATGGGATTTTTCAGGCAAGAATACTGGAGTGGGTTGACATTCCCTTCTCCAGGGGCCCTTGAGACCCACAGATTGAACCTGTGTCTCCTGCATTAGCAGGCAGTTTCTTACCCCTGAGCCACCAGGGAAGCCAGCCATCTAATATATTGTGCTTCAAAATTAATGACTGAAGTTAATAAAAGTTTTAACTTCTATATCAGAGTGAGTACAGAATTTCTTTTTCTTTCAGGTACTTGGTGAGTTACCAGTGTTGTTTTCAGAGCCATCATCAGGTCTGGATTGCTATTGCACAATTTAAAGGCAGAAATCCCAACTTTTCCATACAAATATATTACTCTGCATGTTCTACAGCACAGTTTCTCATTCAAATTTTAGGTATCATGCTAAATGGAAAAACTGTCTAGGACTTCCCATCAAGAAATTCATATTTTCCTTTTATATCATGGAATCCTAAGTTCATAGAATCACTCATGTTCATTCACAAATTCCAATGATTTGAAGGTAAGTCTATAGTTTCAGAGTGAATTCTAAGTAATAACATAATTCTTATGAACTAGATTTTTCACTTGCTTAAGAAATTCTTAAGCCTGTGACTGCTAAATTAAAATTATTCTTTTTAGTTTTTGAGGGAAAGAAATATGAATCCATCTACTCAGAACCATTTACTCACCAGAAAGTTGTAGATTTGATGTCCTCAGTGCTGGTACGAAAATCAGTCCCATCCAGTCCGGAGTTCTATGTTCTCTGGATGGGTCAGCAACTGTAACTTTCAGAGCTGTCCAGGGTCCAGCCACCTCAGAACATCTCTGAACAGAAGAAATAGTGTATCTGAAATCCACTATCAGGACCCTTGAAGCCCCTTCCTGATTAGATTACCACAGTTCCCTTGGATAAACCCAATGAGCACTAACTGCACTAAATCTCTCTCTAATCTCTATATATTAATAGCATCTACAACTGAAGTCCCAGTCCTCATCACTGATTTTATATTGAACACTCATTCCTCTCTGATTTTAAGGATCCTGTGTTCTCCTTAAATTCAATTTTTCCAGTAGTCATGTATGGATGTGAGAGTTGGACAGTGAAGAAAGCTGAGAATTGATGCTTTTGAACTGTGGTGTAGGAGAAGACTCTTTAGAGTTCCTTTGATTGCAAGGAGATCCAACCAGCAAATGGACTTTAGGATGTTTTGTATGAAGTCGCTCAGTCGTGTCCAACTCTTTGCGACCCCATGGACTGTAGCCTACCAGGTTCCACCATCCATGGGGGTTTCCAGGCAAGGATACTGGAGTGGGTTGCCATTTCCTTCTCCAGGAGATCTTCCCAACCCAGGGATTGAACCCGGGTCTCCCACATGGTAGGCATTGTAGGCAGACGCTTTACCATCTGAGCCACCTGGGAAGATCAGGATGTTTTGTATATATGCATTCAAATCCTTAAAAAGTATATTTGTCTTTGACCCGGTAATTCTAACCTTCATAAAACTTCAAAGGATTTCATTGGATAAAACCTCACAAATCTAAAACCTTGCTTTAACTATTTCTTTCTCTACTGCATGTACTCTATGTACAAAGCAAGGAAAAAATATTGAGGTTTTTACTTCCTCCAGAAAAATCTGATATCTCTTGAATTTAGGACAGCATTCTTTCATTCTGTTCATGAAGTAGTGAGTTAATGCACCCATTGTGCTAGTTACTCAGTCGTGTCTGACCCTCTGTGACCGCATGGACTGTAGTCTCCAGGCTCCTCAGTCTATGGGATACTTCAAACAAGAAAACTGGAGTGGGTTGCCATCTCCTTCTCGTAAATGTGCCCCTTACCCGCTCCCAAATTATGTCCAAGTCCCAAGAGCCAGTATCTCTGTGACTGTATTTTTAGAATAGTCTGTGCAGGCATAATCGAGGTGAAAGTACCATGATGAGACCATCTAGGGTAGAGATTGGAGCCTAAATCTGCTGACAGGTGTCCTGATGAGAGAAAGAAGAGGGATGTTTTAGATGCATCAGAAAATGTCCTGTAAGGAAGCAGAGATTCAAGTTCAATGTCATAATGTGAGGATTGCCAGGAGCCACCTGGCACTGGAAGAGACAAAGACAAATTATTTTAGAGCCTTTGAAAGGAGTACAGCCCTTCCAACACCCTGATTTCCAGCCTCCAGACCTGTCAGAGAATACACTAGTTTTAAGCAACCCCATGTGGGGTCGGGTGTTGTGGGAGCCCTAAAAAACTGATAATAAACAGTGACTCCCAGGGACAATGGCAGGAGAAGGCAATGGAAACCCAGTCTAGTACTGTTGCCTGGAAAATCCCATGGATGGAGGAGCCTGGTAAGCTGCTATCCATGGGGTCGCTAAGAGTCAGACACGACTGAGTGACTTCACTTTCACTTTTGAATGGCAACCCACTCCAATGTTCTTGCCCAGAGAATCCCAGGGATGGGGGAGCCTGGTGGGCTATCATCTATGGGGTCGCACAGAGTTGGACACGACTGAGTGACTTAGAAGTAGCAGGGACAATGGCTAGGCCTTCATTTCCTCAACTTTGAGGTCCTTCACCACCTCTTCAGTTCAATTCAGTCACTCAATAGTTTCTGACTTTTTGTGATCCCATGGACTGCAGGATGCTAGGCTTCTCTGTCCTTCACTAGCTTTCGGAACTCACTCAAACTCATGTCCATTGAGTCTGGGATGCCATCCAAAATCTCCTCCTCTGTCATTCCCTTTTCATCCTGCCTTCAATCTTTCCTGGAGTCAGAGTTAACTAATGAGTGACTTCTTCACATCAGTTGCCCAAAGTATTGAAGCTTCAGTTACAGCACAAGTCCTTCCATCAAATATTCAAGATTGATTTCCTTTAGGATTGACTGATTTCATCTCTCTCAGTGCAAGGGACTCTCAAGAGTCTTCTCCAACACCACAGTTCAAAAGTATCAATTCTTCAGCATTCAGCTTTGTTTATGGCCCAGCTCTTACATCCGTACTTGACTAGTGGGAAAACCATAGCTTTGACTAGATGGACCTTTGTTGGCAAAGTAATGTCTCTGCTTTTTAATATGCTGTCCAGGTTGGTCATAACTTTTCTTCCAAGGAGCAAGCGTCTTTTAATTTCATGGCTGCAGTCACCATCTGCAGTAATTTTTGGAGCCCAGGAAAATAAAATTGGTCACTGTTTCCATTGTTTCCTTATATCTATGCCATGAAGTGATGCGACCAGATGCCATGATCTTCATTTTCTGAATGTTGAGTTGTAAACCAGCTTTTTCACTCTCCTCTTTCACTTTCATCAAGAGCCTCTTTAGTCCTTCTTTACTTTCTACCATAAGGGTGGTGTCATCTGCATATCTGAGGTTAGTGATATTTCTCCAGGCAATATTGATTCTGGCTTGTGTTTCATCCAGGCTGGCATTTCACATGATGTACTCTGCCTATAAGTTAAATAAGCAGGGTGACAATATAAGGCCTTGACATACTCCTTTCCCAATTTTGAACCAGTCTGTTCCATGTCCAGTTCTAATTGTTGCCTCTTGAAACCTACATACAGGTTTCTCAGGAGGCAGGTCAGATATTCTGGTATTCCCATCTCCTTAAGAGTTTTCCACCATTTACCATGATCCACACAGTCAAAGGATTTAGTGCAGTCAATGAAGCAGAAGTAGATATTTTTCTGGAATTACCTTGCCTTTTCTATGATCCAATGGATGTGGCAATCTGATCTCTTGTTTCTCTGCCTTTTACAAATTCAGCTTTAACCTCCGGATGTTCTCAGTTCATGAAGCCTGGCTTGGAGAATTTTGAGCATTACTTTGCTAGCCTGTCAGGTGGGTATAATTTGTGTGATAGTTTGGACATTTTTGGCATTTCCTTTCTTTGGAATTGGAATGAAAACTTATCTTTTCCAGTCCTGTGGCCACTGCTGAGTTTTCCCAATTTGCTGGCATATTGAGACCAGCATTTTAACAGCATCATCTTTTAGGATTTGAAATAGCTCAGCTGAAACATGAAATGTTCCTTTCATAGCTCTTATTTCCTGAAGGTTTCTATTTTTTCCCGTTAGATTTCCCTCTATTTTTTTGCATTGATCACTTAGGAAACCTTTCTTGTCTCTTCTTGCTATTCTTTGGAGCTCTGCATTCAGATGAATATATCCTTCCTTTTTTTCTTTGCCTTTTCCTTCTTTTTTCTCAGCTGTTTGATCATGTTCCTGTAGAACTTTGGATTGGATGGAAGTTCATAACATTGTACACGAGGCGGTGGTCAAAACCATCCCCAAGAAAACTATTTTTAGGCATTGGATTAGCTCTTGATATATGGATTAACCATTTTAGTATTCTCAGCAATATTCACTAATTTTTACCTCCAGTTTATAAAGAGGATACTTGACATACTGTGGGTAAAATGTTACGTCTAAAAATCACATATGGAACAAATGTTTGATGCAGGGCTTAAAAATAGATATTACTGGAAGGCAAAAAATATTAGCTTTTCTATCCATGATTACCATTAAGGTTTTATTTTTAACTAAACATAGTAAAAATTCATTGTATCAGTATGAGAACTCACCTCAGTACTGTTACAGAGGTCTTCTCTCTGGTTCAGTAAGTAACTCTGTTAAATTCAGTTAAGAATTTAGGTGCTCACTTCCTTGTTGCAAACACCTTCAAGTCTCCACAGTCCAGTCAATTCCAAAGGCAACAGCTCTGGGCCCTGGAGAAGAATGAGCTTGGATCTTTGCTGGATGCTTTATACATCCTCTGATGACCAGGTCCACTTCCTCAAAGTGATAGGGCTATCAACCCTGCACTAAGGTGCAGTAGCACAAGATTAGATTTTTGAAGAATTGTAAACACATCTAGATGCCAAGGATTGAAGTCAACCTTCCGAAATTTACTTAATCCAATTACCCTAATCCAATCTGAGGTACAGATTGAGTTCACACTTCCAATCCATGAAGTTTGGTTAATAAATGAACTCCTCAATTATAAATTTCATATGTCCATTTATAGAGGTTTATTATAGTCCAAATTGAAGCGACCCACTAGTTTTGGTTTCCTGTATGAATTTGCCTGCATTACTTCCTGGATATTTCTTCAGGAAGAGGAGTTCTTCACATTCCATCTTTCAACCCAGAACAGTCAAGCTCCCCAATAATACCATTTACTACTCTTGCCTTCTGCTGTTTGATGGAAGTCCTCAACCCTTTCAGAACTAAAGTCTTTTAAATTTTATTCTTTTCATTCAGTTTTCCATGAAATTCGTCCCTCTGAGGTTTGTTTTGGTTACACACTATTGTTTTGCTCTGGCTATAACTGCACACAGAATAGCGGATGGTGGTTATTCTCTAAGACTCTGTTCCTTTTAGTCATCCCCTGTATATCATCTCATACCCTTTCATTCTATTATTCAATATGTATCTATATTTGAAATATTGATGCTAGGTTGTGAAGTTAAGGATTATTGCATAGTTGTACACTGCAGGATAGACTAAAAAAATCATAGACAATCTGTGAAAGAAATGTGATACTGTATATGAAGTTTGGACAACTATCTTTTAAGATTTTCTTTATTTTGACTCTGTTTGCATTCTATTCCTCAAAACATTTTCATATTTAATCAAAGATGGGTCATGGTGCTCCACTCAGAAAAGATACTGGATGGAAAATTTTCTTTACTTATTTTTTTTTTTTTTGAAATATAAAGTTGATGTACAATATTGTATTAGTCTTAGGTGTATAGCAAAGTGAATTTTATATATATATATATAGTCATCTCACCTCCGTTTTCCATAGTGTTCATGAGGTTCTTGAGGTGAGAACACTGAAGTGTTTTGGCATTCCCTTCTCCAGTGCAACACATTTTGTCAGAACTCTCCACCATGACTCGTCCATCTTTGGTGGCCCTGCAAGGTATGACTCATAGCTTCCTTGAGTTACACAGGCCTGTGATCCATGCAATCAGTTCAAGAAGCCAAAGTGCTTGTCCAAGGAGACCTTACAAATAGCTGGGAAAACAAGAGATGCAAGCAATAGGGAAGGGGAAAGAGATAACCAACTGAATGAAGAGTTCCAGAGAATAGCAAGAAAAGGTAAGAAATGCAAAGAAATAGAGGAAAATGGGAAAGACTAGAGATCTCTTAAAGGTAATTGAGGATACCAAGAAAACACTTCCTGTCAAGATGGACATAATAAAGGACAGAAATATCAAGGACATAACAGAATCAGAGGGATTAAGGAGCAGTGGCAAGAATACACAGAAGGACTATACTAAAAAGGTCTTAATGACCTGGATCACCTGCCGAGGACCAGCCCCAGCTGATCCAGGGTATTCGAAGGAGAGATGGCCTAGGCGACTATTTATATGCTAATTAGAGATATAGAGAACAATAGAATGAGGATAGCTCAGTAGGAAAATTCAGTGGAGAAAAGAAGCTGAGTAGCTTGGTTTACGCGGGAGACCAATAAAACTTCAAGACAAGAAGTTTGCACCACTTACGTAGGCCGCAGGCGCCCTCTCGAATAGCGGAAGGTGCCTCACCCTAGACACCTTCTCGAGTGGGTCTTAGAAGCCCAGGCATAATTAGTAAGCGTGGTGGGTTCCGCGCTCCAGATGGAGACTCAGCTGGAAGTTAAAGGGAAGAATGACATGGGGAGACCAAGCGCTGGTGAACAAGGCCCATAGCTTTATTTTTAACAGGGGCTTTTATACCCTAAGTTACACATAGAGGATAATAGGGGATGCAAAGTCAGCAGTCTTTGATTCTTATCAAAAACCAAGGTTTCTTTCCTGCAAATTTACCGTATACAAACGGTTTAGGTGATTTACATCATCTTCTGGCCAGAAGGCCTACTAACATTTTATGACTCTTGACAAGGACTTATCAACAAAGACTTATTTTCTCTAAGAGTAATTATTTTAAGGTTTGGCACCATCTTCCAAAGATAAAATTGCATTCCTATAGGGCGGATGTGTAATGGGTTTACAACAAAGAAAGAATTTATTACCTTAAGGGTCTAAAGTTACTAACACCAAGGCCACTACTTATTTTTTCTATATACCAACTATTAATTAATACACATTCAAGGATACAATTCAGGGGATGTGAAAACTTGGCAACAAGCATTGACTCATCAATGAAATCCTTTACTAGTTTATTCTGACAGTTTTTAACTCTCTGAGAGGCTCTAAGCTATTTGAATATCTTAAACTTCCCGTGCCTCTGGAGGCTAGGAGACTGTAAACAATCGTATGCATAGCTGCAGGAGTCCGGGTAAACTTGTCAGGCGAGTTAGAGAGCCATCTGAGGGGTTTGGATTTAAACACTCCTAATTGCCCAGGAACTTTATTAATTGGAGCTGTAAGTTAACTCTTTGACAGAGAGAGAGAGAGATGGTGGTAGGGGACAGCCCCCAGTAAAGTCAGAGGTGAGAGCACAAAGCAATAAAGTAGGCAGACTCTGGTTTTTTGGGGGGAAAATGCTCGAGAATATCCGGGGGGACTCCTGAGGCTCGATCCCGCCTTTGCGTATGCCGAGCCTCCTTCCTCATGACCTTTGTCACGAGTGGAATGCCTCACCGGCTCCCCGCAATCACCACAATGGTGTGGTCACTCACCTAGAGTCAGACATCCTGGAGTGTGAAAAAATTGGGCCTTAAGAGATATTACTAGGAACAAAGCTAGTGGAGGTGATAGAATTCAGGCTGAGCTATTTCAAATCGTTAAAGATGGTGAAAGTGCTGCACTCAATATGAAGCAAATTTGGAAAATTTGTGGTGGCCACGGGACTGGAAATGGTCAGTTTTTTTTTCCATTCTGAAAAATAGAAATGGCAAAGAATGCTCAGACTGCTGTGCAACTGCAATCATTTCACATGCTAGCAAGATTATGCTCAAAATCCTTCAAGTTAGGCTTCAGCAGTTTGTGAACAAGAACTTCCAGATGTGCAAGCTGCATTTAGAAAAGCCTGAGGAATCAGAGATCCAAATGCCAACATCTGTTGGATCATAGGAAAAATAAGGAAATTCCAAAAAAAAATTACATCTGCTTCATTGACTACTCTAAAGCCTTTGACGATGTGAATCAAATAAAACTGTGGAAAATTTTTAAAGAGATGGGAATACCAGGCTACCTTCCCTGTTTTCTAAAAAGACTGTATACAGGAAAGGAAGCAACAATTGGAACCAGACTTGAAAGAAGAGATCAGTTCAACATTGGGAAAGGATGATGTCAAGACTATATATTGTCACCCTGATTCTTTAACTCACATGCTGAGGACATCATGCCAAATGCCAGGCTGAATGACTCACAAGTAGAGTCAAGATTGCTGGGAGAAATATCAACAACCTCAAATATACAGATGATACCACTTTTACAGAAGAAAACAATGAGGAACTTAAAAGCTTCTTGATGAGGATGAAATAGAGTGAAAAAGCTGACTAAAATTCACCATTCAAAAAACTAAATCCTGGCATCTGGTTCCATCAGTTCAGTTCAGTTCAGTTCATTCGCTGAACTGAAGGGGGCTATTGATATTTCTCCTGGCAATCTTGATTCCAGCTTCTGTTTCTTCCAGTCCAGCGTTTCTCATGATGTACTCTGCATATAAGTTAAATAAGCAGGGTGACAATATACAGCCTTGACGGACTCCTTTTCCTATTTGGAACCAGTCTGTTGTTTCATGTCCAGTTCTAACTGTTGCTTCCTGACCTGCATCCAGATTTCTGAAGAGGCAGGTCAGATGGTCTGGTATTCCCAACTCTTTCAGAATTTCCCACAGTTTATTGTGATCCACACAGTCAAAGGCTTTGGCATAGTCAATAAAGCAGAAATAGATGTTTTTCTGGAACTCTCTTGCTTTTTCCATGATCCAGCACATGTTGGTAATTTGATCTCTGGTTCCTCTGCCTTTTCTAAAACCAGCTTGAACATCAGGAAGTTCATGGTTCATGTATTGCTGAAGCCTGGCTTGGAGAATTTTGAGCATTGCTTTACTCGCATGTGAGATGAGTGCAATTGTGCAGTAGTTTGAGCATTCTTTGGCATTGCCTTTCTTTGGGATTGGAATGAAAACTGACCTTTTCCAGTCCTGTGGCCACTGCTGAGTTTTCAAAATTTGCTGACATATTGAGTGCAGCATTTTCACATCATCTTTCAGGATTTGAAATAGCTCAACTGGAATTCCATCACCTCCACTAGCTTTGTTTGTAGTGATAGTTTCTAAGGCCCTTTGACTTCACATTCCAGGATGTCTGGCTCTAGGTCATTGATCACACCATCGTGATTATCTTGGTCATGAAGAATTTTTTTGTACAGTTCTTCTGTGTATTCTTGCCACCTCTTCTTAATATCTTCTGCTTCTCTTAGGTCCATACTATTTATGTCCTTTATCAAGCCCATCTTTGCATGCAATGTTCCCTTGGTATCTCTAATCTTCTTGAAGAGATCTCTAGTCTTTCCCATTCTGAGGAAGGCTTTCTTATCTCTTCTTGCTATTCTTTGGAACTCTGCATTCAGATGCTTATATCTTTCCTTTCTCCTGTGCTTTTCGCTTCTCTTCTTTTCACAGCTGTTTGTAAGATCTCCCCAGACAACCATTTTGCTTTTTTGCATTTCTTTTCCATGGGGATGGTCTTGATCCCTGTCTCCTGTACAATGTCACAAACCTCATCCCATAGTTCATCAGGCACTCTATCTACCAGATCTAGGCCTTAAATCTATTTCTCACTTCCACTGTATAATCATAAGGGATTTGATTTAGGTCATTCCTGAATGGTCTAGTGGTTTTCCCTACTTTCTTCAATTTCAGTCTGTATTTGGTAATAAGGAGTTCATGATTTGAGCCACAGTCAGCTCCCGGTCTTGTTTTTGTTGCCTGTATAGAGCTTCTCCATCTTTGGCTGCAAAGAACATAATGAATCTGATTTCGTTGTTGACCATCTGGTGATGTCCAGACTCACCAGATGTAGAACTGTAGATGTCCAGTCTACAGACTCTGTAGAGTCTCCTCTTGTGTTGTTGGAAGAGGGTGTTTGCTGTGACCAGTGCATTTTCTTGCAAATTTCTATTAGTCTTTGCCCTGCTTCATTCTGTATTCCAAGGCCAAATTTGCCTGTTACTCCAGGTATTTCTTGACTTCCTACTTTTGCATTCCAGTCCCCTGTAATGAAAAGGACATCTTTTTTGGGTGTTAGTTCTAAAAGGTCTTGTAGGTCTTTATAGAACTGTTCAACTTCATCTTCTTCAGCGTTACTGGTTGGGGCATAGACTTGGATTACTGTGATATTGAATGGTTTGCTTGGAAACGAACAGAGATCATTCTGTCTTTTTTGAGATTGCATCCAAGTACTGCATTACGGACTCTTTTGTTGACTATAATGGCTATTCTTCTGAGGGATTTCTGTCCACAGTAGTAGATATAATGGTCATCTGAGTTAAATTCACCCATTCCAGTCCATTTGAGTTCACTGATTCCTAAAATGTTGACATTCACTCTTGCCATCTCCTTTTTGACCACTTCCAATTTGCCTTGATTCATGGACCTGACATTCCAGGTTCCTATGCAATATTGCTCTTTATAGCATCGGAACTTGCTTCATGACAAATAGATGGGGGAAAAGTCGAACCTGTGACAGGTTTTATTTTTTGGCTCCAAAATGTCTGCCAATGTAGTTAATGTAGCCAATAACTACAGCCACCAAATTGGAAGCTGCTTGTTCCTTGGAAGAAAAGCTATGACCAACCTAGACAGCATATTAAAAAGCAGAGACATCACGTTTCTGACAAAGGTCCCTATGGTAAAAATATGGTTTTTCCAGTTGTCATGTACCGATGTGAGAGTTGGATCATAAAGAAGGCTGAGTGCCAGAGAATTGGTGCTTTCAAATTGTGGTGCTGGAGAAGACTCTTGAGAGTTTCTTGGACAGCAAGGAGATCAAACCAGTCAGTCCTAAAGAAAATCAAGCCTGAATGTTCATTGGAAGGACTGAAGCTGAATCTCCAGTCCTTTGGCCATGTGATACAAAGAGTTAGCTCATTTGAAAAGACCTTGATGTAGGGGAAGATTGAAGACAAGAGAAGGGGGTAATAGAGGATGACATGGTTGAGTGACATCATGACTCAATGGACGTGAGTTTGAACAAACTTTGGGATATAGTGAAGGACAGGGAAGCCTGGCATCCTGCAGTTCGTGGGGTTGCAAAGTGTTGGGCATGTCTTATTTCCTGAATAACAACAATAACTCTTTTGAAAAAAAATTATATACGTCTAAGTATTTATTTGAGTTCCCTGTGCTATACAGTAGGTTCTTAGTAATTATTTACTTCACATATAGTAATGTGTATGTGTCAATCCCAGTCTCCTAATTAATCCCTTACCCCTTCTTAGCCCCATGTTACATGTTATTTTTTCTACACCTGTGATTCTGTTTTATAAATCACTATTTGCATCATTTTCTTAGATTCTAATATCATATGATACTGCTCTTTCTTTTTCTGACTCACTTCACTCAGTATGGCAGTCTCCAATTCCTTGCATGTCACCACACCTGGCATTTTTTGTTCTTTTTTTGGCTGAGTAATATTCCATTGTGTATATGTAACACATTTTTTGCATCCATTCATCTGTCCTTGGACATTTATGTTCCTTCCATGTCATGACAGTTGCAAACAACTTGTCAATGAACATCGAGGTGCATGAATCCTTTGAACCACACTTTTCCCTGGATATATGCCCAGGAGTGGAATTGTTGAATCACATGGTAGCTTTATTCTTGTTATTTAAGGAGACTTTAACTGTTCTCCACAGTGGTTTACCAGTGTATATCCCATGAAGAGCAGGAAGTTTCCCTTTTCTCCACACTCTTGAGAGAGTTAAAGCTTAGGCGTCCAGGTCACCTTTAAGGAGGAGGTTAACACTCTCACTGATGCTTTCCTTATGCCTTGTGCAACAAGGTATCTTGCCTGAGAACTGACCTCTATAGGAACTAATGTTCACACAGCACAGTGTCTTACTGGTGGAAATGCTTTTCTTTGGCTTTATGTTAATGATTATAATTGTAACAGATCTTGCCCAGGAAACTGTTTCTCAAGATTCATACCCCTGAAACATGGACCCGTACCATTCTCCCCAGCTAATCTTGTGCCAAATTATCTCTGGATGTGTGCCTTGGGAAAGGGTCTGGTGGAACTCTTACAACCTTGAGGTCTTTTTATCTATTCTCAGTAGCCAGCTGAGAAGTACATAAGGCCCCACTTAAACTAGTGAGGTAGGCACTCTCCTGCCTCTTCCAGTGATTTTGCTGGAAGCCTTCTCCATCACTGTTACTTTAATAAACTTTATTGCACAAAGCACTGAGTGACTGGGCCTGCATGCTCTGGTCTCAGGCTGAATCCAAGTCTCAGGCAGGCATGATCATGTACATGCTAGCAGTCTCAATGCTGAGCTACCACTCTCCCCAGAGTTTACCTTTTGTAATAGCTTTGACGATGGTCATTCTGACTCATGTGAGGTTAGATCCCATTGTAGCTTTGATTTGCATTTCTCCAGTAAATATTGATGTCAAAAATCTTTTCTTGTGCTGCTTGGCCATTCACATGTTTTGTTAGAAGAAATATCTATTTAGGCCATCTGCCCATTTTTTACTTTTATGTATATATATATAAGCACTCTCTCTCTATATATATATATTGAGTCAAATGAGCTCTTTATAAATTTTTGGAGACAAATCTATTGTTGGTCTCATCTTTTTCAAATATTTCCTCCCATTCTGTGGGTTTTCTTTCTGTTTTGTTTACAGTTTCCTTTGCTGTGGAGAAGGTTTTGAGTTTAATTAGATTCTATTTGCTTTATTTTTTTTTAATTTCCTTTACTCTAAGAGAAGGCTCAAAAAAAAAAGTATTTTTCTATGATTTATGGTAAAGAGTGTTCTATGTCTTCATCTAAGAGTTTTATAGTATATAGTCTCACATTTAGGTTGTTAACCCATTTTGAGTTTATTTATGTGTATCAAAGCAGTCAATCCTAAAGGAAATTAACTCTGAATATTTATTGGAAGGACTGTTGCTGAAGATAAAGCTCCAGTACTTTGGCCACCTGATGCAAAGAGCCAACTCACTGGAAAAGACCTTGATGCTGGGAAAGATTGAAGGTGAAAGGAGAAGGGGGCAACAGAAGAAATGGTTAGATAATATCACTGACTCAATGAATATGAATTGGAGCAAGCTCTGGGAGACGGGGACAGTGGAGCCTGGTGAGCTACAGTTTTAGGGGGTTGCAAAGCATTGGATACAACTTAGTGACTGATCAACAGTTAAAGAAAGTTCTATTTCATATTTTCACTTGAAGCTACTGTGTTCTCCCAGAACCTCTTGTTGAACAAACTGTATTTCCTCCATTTAAAGAAGATATTTTAAAGAGGTACTTTAGGCTGCTGCTGCTGCTAAGTCGCTTCAGTCGTGTCCAACTCTGTGCGACCCCACAGACGGCAGCCCACCAGGCTCTGCTGTCCCTGGGATTCTCCAGGCAAGAACACTGGAGTGGGTTGCCATTTCCTTCTCCAATGCATGAAAGTGAAAAGTGAAAGGGAAGTCATTCAGTTGTGTCTGACTCTTAGCGACCCCATGGACTGCAGCCCACCAGATTTCTCCATCCATGGGATTTTCCAGGCAAGAGTACTGGAGTGGGGTGCCATTGCCTTCTCCGACTTTAGGCTAATATATGATTTTTGTGTGCATAAGCTGTTATTTATTAACATTTTAAGACTAATACATCTATTGAGAACAATGATCACCAAAAAAAAAAAAAAATGACTTCATACACTAAAGATTATAAAGTTAAAGATTAAAAGGCTGATGTCAGTCAAGTTCAGAAAAGGTGATTTAAGACATGAACATTACAGTTATTATCATTGTTAGCATTTCCATATTATTGACACTGAAATTAGAAATGTTTACTAAAATGATGCATTTATTGAGAAACAGAGTACATATTCCAGCCATTTTCAGAATAGGCAATCATGTGTAGTAAGCAGAAAATAAGAGAATATTTATAATTCTATAGGTATAGAATTTATAATTCTATAAGTTATGCTAAATGGTATGTGGCCCTGTCATATATTTTTAGTTGAATCTCAAATAAGGACAGCAAGAAGAGATCAGTTGTTTAGTTGGTTCTAAACAGAAGCTTTAGTTGTCAGTGTAGCAGTCCCTCATGTATGGTTATTCAGTTTATGTCATTCCTGAAAGTTTAAATTTGGTCTTGCTTGGTTTTAATTTGCTCTATATTACTGCTGCATTTTTTATGCATTGTACACAAATATTTGTTATTTTTATAATTACTAACTTTTGAGAAAATATATGAAAATTGTCTTAGGCAGAATAAATGTAACGCTGTTAGATAATATCAAAACAACAGAAAGGCAAGGGGTATGTGAACATGACTGGTCAGAACATCCACTCAAAAGATTTCAAATAAGACATGGATGAATTTCTCTCAAACATTTTTACTTTGAAAACTTAAGAAGTGAGACTACAGTCCCCAAAATACCTATGTAATAGTAAAGTGTTGTTTATATATTAAATAATATTAAAGACAAAAGACACAAATACATTTTGTGTAAAGTACTGAAAAGTGTAAAGTACTAAAGTACTGAAAAAATTAAATTTTATGTGTTCTTCAAGTAAGCTGTCAAGATTTTGACATTGCCAGATTTCACAGAGTTCATTTTATATATATATATATATATATATATATATATATATATATATATTTACTTTTTCTACATGATTTAAGGAGTTTCCATTTGCTATAGATATAATAATAGCTGTTGTTCTTCATAGAAGCACCTGTTTGAACTCCCTTTTGTATTCATTTCCTATTTTCTTGGAGGAAAGAAAATGAAAAGACTCCTTGTGTAGACACCCTCTGCCTCTCAGAACATGGAAATCCCACAAGCTAATCTGATTTTTGCTCTTTCTGCAGGGGATAACGTTCTGACTCAGACAATGACCACTCACAATATAAGCCTTTCTGAGATGACTGCCATGGCAAGTCCAGACAGACCAGGGTGGAGAGACTCTTGTGGTGTGGGGAGCTCAGGCCTTCCACTTCCGGGAGGCAGTACTGAAAGGTGGATGTGACCCACTCCTCCGACTGGACTGTGAGAGTCTGTACAAACAGCTTGACAAGTGATACCTCTATCATTATTGATTCTGAAGAAGCATTTCTTTTTTCTATGAAGGTGAACAATTATTAATTTCTGCCCCCCCAGCTTCCTACCCATAGTTCAGTATGTGAAAAGTCCTCTGTGTAGCATTCGATTGTTTCTGGATTATGACAATGGAGCTGTGAGCTTCTGGTGTTTCCAGAGGATCCCTCATATATAGCTTCCTTCTTTCTTGCTTCTCCTCCCATCTGGAGTTTTCTGTTGCCTTAGGTCTCCATGAATTGCCAAGTTCTGTGACAGTGTATTTGGTGACTTTTTGTCTGAGGAAAATATAGCCCTGAAACATCGTGTGAGGCTACAGGATGATACCTGTCTGTCTCTGATCTCACTGTGATTTAATGGAACATTATGATTGTGTGTTTATAAAGTAGCATAACCAGGTTGAAAGTATAACTTTGTTAATTAAGTTATCTAATAATAAAAACCCTTGTGGAGCATTTCTCAAACATAATCAGTGGATATTTGGTTTACATACAATAGTTTTATTAGAATAAAAGTTGCATGCCATAAGTTTCATGTACACTGTAGGAAATGTCTCTTCCTTGCATAGCTGAAACATATTTGAGTAGAAGAATGACATGGTATATATTGCAGCCTCATAAACTAAAGAAATATCTCAGTTTTCTTCAAGCGTGACCTACCTGTGTGGATTCATGTGTTTGATAGACATTGTGAAACCCTTTCTCTTTGTCAAACATTTAGACTTTTCACTAAACCCTAGTCATCCACCATATCATAGCTCATCAGCAGATTATCCAGGAAGTTTTTCCTGACTGTACAGCTCAGCTTAGTTTCTATTAAAACATACTGTCTGGTGAGATACCGTCTTATCATAATATCCAACAGAATTTCTTTAAATACCTAAGTGCATTTTACTAGGGGACTGCAGATTCTGAGAAAGTAAGCACAGTCTTTGCCTTATTTACTTCTCTGTTCCCACTGTCCAGTTCAGCACTTAGAACGTGGCACACAATAAATAAAAGGTGAATGAATAAGCAAATACATGAGTGAAAGAGTTAAAACTCTGAAATATTCTATGGTTATTGAAGTTTTCCAAAATCTACCTAACATATTACAAATAAAATAATAATGAATAATGTCAACAAGAGATGGGAAATTGATTTTCAAAGTCATAATAAAAAAAATTTCATTAGCTTGAGATTTGAAATATCTATAGTGTAATATTATTATATGGGGCTTCCCAGGTGGCACAGAGGTAAAAAATCTGCCTTCCAATGCAAGAAACACAAAAGTTGCGAGTTCAATCCTTGATCAGTAAGATCCCCTGGAGAAGGAAACAGCAACCAGTTTGTAGGCTAATTTTCCTCAGTTTGTAGATAACAGAGGTAAGTGCCTCTGAGAGTCATGACAGTGGAAGCAGACAGGCAAAAAGAAAAATGAGAAAGATTTTCTAAGAATGATACAAATTCACCTGATGTTTCTGCCTGATTAATATAATATGAGAAAAAGTTCTGATGAACTTTTTCAGGTTAATGTGTATTAGTAAACACTGACGAAGCCTGTGGCACCAAAAGAGGAACTCTTTCGGGAATCCTCACTGCAGTGATGAGTCAGTCTTGCTGTCCATGTGCGGGCCTGTGACCCCGGAGCCTATTTCAGGAGCCATCACTGGGTGATGATCAGGCTCAGCCACTTGCTGTGAACTTGCAGCAATACACAGGTCAGAACTTTCCTGTGCCGTGAAAAATAATCAGGGAAACATAGCTATGATTTCCCTACCCTTTATAATCTCAGAATTTTTACAATATTTCCCAGTTTTTTCTGTAGATTTGCTGATTGTTCTTGAGACTGATATTTTTCCAATCAGAACTCCAAGAATGTCATAGCCTGTTATTTTTTTCCAGAAAGAATCTAGGTGGAGGCTCTTCTATGAGAGACAACTTCATTGTCAATGTCCATCGCAGCACTGTTTATAATAGCCAGGACATGGAAGCAACCTAGATGCCCATCAGCAGATGAATGGATAAGAAAGCTGTGGTACATATACACAATGGAGTATTACTCAGCCATTAAAAAGAATACATTTGAATCAGTTCTAATGAGGTGGATGAAACTGGAGCCTATTATACAGAGTGAAGTAAGCCAGAAGGAAAAACATAAATACAGTATACTAACGCATATATATGGAATTTAGAAAGATGGTAACGATAACCCTGTATACGAGACAGCAAAAGAGACACTGATGTATAGAACAGTCTTATGGACTCTGTGGGAGAGGGTGGGAAGATTTGGGAGAATGGCATTGAAACATGTGAAATGTCATGTATGAAACGAGATGCCAGTCCAGGTTCAGTGCACGATGCTGGATGCTTGGGGCTGGTGCGCTGGGAAGGCCCAGGGGGATGGTATGGGGAGGTTGGGAGGGAGGAGGGTTCAGGATGGGGAGCATGTGTATATCTGAAATTAAAAGAGTAAAAAAAAAAAAAAAAAGGATATTACTGGACTCCCCTGTGGTTTCCAAGGTGTAAAGTTCCTAACAGTACAGGACAGCGCCCTCTCCTGGTCTCCTGCCTCTCCTGGTCTCCTGCTCTCCTCCACTATGTCATCTAAAAGTGAAGGTCACTCAGTCCTGTGCAACTCTTTGCCACCCAGGGACTATACAGTCCATGGAATTCTCCAGGCAAGAATACTGGCATGGGTAGCCATTCCCTTCTCCAGGGGAATCTTTCAAACCAAGGGATCAAACCCAAGTCTCCCACGTTGCAGGAAAATTCTTTACCAGCTGAACCACAAGGGAAGCCCAAGAATACTGGAGTGGGTAGCCTATCCCTTCTCCACCAGATCTTCCTGAATTAGGAATTGAACTGGGATCTCCGGCATTGCAGCTGGATTCTTTACCAACTGAGCTATCAGGAAAGCCCGTATGTCATGTAGGTTTTTTTTTTTTTTTTTTTCTCTTGATGACTCAGTGGGTAAAGAATTCACATAAAATGTAGTGCACGGGATACATAAGACACGGGTTTGATCCCTGGGTCAGGAAGATCCTCTGGAGGAGGAAATGACAACCTACTCCAGTATTCTTGACTGAAAAATTCAACGGACAGAGAACCTTGTAGGCTACAGTCCAAAGGGTCCCAAAGAGTCAGACGTGGCTAAGGACATGTGCACTGTGCACACCAAACACGTATTTTGGAAACTTTCTCAATTTCCTAAACCCTTCCACGGCAATATGTTTTTAACTCCAGTATATCTGATTAATTCAAACTTCTCTTACTCTAAAGAATTGTGGTCAACATGGGACGCTATTAAGTGAAATGAAACTTGGAAATTAAGACAAATATCTCTTAAATCTCCCATTAAAGAGCTGTAACTTCCTAGACAACCTGCTCATGTTGGTAGTAGGAATGGAACAGACAGGAAACTGAATGAGAGCATGGAATTGTGGGAGGAGGAGAGGAAAGGGAGCAGCATGGTTTCAAATCTCACTAGTCTCCTCTGATACAAGCTCCTCTCATGTGCGCACACACACACACATATATACACAACACACAAGTGTGCATATATATATATATACAAAAAATATATATATATATATATATGTGTGCGTGTTTCATATATATGTCTTTACATATTTCATTCTGGTGAAGTCACACCATGGTTTACACTTGTTATCCATGAAGTTGTTGTCTGGAAATAATTGAACTCCCCAAATATGAATTTCATACCTTCATTTCATGAACAATATAATAGTCCTAAATTTCATTGACCCATCCAGGCTCATCACCCACTAGATTTACTTGTCTGTCTGAGTTTGCCTGCATTCGCTCTGTGACACTTCTTCAGAAGGCAGAGGCCTTCAGATTCCATTTTTCAACACGGGATACACTCAGTCTCCCCCAAATACCACTGACTGCACTGACATAGCCCTCTAGTCTCTGATGGGTATTCTCAACATCACTGAACTAAAATTCTTTCACATTTTATTCTTTTCATTCAGTTCTTTTTTTGTTTGTTTTTTGTTGTTTTTTTAAAATTTTATTTTATTTTTAAACTTTGCATAATTGTATTAGTTTTGCCAAATATCAAAATGAATCCGCCACAGGTATACATGTGTTCCCCATCCTGAACCCTCCTCCCTCCTCCCTCCCCATACCATCCCTCTGGGTCGTCCAAGCACACTAGCCCCAAGCATCCAGTATTGTGCATCAAACCTGGACTGGCATCTCGTTTCATACATGATATTTTACATGTTTCAGTGCCATTCTCCCAAATCTTCCCACCCTCTCCCTCTCCCACAGAGTCCATAAGACTGTTCTATACATCAGTGTCTCTTTTGCTGTCTCGTACACCGGGTTATTTTGTTACCATCTTTCTAAATTCCATATATATGTGTTAGTATACTGTATTGGTGTTTTTCCTTCTGGCTTACTTCACTCTGTATAATAGGCTCCAGTTTCATCCACCTCATTAGGACTGATTCAAATGTATTCTTTTTAATGACTGAGTAATACTCCATTGTGTATATGTACCACTGCTTTCTTATCCATTCATCTGCTGATGGACATCTAGGTTGCTTCCATGTCCTGGCTATTATAAACAGTGCTGCGATGAACATTGGGGTACACATGTCTCTTTCCCTTCTGGTTTCCTCAGTGTGTATGCCCAGCAGTGGGATTGCTGGATCATAAGGCAGTTCTATTTCCAGTTTTTTAAGGAATCTCCACACTGTTCTCCATAGTGGCTGTACTAGTTTGCATTCCCACCAACAGTGTAAGAGGGTTCCCTTTTCTCCACACCCTCTCCAGCATTTATTATTTGTAGACTTTTGGATTGCAGCCATTCTGACTGGTGTGAAATGGTACCTCATAGTGGCTTTTCATTCAGTTCTGCATGAAATTTTTCCTTCAGAATATTTTTATTTGTTTATTTTTTGTTTTGTTCTTCTGTTTAGGTTACACACTATTGCTTTTCTCTTTATGTCTGTAACTCCACACACAATACCTGTCATTGGTTTTTCTCTAAGACTCCTGATCCTCATTGCTTGCATATGACCTCATACCTTCTCATTCTACTATTCAATATGTATGCACAGTGGAAATATTGATGCTAGGTTGTGGAGTTAAAGATTATGTCATTGTTTTGTACAATACAAGATTGACTAGAAAATAATAGACAATTTGTGAAAGAAATATGATATTGTCTGTTAAGTTTGGGCAACTACCTCTTCAGGTTTTCTTTATTATACTGTGTTTCCATTCTAGTCCTCAAAACATTTTTCTATTTATTCAGTGATGGGCTATGACACTTCACTCAGGGAAGGTTACTAGATGAGAAAATTTATTTATTTTTCAATTTTCATTGCAATATCCTTGATTTTCAAGGTTATGTTAGTTCCTCTTGTACAGTCTGGTGAATCAATTATATACATACATGTATCCACTCTTTTTTACAAAAGATTTTTTTCCCGTACAGGTGATTACAGAGTATAGAATAGAATTTCCCGTGCTACACAGTAGATCCTTATTTCTGACAGTTTCATGCATAGGAATGGGTGTATGATCATCCAGATCCCCACTTAATACCTCCCATCCTCCACCCTGTTTCTTAGCGCCTGGTACCTTAGGTTTGTTTTCTACATCTGTGTCTTTCTTTTGTAAATAACCTCATTGGTACCATTATTTTACATGGTCAATATCACACAATCTTTACCTTTCTTTGTCTGACTCAGTCGCTTCTCTCCTGAGTTCACCCTGAATAGAGAACCACCCTCGGGGCCTCGCACAGGAAGAGGCAGCAGGAGGGCAGGTGCAATGCTGGGGAAACTGCAGGATTCAGGAGCCAGTGGAGCTCCTGACAGCCTCGATGAGGCCGCAGGCCAGAATCCACACTGATCCCCTCCGGCTCAGTGGTCCAGCAGCCCTGTTTCCAACACTGACTCTCGCCAAGACCCGCAGAAGGTGCCCGTGGATCTGCGTTCTTTTCTGACACTCGGGCCACGTCTGTCGGGACACAGTATCCTCAGGACTGCCAGAGTCTGGGGCCCTGTCAGGCACTTGCAGACAAAAAGATATTGGGGTTCCCTGGAGCAGTCCATTTAAGATCCGGGAATAGGGCCATTCTCCCATTGCCATGCACGTCCTCCTGACTCCCTACTGGGCCTTTGGGTTCCTGGGCAGACAGAAACCAAATTCCTTCCCAGAAACGCGGGGTCTGCGCCCTGTGGTCGTGCGGACTTAGCGTCCCTCCCGGAGCCCCTGGAATGGGTGTCTGAGCGCCTCCAGCCCCATGTGCCCACCTCGGGCGGGTCCCTCAGTGGCAGGGCTGGAGCCCACTGACCACCAGGATGGCCCAGGCTCATACCCTGGCAGACCAGGCTCTCCTGAAAGACACGCTGCTCTCGGGGAAGGCACATCACTGTAGAAGGAGGTGGCTCCATCAGTGATGATGCCAGAAAAAGGACAGGGTCTAGGACTGTCCTAGGACTCCAAACACCCATCTCCAGGGGGAAACCTTGACCCTGAGTCGGGGTTGGGGTTGCTTGTCTCCAGCCCTGCAGGTCAGAGAGGCCTGAGGACCGCTTTATGCTCTCCTTCCCACTGCAGTGACCTTGGAATTCTAGGCTGTAGGAGTTCAAACTCTGGAGCTGAAGCCTTTATATACTATTTTTGATTCAATATTTTTCTGTAGCAACACTTACATTTTTTGCTATATGTTTATTTTTCAAAATAAAAATCAGTAATGGTGATTTCAAAACATCACACTTGTATCATCCTCTGAAAGGCTCACATTGTGAATGGTAATTTTCTGACTGAGAATGTTATCCAAGGGAGAAAGAGAAAAACCAGGTCAGTTAATGGCATTTCCATATCCTCAGAGAGAAATCTCTCTATTCAGTGAGTTAGTTCAGTTTCCCTTCTCCAAGGAAAGACAGAGCACAAACCCTAGAGAGTTCAGACTGACTTTTCTAGGAAGAACAAAAGTTATTAGTATCACTACCGCATATAGAAACACCTCCAATCACGTAGAGAGAGTAAAACAAAAGCAAGAGAGGTATATTATAAACTGTGAAGTCTGATTTAATGTCAGCCTCTTGATACTTTGGGGCTTCCCAGGAGGCTCAGTGGCAAAAAAAAAAAAAAAAAAAAAATCTGCATGCTAATGCAGATGACACAGGAGATAGGGTTTGATCTCTGGGTCAGGAAGATCCCCTGAAAAAGGAAATGGCAACCTCCTCCAGTATTCTTCCTGGGAAATCCCATGGACAGAGGAGCCTGGCAGGCTATATAGTCCATGGAGTCACAGAGTCACACACAACTGAGCACGCACAAGCTCTGTTATCTTGATACTTTTTTTCAGGACTCACCCAAAACATTATTTTTATCTTTTAGTAGAAAGTTTTTCTTGTGTCCCTTTTCTTAAATGCATGGAGCATGTAGATGGCACTTTGCTATCACGTGGATATTTACTGGGG
The DNA here is from genome assembly GCF_002263795.3 of Bos taurus. Lineage (NCBI taxonomy): Eukaryota > Metazoa > Chordata > Mammalia > Artiodactyla > Bovidae > Bos > Bos taurus. The sequence continues at coordinate 5,470,947 of NC_037356.1, forward strand.
GATTTTCTCTACCTATTACATTTTCAAGGGTCCAAAAATTTGATAGCACTTCATCAATGAATACAGGAAACTTCAAAAAGGATGTTCCAGATAACCATGTTCACATATCTCTTGCCTTTCAGTTACTTGATATTGATCTAATATTTAGATTCTGTATATGATCCTTACAATTATTTGACCTAAGACAATTTTAGTGTTTTTTGTCAACTCTTCCTGATTTTACAAATAATAAATATTCTTTGTGCAATGAATAGTATATTCAGTTATAATACAGAAAAAATGAAAAACCAGCAATGGCACCTATGGGAATATAAAATCTTACCATATTATGTTTTAAAAATATAAATTATATCCAATTTAAACTTTCCTCTTTTTCTCAGACATTATTTCAATTTTCAACTCATTGAACTTCATTCCCTTCCCCTATCCAGTCAGGTAAGGCAAAGTTTGCTGCATTTTAGAGAACAAGCAGGCTTGCTGTGATGGAACAAGCTAAGTCACCGCGACTCCTAGAAGGAAAATCACGTCCCTCTTCTCACTTGAGGGCTTCCCAGGTGGTGCTAATGGTAAAGAACCTACCGATGCAGGACACATAAGAGCTGAGGGTTCGATCCCTTGGTTGGGAAGAACCCCTGGAGGAGGGCATGGCAATCCACTCCAGTATTCTTGCCTAGATTATCTCACAGACAGAGGATTCTGGTGGGCTACGGTCCCTGGGTTTTGCAAAGAGTCTGACTCAACTGAAGAAACTTAGCACTCACACATTCTCACTTGTTACTGGTGAGATTACTGGTTGCTGCAATTAGACTATCATATAGTTTGTGAAATGAAGATATGAAATTCAGTCCTGGGGAGTTCAGTTACTTCCAAACAACAACTTCTGGCTATCTTGGCCAGAGCAGTATGTGTACTTAGGGGGAGCTTGAGTACACGGCTTGAAAAATAGAATGTGAGGGATTCCTCATTCTGAAGAAATATCTCCGAATGAATGCAGGCAAATTCAGAAAGGCAAGTAAATCTAGTGGGTGATAGGTCTAGATGGGTAGGTGCTATTAAAACTATAATTAGTTCATTAAATGGAGGTGTGAAATTTATACTTGGATAGTTTATTCCAAAACAAAACTCCGTAAGTTACAAAGGTGAATTCATGATGAGACTTTTATCAGAGGTTGGATTGTGGTGATTGGATCAAGTAGGTTTCAAACATTTGAATTCAATCATTGGCATCCTGATGTGTTTCCAAATCTGCAAAATCTAATCATGTGCACCTATACCTTTTCATGGAGTTGGTAACCCTATCACTTGGAAGAAAGGGGAGTGGTCATTGGAGAATATAAAACATTCAGCAAGAACCAAGTTCAGTCTTCTCTGGAGCCCAGAGCTGTGGTGTGTGGAGTTGGCTGAGCTGTGAAGACTTTTCAAAGTTTCTGCCACCAGCAGTGGAGCATCTAAATCCTGAACTGAATTTGAGAGTTACCCACTGAAAAGGAGTGGAAACTTCATGAACTACAACCAAAGTGAGTTCTGATCAAGGTACAATGAAATTCTGATATGTTCAGTTAAAAATAAAACTTTAATGGCAGTCCTGCACACAAAAGCTAGTTGTATTTATTCTGTCAGTACTATCTATGTTTCAGCACTTCCTCAAGCATTGATTCCATGTGGGATTTGCAGACAAATAACTTATTTTTACCTACAAGATATCAAGTAACCTCCTTATCAAAGGTGGGTAAAAATAGAAAATTAGTAAATATTGTTGAGATGATGAAAGCAGTTAATCTATAGAAAAGGATTTAATTCAATGCTGAGAAATACTAGGCAACACATATTAAGTTCTCCTATTATAGTTTTAATATTATCATGGTCCTTGATGCTATCAGTCTACAAATGATTATATTCATGTTGACTATTGTTTCCTGATTATTATGATACCTGAACATTCACCAGTTCAAAATATGACATGCCATGATGATATGAACTGACTCCAGGAAAACTTGCTTTCCTGAACTAGAAGTGACATTTTTTTTTCTTCTTTTTGTCTTGAAAGCAGCAGTTTTGCTATTTAAGCTGGAAGCAAGCTGTGAACTCTTTAGGACATCAGATTAAAGCCAAGATTGATTGCATGAAGTTTAAGTTCTTTGTAAACAAATTTCTTTGTCTTTAGAAAAGCACTCTGTCACTTTTAATGATAGAAGGAACTGAGGCCCTGAGGAGAGAAATGAAGGGTGTGCTAGTGTGGCTTCCACTCAGGGAGTCGTGGAGGTCGAGAGAGAGACAGACAGGTTCTGTGTGTGCTTCTGTCAGAATCAGCTAACAAAGTAACTCTGAAGTCATCCCAACACTTACCCTCCAACTAATCTTTAAGGGGCTTCCAGGGAGTTCCGTGGTAAAGAGTCCACCCGCCAATGCAGAAGATTCAGGAAAAATGGGTTCAGCCGCTCAGTTGGGAAGAGCCCTTGGAGAAGGGAAAGGCAACCCTTTCCAGGATTCTCGCCTGGGAAATCCCAAGGGCAGAGGAGCCTGGTGGGCTATAGTCCATGGTGTAGCAACGAGTCAGACAGGAGTGAGCAGACTCACACTAATCTTTAAGCTTCTCCATGTATTAATAATTTTAGTATGATTGAAATCCTGGTTTATTTGAAACAAAAACGTTGCTAAGGACTCTTACTGTATTTCATCTTTTGTATAATAGTAAATCCAAGGTGTATGCAGTCACCATTTCTAGGTTTGTTCTGGGGAGGTAAGCAAATAGGGAAATTAGAGTTCAAGACAGGACTTTGTCCAAAGGATTTATTTTTCCTGATGAGGGCAGAAGAAAGACTTTTTCTCTTACCCTCTCTTATTTCTTTCTTTAATTTTCAGAAACATGGATTCAGACACACTGCAGGTCTTCCAGAGGGAACTCACCTGTTCCATCTGCATGAACTGCTTCCTGGACCCCATCACCATAGACTGTGGGCACAGCTTCTGCCGTCCCTGTCTGAGCCTTTGCTGGGAAGAAGGCCAGACTCCAAGGAGGTGCCCAGAGTGCAGGGGAATATCAGAGAGGCCCGATTTCAAAACCAATATTGCCCTCAAGAGGCTGGCTTCCCTTGCCAGGCAGGCCAGAGCTGACCACGACCACAGCTCTGAGGAGCAGATCTGTGTGACACACCAGGAAGCCAAAGGCCTCTTCTGTGAGGCTGACCAGACCCTGCTCTGTGGGCCCTGCTCTGAACGCCCCGAGCACGCAGCTCACAGCTACAGTCCAATACACAGGGCTGCTGAGGAATCCCGGGTAGGTGATGCCTCTCAAGCAGTTTGGGATCTAGAGGCTCCTAAGTCAGAGAGGAAGATGAGGATGCTGTGATGGTGATGAGGGTGGAGATAGTGGAGGTGGGATTTCTGAATGTGGATCCTCACATATAATGTGTCCTTTCAGTGTTGTTTCCCAATTGTCCACACATGTGGAAATGCAGCATCCCAGGGCGGGTGGCACCAGGGCCACAGGCTTCTGATGGGAGCTTGAGGCTTTCTTACTCGGGCTATTACAGTCTGGGTCTCAGTATCATGGGACATGGATTCCATTATCCGTAAAGTCCCCCCAGTTCTCTAGTATACACTTCTATTCCTTGATATTCAAATATTGGCATCAAATTAATGTGGAAAAGTCTGACAACAGCCTCCTAAGTCAAGTTCTGTGTAACTAATAAATGCCTTTTCTCATGAATAATGGGATTAAATTTACAGTGTCATCTTCTGTGTCACTAAATCCTGAGGGTATTTTGCAGGAGAAACTCCTGAAGAGAATGAGCTCTTTATGGAAAATGAGAGAAGAAATCCAAATCAGTCTGAATCAGGAAGCCTACACAACTCATTCCTTTGAGGTAAGAATAAAAATGTTCCTATTTATTTGTATAAATATTGATATAATTTTACCTTAGATATTTTTTTTAGGTCTATGTAAGTTCCTGTGAAAGGCTACTGGTCTTTTCCCTGGAGGAGTGGTTTCAAATGACTGATCAGTAATTGGAATGAGAACAGGCTAATATATGCTAGTTCAAAGAATGCTAGTATATTCGAAGACCAAGGCATGAAATGTATTCCAAGGCCACATTTTGAAGATTGGAATAAGCCTTTTCAGACATGGGGTATAAGACGCATTGCACTAACTGTGACTGTGAAGGAGAAGAGAGGAAGAGAGTCGTAACTAGAGGAAAACTGATGGCTCAGGGGTAAAGAATCTGCCTGCAGTGCGGGTGCCACAACAGACCTGGATTACATCCCTGGGTTGGGAAGATGCCCTGGAGGAGGAAATAGCAGCCCACCCCAGTATTCCTGCCTGGAGAAACCATGGACAGAGGAGCCTGGTGAGCTATAGTCCACTAGGTCACAAAGAGTTGTGCATGACTGAAGAGAGTCAGCATGCAGGAAAAAAGAAAATACATATATTCAAAATGAGGTTTACTTCATGAAAGAATATTTAGAAGAATCAGAGAAAGGAACAAGAAAAAAACAAGACTCAGGTCGGAGAGGAAATAACTGATGGGTAAGAACCCGGAAGAATCTTCCTTGGGACACAGCCTGGGCTCCCTCAGATGACTTGATTTAAACAGGGAAAGAGATTAGGAATTCAGAGAAAGCATGGGCAATAGGGACCTGAAAATATTCAAGACTCTTTGAATGCATGTGGCAGTTTGTCAGGAACTTCCTTGATGACACTAAGGAAATAATATTTGAAGTTTTCTTTTAAATGTGAACATACGTAATGCTTTGGATCCACTATCTCTGCAGGACTATGTGGCCTTAAGGAAGGTGATGATCAAGCTTGAATATCAGAGGATGCTTCTGTTGCTCCGGGAGGAGGAGCAACTGCATCTGGAGGCCCTGGAGCGAGAAGCCAAAGAGATTTGTGAAGAACTCAAGGAGAGTGTGTTCAGAATGTCTCAGTACAGAGAAAGTCTGAAAGAAATGTATAAAGAGCTGACTGAGATGTGCCACAAGCCGGACATGGAGCTGCTCCAGGTGAGAAAGGAGGGTCCATCCTCAGAGAGAGAAATACTCTTCTAGACGAGTGCTGTGACACTGAAATATTACCTATCCAGACAGATGATTACACAATCAGCAAGATTCTGTGACCAGGGGAAAGTTAATTTTCTTGGAGTAAATCTCAGTATACATTCCCCTAAACCCTTGGCACTCTCTGTTATCCACTCTTCCTGAAGACACTGAGGTTCTTATTGTCATACAGACAAGATATTTAGAACTGGTATCAATTTTAATGCAACCGATGGTTCTTTTTATGCAATTGTCTGCTTTACCTTAATTGTTACCATAAGTGGTGAGATCACTTCCTGAAGACAGCAGTGGGCAGTGAGTGACAATTGAAACCTAGATGTTGCTGCAGCATTGTGCAGACCCTTCCTGCCCCCTTTGCTTCCTTAATGAGACCTGAGGAAGACCATCATGTCTTAGGTTAGGGTCTGTTATGAAGATTGCTTCTGAGTGTTACTTAGAAGAGATTTAGAAAATTATGTCTTATTATGAAACAAGAATAGGAATAGGAGATGGAAACAGAATTCTAATGATTAACATGATTTTTTTTTCCTTTGCAGGGCTTGGAAAATGTGCTGGAAACGTGAGTATACATTAATGATTTTTGATTTCTGAAACATTTTTGTCTTTTTGATGAAGTGGACCCAAAGTTCTTGCTTGGGACCTGGGGATTGATTTCAGGTCCTCCCCCATATCTAAATCTCAGGACAGGATTCTTTATACATAATAACATGTTATTCGCAGATAACTAATACACATGCTCCTGTACACTTTGTCATCTCTAGACAACTTTACAACATATACAGTATAAAGTAAATGCTATATAAGTCATTCCCTGGTATGTGGCATTTTCAATTTTTACATTTTTGGAAGTTTCTGGACTGTTTTGTGAATTTTTTCCACTCAGAACAAAACCAAAGGGGAAGGAAGTTTACACGGGAATTTGGGATTGACTGGTACGCACTGTATATGAAATATAGTTAGAATAGTAGCTCTGATCCTATGATAAAATAAAAGAATAAATAAGCAAATACATAGCCCAGAATGTACAGATTGAATGCATGTGTGAATCCACAAGTACAGAAGCCTAGCATATGGATTACCACATTGTCTTTTTGGCCATTTTCTATTTTATTTCAAAAGAATTTCAAGGGTTTCTGACCCTTGGTCTCAGTCATTTCCTTTTCATTTGACTGCAATCAACTATATCTGAAAACCTGCTGCCATTCTGGGCTTTGTTCCACCTACTCAACCCATTCTCTCCAGCTTGACCACAATAAACCTTAGCGAGGGATTTTTCTAAGACATCACAGAGGAAGCACCTATCCTAGTGGATTAAAAGGTGAAAAAGGCATGAAAGAGGCATATTCCCTATCATGACAAGAGACTGTGATTTTGTTAATACTGAGTAGCAGTGACTCAGCCTGTTCCATCACAGCAAGCGCCCTGCAGGCAGAACCTCACACGGAGCGCCTTTCTGCTGCCCACTTCTAAGTGAGACATTCAGGACCAGGACAGCCAGGTTGGACCTGGGTCACTTTGCTGGACTGACAAGAGTAAACATGTCTGGTCAGTGAGCACTTCTGTTTAGACACAGAATGCATCCTGGATGACTGCTTTGTGAGTGAAGTCTCACAGGCTTAGCCTGAATTTTTTGCTCTCTGTAAAATACCCAGGATCTTTGAATCGATGGAATTGAGGAAGGGAATGAAGTTTAGTGAGTGCAAATTTGGAATATTGTCTGAGAAAAATGGGGAAAATGAAATTTGATGTAATTTCTATTTAGTAAAATATATGGCAACATTTTTATATTCTCAAATGAGTAGAATATATTATATATGCAAATCACCAAAAGTAGGAGAATCCTGAGAACATATGGGATCCTGTGGTAAAGTCTGCTGTTTTGCCATGCCCATGTGATTAGCCATTGGTCTTGACATGGAATCGATGTCCTTTGTACAGGACTCATCTGGCACAGATACAGAAGCCTCAGCCCGTGAACCCAGAGCTCCCTTCCTGGCCTGTCTCTGGATTTCTACACATGCTGAACAACTTCAGAGGTAAGAGTCAGCCTTTTGGTGATCAGGACTACATTTCATTAGAGCTTCTTGGGAACAACCCTTCTTTCATTTTCATTTTATTTCTTTTTTTTTTCTTTTTTGGTTATGAAGGTGGTGCATAAATTCCTGAAGTTGCTAACACCTTTTCTACCTCTTTCAGTTCAGTTCAGTCGCTCAGTCTTGTCTGACTCTTGGCGATCCCATGGACTGCAGCACGCCAGGCTTCCCCATCCATCACCAACTCCTGGAGTTTACTCAAACTCATGTCCACTGAACCAGGGATGCCACCCAACCATCTCATCCTCTGTCGTTCCCTTCTCCTCTCGCCTTCAGTATTTCCCAGCATCAGGGACTTTTCAAATGAGCGAGTTCATCACATCAGGTGCCAAAGTATTGGAGTTTCAGCCTTAGCATCAGTCCATCCAGTGAATATTTAGGACGAATATCCTCTAGGATGGACTGGCTGGATCTCCTTAATGTCAAAGGGACTCTCAACAGTCTTCTCCAACACCATAGTTCAAAAACATCAATTCTTCCATGCTCACTTTCTTTATAGTCCAAGTCTCACATCCATACATGACTACTGGAAAAACCATAGCTTTGACTAGATGGATCTTTGTAAGCAAAGTAATATCTCTGCTTTTTAAAATGCTATCTAGGTTGGTCATAAATTTTCTCCCAAGGAGCAAGCATCTTTTAATTCCATGGCTGCAGTCACCACTGGCAGTGACTTTGGACCACATCCCCCCCCCCCAATAGTCTATCACTTTTTTGTTGTTTCCCCATCTATTTCCCATGAAGTGATGGGACCAGATGCCATGATCTTAGTTTTCTGAACGTTGAGTTTTAACCCAACTTTTTCACCCTCTTCCTTCACTTTCATTAAGAGGCTCTTTAGTTCTTCTTCACTTTCTGCCATAAGGGTGGTATCATCTGCATATCTGAGATTATTTATACTTCTCCCAACTGTCATTATTCCAGCTTGGGCTTCATCCAGTCAAGCATTTCTCATGACGTACTCTGAATTTAAGTTAGATAAGCAGGGTGATAATATACAGCCTTGACTTATGCCTTTCTCGATTTGGAAACAGTCTGTTGTTCCATGTCCAGTTCTAACTGTTGCTTCTTGACCTGTATGCAGATTTCTCAGGAGACAGGTGGTCTTGTATTCCCATCTCTTTAGAATTTTCCACAGTTTGTTGTGATCCACACATTCAAAGGCTTTGTGTATTCAATGAAGCAGAAATAGAATGTTTTTCTGGAACTGTCTTTTTTTTTTCTGATGATCCAGCAGATGTTGGTAATTTGATCTCTGGTTCCTCTGGCTTTTCTAAATGCAGCTTGAACATCTGGAAGTTCAGGGTTCAAGTACTGTTGAAGCCTGGGTTGGAGAATTTTGAGCATTACTTTACTCGCATTTGAGATGAGTGCAGTTGTGCAGTAGTTTGAGCATTCTTTGGCATTGCCTTTCTAAGGGGTTGGAATGAAAACTGACCTTTTCCAGTCCTGTGGCTACTGCTGAGTTTTCCAAATTTGTTGACATATAGAGTGAAGCACTTTCACAGCATCATCTTTTAGGATCAAAGAGCTCAACTGAAGTCCATCACCTCCACTAACTTTGTTCACAGTGATGCTTCCTAAGGCCCGCTTGACTTTGCATTCCATGATGTCAGGCTCTAGGTGAGTGATCACACCATCGTGGTTATTTGGGTCATGAACATCTTTTTTGTATAGTTCTTTTGTGTATTCTTGCCTCCTCTTCTTATTATCTTCTGCTTCTGTTAGGTCCATACCGTTTCTGTCCTTTATCGTGCCCATTTTTGCCTGAAATGTTCCCTTGGTATCTCTACTTTTCTTGAAGAGATCTCTAGTCTTTCCCATTCTATTGTTTTACTCTACTTCTTTGCATTGATCACTGAGGAAGGCTTTCTTATCTCTCCTTGCTATTCTTTGGAACTCTACATTCAAATGGGCATATTTTTCCTTTTCTCCTTTTCCTTTATGTACTCATCTTTTCACTGTTATTTATAAAGCCTCCTCAGACAACAATATACCTTTTTGCTTTTCTTTTTCTTGGGGATGGTCTTGATCACTGCCTCCTGTACAGTGTCATGAACCTCTGTCCATAGTTCTTCAGGCATTCTCTATATCAGATCTAATCCCCTGAATCTATTTCTCACTTCCACTGCATAGTCACAAGGGATTTGATTTAGGTCATACCTGAATGGCCTCATGGTTTTCCCTACTTTCTTCAATTTAAGTCTGAATTTGTCAATAAGGATTTCATGGTCTGAGCCACACTCAGCTCTCGGTCTTGTTTTTACTGACTGTGTAAAGCTCCTCCATTATTGGCTGCAAAGAATATAATCAATCTGATTTCAATATTGACCATCTGGTGATCCACGTGTAGAATCTTCTCACATGTTGTTAGAAGAGGGTGTTTGCTATGACTAGTGCATTCTCTTGGCAAAACTCTATTAGCCTTTGCCCTGCTTCATTCTGTACTCCAAGGCCAAATTTGCCTGTTACTCCAGGTATTCCTTGACTTCCTATTTTTTTATTCCAGTCCCCTATAATGAAAATGACATCTTTTTTTGGTGTTAGTTCTAGAAGGACTTGTAGGTCTTCCTAGAACTGTTCAACTTCATTTTCTGCAGCATTACTGGTTGAGGCATAGAGTTGGATTACTGTGATATTGAATGGCTTGCCTTGGAAATGAACAAATGATTCTGTGGTTTCTGAGACTGCATCCAAGTACTGCATTTCAGACTCTTTTGTTGCCTCTATAGTCAGATTATAAACACCAAGTCTGATGTTTGCCACCTGTAATTTCCTGAAAATGCAAAACCATATATATATATGACATAGGATGAGCAAAGGGAGAGCAACCAGGTTGTTACTGTGATTATAGAGACTGAATATTTGGTTCTGTGAGTGACCATCGATATGTTGTTTACTCAGTTTATTTCACTCTTGAGCTTAAATCCATCATTGCTGCTTTTAATTTACTGTATGGGCTTTCCTGGTGGCTCAGATGATAAAGAGTCTGCCTGCGATGCAGGAGACCCAGGTTCGAGCCCTGGGTCGGGAAGATCCCTGGAGAAGGGAACGGAAATCCACTCCAGTATTCTTGCCTGGACAATTCCATGGAAAGAGGAGCCTGGTGGGCTACATACAGTCCACGTGGTCGCAAAGAGTAAAACAGGACTGAAGGATAACACTTTCACTTTCACTTCATTACAGCTACACTTATTACACATTGTACATAGAAGATTTATTATTTCTAAAATTAGGAATAAATGACAGAAAAATTGAAATGGCTTTGGCAGAAGAATTATAACACTCTCAATCTTACAACAACTTTAAGGCAAGGGATGCATGAACACTGTCAGTTAGAATAACTTTTTTGAAGCTTCCAAATTATTCACGGATGGATTTCTATCAATTCTTTTGACCTTTGAAAATGTAATAGGTACAGATTATACCCCCATAAGTGTCCACGTGATAACAAAGTGCCATCTACAGTTTCCATAGTATTAAGTACAAAGGACACAAGAAAAGTTTTCTAATATAAGAATCAATGCTTTTAGGTGAATCCTAAAGTAAACTTTGAAGAGATTGACCATAGTCAACTTCACCCAGTTCATGATATATGTCTTTTTTTTAATTTTCTCTCTTGATTTGATGTACTTCTGTGTGCCCACAGAGATAGTAATACTTTTATTCTTCAGAGAAGAGTCATCTAACTCCCCTTTGCTGTTTTGTTTTGATTTCCTTGGAGAAGGAATTAAAAAGCTTATTGTGTAGAAGGCCTCTGCCTCTCAGAGACATGGAAATTCGACTGGCTAACAGTTTTTACTCTTTCTGCAGTGGATAATGTTCTGAGTCTGACAACGATCGTTCACCATGCGATCCTCGATGATGCAAGTGTGCTGTTTGAGGATGACCACCCCATCGCGTCCAGACAGCCCCAGGGCGAGTCGTGTGTTGTGTCCTGGGGAGCTTGGGACTTCACCTCTGGGAGGCATTACTGGGAACTGGACGTGGCCCAGTCTTCCAGCTGGGTTCTGGGTGTCTGTAAAAGCATCTTCACAAGTGATACCAGTATCAGTATTGGTGCTGAAGAAGCATTTTTTCTGTGTTCTACAAAGGTGAACAGTCAGTATATTCTGTCCACCACCTCCCCACCCTTAGTGCAGTTTGTGAAAAGGCCTCTGGTAAGATTGGCGTGTTTTTGGATTATGACAATGGAACTGTGAGCTTCTATGATGTTTTCAGAAGTTCCCTCATATATTTTCCTTCCTTCTGCCTTCTCCCCCTATGATACCTTTCCTTTGCCTTAAATCTCCATGAATTGTCCATTTTTTGGACCATTATTTAGGCTTCTTTTCTGGGGATATTGCTGCCCTTCACTTCATGGGAGGCCACAGGATACCTGACTGTGTCCAGCAGCACATTGTTATTTAATGTAACATGGTGATTGTATGTTTATAAAATGGCATAAAGGTGTTATATGCATAAGTCTGTTAATTAAATTTTAATAAACATTTATTATGGAGTATTTCATAGAATATAGTCAATTGCTTTTCTTTTTAAAATAAGGATTATTTTAAACTAAATTTATATACCATAAAGGTCACTACCTTTTAAACTACATAATCAATGGTTTTTAGAACTATACAAAATTATAAAACCAAGACTGTCTCATTGTGGGACATGTGCGTGACCTCGAAAAGGAACCAATGCCCAGTACCATTTACTCACTCTCAGCATATACCATCTCATCACACTCTTCAGCAAACTTTTCTCAAGTTAGTAAATTTTTTACTACTTGAGGGAAATTCTGTGACAGTTCAGATAGTTCTCATCTTATTTCATATTATTGTTACATTCCCACTCTCCGTGCAGTACTCAGAACAGAAAAAAAAAAAAAAAAAAAAAAAAAAAAAAAAAAAAAAAAAAAAAAAAAAAGAAAAGGGGGAAAGAAAGAAATTAGGGAAATGGAAGGCTTTGAAAAAGCTGAACTTCCAAGTTAAGAAAAACTTTTTGGGCCACCTCAAATGCGAAGAAAGGCTGAACTCAATCCTTGAAAAAGGCTCCCTCTGATTGCCTGAGAGGGATTGGGCAGGAGGAGAGAAGGGGACAACAGAGGATGAAGATGGCTGGTATGGCATCAGTTGACTCGATGGAGCCGTGGAGTCTGAGTGAGTCTGAGTGAACTCCAGAGTTTGTGTGGACAGGGAGTTCCTGGTGTGGTGGCGTGTCATTCACGGGGTCCCAAAGAGTCGACAACAACTGAGTGACTGAACTGAACTGAGAGTGAATACCATTAAGAATTAAGGGTCTAATATATACCAACAGCCTTTTCTGGTTCTCTTAGCAACAGATAGAAGATGTGGGACTATTTGAGTTTCAAGTTTCAGTCAATTCAGTCGTGTACCAGTTGTTCTTTGAAACTCCGAATGGACTGCTGTGCAACGCCAGGCTTCCCCTGTCCGAATCATTCAAATCTCCCAGAACCTACTCACCTATGTTCCCATCGAGTTGGTTGATGCGATCCAACCATCTCATCCTTCCTGTCATTCCCTTCCTCTTCCTGCCTTTCAATTCCCTTTTGCAAGCATCAAAGGGTCTTTTCAAGGAGTCATTTATGTGCATTCAGTAAGCCAAAGTATTGGAGCCTTCAGCTTGGAAGTAATCAGTCCTTTTCAATAATTGAAATAATTCAGGACTGATCTTCCTTTAGAGATGGACTGGTGGATCTCCCGTTGCAGTCCAAGGGGACTCTCAAGAGTCTTCAACACCACAGTGGGGACAATAGAGTCTGTAATCATGTCAGCTTCTTCTGAAACTATGATGTGTCTGTACCAGGTGAATCTTGAACAACACATAGTTCAACTGCTCAGGGTCACTTAGACAAAGATTTATTTTGTTAACAGTAGTTAAAAAAATCATATGTAGTTGACTGAATCTGAGGATGATGAACAGAGGATAGGGAGAGGTGACTGTGAGTTATATGTAATACATAACATATATTTCTTTTACATTTGAACATTCTGATGTCCAGACAAGCTACCCTTGACTTTTCTAATAGGGAGAGACTGGAACTGTAATGGAAACTAACAACCTATTCTGATATGATCAACCACCCAAACTGATATAAATCTAGAATGTGGTATGGAAATAAAATCCATGTCAATTTTTTTTTTTTTAACGTTTTAGCATTTTACTAAAAAGACTTTGAATGTCTGGTCACAACTCAATTAATATCTCCTCCTATATCATTTCTATAATCACTCCTATATCACTTCTATATACCACTCCTATAATTGATTATATCGATTATAACTCCTCCTCCCTGACAGGCATGGAACAGTGAGAACCAGTCTCAATCTTGTTGGCAGTGTGCAAAACTTAACAGAACCGAGGACCTCGCCTTTGACAGTGAAGGACACACAAAGGCAAGAAACTGACTTAACACCGACTGATAGAAGCATGAAGAATACCCATGCCCAGGGTCATGGCCTGAGTCAGCAGGGAGAGCCCTGCAGAGAGCTCTTCATTCCAATAGTTCATCGGATGCTGTGTTACCCTCTGTGTGTATCAATCCACTGAACAGCCAAAGAAACAAGCAAGGAGGTAAGAGTTGCCCCCAGGAGGCTTACATTACATGGTGGCTCAGATGGCAAAGAATCTACCTATAGTGCAGGAGACCAGGGTTCAAGCCCTGGATCGGGAAGGTCCCCTGGAGAAGGCCATCGTTACCCATTCCAATATTCTTCTCTGGAGAATCCCATGAACAGAAGAGGCTACCCTTTAGGGGTCTTAAAGAGTTGGACACAATGGAATGACTAAGCACGCATGCACACACGCACACAGAACAATATATCATGGAGGACAGCAGTTGGTTTTCCATGAGCGTCTCTTTATTTACTTATCTTTTAATTCATTTTTATTGAGTAGATTTGCATTACAATGTCATGTTAGTTTGTTGCTTAACAACGAAATAAGTCATATCGATCTGTTTATCCACTCTCGTTTTAGATTTCCTTCCTGTTTAGATCACCAAGAAGATAACTTTCTTCCTGACAGTTTCTTTACAACTATCTTCCCAAGGATAATTGCAACATGTGGGTGTCCAGCACGTATCCAGGTGTCATATGAGATTCTAGAAGCACATGTCCATTGCCAGTTCTACCCCTCCCAGAGTCTACATTTGCACAGCAACCCCCACCCCTGAGGATCGCTGTTCCTTTTCACATCCACATTGAGCACATGTCTGAAACAATGCTGTTTTCCCTCCATGATATCCCCATGTTTTAGATTTCAGTTTCCAAGCACACAGAAGAAAGCTCCTGATGGAGCCAGTGCTCTAGGCAGGGGCAGTATACCTGTGTAAAATGGGCAACCGGTGATGCCCTCACCACAGGGAGGACGGGGCTGAAGCTAAGCCACAGGCCCTGGGACATCCTGAGGCTCTCAGAATCTCCAACAGCTGAGCCCGAAGCTCGGCAAGTCTCGCTTCCAGGAAAATACCCTGAGGTCTGTCACTCTCCTGAGGGGCAGGATGAACGCTCTTGCATTAAACCGGGCAGCCCAGTGGGCTGTCGGACCAGCTTCTCCATGACAGCCTGGACAGGAGGTTTCCCACCCAGACTGAAGTGCCTGAGCTGGGAGCAGTGGCTCAGGGCAGACAAGATGGCCTCCACCTGGGAGTACTTGATCCCACATAGACCTAAGTCCAGTCAGTCCTGCAGGGTGGCTGCAACTTTCTCTAGCAGAACGTGGAGGACCTCAGGTCTAAAGTTAGTCATGGTGACCCCACTCAGATCCAGGCCCTTTAGCTGACTGATGTTTGGGCTCTGGGACTGGTGGGTCGAGTCTGATTCTGTCAGCCAGCAGTTGGTTATTGACAGGTTGTTCAAGGGGGACGTCAGGCACCTGGGGAGAAACCAAATAATTAGTTCTTGGAAACTGGAGTGCTAGGTTGCACACACGTGATAGACAAATGGTTTGTACAGAACTAACATTGGTCTGACCATCAATTCAGGGTCAATACACTGATTGTCACGTCTCATGCTAGGCTGAGCACTGTCACCTTCACTGCAGGATTAAGTCACGTCACAGAATCTGGAAGGTACACCTCCTCATCTATCAAGTAGAGTCAACACATCCCACTTCCTTATGGATGAATGAAGGTCATGGAATCACTAGAACAGTGAGAGCCAGAGAGAGTCTCCATCGAGTATGGACATCACTGAATATTAGTGTTGGGAGATGAGATTTAAAAATGATTCCAGTTAAGGCTTCAGTCGAGGTTGAGCTCTAGATGCCTATATCTCTGGCCAGGGTGGCTCTAGCGAGACATGCATAAGGAACCAACTTACACAAGATCCCACAACATGAAATGTGATGCCAGACCACATACATCCTTACATACATCCCTGCATCGTCTTCAACTTTCTATCCCTTTTTATTATCCTTTTCTCAGCTTGATTAACAGCACCTCCAGAATCATGCTTTTCCCACATGTTAATTAACAGGTCCACTGTGGGCACAAACCTGTGGAGCACAGAGCTTCTCTTCAAGAATGCTTGGATCTGATGCAGTTTCCTCACTTCAATGTCATTTCTAACTTACTTAATTTTATCATTTCAACATAGACACCTCCACAAAAGGAGGGAATTACAAATGCTGGGATGCAAACATCCCAGTCAATCCTCTGTATCTCCCCAGCCAGGTATCTCACAAGAGCCATGAGACCAGTTCAGCCCCCTACCCCCTACATTTGTGTGGTTATGGGATGCCATGCTTTAGGAGAGTGCAAGAAAGGAGAGGGTACTTTTGAAATTCTAGGGTTGTGTTCAGTGTTACCCAGCTCATTGTCCACTCTCACCTGAGCATGTGGTTCAGGCATCCTTCAGGGAGGGAGGGAGGGAGGGAGGGAGACTCTGGATGGAGATCCAGGAGGTGGCCCAGCCTCAGGAACTGAGAGGTAATTTGGACAAAGTAATCCTGCTCCTGCTTCATGAAGGCAGTTGGGTGGATGGGAGAGAGGCAGAGTCTCTGTCTTTCCCAGAAGAAGAGCAAACATGGCCAGCATGGGCATATGCCAGGGCCAATTCCCACTCACCTGGACACATCCAGCTGCATCATGCTCAGGATCTTCACAGTGCCATCCACGGGCATAGAGACAGTCTTCAGCTTCTTGCTGCACAGGTGGATGGAGGATTTACTCTGCTCCACCCACCTGAGGATGTAGGTGAGGAAGTTGTCCAGAGTCCTTTTCTTCAGGCAAAGATCTATAAAAACCTTCAGTGGAGCCAAGTGCTGCTTTGTGGTTGAGCTCTGCTCAGCCACTGGTGCCATATGTGAGCCTGAGCACCAGACCACATGCTCCAGAAGTTCTGGCCAGTATGTCGTAAATCCAGGACCCTCAGTTTGCACCTCGTAGGGAAAGGAGACTAACTGGGATGCATTCAAATCTTCACAGAATAAAAAAGAAAAAAAAAAAAAAAACAGCCTCATAATTTTACAACAGCCTGCCCACCTCTGCTGTAACTTAACATTCCTGATGTCATCTGCTGCCTTGCTCCCTACCTCTCTGCCTCACTTTCCTCCATCTCCCTTTGCCCTCTTATCCTTCCTATTCTTCCACTTTAGTAACTGATGCATGACTTTGAGGAGGTAGGGAATGTTCTTTCAGGCTCCCATTCACTAAAGGCACTCATATACTTCCAGAAGCTATTTCCCTTAGCATGCAAAGGCTTCTTCATTGCCATCTTCAGAACCCTTTCCATCCACTTGCCCTCAACCCAGCTGTCTCCTCTGGGACACCCAGGATTTTATCAGGGTGCCTTGATCACACTCACCTGGAATGAACCTTCTGGGCCAGCAGGATTTCAAGTGCTTCCAGAACTGCTTGTTAGGGCCCCACATGAGGCAGGGAAATGAGGCTCCCCAGAGGCAGACAAAGGGAAAGGCTTGCACCATAGGCTCAGGGTCTCAATGTGTCTCCCATAAAACACCTCCATGAAGAGGGGTGGGAAGAGCTCCCTGGGCAGATCCTCCAAAGCAGAAAAGGCCAAAGCGTCATTCCTCAGCAGGTGCTTTCCTGCCAGATCCAGGAGTCTGGGTGGGTTCCAGACATTCGTCCTGACTCTACAAGAAAAGGAGTCCCGTGGAAACCACCAAGGAACAAGGCATCCATGTCAGGCCAAGCAGCAGCACACCTAAGACAATCTCCCAACGTTTCAGAAGGACCTACTAGGTCCAAGGTCACTGCTCTGGCAGGGGTGGAAGTGCCTCAGTTAGCCCATATGACACTCTGGCCAAAGAGGAAAAAAGACAATCACTAGCCTGTTCAGTTCCATCCATTGCTTTGCATGATGCAGGTCCCACTAGAAAGTGGGTACCTAGAAGCCTGAGAGTTCACTCCAGTCTTTGTTTGGGGAAGAGCTGCACATCATCCTTAGAGCCCTACATTAATGGGCAGATGAGAGTCATGTGGACCAGCACAGCCGCTAACCTCAGTTACCCCCAACATGAATGCCATTGTGTCAGAATATCTTAAATTTCATGAAATAAAATTCTAAATGGATGTTTTTCATTAAAAATATCTCCTTGGTAACTGCTAAGTCACTTCAGTTGTGTCCAACTCTGTGCGACCCCAGAGACGGCAGCCCACCAGGCTCCCACGTCCTTGGGACTCTCCAGCCAAGAACACTGGAGTGGGTTGCCATTTCCTTCTCCAATGCATGAAAGTGAAAAGTGAAAGGGAAGTTGCTCAGTCATGTCTGACTCTTAGTGACCCCATGGACTGCAGCCTACCAGGCTCCTCCATCCATGGGATTTTCCAGGCAAGAGTACCAGCTAATGCACAAATCAAAATGTTTGAGATTCAGGCAAAAATACGCTGCTAGGCAAAATCAAGGCATGAAATGTGTTCATGTGAGAGAAATGTTTTTTTTTTTTTTTTAAACTCTCACTACATCCAGAGATACAGGCCACCCTTCAAGGTTAGCTAGTCAATGGTAAAAAAGGGTTCCTCATATGAGGGAAGTGACTTCCTGCTCTCATGTGTCTGGAAGGTGCTCAGACCTCAGACGCATGGAGAACCCAGATGGTGTCTCCAGAATATGAAGATTCTGCATCTCTTCTCCAGTGCCTCAGACTTTTATACAACATTTATTCACATCATCCCTCTGTCCCACTACTAACCCAGTCAGAAAGGGATACATGTATAGATTACTGAGTACCTGTTGGATTTATCCTGATTGGATTATCACGTTTCTCTAGGTTAGTTGACTGAATCTGATACACATTCAGGAGGCAGAGAAAGATGGGGTGGCTGGATCACCAAGGACCTGTTCACTGATTCACAAACACACTATTTGGGGTGATATTAAGGTAGTGAAGGAGGGCTGCCCTGTGGCTCATCAGTAAATAATCTGATGGCAGTGAAGGGATTGGGGTTTGATCCATGGTCGGGGAAGATAGCCCAAGTCGAGGAGCAATGAACCTGGAGCCCCACAACTACTGAGCCTGTGCTCTAGAGCTGGGAGTGAAACCACTGAAAGTGATGCCCTCTAGAGCCCACTCTACAGCACAGAGGGCGCTGCAGGGAGGGGCTCAGGCCCCTCAACCAGAGGGCACCCCTCTCGCCTCAACTAGAGAAAAGGGTACTTGGCACTAAAGACCTCGGGCAGTCAAAAATAAATAAAACTTTTTTTTTTTTAAGGTAGTAAAGGAGAGTGGCTCAGAGCAGACAGTCATCTTAGTGTTTTTGCCTCAAAAATTTGGGATCAGCACAGCAAACTGCATGCAAAGATTCAAGGTAAGATGTGAGAAGAGGAAGAAGTAAAAATTCTGTCATCAACTTTTCCCAAGACCAAAAGGCTCAGAAGGTGGGCCCCGAGGGGCGTTTTGAGAACTTGGAGTCAGAGAAGAAATCAACGTGGGCCATTCCCAAACAGTCATGCAGAGGCAGCTGCTACCAGGAGACATATACCTATTTCTTTATGTGTTTTTCTCACTAAGGACATTTTTCAAAAGGCAAATTTCCCCAGCCGTTTCTCCAGAATCTTAGAAGCCATACCATAATTTTATTGGCCCCTTTCCAGTGTATTTACATCACTACTCAAACTTAGCTTGGTCACAAATTCTGACCAAGGTGATGGAATTAGGCAGATAAATAAAATTCTGTTATTTTCTTCATAAGTACCCACACCTTTTCTGCACTAAGTACAGAAGCTCTCCTTGGTGTCTAACATTTCTGCTACATTCAGGGATGACACCCACTTTGGGCTGCATCACGCAAAGATACCTTTGAAGTTTAAGGTCATACATAAAGGGAGACGCTTTCCCCATCTCCAAGAGTTTCCCATGCCGCTCTCCCAGCCCATTTATTTGATGCCCAAGCAATTCTTACATACCACTAGCTACCAAGGTGACGACTCTGCTAAGGGTGTCCTCCCACTTGGTCTCTTTGGGGATGATCCCTTTCACCATATTTCTACCATGGGTATGAATAGCCTTAGCATAAGAAAGGGTTTAATGGATTCAACTCAGTAGGTGTTTTAAATCCCAGGTCAGCAATCCCTTTTGTTAATAACATGCAATTGAGTGAGATTAGTAACAATAATAAGCATAAATGTGTCTGTTACTGAACAGAAACTGAGTGAGCCACCATGTGGGCACTTCTTATTCACTCCTTCAGATAACCTTCAGGGAAAAGGTAAACTTTACTTATATTTTTGCCCATTCTAGGATGGTGAACCAAGGTCACTGCTCAGTTCAGTTTGGTTCAGTCGCTCAGTCATTTCTGACTCTTTGCAATCCCATGAACCGCAGCATGCCAGGCCTCCCTGTCCATCATCAAATCCCAGAGTCCATCCAAATCCATGTGAAATTTTAATTGAGGAGAGACCTCAAATCACAGAAATCTTGAAATTTAAAGATTGAAATTCACCAGAGTAAACAGCAAAACTTTTTGTTGAGTGTATAAAGAATACTTCAGTTCAGTTCAGTTGCTCAGCCATGTCCAACTCTTTGCGACCCCATGTATCGCAGCACGCGAGGTTTCCCTCTCCATCACCAACTCCCAGTTTCCACCCAAACCCATGTCCACAGAGTCAATGATGCCATCCAACCATCTCATCCCCTGTCATCCCCTTCTCCTCCTGCCCTCAATCTTTCCAGCATCAGGGTCTTTTCCAATGAGTCAGCTCTTCCCATCAGGTGGCCTAAGTACTGGAGTTTCAGCCTCAACATCAGTCCTTCCAGTGAACACCCAGGACTGATCTCCTTTAGGATGGACTGGTTGGATTTCCTTGCAGTCTAAAGGACTCTCAAGAGTATTCTCCAACACCACAGTTCAAAAGCATCAATTCTTCAGCACTCAGCTTTCTTTATAGTCCAACTCTCACATCCATACATGACCACTGGAAAAACATAGCCTTGACTAGACAGATCTTTGTTGGCAAAGTAATGTCTCTGCTTTTTAATATGCTGTCTAGGTTGGTCATAACTTTCCTTCCAAGAAGTAAGCGTCTTTTAATTTCATTGCTGCAATTGCCATCTGAAGTGATTTTGGAGCCCAGAAAAATAAAGTCAACCACTGTTTCCACTGTTTCCCCATCTTTCTGCCATGAAGTAATGGGACCACGGATAACATGATCTTAGTTTTCTGAAGGTTGAGCTTTAAGCCAACAAGAAAAAGAAAATTGTATTTAAAATTCTTTTAGTTAATCTAATCTTCAGTTTCAAAATAATAGTACATTACTACCATGTGATCTAATAAGAGTCATAAATACCACACTATCCAGCAAATCCATTTCTGAGGATTTATGGAAGAAGACAAAAAGACTAACCTGAAAAGATACACGCACCCCAATGTTCATTCTAGTGAATACGATTCTGTGTCCATTTATTGGAAGTTAGTCCGAGATGCAGGTGTATGTCTTGAAGGAGTCAAGGGGTAAACTGCTGCCTATGTTTCTAAGATTCAAATCACAGATTTCTTCTGGTGTCCAGGCTCATTTCCTCCAGGTAGCATCAACTGAAAGGCAGGTCTGGCTGCCCACTGCTTGAAAGTCTACTCCAAAGATGAGGTTGGTCTAAAGGTAAGTCTGCTTTACTTTGGAGACCAGCAATTGTCAGAGAGGGTCCACATGTCCAAATTTCTACTCCCCACTGATAATTTGAGGGTGAGGATTTTTAAATGGGGAGTTTAGGGTGTGTAGGAGAAAGGAAAGGGCTCCACGCAGAAATAGCACAGTCAGCTCCAACAGTCATCTTGAAATTGGTCATGAGGTTGTCTGACTAGCATCATTTGATTGTTTTAAGTACAGTTAATTTTAAAGTCTAGAGTCATTTATATTTTTCCAGTTTCTCTGAGGCCAGTTCTTGGAATTGTGTCAGTTACGGCATGGACAGTCTGGTTGTCATGCAGTTAACTTCTGTCAGGCGGGGCTTCTAGATTCTACAAAACAGGTCAAAGCATATGGCTCAGAATATTATGCATAGTCTTTGGAGAGGAATTAAAGGTTCTTGACTTTGCTTAATGACTAAATTATTATTATTTTATCTTGTTTGACTGTTTTTCCTTTGTATCTGGGTTTTCTCACTTCTTACATTACATTTATCCTTTGACTAAACTTTTTCTACAGGCAAAAGACAGGCTAAGGACGTTGCAGGTGGAGGGAGGAAGGAGCATAGGGTTCTGCTCTATTTCAGGGGTAGGTGAGAGAGGTAAGTACCTCTGAGAGTCAGGACAGTGGAGTCAGTCAAGAGAAAAATTAGAAAGATTCTCTAAGAATTGTGCAAATTTATCTGATGTTTGTGCAGTTATAATGTAATATGAGATAAAGATTTTGATGGAAACTTCTCAAGTGACTGTCTATCATTTGTAAATACATTGATACAAAAGAGAAACTCTTAAAGGAATCTCTTTGCAGGGATGAGTAAGTGCTGCTGTCCATGTGCCAACTTATGAACCCAAAACTCAGTCCAGAAGCCATCACTAGACAATGGGCTGGCTCAACCACTTTCAAGATGAGTTTGGTCCATTGGTGTAACCACACACTGGGGTCTTTAAACAATGATTCTGTATTGTCAATCTTAACCTCTTTACCAATCTTCAATTTAAATATTTAAAATCATATTTCTACCAAGATAATATGGACAAATCTACCTGAAAGTTGGTGAAATGATAATGGGATTCAAGCCTATTATACATTTTTTTGTATAATGAGAGACGACTCTGAAAGAAAGTTTCCTTAAGAACTGGAATTATTCTTAGATATGTCAATTGCTCACGTGCATGAGTCTTGTGCATGCTCAGTCCCTTCAGTCATTTGCCACTCAGTCTTTGCCATCCCATGGACTGTAGCCCAGCAGGCTCCTCTATCCATGGGAATCTCCATGTGAGAATGCTGCAGTGGGTTGCTTTGCCCTCCTGCAGGGGATCTCCCAGACCCAGTAATCAAACATGTGTCTCCTGTGACTCCTGCACTGCAGGCAGATTCTTTACCTCTGAACCACCAGGGAAGCCCCAGAGTCACAGAGAACTATAAATTACTTCAGGACATTTCAATTACAAGTTATATGCAAATAGAAATTATGATAGGGTACCTTACAGTTAAAAAAATTTCCCCTAAACATTCTTGGAAGTTAAATTTGTTGGTTGGTGATGTCATCCACCTTCTCGTCCTCTGTCGCCCCCTTCTCCTTCTGCCTTCAATCTTTCCCAGCACTAGGGACTTTTCCAATAAGTTGTCTGTTCGAATCAAGTGGCCAAAGTACTGGAACTTCAGCTTCACCATGAGTCTTTCCAGTGAATATTCAGGACTGATTTCCTTTAGGATAGACTGGTTTGATCTCCTTGCATTTCAACGGAGGAAGTTTAGGCCTTAAAAATTGTGGTTCTCCAGGAGCTCACAAAATTTCCCAGGGTGCAGAAAGCCCTGTGATACCAAGGAATCCTGGCAGCTTCTAAAGGGACTTGGACCCAGGAGGGAGGTGATCTCGTACCTGCCCAAGGCCAATCTGCCCACAGTGGTGCTGGGCCCCAGTAGACTCGGCCCTGGACTCAAGGGGTGGCTGCCCGCTGGGACCTTCCTTCAGGGTAGGAAGGGACCTTGCAGACCTTTGAGATGGCAACACTCAGTTCTGTGTTCTTGTCCCTGCCTCTGTAGGCACTGAAACTCTGACAGTCCAATGTGGTTTTGTCCAGAGAGGGAGCTTTACCCTGAAGCCCCAGACCGGCTCGTGTACCTGGCACATCTGGGAAAGCAGGGGTGAAGCTCTGCTCAGCCCAGAGTCCCCCGCCGGAGGATGTGCAGGAGGGGGCAGGGGAGGGGGGCTGCAGGGGTCCCAGAGATGCTCTTTACACTCAGAGTCTGTGCCCCTCACCTCCAGGGCCGGCACCTCCAGGGGAACCAGTGGGCTCCACTCCTGGATAGAGGGGACAGAATAACTAGGAAGGGTTTCAGGACTGAAAGTTCAAGAACTCCTGCCCTTCATTGAAAGACAAGCTGCAGACAAGGAGAGGGGAGACCGAGAATCCTGAGAGCTGAGTCCCTGACTCCTGCTTTCCTCCTGCTGCTGCCCCACACCTGTCCTTCCACAGGGTAAGGATCAGAAGTGCAGGCTGGGCAGGTTCTGAGAAGGAAGGTCTAATGAAGTAGAGCACTGGGTCGTGCTGGCAAAAATGCAGAAATATCTCTGCGGCTGAGTTGCTAGACTCCTGGCTTCAATTTCGTTTCTAGGGGAAAGGGAGAAGCTGTCTGACCATCAGTGAGCAGCGCCTCCCTCTCTTTTCTGTGAGTTTTTCAGTCAAAAGATATGTTTAGATTTACCAGGAGGATAGAAATCCACTTAACATTTTGTGGGTGTGAATGAACTGTGGGTCAGTCATTTTAGAAGCACTAAATCTAATCTTAAATTAGATCTTTTATGATTGCAGTTTTATTCCCAGTTCATGACTGGGTAGATGAGGCAACACATACAGATTTATAATTTTAACAAATGCCATCTGCTTCTATTAGAAAATTCAGACTTTGAACTTATATTGATCTAGTATTTGTATTTTTCTGCATCTGTTTTTAAAACTTTTAATTTTGTATTGGCATATAGCTGAATAGCAATGTGGTAAGCCTTTTCTGGTGATCTAGTGGTTAAGAATACCCCTGCCAGTGTAGGGGACATGGGTTCGCTCCCGGGTCTGGGAAGATCCCACAGGCCGTAATGCAACTGAGCCCATGTGCCACAGCTGTGGAGCCAAAGAGCTGGAGCCCGTGTCTGCAACAAGAGAAGCCACCCCAATGAGAAGCCCACACACTGCAAGGAAGAGGAGCCCCACTTCCTGGGCTAGAGAAAGCCCTTTGTCACCAATGAAGACCTAGTGCAGCCAAAAACAAAAAACAAGTAATCATATAAATATGAAACGAGTCGCCAGTCCAGGTCCGATGCACGATACTGGATGCTTTGGGCTGGTGCACTGGGATGACCCAGAGGGATGGTACAGGGAGGGAGGAAGGAGGAGGGTTCAGGATGGGGAACACGTGTATATCTGTGGCAGATTCATGTTGATATATAGCAAAACCAAAACAATATTGTAAAGTTAAAAATAAAATAAAATTTAAAAAATTAAAGGAACAAAAAGGATTAATCTTACGGACTTGAGAAAAAATTTCAGGTATATTAGTCATGATTGTTACCTTTTAAAAATGCTCTTGTAATATTTGGGCATCATTTGGGCTGTTATAATTTGAATGGTTAATTTTAATAAATTATTTGGCTGTTACTTAAAAAAAAAAAAAAAGAAAGAAATACTGTGATAGTTTCAGGTGCGCAGTAAAGGGACTCAGCCCCACAAAAACGTGTGTCCATTCTCCTCAAACCTCCCTTCCATCCGTGCGGCCACATGACACTGGGCAGAGCTCCATGTGCTGTACAGTAGGTTCCCTGTCTGTACATTTATAAAGAATCAAATATTTCCCTAAGACATCAAGGAGTAAGATGAACTCTCAAAACTCATCCCTTTTCATATATAAGAACACAACTACTTCTGTGATACTAACAGTGCATGAGAGCCAAAAATGAATATTTTTCATTTTCAGCCAAGAATATTTAGAAAAGTTTAATGAGATGATGATGGTTTACACTCATTTTCAAATATATGAATAAACCAAAATATTAAAAGTAATGTCATTCTGCTACATAAAAATTCCCAGTTTAGTAACCTATGGACTAAAATGCTTATACAAAACACCTGTTTAATACAATCACATAACATAATGCAAAAAAACCCAAGTCTATGGTAAGAACATGATTCCTTACAATCTTCAGCATGAGGAATGGGTTGGGGCAGAAACCAGAAGAAATTTAGATGCAGCCTGGAAAATTAGTGCCATTGAGTTTTAAGGAAAAGCTAACTCAAATGGAGCAGTTTTAAATTTTAATTTATAATTTTTGAAATCAGTAAGAAAAATCTCACAGATAACTCAAAGGATAAATATAGAGAGAGAAATGCTGCTGCCCACATGCCCATCCTTGCTTCCAAGATAAGGAAAGGCCAGGTCCTCACTTCAGAGAGAAGGGATAGAGACAATTGTCTTAAAGGCAAGTCTCCTACTTCCAGTCAATCAGATCTTCCCTCCCCAGCTCACTGCCTGAGTCCTGAAGGACAAGGTCACAGAGAAGGGGCTCACAGACCCCTGGAGCCCCTCACACGTCTGGCCCGCAGAGGGTGAGGAGAGCAAACCTTCCCAGTTCAGGGAGCTCAGTCTAGTCCAGGGTGCCCTGGAGCCCAGTCAGCTCAGGATTTATTCCACGAGGGGTCATTGCATTGACTTTCTCTTGAGATGAACGTGGGGTAGATGGAGAGGGCAGAAATTACAGCACAAGATGCCTTCTTTCCAATAGGTCCGACTTTGTATGAAGAGGGAGAGAAAGAAGGAAGACAACGAAGAGGCAATAGAGAGAAAGGCCCATGGACTTTTGCTGGGAAGTTCTTTGTCCCTTCAGGTTGTGAACTAAACTCAGTTGGAATCCGACGCAGAGGAGTTTCCGGAGGATGATGAGCTGGAGCTGCGGTCCTCTGGCTCAGAATATCCATCTTCATCCTCAATGCTGGGCGCTGAGGAGCGGCTGCCTTCCTCCTCTTCCTCATTTTCCTCTGATCTCCCTGAGGTAGGAGAAAGTTCTCCAGTCATGTCCGATGATGCTAACTCTGCCACCTGAAGCCCCGGGTCCTCTCTAAGCCTTCCTTGCAGATTCCCTGATGATGGGGACTGCAGACCCATCCTTCTAATCTTGGGATTTGGGCCCCCCATCACGCTCATGTTCTTACGCTTAGCACAGGTCGCCTCTCTGTAAGCAGCATATTCTTCAGGAGACAGAGTCCTGAGCCAGAGATCAAGGTCCACCTTGTACTGTGTCTGCAGTTCCTCTGCCTGCTTCTTATAAAGCTCCTTCTGGTCCTGGGGGACCCACTGCCAGCGTATACTGATCTCTACCATGCGCTCCCTCGGGGGCACCACTTTCAGCTCCCTGCTCGACCAGAGATCCTGGTGGAACTTGTGATAGCCATTCATTGGGGGCTTCTTGGGTTCTCCTTGGAATTTCCATTTCATGGGTAAATGGTTTTCTGGGGGAGGCTTCACTTTTTGCACATTTTCCTGAAACTTCTTTGGCACTTTGCTTTGACTTCCTTTGGGGACATCAGGTTTCTTGGAGTTCTGGACTAGTTCAGGGTGCTGTTCTCTGAACAGAGCCATTTTCTCCTGAAACTCCTGTTTCTCTTTCTGGAAATCTTGACTGTATTTCAGCTTGAGCTTTTCGGGTAGCTTCTTGTATTCCTCAGACAGAACCTTGGTCAGCTCCTGGTTGTTCATCTTGGGGTGTTTTTGGAGGTACTGAGGTCTCATCTCTTTAAAAAAGAGAAGGTAAGCTGTCAGGGGCTTCTTGGGTAAATTAGGATGTTTCTTGTGGTTTCTGCTTTTAGAAGGATTGTTAACATTTTCCTTAGCTCCCAGGATTAATTCTTTCAAAGTGTGGAACTTTCTCAATTTATACAAAATCTCTAACCATCTGAGTTTGCATTTTTCCCCAGAAAAATCTTTAAAAGCTACTTTTTCTCAGTCCATCATTGACTGGGTCATTTTGAATGTGTGTCTTTCATTGGATGGAATGCTTTTCTCCATATATTCCAGTAACTGCACAATGTCTTCTTTGGACCAGTCATCTTGACTTTTAGGCAGCACCATTTCTAGGTCTTTGGGACAGTTATATGGTCCTGGAAGTTCAGCCATCTCAGCAGAATCTCCAGCATCTGCACTCTCAAGATTCAGCAGGTGAGTGTGATGATTCTGTGAAGAAAGAAAAAGAAAGTTACTCTCCTATGTGACACATGAGAGAAGAACATATCACTTGGGATATGTCTCTTCTATCATTTTATTTACCCGTAAGAATGTAAATGAAAACTGGCCTAGTCTGAACTGACATTCATGGTGAACATTATGAAGGTTCCTTTGCAGAGTTAAGTATCTTCAGACCGCATTCACTCTGCCTTCCAAACAATTTCACCAGAGAGTGTTTTACATATAAAGGAACAAACTAAAAGACTGGCTACGCACTCAAGGGACAAAGAATAAGAGAAAATGAAGGGAGTTAATAAAAGTAAGTGCCTGAAAAGCAAAGGACTTTAAAACAGCAATGGCAAACCACAGCACATGGATAAGAATGGTCAAAATCCCAAAGACAGCCATCACCACATACTGAGAGGATGGGGAGAATCAGGAATTAATTGATGAATTCCTGATTCATTGATGAATTCCTGATTGAGGAATTCATTGATGAATCAGGATTCATCATCAATTCATTCACTGATGATGGAAATTCAAAATAGTACAGGCCTTCTGAAAGACAGGACAAGGGAATGGCAACCCACTCCAATATTCTTGCCTGGAGAATTTCATGGACAGAGGAGCCTGGTGAGTTACACTCCGTGTGGTCACAAAGGGTTGGACATGACTGAATGACTGATACTTTCTGAAAGACAACATGGTGGTTTGTTACAAAACTAAATATCCTCCTACCATGAAATTCCATAATCATCTTCTTCTACATTTGCCAAAATCAGGTGAATCCATTTAGAAAAAGTGCAGATGGATACTTCTAGTAGCTTTGCTCATAACTACAAAACGTGAAAGCAACCAAGATGTCTTTAGGTAGATGAATGGATAAAGAAACTCTGGTATATCCAGGCCATGGAATAGTATTCACTGCTAAAAAGAAATGAGTGAGAAAGCTAGCAAGAGACATGGAGTATAGTTGAATGCATATCACTAAGTGAAAGAAGTTAATCTGAAAAGGATATGTACTTCATGAGTCCAACTATAAGACATTCCAGAAAAAGAAAAATATAGAGTGAAATAATCCTTGGTTTCCAGCAGTTAAGGTTAGAGGACTGATGAACAGGTGATCACAAAAGATTTTTAGGGCATATAGCACTTTCATATATTATATTGGGGGGCACCTGTCACTATACATCAGTGCAAAACTAGTAGAATAAACAACACCAAGAATGAACACTAATGTAAAATCAGGAACTTTGGGTGACAATGAGGTATCGATTATAATAAGTACACCACTCTGATACATTATGTGATAATGGGGAAACTGTGTGTGTGCCTTTGTTTTGAGGAGGCAGGATATATATGGGAACTCTCTGTACTCTGCTCAGATTTAATGTGAATATAATCTCTTGAATAGTAACAATCCAGGGATTCCAGAGAATAGCTACATTCTTCTTCCTTTTTATTAATTTATTTTTGATTGGAGGATGATTGCATTAGAGATTGTATTGGTTTCTGCCATACAACAATGTGAATCAGCTATAAATATAGAAATAAGTGTCCAGACGGCCATGGACTGAATGTGCAACTGAGATAATAATTGATATGATTCATCAAACAACAGAAGTGCCATCGAAGATGAAGACAAGTGTAAACGTGTTTATGTAAGAGTCAAAGATTTGAAGGGCTAAATATTTCTTTTCAGATAACATCAATAGACATTGTATTAAGGCCTATTAAATACAATTTATTTTATTGGGTTCCAGAATCACTGTGGATGGTAGCAGCAGCCACGAAATTAAAAGAAGCTTGCTCCTCAGGAGAAAAGCTATGACAAATTTAAACAGCATACTAAGAAAGCAGAGACATCATTTTACTGACAAAACTCCATATAGTCAAAGCCATGGTTTTTCCAGTGGTCATATATGGATTTGAGAGTTGGACCCTAAAGAAGGCTGAGTGTTGAAAAATTGATGCTTTCAAACTGTGGTGCTGGAGAAGAATCTTGAGAGTCCTTTGAACTGCAAGGAGATCCAATCAATCAATCCTAAAGGAAATCAGTCCTGAATATTCATTGGAAGGACTGATGCTGAAGCTGAAACTCCGATACTTTGGCCACCTGGTGTGAAGAACTGACTCATTGGAAAAGACCCTGATGCTGGGAAAGACTGAGGGTGGGAGGAGTTGTCCATGGAGGATGAGATGGTTGGATGGCATCACTGATGTGAAGAACTGAATTTGAGTAGGTTCTGGGAGTTGATGATCCTCAGGGAAGCCTGGTGTGCTGCAGTCCATGGGGTCCCAGAGAGTCACACAACTGAGGGACTGAACTGAACTGATACTCTTAAAGATTTTTCACATTTGGAAATATGTAGATTCCAAGTTAAAATGCAAAAGAGTGCTGGCCCTTCCCTGGTGGTCCAGTGGCTAAGACTCCATACTCCCAGTGCAGGGTGTCAGGGTTCCATCCCCCTCAGGGAACTAGATCCCACGGGCCACAGCAAAGTGCTCACATGCCAGGACTAGTAGTCCATGGGTGGTGACTAAGTGTTTGCATGCCTCAACCAAGTATCCCACACATCTCTAGCTAAGAACCAGAACATACAAGTAAATAAGTGAAATTTAAAAATAAATACTTAAAAATAATAGTGCTGTCTAATATAGTAGGCATAAATATAAATGGCTGAAATTAATCAAGATTTCCATTTCTATATCAGACTGAGTGAAGAATTTTCTCTGCTTTTTCATATTTGATGTTACCAATGTTATGTTTTAAGAGTCATCACCAGTATCTAGGTTATCACTGAACATCTCAAAGAATAAGCCCCACCATTTCCTGAATAAATATTATTCTTCACATTCTACAACAGTTTCTCAATCAAGTTTTAGGCATCATGCCAAATGTAAAAACTATCTGTATAGGATTTCCCATCCCCAAATTCACATTTTAGTTTTACACCATGGAAACCATAAGTTAGCAGAATCATTCATTTTCATTTACAAATTTCAAACATTGGAAGATATTATAATTCTCTAGCTCCAGAATGAACTGAAAGCAATTACAAAATTTTTTATTAGCTGGGAGTACTTCACCTGCATATATATAAATATATATTTTTATATATATATAAAGAAGCAAAAATTCCACTACTCAGAACTCTTTACTCAACATAAGATTGCAGAATTGGTCTCATCAATTCCGGTAGGAGAATCCACCCAATCGGGTCTGGAAATCTATGCTCTCTGGATGGGTCAACACCTGTAACTTTCAGAGTTTCCCAGGGTTCAGACAACTCAAAACATCTCTGAACAGGAAAAAAAGAAAATAGAAACATTGGTTTTGAGATGCTTGAGTATCAGGATTCTTGAAGTCCCTCCTTTGATTAGGTTACTACAGTTCTCTTGGATAAACCCAATCAACACTGAATAGATTCATGCCATTTCTCATCTCCATTAACATCCACTGCCTAAGTCCTCCAGGGCTGGTTTATTCTCACCATTGATTTTTATAATAGTTATCCATTCTGTTCTCATATTGAGGGTCTCACATTCTACTCCAATTCCCTCCATATTTTATTATACTTTAATAAGGTATTTGAATACGCATCTTTCCATGTTGTGATAATTTCTGACCTTTCTTTTCACACGATCTAGCAGGTCAGGAAGCAACAGTTAGAACTGGACATGGAACAACACACTGGTTCCAAATAGGAAAAGGAGTACATCAAGGCTGTATACTGTCACCCTGCTTATTTAACTTATATGCAGAGTACATAATGAGAAACGCTGGGCTGGAAGAAGCACAAGCTGGAATCAAGATGGCAGGGAGAAATATCAATAATCTCAGATATGCAGATGACACCACCCTTATGGCAGAAAGTGAAGAGGAACTAATAAGCCTCTTGATGAAAGTGAAAGAGGAGAGTGAAAAAGTTGGCTTAAAGTTCAACTTTCAGCAAACTAAGATCATGGCATCTGGTCCCATCACTTAATGGGAAATAGATGGTCAAACAGTGGAAAGAGTGTCAGGCTTTATTTTTTGAGGCTCCAAAATCACTGCAGATGGTGATTGCAGACATGAAATTAAAAGACGCTTACTCCTTGGAAGGAAAATTATGACCAACCTAGATAGCATATTAAAAAGCAGAAACGTTACTGTGCCAACAAAGGTCCATCTAGTCAAGGCTATGGTTTTTCCAGTGGTCATGTATGGATGTGAGAGTTGGACTGTGAAGAAAGCTGAGCACCAAAGAATTGATGCTTTTGAACTGTGGTGTTGGAGAAGACTCTTGAGAGTCCCTTGGACTGCAAGGAGATCCAACCAGTCCATTCTGAAGAAGATCAGTCCTGGGTGTTCATTGGAAGGACTGATACTACAGCTGAAACTCCAATACTTTGGCCATCTGATGTGAAGAGTTGACTCACTGCAAAATAATCTGATGGTGGGAGGGATTTGGGGCAGGAGGAGAAGGGGATGACAGAGGATGAGATGGCTGGATGGTGTCACGGAGTCGATGGACATGAGTTTGAGTAGACTCCGGGAGTTGGTGATGGACAAGGAGGGCTGGCGTGCTGTGATTCATGGGGTCACAAAGAGTCAGACAGGACTGAGCGACTGAACTGAACTGAACTGAACTGAGGGTCTACTAACAGGTCAAGTTTAGAATGGACTTTTTAATCCCTTTAGTTCTAATCCATTTCTATCACCGTATAGCATACATGAAAATATGAATAATTATTGAGGATAATTTTGGAACTAGAGAAACAGAAGCTCCAAATTCTGTCATCCTTGGCTAATTTAATTCTGATTATATGGTGATTAAATATGAGCAATTCATTTTTAAAAAGCCATGGGCATTGTTGAAAGAAATTGGATTAAACCTGAGGTGGTCTAAAGTATGTCTAGCATGATATGATTACTTATTAGATCAAAGAATGTTTGACAATATCAGACTTCATGATTTTTTGAAACTGGCTTCATCTATTTTCAAATTTAATTGTAAATGTACATTCCATGTAGTGATTAAGTGACAAACAATAGAATATGATTGGAAAAATGATATAAATGAAATATTTACTTAAAAAAACAATGAAAATATATGGCCTCATTTTTGATATATATTTTTACTTATTGGTATACACAGGCAAAACTGAAATCATGTACAAAAATATATGTGGGAAATGTTAAAATTCTTGGAAATGTTCATGGCAGTAAACTTCTTTGCTTTTTTAAAAAAGTTTCATCTCTCTCTATATATTTTATAATATTTTGGTAATGAGAACGAACTGTTCTTGAAAACACCACTATTTTTATTAAAATAACCCATAATATTCATAACCTTTATATAAGTATCATTCAGAAGTCTATAGTTCTAATTAGTTTTAATATGCTATTATACAAATTAATTAAGGGAATCCATAAATGTTACATTTTATGCTTATAATATCAAATTCAGACTAAGTTTTAGAAGATTCAGTGTTACTGAAAATAATAGCATAATATATTAAGTAAAAAGCAAGTAAACTAATAATTAAACTATTATTATGAAGTATTAAACACTATTCCACTATTAATTTGGCAAATCTTTGAGAGATAATATCCAGTTTTATTGACAGTAAAAATGTATACCTTCACATACTTTGATATGTTTATGTGAGATTAACAGAGGGTGTTTTCATTATATGCATTAAAGTTCTTAAAAAATATGTTAAAACTGCCTTATGATCTAGCAATCCCACTGCTGGGCTCATACAACTTGCCAAATACGACTAAATGAATCCACAGTATACATGTGTTCCCCATCCTGAACCCTCCTCCCTCCTCCCTCCCCATACCATCCCTCTGGGTCGTCGCACTGCCCCAAGCATCCAATATCGTGATCGAACCTGGACTGGCAACTCGTTTCTTACATGATATTTTACATGTTTCAATGTTCTCCCAAATCTTCCACGCTCTCCCTCTCCCAAGAGTCCATAAGACTGTTCTATACACTCAGTGTCTCTTTTGCTGTCTCTATAGGGTTATCGTTTCCATTCTTCTAAATTCATATTAAATGCTAGTATACTGTATTGTGTTTTTCCTTCTGGCTTACTTCACTCTGTATAATAGGCTCCAGTTTCATCCACCTCATTAGAACTGATTCAAATGTATTATTTTTAATGGCTGACTAATACTCCTTGTGTATATGTACCACTGCTTTGATAGCAAGGAGAATTTTTAAGACTATTAGTCTTGTCTATGTAATGCTTTCTAGGAAATCGTCGCTAATGACATTACCAAACCATTTATTTTTTTTTTCTGTTGTCTAGTAGGTGTTTAGAATTGTTCCTGTGAGTGTTTGAACATAGGAATTCACGACTGCAGTGAGCCTCCTGGGTCAGCTTTCGCTTGAGCCATGGACAGTCGACCATTCACTGAATACAAGGTGGACCTTTAACATTGGGTTGTTTTTTGGGGCGTCTGCAGTGTGTTCACGAAAATTGGAGGGTAGGGTTCATGTGAGTGGTCGGTTGCTTGCTGCCAGCAAAGAAGCAGGGTTGGTTATCATGGGCTTGTGTGATGAGAGAGGTAATATTGCCAGTCTACCTAGCAGTCAGGTTTTTGCACTGGCTTGTGGCATGTCGATGGAAGCGATACCTCATGTATGTATAAGTTAGAAACGGTGGCTTGTTGGCGAGGGACATCTTTTATTTTCTTGGATGAGAAGCACGCGCGCGTTGTGATCTAGGTAAATGAATTCGTCGTTGAGTCAGTGCGACCGTATGGGTGAGGACTCTGAGAAGCGATTGGGTGGGATTGTTTTTTAACTGACAGGGAACGAGCTGTGTTGACTCTGAGTGCAGGATGAATGCTGGTGCTTTAGTTTTGTTTCGTGGTGGGTCGCTGGGTTAAGGCATAGGTAGAGAGACGATGATAGGAAGTGAAGACAGGCGCTCGTCAGTCTTTGGGCTTCCTGTTATGTGCACTCCTGGGGTGCACACTACCCAGGGTAGATGTTGACGTCTCAGTGAAAGCCTAGATAGGGTCGTGGGACTATTTCTACTGTTTGTGATTTGTAGCAGGAGGGCGAAGGGATGATTGGGTTTATGGGGAAGGTGTTGAGAAGTGGAAACTAGATCAAGTTGTTTACAATTGTAGTGTAGAGTGCATTGTGGCGGTGGGGGGAGAGCGATCTTTAGTCTATTTTGGAGGTGATCAACTGTTCAAAAATCTCACTTTAACGGCTAATGAATGTCAATGTTGATGGCTCACCGTGTGTTATCTACTTTAAAATCACTTGACATCTGGGATTGATAATGCGTGAGAACATAGATGAGAGAGTATCTAGTTGCATTATCGTAGTTTTTAGTCGTTGAGATTAGTCAGAGTTATGGACAGCTCGGTGTAGCGTCAAACAGGGTTCTGCAGGAGAGTCATGCGGAGTTTTAGTAGTCGAAGGAAGGGGATAATGAGGATCTCGCACGCGTAGGGACCAGGTTCTTAGCCTGGGGCAGTGCTTTTTTACAAAAGTTTGTACTTATTTATATCTAATTGTCGTGGCTGCACTCGAGTCTTCGTTGCTGGTGCATGCACGGGCAGTTCTTTATGTTGTTTCCGTGTTGGGTGAAGAAGGTAGGCGGGAGTGGGGGCTAATGATATGACATGTGACGTGCAGGTTTAGGGTCGTGGCTTCTCTTGTTGCAAAGACACAAGGGAGTTGTGGGTTATAGAAGTGGTACGAAGATAGCAGTAGTGATGTCGGAGAGTGATGGCAATATCAACAGTGGCGCGGGTAATGTTTTGTGGTGACAAGACGGACTGCCAGCATGTGGTCGATGTGACAGTCGAGGGGGCCGACAGCGTAGGCAAGTAGCGGCGTAGAATCACCACTGGCTGATTGTTGAGTGTATCGAACGTTCCGGGGTGATCCCAGAGGATGAAGATCCGTGGTTTTAGATGTATGACCACTCTCTGGCACGGTGGATGGGCAGGAGATAGGATGTTCCGATAGAGCGAATCAATGCGGTAATAGTACACGGGTTTGGGGGAGTATGCTTTCTACGCAACAGCAGGAATATATTAGAATATTCCAGTATTTTAATTATTTGCTTTTTCTCAGACAGGCTATAGGCAGAAGTTTAGAACATTTAAGGGTAGAGGGCTTTTTCAGTGGGTCACTCACACACACATGCAGAACGATCTGAGAGGGGCAGGTGAATAGGTGATTGGTGGACGGGGGGACAGAGCGGCCTGGAATGTTCACTGTAGCACCAACATCACGAGCAGAGTACCAATGAGGAATGCGATGTACAGCGAGTTGGCCGGGCCAATTAGTTGGATCAGGGACCTGGAGTTGGCTGATGACCGGGTAAAAAGGACTGGGGGGGCAGACAACGAGTTGTTGGACGCATCACAGTCTGAGGGGTGAATGATGATAGAAGATTAATGAGCAGCACAAGGGGCATCGTTACGTGCGCACCCTCGGAAACCAGCCTGTAAGAACGTGTCTTCGTCGTTGCGTTCGAAAGAGTATGTTATACTACGCCGTTACATGATGTTGATCTTGCAAAGGCTGAGATCTGATCTGTAGGCGGGATGATGGGTGTCCCATGTTCTCTCTCTCGCGATCTTGGGTTTTGAGTCTTCAATGAAGAAATAACGAATGTGGCTTCTGCCGCCCTCTTGCCCTTTGTCACTCGGCCAGACATTTCTAACATCAGGTTTTGTGTGGTCAGACCATGCCAAAGTTTCTGCAGGATAAGTGATGTGAGAAAAAGGAATTTTGTATATTTCACTGAGCAGGGGGCAGGGCAGGGACGGTTCCATTTGTGCATTATTTGATCAGAAAAGGGCATTTGGGAATCGTTAGATTGTTGGGGGATATTGCGAATCAGATGCTCTCAAAGGTCGATGGCAATAATGAGGATCACAATGAATCAAGGGCCGTTTGTGAATATATAGGTTGAGTTGGAAAAGGAAGAAAAATAGGTATAATGAGCTAAGGACCAAAGATGTTCATTGAGAGAGAATTGCGATGGGAATAAATTAGAGTGCGAAGTTGGTTCCATGGTGTAGGCTCGGACTTGAAACTAGGGGGACAGAGCGTCAAAGATCGGTGGGAATTGAGACGAGGTATTAAGCTCTCTCGCGACTCAGTGATCTTTAGTGTTGAAACGATGGAAGAGAGAAGTCTGAGATTGTAATCAGGGTCACGAGATACGATAAGTAGGCTAAATGGTCCTCGACGTTTAATTGGATTCTATGTTCGATGTACAGGGCTGGGAGGTGGAGCGCGAGGGCGGGCTTTGGATTCCTCGATTGGGTCTGCCTAACGCGGTAGGATTATCGAGTGGTCGGGTAAAATCTACAGCTCAATATTAGTAATAGGAGCGGGCCAACATCGTTGTTTCAACTTCCAAAACTTAAGAGTGGGCGTTGGGTGTGAGTGCCGGTTAGCACGAGATGAGATGTGGTGTGGCGTGAGGAGAAGAGGAAAGTGACGTTGTGACGTTCATAGACGGATGGAGGGAGAGGTTTGGCTAGAGCGGGGTTCGATCGCAGTCACACGTGGAGAGAGAAGTTGTGTCAAGTTTTTAATTGTTTGAATAAGGTGATCTGCTGGCGTGGGAAGCACTCACAGGTATCTTTGTGAGTGAGCAGTGTTTTCTGCCCAAGTGTGACAAGTATGATGGGTACATTGAAATTGCTATGTCCTTTTAACAATTTTGTAGTGTATATTTCTCTATTTGAATCGTAAGATCCTAGGAAATATAAAAAACTACTGAACTCGGTCGTCGTTTCGTATGTGCAAGGACCAGCTGGATGGCTATGGTGAACGGTTATTTGCAAGTGTGGACATCGGTGGGCGGAATAACCTAGTTGGCTTCCCCTCTGGGGACGGATATATGAGAAAAGGATAAATGAGGATCGCAGTAGGTAGGATTAAGTTGAACAGTGACTGGAACAGTTACACTGCGCTAGTGACCATATATTACATAGTGTAGCAACTAACATACACTCGTATGTATGGCGCTGGGGAGATCTGAGTCACGCTGATTTTGCATTCCGCTCTTTATCTTGTATGTTTCTAGAGGGTTGACAAGCAGTTAATGTTAGAGGTAGAGTTCGAAGGCAAGCTGCTGTGATCAATCACAGGTTCTTGTGTGAGGAAGCTAGCTGAGGCTAGTGAACGCCGAGAGATGAGGTGAAAGGAAATAGATAGTGTTGTCTGACATGTGTAGACTCTGGATAGCGGGAGGTCATTGGCCAGAGGTAGAATAGGCTTTGATCGACGTTGTGTCGTGTGCAGGTAGTATTAAGGTGGTGCTGCTGATACTAATAGGTGAAGCGGGAACTGCCATCACGAACCAGTCCAAGGCGCGCTTTCACCCACCCAGTTTCCTCTTGTTCGTTGTTGTGCCATCATGATGCTTCCACTGGGTTTTTAAATGTGTTGCATTTACCCGTAGTTCACTGTGGGTGCTTTGGATGGTTTTCGAGAAATGCAATGGACCGGGAACATGAAATCGCTCGGGTTTAACAAAAAAAGAGGAGAGAGTGTAGCGACAGGTCAAATAATGGAGGC
Source organism: Bos taurus (assembly GCF_002263795.3). Classification (NCBI taxonomy): domain Eukaryota; kingdom Metazoa; phylum Chordata; class Mammalia; order Artiodactyla; family Bovidae; genus Bos; species Bos taurus. The sequence continues at coordinate 5,508,966 of NC_037356.1, forward strand.
AACTTATGAAAGAGGAAAAGTCGCCACTTTCTCTCAAGGGGAATTAAAGCGTTAGTCAGTTATATAGATATGACAACTCCATACAGGGGGTCTGGTGATTATTGGGGTTGCTCAGAACTAATAGCGAATTTTCAAACTTTTAAAAAAACGTCCAGGAATAACACTTTTTTCTTCCAGTAACATATTTGCTATTCAGCTGGACAGTGGCTCCAAGGACCCGAACTTTGGGAAATATAGACGAGCACTAAAGCTATATCCTACTGTTTCCAAGCTTATTAATTTTGTCCTTCTTTTGAAAACTTATCAATGTAAGGTTTGTATTAGGAAATTAGTCTGTTTTATATAGGAATAGGCATTTCCAAATCAAGCCAGTTTGCTTTAAGATTTTCTTGTAGCTAAGCCTTTTTTCCTTCCAGTGTAAGTATTAAATATCTTCTGTGGGGGACAGGGACTCAGGGTGGCAGGATGTGGAACATGTAGCCGGCACTGTCGGGGTGTTGGGCTTGTTTTTTTGGTTACTGTTTAGTACAGCTAGAAGATCATGGGTCAGATCCAGATTGCTGTAGACGAAGACGCGTGGAGTAAATATCGGCGAAATGCAGTCTTGGAAAGAGAACGGTGCCCGAGGGAAATGTGAAGTTCGCCATTGGAGTCTGGTCCCCTAACACACGGAGGATCAACTGAGATATACCTGGATAGGTATATATGAGCCGAAGAGATTCTGTCGTACTCAACATGGGGTGATTAGACTGGAGGCATCGCTTGCTGAAGGTGTGGAGAGTGTTTTCCGTTACGGTGGTTTGATCCTCATCTCTGCTGAACTAGGATATCGAGTCGAGGAGATGGAGCAGTGAAGAATATCAGGTATCCTCTTACAGCGGGTGGGGTTATTTTTGCTTGTCTAGGCACAGTGTATACAGTGCTAATGCATCTTGTACTCTCGAAATACAGAGAAGAAGGTAGTGACTAGAGTGATTTTTTTTTTTCTCTTTTTGACACTTTATTTTTTTTTTAATTTTATTTTTATTTTTAAACTTTAAAATAATTGTTATTTATGTTTTTTGGCAAATATCGAATGAATCGGCCATCGGTATCCTAGACAAACTTACATTACGTGAGGTTGGAAGGTTCAGCTAACTTGTCAGTTTCAGACTTGAGTGTGGATTATTAGCATTTCTTTAGGAGCAATAAATCTCGCGTTCCCCATGTCTAACCCTTCTTCCCTCCTCCATCCCCATTACCTCCCTCTGGGTCGTGCCGTGCTAGCACCAGCATCGCATTATCAGTGATTCGAACTGGAAATGGCAGACTGCGTTCTACATGATATTATACATGTTTCAATGTTATTTCTCCCATAATTTCAGCCTACTTCTCCTCTCCCACAGAGTACATAAGACTGATCTATACATCAGTGTCTCTTTGCTGTCTCTATACAGGGTTATCTTTAGGATCTTTCTAATTCTCATATATATGGTTAGTAGATTCTGTATTGGTGTTTTTCTTCTGGCTTACCTTCACTTGTATAATTAGGCCTTCCAGTTTCATCCACTCTCATTAGAACTGGATTTCATGTATTACTTTTTATGGCTGATAATACTCCATTGTGTATATGTACCCTGAAGTTTCTTTAATCCATTATCATCTCGCTGATGGCATTCTAGGTTGCTTCCATGTCTGGTATTATAAACACAGGCTGTGGCATGAACATTGGGGTAACACGTGTCTTCTTTCCCTTCTGGTTTCCT